>NC_071534.1:27560000-28185000 GCF_026979565.1 Vidua chalybeata | reverse complement strand
GACCTGATCCACACAAACAGAGGTTCTGTATTAAGGGTGCTGGAGCACATTGTTCAAACCTGTCATTAGGAAGTTAAGTGTGGTTGTCCTTGAGCAGATCCAAGGTCATATGCTGGGCAGCACAGGACCTGGTGTCTGTGCCTCCTGGCCTCAAGGCCAATGTCCTGTATCCTTTTGCTATATTAGGCTGTGTGCTTACATTCATTTTTACCATAGGATTTCCATTTTGATTCTGAGTCACTGAAGTCTCTATACCATCCCCTCTGGTCCCCTGTTTTACTTCCCAGCTTTCCCCCACAGTTGACAGATCATCTCTTCTTGAAGATCCCCAGTGCTATGCCATGGTCCTAACTTTCAGTTGCTAGTCCTGCACCATTTGCTGGCCTGCTTCCCTCTCTCTAGGAAGTGTCTTTACCTCTGTTCCTGAGCCTGGCAAGAAGTTCTTGACTGTAATCGTCCTGCCCAGAGCTGGGAAAGGTGCCTCCATGACACTCCTCATGAGAGGCTGCACCAGGGCTGGGGAAATGCCCCGTCTCTTCTCAACCTCATCCAAGATCTGAAATAAAGGCATGAAGACACAAAACCATGCAAATCAGGAAGAGGGAGATAACACCAGGAATGAAGTTTACCAGTATCTATCTGTGTCCTCTTCTTAGTCCAGTATTGACATGGAGATTTGTAACAAAAGAAAGAAGGCAAAAGGTGCAACTAAAGACCCTTGATTTCTTTTATCAGGAGAAACACAGCTCCAGAGAGGTCACTGTAAAGCTGAAAATTTGCAAACTCCCCATTACACTCAGAGTCAGGACTCCACCTTTTAACCTCTCTTTTATTCTGGGAGTTCTGCTGAAGGAAGAAGACAAGAGCTGACACTCTAATTTTCCTATTAACTGTGCTTTTCCTAGGTTCTGGAATTGGCATGTGGTTGCCTCATCAGCACCATTTCAGATCCCTTCTTCAACTATTGGCTTCCCTGATCCCCATTCATTCAGGTCCTGGCTTCACTCTCAGGTCCCTCTTCACCTACAGCACAAATTCCCTCTTTCTCCCCCCTCACCTTAGAGAAGAGATTGAAGCATCCAAGGCGACTCACAATGCAGTAAACTTCTGGGAGACGCTTCCCTTTTCCACTAGGCTTTCAAGACAAACACAAACACACACACACACAAAAAACCAAGGAAATGTCAGAGTTATGATTACTGCAAAGATAGAGTGACTGGTCTCTTAGTTTGTGCATCTCACTGGCTGGCTCAGAAACTGGCAGGCATTTGACAATATGGTGATGATGACAACCTGGCTCAAACCCTGGTACACCAGAAACAGGGAGGAGAAATGGGCACATCCACAGTGTGGTCCCAGCTTTCCTAAATCAAATGACAAAGGCAGAGCAGACTGATCTACAGAGACAACTCTGAACCTACAGGACCAGCACAGGTTTAGACAACTGTTTAATAGGTATCCAGACCTAAAGAGGATAAACCCTGTCTTCAGCTTCAGGAGTGAAACAACAGTCTATGGCCATGGTAAAGTGCTGGTGCAAGGAGAATGTAAGAGAGTTATGTCTGGAGTGGAGGATGGGACACGGAGAGGGACTTTGGCACTAAACAGAAGAGAGCAAAGTTGCTTTGTTGCTGCTCTTTTCATTCCACACTGAAAGAGAAGAGCAGCAGCTTTCCACTTTCCAGAATGGGTGCCAGTAACACCAACCCCACAGAAGGCTGCACCACTAGGAAAAGAAAAAAACTCAGGGATAATTACCAGCAGCCTCCTACAATACCCAAATCGTCTGCTTCCATCTTCCCCCGTCAGGACAAATGAGAATGTCTCACTGCAGAAAGAGAAACCAGAATGACAAGATACCCATCAGCCACATTACCAGTCCCAGACATACAAATACAATAAACTCCCAGTATTTCTGCATTTCCCATACACCCCTCTCAGAGTTCTGCCCAATCTTCTACCGTAACAGCTCTTGTATTTAATTAGCTTGATAAAGAAATCTTTTCTCATGAGTAAGGATACAAAGTACAGTACTTACCTGGCAAATTGATGGATGGGGGCCCAGTCCTTTGCATCAGGGAAACAAAACTGGGGAATAGCTTTCAACTGATCTTCTGCCTCACGCATGAATTTGAAGGAGCGCTCAAGCTAGCAGAATAGAGAGAAGGAATGTTTCCAATTAGTCATGTGGGGATGGAATGACTTCAAATATTTTTCCTGTGACAAATGAAGAGGTGATGACAGAGGCTAAGCTTCTGCCTGGAAGATATTAAAATTTCTGTGATTCTGGCTCACCTAATCTTTAGATATCTCAAGGTAACTCTGTGCCTCCAATTCCACCAAGCTCTGTCTCTGCAGCACCTGCCTCTGCTATATTGTGCCTCTAATCTTTGACACACCTTCCAGCAAGGGGCAAGAGAACTGAAGTCTGAGGGGAGCTCTGGTCATATCCCATTTACACTCTGTCACACTGGCTCTGTGTTTCTCCCATTCCTCCTTCCCCATTTTGAGCTAGGCTATCACTGTTCCTTCCCTTTCAGAATATGTATCTTCTCCCAGCCATCAGTTCTCTTTAAAGAAGAAAGGGGGAGAAAGGGAATAGCTACATAAAAGTCATAGCCAAGGGCAGCAAAAGATCTAAATCAGCTGCTCTTTCGGGAGTGAGCAATACCATGACAATTCTCAGGCAGTGACTGAAGCCCTCTCACTATCTTCAGTCTCCCTTAATGCTGACACAGCAGAGGGTCACTGACACAATTCACGGTCAACAGAGAAGCTGCAGCTCCTCCAGTGATCCAAGTGCCCCACACAACCCAAGACAGTCAGGCAGACCTTCAGTGGGAACTGCTGGGTGACCTCAGGGATGTAGGCAGCCCCAGCCTGCTTCTTGTGCAGCGACACCACGACAAAATACTCGAAGAGCTGCCTCTCCTGGTACTCGATCAGGTCCCGCTCCAAGGTCTGGTACCGCGGGGTTTGCTTCAGCCGCGACTTCACGTGCACCAGACGCTGGCTGTGAGCTGGAAACACGGAGAGAGCCTGGCTTAGTCTGGCTCTGCACAGAGCATCAACAGTGCCTTGCAGAGACCCAGGGATAAACCTGAAATCACCTCACTGCAGTGGCTTTCTCAGTGGCTGACTAAGAGGTGGGAACCATTTGGAAGCTGTGCTATAAATACTGACAGAGATGGGCCATAATCTTGTGCCATCACCCTGAAGAACTTTGGCAGCAGAAGGATTTCATGGATAGCTTTTACAGCCCAAGCTGAGATCCATGTAGGACATGATGTAACAGATAATGTCCAGCCATTCATCCTAGCACTCATTTATGCACTTTTCAAAGCCAGCACAGTGAGGTGATTGACTACCTTTGTTCAGAGGAGGCTGTGGGCAGCAATCCCCACAGTTTTACAAGACCAGCACCTGGCTCAGGCCAGGGTTCTGCTGTCTGAATAATGCTGGGGACTCCCAGCTCCAGCACACAGGCTGGGCTGTAGGCCAACAACAGAAAACGTGAAAAGAGGTGCCAGTGAAAAATGCTGGCTCATGCCAGTTCTTCCTGTGCCTAAAACTAATGTCTCAGTGCCATGCTTCTATAAGTTCACCCAAGACAATGGGAAAACAAGAAATATTGCCAAGCAAGCTGTAACTGCAACACACACATGAGCCATGGGACAATAAACATTCCAGCATGGAAAGTAATGAAAAATTGCCTGCTGAGGAGAGACTAGATGAGATTCCTTGAGACCACCCCCCTGCTTTGTTTTACAGTTGCATCCCAAATTAAATCTCCATGGTGTCTCCCTTATCCCTGCTACAAAAGAAAGAAAGAATTAACTACAAGTAGAGACTACAGCACATTCTCACAGCTTTGCCTTTTGGGAAGGTGGGTGGCAACGCAACTTTTTGATGGAAACAACCATCCCAGAGACAATATAGGAATTTCCATACATAATATATCTGCTTGGGAGACAGGACTTCCTGAGAAATGGTATATACTTGTTGATCTTTTGTCTGGTAAAGTTGTGCCACTCATGGACTATTCCAGACAATGTAATTTAAAGCAATCTTGAGGTGCCTCTCAAATCAGAAAGTGTAACAAACCCTGGGCAGTTAAGGCCTTGGAAAGATGGCTTAGAGTCCTTTTTCTTGTCACCTACTATGTTATTTGCTCTAGGGCTGTAAGGCTTTCAGAAGTGGTTTCTGTTTCACCAGGGACTTCAAAAGGAGCAGTGTCACAGCAATGCTGAGTGCTTCTGAAAAGCTTGCTCAAGATCTGCACTGTTTATATTCTAAAGATACCAGAATTTTACTGCTGTCATCATGGCAGAGTTTGTCTTCCAAGGTTTTTCCTTTCCAAGGGTCAGCACTTCCAGCTCTGACATGCAGCCTTATGATTCACTAGGTCTCAGATGATGTACAGTGACTTGCATGCAGAGGTACCTGGCTGGTGTGGTTGATGTGTTACACAAAATGCACAAAGTCCCAAATACAAGAGACCTGCTAAATCATCTCACTTTCCTATTTAAAAATAGGGAAGTCAACAGTTCAACAAGGCATAAAGCAGAACAGAGTTGCAGTTAGAGCAAAAAGCAAGTGCCAGAGCTCCTGTTCACACTTATGCAGACTTGCATAGTCACTGAGACCCAGGTTTGGATTTGGATATTGTCCAGAGCCCAGTGCTGTTGGATTTGAGATGACTTCATATGATCTCCATCATCCTTTCTCTAGGGAGTTCTGATCTGCAGTTACAGAGAAACACAAGATGATGCATGTGATTCACTATGGCAACCAGCAGCAGACAAGAGTTCAAGTCTTCCTGGCCACATCTACACTGCCTTTCTCAGCTAAATCTGAACATGGTCTGTATTTTCACAACATTTCAGTAGGGTTGTGAATATAATTTCTGCACCATCCTGGTGCAAACCCTCTCTCCTGTCTCCAGGCTAGCCTTAGAACCTGTCAAAGGTAGGCACTGGCAGCAATTTTCAGCTTGCTCTTGCTTAACATAACAATACAGATAAAAGCTTCAATGCAGATGAAAGCAAGAGCATACAGTAGTTCTTGAGTGGGATGCTGTGCACACAAGAGGGAACTCAGCCTGAGCTTTCACTTCTAAAAACCTGGAAGAGGGTGAGAATGAGCACTCCCACTTACAATGCACGGTGGCTGACACATAGCCCAACTGCTGCTCATGCCTGTCTTTTCAGCTTGGAACTGAACTGACCTGCTATCCAGATCTGATGTGCATGTGAGTCAGGAAACTTTGGAATATGAGGGAGTTTCCATCTTCCATTCTAACTCTGCCAGGATTTTAAATATGCCACACAAATTCCCAAGAGACAGCAACATCCCCAGAATGTGCAGGGGCTAATTACCAGTACAAGGTTTCAGAGGAGTATTTTGGAGACCAGTACACTGAATAATCCTACAAGAGTGAAGGAAGAAATGCAATGTTTTATCCCAACCCAGCCAGTGCAGGAGAGTTTAACCAACAATAAATCACATATTGCAACTCTGTTTTCCTAGCTAGCCAGTCTGGCTGGTGGCTTTTCTCCCATAGTAAGCATGTGGTGAGGTGCCTGGACATCCAGTGCCATCAACACTGCTTCTGCCAGTCTGGTCACACATTTCTGACTCTGCACTTAGAGAAATCTCACTGTATTTCCTCAGTGTTCAATACTCCTCCTGGGAAAGTCAGTCAACAAGGAGCTTTGATAGGAGCTGGAAGAGATGTTTGTTTTGGGCTCCTGCAGCCCTCTGCCCATGGATTTTCTCCTGCAGCATTGAGATCTTCATCTTCTTGCTATGTTCCATGCAGAAACAAGGTCCTTCTCCAAAGGTAGAACACAGAGATCTTGTCCTAAGAGCTCAGAGCAGAGTTTATCAGGAGCCATTTACTCTCCACACATTTGGCTTACCTTTCAGCTTCTCTTCAGTGTCACTGTCTGATTCACTGTTTTCATCTGTAACTAGGGAAAAAAAAAAAAAAGGGGGAAGATGAATTAAGGAAAGTCTATTTATAGCTGTGCATTTCTTATCACTGGCATGAGAAAGCTGTGCCTGGCAACTTCAGGGGAAAGCAGTTTAGGTCCCAAAGGCCTTGTTCTTTTCAAGGGTGCACATATCCACAGATATTCAGCTTACCAACCCTGGTATCTTCCCATTAATTCAGGGAAAAAACACACAAACCAACAACAGCAAAATCAATTTTGCACAGACAGAAGAGTTGCTTAAAGAATAAAATGCCAGAACAGTATTTTACACAACAAGCACAACATCAAGGCAAAATACTCATTAATTCTGGGACATGGGATAAAACCAAGAAAAGAAAGAAAGAAAGAAACAAAATTGTCAGACTGAATCAGATTCAAGGTCTCTATGGTCCAATGATCTATTTCTCTGAATGATGCTATAGGGAGGGGCATAAAAAGTCTGGGATGCTTCCCCTGAAAGTTCATATAAACCCACTCATTCACCCTGTGGCTGTCTATGCTTTATGAAATAGGATAAACAGTAACAAATAATTTGGGAAACAAATAGAGGTGGTGACCTTTTGCTGGAAATTAAAGTGTTTTTGGAACAAAAATCCTGGGTTGGAAAGACACAATCTTAATTTTTACAGAGATGAGATGCTTAAAAGTAATTGCTCTTAAGTGTCTGAATGCTTTGGGCAAGTTGTTAATTGACAGTGGGAGGCTGAAAGTCTCAATCCTGCTATGATGGAGATGGTCCTGCAGTCAGTTGCAGAAACCCTGATTCCCAACTGAGGCTATTTGTTTATTGGGATGGTGAAAGAACCAGGGCTGTTCCAAAATTTCCTGTCTTCCATTGGACAGTTCACTGAAGTGACACATTCCCACAAAATATTTTGATCTCAACAAGTCAGAGTTTTTGGACAGAACATTCCTCTCCATAGCTTCCAGCAAGTTCCAGAAATAAACATCAAAAAGAGGGGACATGTTTGGGGTGACCTATAAGGTTATCATGCAAAGCCATGGACTGAAAATGAAGCAAGAAAAACAGAAAACTTCCATTTTAACCAAAGTCATTTGGGCAGAGGAACAGCCCTTATCTTACGAAAAAAAATAAAAAAGAGTGGAAACCCCAACTCAACCTTAGTCTGGACTGGAAGAAGTGCTAGAAAGTGTCATATAAACCACTAAGGCAGTCTAAAGTCCAGGGCAAGTCCTCAGAAAGTCTTAGATATATGATGATTTGAAGCTCCCTTACCTTTCCCTGAATTGCTCTCTGTAGACTGTGACAATCTCTTGACACGTTTCTTTCCCCTCCGTGCCTCATAAACGGCATTGATTTTCAACACGAGCTGCTCAGCAAACACACAAACAAACAAGGTTAATTTCCTCCCCAGGCAAGAAACTGAGTTAGAATTCAGAGCAAAATGCTCTTTATCCCAACCTTGGCCATACTGAAACTCTTCCCTTGATGGTGCAGGAGGCACATTTCCCAGGATCTATGCTGTACTGCCCATGGCCATGCTCACTCTGGTACAGCAGAGCCCAGGGTAACAAACCCTGATCAAAGGCCACGCCTTAATGCACTTCCACAGCTGTATTGGCTACACAGAGTCCATCTCTCCATACCATGATCTATGTTCCAGGGAGCACCAGAGGCTCCCTTGGCAACCTGTCCTGGTCCGCAGGTTTGGAAGCAGAAAACTGGCTGGAGGATGACTGAAGAAATTGAGAAGGGTGGAGGCCAGTAATACTGAAATATTTTACACCAGTGGTTTCCTTTGCAAATCCTGTAACCCCTGTGCTCCCAGCTGACCAAGAGAGAGGACATTTCAGTGTTGGGCAGTGCTGGGCTTAGTGCTCATTCAGTGCCTCTGGTCTCCCTGTCCATTCCTGCAGAGCATGGGAATTGCAGCAGAGCCATGCCAGGCTTCCTGCCGGAGCAGACCTGCCTCCTTCTCAAGGTCCCAGGGAGGATATGGCCACAGCATTCAGATTTATTCCATAAATAACTGGAATAAATTCAGATTCCACATTTATTTCCACATGTCTTGCGAGCTCAAGGTAAGACAGGCCCACCACTACTTGGTCAGGCAACTCTGAACACAAATATTTAAGTGGGAGGCAGGATGCTCTGATGTGGAAGTGCAGTCTTCACCCAGATGCCCAACTCAAGCCTCAGGTGATGCTGCCCTTGACACAGCAAACCTCAGTTCTGGGCTGGCCCAGCAAGGCTGCTCAGTGGCACTGTGGGGTAAATAAATACTTGGAATCCTCTCTTCAATTGATATAAAAGTATGTGTGAACACACTGACAGAGCTCAAGCCCATGCACAGATGTGAAGACATACTGGGAAAGAAACCCTAAACATTTGCAGTCTTTGGCTCATTCCTGAAAGGTTGAGGCACACAGAGAGGGCATTCAAAAATCAGATATGCAGACATGAACACAAATCTGGCAACCAGGAAACAAAGAAGATACACAAACACATCCCTTTTTCCCCAAATGCGAATGGTGGGTTTGGAAAAAAATCACCACAGACTGTCCCTGGTAGACTCTGCTTGTCCTGCAAAAACCGGGATAAGCAACTGTGTTTTTATAACTGTGTTTTTGAAACATTCATTAGATATACTGCTGCCAAAACTCATTTGGACCAAACACACATCCTGCCAGATCTGAAAGAAAATAAAATTTATATGGGGTAATGCTGTATCCAAGTAAGAAATAGGAAATGTGGCTGCAGAAAAAAAAAGTCCTTTTGTCACCCAATTGTCATTATGTTCATTGCTCACCTACAGCCACACCTTAAATTATAAACAGCCAGTGCATCAATCAGAACAAGCAAAGAACAACAGATTTCCAGGAGAAAACAAACACACAACACACAGACAATTTCTGACTGTCCCATCCAGGAAGTACAGAAGAAAGTATGATGGGGTACATCTTCTGCAAAATATTCACAGCTTTTTTTGCCTCTGACATACTTCAATTTCTATCCCAAAATTACAATGCTTTTTTTTTTTTTTTTTTTTCTTATTATGAAATCTCAGATGGAAAAATAACTTCTTTGAAAGGTGCAGACATGTTTGTGTGCCTTCTCCTTCAGGCAGGAAGGGGGTTAAACACAAGTCAAGTCAACAGCCAGGACAACAGCTACCTTGCAGGGACGCCAGACACTGGAAACTAAAGAAAACCTGGTCTCATACTCACATTCCTGCCTGGAAGAAGCCAAACAAAAAAGACAAAGCCCTAGATTTACCTTGGGAATCTTCCTTCTCCTCTTGCCATTCTGAGAGTCTCCCAAGGAGAAGACGGTGTCGTCTGGACTGCTGGGGGTTGAGGGAGGGCTGATTTTGGATGGTGACCCAGTCCCGTCCCGGCTCAGTTTCCGTATGTCTGGCAGTTTGAAACTCCGCCGCTCTGAGTTTTGCCGGAAAAAAATGGGCTTGGAAAGCAACTGGAAATGAAGAAGAAGGAATGAATGACCACAGACCCTCGTGTATCTTTACTCCATTGCTTACGCTGTCATATCAGTAAATCCAGGGGGGCAGCCACAGCACTCAGTTGTCAGAACAGCCTGAGAGTGCCCACAGATTTCTGCACATGCAAGAAACCCATGCAGCTGCCAGGCTACATCTTGGCAGCAATTTAACCATCCCATTTTCATTCCAGAACAGAACACAAGCTCAGGGGTTGGCCAAGAAGGCCTTGCTCCAGTGTGAAAAAAAAAATCTCCCAGGATTTGGATAATGCAGAGGCTGGGATTGTAAACAGGACAAGACTAACCAAAGAACCACAGACATTTGGGATAAGGAGGAGCTAGCCAGGAGGGACAGAGAAGCAGTGAGAGCAGGCGAAAAGCACTGTCAGTATGGCTGCCTTTGACAGGAGCCAGAATCAGATATTTCAAAGGGTACAAGAGATGCTGTTAGACAATTACTGAGACTGCTTTCCTCCTAAACTCACTAGCAAGTTTGGTGGGAGTACAACAGAAGATGTTTAAGTAGCAGAGTGAAGTTCCTAAAGTCTCTGACCAAAAATAACATCAGAGAAGTAGAAAGCTAAGCTCCAGATAAAGAGCGGCAAACTACTTCTCACCAGAAAAATAAGAACAGTTTTTATCTTCTCCTACAGAATTTCCCAGTAGTTATGACAAGGTAAATTGCACCTTTTGTGGGAACAGTATCTGCACTGCCTGAGGATGTATCTGGCACTAAGAAGTGTGGGGGAGGGTTATCCAGCCTAGTTCTGAGCAATTCACAGCAGCACCGTGACTGTAGCTGAGGCAGCACCACCATCTGCCTCCATCTGCAGACATACTCAGCAGTTATTAGTCACACCAATTAATCCACTCAGTTAAGCTCAGGTGTCTCTGGATTCGGCAGAAGATGCCCAGGTCACAAAAACATTTGCCACCTACAGAGAAGTCATGTAAAGATGAGGCTGTAAGGAATCTTTGCACTGAAGAATCTCATTCTGCACCAGGGATATGAGCTGCTACATCTATAGTAGTCCTGAAAGTCTGTCCAGACCCATTCCCCATCACTGCAGCCTGGCTAGGCTCTCCAACAGGATGAATGCTGCAGCTGCAAACCCATTAGCTGCCAAGAGAGCTGCAGCATTTCTTTTCTGACTGATGCAGATCAGGGCTTTTAGATACCAAAGCAGAGTAGAGTAACATAATGACTCCTGTTCAGCTCTCCTGCTGGGAACAGTATCTCTGGTGAAAGGCATCCCTGTGCAGCACTGCAGCCCCTTTCCATAGCTCATGTGGGAATTCTGGGTGCATGGGTGACTGCAAATCTCTCTGAGGGAGATCAACCTCATCCCAACACTCATACACATGGCCCTTTGCTGCTCTAGACTTAACTAGTAACAAGGAGAATGGATTGAGAACCACAGAACAATTTTCACTTTAAAGAGCTGAATTATCCAAAATCACCTCAGTTGCTGATTAAGCTGGTTGGAAAAGAGCAGTATGTCAAGGAACGCTGCACATAAAACTTCTGAAAATGTTGGATAACAGCTCTAATAATAGTTGTCACTTGGAAAGCATGAGAAAACCCTTTGGCTTAAAAAAACCCTAAAGCTGTGTTTAGATCCCTGCTATCCACTCTGGACCCATCTATTGCCAAGATGACTTTGGCTGTCATGCTGTCCCTGCTGTCCTAGGCTTGGATTATCTAAACAGGCACCATGAATCAACCGAAGCAGCTTGGGAGGCTGAGAGAGCAGGGCCTTGGTAAACCCTGAGCTCTCTCTAATCAAAGTTTTACCTCTTCTTTTGGTTCCATGGACAAGGAGGAAAAAGACACCAAGCTGTGAGCTGGGCTGTGGTGGGGACACCCTTCTAGCATTGGCTCTCCACCCAGGGGACTGGCACTGCCTTACTTACCAGCAAATTGTCTCATGGAGAGAGCAAAAAAGGCTCCTGGGGGGTGGGGGATGTGCTGCAGAGGCACCTGGGCACCAGCACGGGCAGACTGCACTGCCCAAGACACTGAGACAAGGCTACTGCAGGCCTTGATTACCCAAATACTTCCATGCCCTCTTTGAGGGGAGGAAGGTCTTCCCATACCACCAGGGAAGGCAATCCTGAAGTGAAAAAGAAGTGAAAGCAAACCATTTATGTAAGGGAATGCTGGTTTGTTTTTTTACCTCACTGAAGGGCTGTATAAAGGAAAAATCCCTAACATGATGAAGGTGTCCACTTTTTCCACACAGGACCTGGATTCCACCCAAAAACTTTCTGGAGCAGAAGAGGTGGCCACTTGAATCACAGTACCTTTGTGGGAGTCCCAGGTACAGAAGAGGTGGGGGATGCTGGGAAGGTCAGGACACATTTCTTCCCCAAACAGCGGCTGTTGGTCTCAATGTCTTCATAAGGGTTTTCCTTTGATGGTGGATCTGCAGCAGAAAGCCAAAAGCAAAACATTCTAAGTGCAGAAAATCTCTGAGGTTTGCCATAAAAATCCGTTTAGGGATCCGCCGGTCTTCTCCCACCTCCCACATCATACATAAAGACCTGTTCTCAAGCATTCCTGCAATTGCTTCACTCTCTCCATAGCCCTGGAAGTCCAGCTGCTTGCTGGACAGTGTCCAAAGTCTGACACAGACAAATGCAGCCATAGAAACATATCACAGATACTACAGCCCTGTGAGCCCTCAAGTTAATTTTCCTGCATCCAGAAGAGCTGTGATGTTCTCATGCACATTGGTTCATAACTACATTTCATTCTTTCCAGTCCTCTGCTTGGAGTTGCTCAATGAAACTGTGAGCTGAAGCCTGGCATGAAGGTCCTCTCTCTCTTTAAGCCCCACATTTAGGGGGATGACATCTGGTCATCACTTACTTGGGGCTGAAGTGATGCCCAGCTCTCAGGCTGACTGCAGGAAGGTTTAATCCACACTCTGGACATGGATATCTATCACACAATCCAGGATTTCAAACACGTCTACCAATCATGGAGACTTCAATCTCACACTCTGTACTTTAGAAAGAGGGAAGGATTAAGCCACTCAAAGTTGGGATGCCCCTCCCCTGGAGAAGGATGGGGGAAGGGCATGTGGCACACAACGCACACCTCTGAAGTAGATGTAGATTCCTTTCTTCCCAGTAATTCTGGAGATGAGGCACACAACTAATTTGAGTTTTAAACACCCAAAATCATATGTAATGAACTTCTTGTATCCCACTCTTCAGCAGTACTAGGGAATATAAGCCTAAGTGTGTTCACAAAGAGCACAGCTCTGACAAAGCAGGTTGTGACATCTCCACCCAAGCAGCTAAGAAACCACTGACAAAGGCTTAGCCCAAGCATCTGCACAGGCAAATGATATTTTATGAGCCTTGTCTCTTCACTGCCCTCATTTCAAGCCATATCCCACTGGACAGCTGGGATTCAAAGCAACTGCCTTTCTCTTACTGTCACATAATGCTGGCTGAGAGTAAAGACTGGGAGCCAGGAGTGCTGCAAGCCCCTGCAGCAGGACCAGTAACGGCTGTGGGATCTGACTGGTGCACTCCCACCTGCCTGCCCAGCTGGGGCAGGAGTGCAGCTGAGCTCTTCAGACAACGACAGAAACCCAAGCCTTTCCCACCACTGTACTCTCCAGTAGCTGGTGACACCCAGTGCTCCAGCAGGGAATCCAAATTTACCATGGAGAGGGCCAGTGGGTGTGACACCAGCAAAGCAAGGCTGCACTAACACTTGGTCAGCAAACATTGTCCTGTCCCCGAAACTGGCTCCACTTCTAATTTCAATGGCTTCTTTCAGTATTGAAAAGATACTTCAGCTGTCATGCAACTGGGAAGACTGGAAAAAAAAAAACAACAAGCTTGGATTCTGTCACCTGTCCCATCCTCAAACTGCTAAACAAATCAAATTAGCTTCAGTCTAGAAGAAAGAACAGCATTTCCCTCCTTTTTACAAATAAACCTTGTCATCCATTGGCCAGCTTCCAATATGCCAGGTAAGCAATGGTGAACAGGGGAAAAGAGGGTGCATGAAGGAAATCTGTGTGACTTGCTGGGAATTGGAACCATTATCCCACCAGCAGCTGAACACCCCATAAATCACACATAGAGTGTGTGTATGTGTGTGCTTGCATGTCCTGATGGGCACATGTGATTGTCTGTGGGCCAGCAGCAGTGTCCTGTGGCTGAAGTCTTGCTTCCCCCTCCACTGGTGAGGTTTTTCACATGACGTTTGTCTTGTGGATTAAACTTGTCTGTGGTCTTGTGAAAAACAAAACTGTAGGTCTTTATTTTGAGTTATCCCTGTCCACCCCTTTTCCCAAGCTTCCATGGTAACACCACCAGGACTGCAGGAACCAATTAAAGATCACTGACTCCAGGCAAAGCCTTAACATGCAGCAAGAAAACAAAAAACAAACATGCTCTATTAGCTGACAATTACCTATAACTTTGTTTTCTTCTAATCTTTGCATGTAAAAGCTGGAGGGGAGAGGAACTTCAGGCTGATATTTGAGTTCCCTGCACACTTGGGACATGGGGGTGTGCTTGTGTTTGAATAGATGGATTTGCCTTCACAGACACTCTGTAATGCTATCCATATTATTCCAGCTGACAAGGTGACCCTTACTCAGTGGTTTCTGAGACCCCCCATCATGCCCCAACACAAAAACCCCACAGCAGCTGCTTAGACACTCCCTGTTCCTTTGGCCCCCCAAGTGAAGAGAAGAAAAAAAGCAAACACAAGGCCCTTAGCTCCACAAATGAGGCCGACAGCTTCAAAAAGGTCAGAAAGGATGGATTAGAATTGCTTTGTCTGCCATCAGCCCCAAAGGAGCATGATTCCTTTAAGAGTCCTTTCTCATTAAGTATGATCAGATTTTATTAATATCAAAAGAATAATGCTCAGCCTGCTCCTGAGAAAGTTCAGCTCCTCCTATGCTGAACAACACAGAGCACCTCTGTAGGATTACAGCAGCATGGCAAGAACTGATGCACCTATTCCCTTCCTAATGTGCTGACCTCTGTCAAGAGATTTATGCAGAACCAGCCTACAGCTACTAAAACTAATTAAGGCTTTTTCAAGGGAGAACACTTCTATGTTCCATCGAAGGCCACCTAACTCAAAATATTAAAAAACACTATATAAATGGAGAGGGTTACAGGAAATAGTCTTCAAAATGGCATTGATCTGACACTGAAGTTAGAGAACTAAATAAAACTCAATTTCAAAGAGTGTGGGACCCAGTTTCTTAATTGCAATGGTACCTGAAGCCATACACAATCCTGTTCCTGAGCTGTGGAACTGACTTCAAGGCTCTGTTTTCAGACTGTTCACATTATCTCAGCAGTGACAAAATCACCACAATGGGCAGATCAGAGTTGTGAGAACTAATCCACAGGACAAAAGGAAGGCAGAGAAGATATGCCAGCAAAAAATAAAAGCTGCTTCCTGTATGCTTCAGGTTTATCTTTGAATCTGATGAGCTTTGAAGTACCCCCTCCATTTTTCTTATTACTTGCCAATAATATGCGCAAAATGTGTCCTGGTTTACATTTGGATAATAAACACACTTTATTCAGCACCTCTGCTGAATGCCTGTTGACCACAAGCCCTTGCTACTCAGGACTAGCAGCCAGCTCCCTCCCCTGTGCAGGGTTCCTACCCAGGATGTCTTCATAGACGTTCTCCTCAGATAAAGTGCGTGTGAGGGCCAGCTTGGTCTGCGCGTACCAATCCACCCGGCCGTGCTCGGATGACGACTGCAGCAAGTCTTCAAACTCATACGATTTCCTGCACCACGGAGAGGGGGAGGAGGAGCAGAGAGGAGAGTGATGCAGTTAACCAGCATTTATAACCAAATTACAGCTAATTCACTTCTCCAACATGTGACACAGCTGGCAAAATAAATTACTGAGAACGTTTCACTGCCTCATCCCATATAAAGCACGAAAATGCAATACTAAGATTGGCTGGTTTTATCAGCCATGCAAATAAAGGCATTTGGGGGTGCCATAGATAATCTGGGTTGTTATGGCAATAGCACACTGTGAAGATGCAAGTGTGAAATGGCACATCCTGGAACACTGCACAGAACCTTAGGACATGAGAGCTCCCATTTACAGCACAGATCTCACCCACGGAAAGTGTAAGAGGGCCCCAAAATCAGCTCTCTGACCAGCAGAGAAAAAAAAATCTTGCTTGCAGAATGGAAGGCTAAAACTGAGCAAATCTAGCAAGTTTTGATTTCCTTTCTACAACAGAGACAGAAACTTTTAAGTGACAATTTATCCAAAGGGCATTAGAAAAGCTGTGTATTTTATGTTCCACACCCCAAAAATGTGTGACAATCATGTGGGAGGGGATAAAAGGCAAGCAAACACTCCAGAAGAATACATACACATCAGATTCACTGAGGTTTACCATGGACAGTGAAAATGCTCCAGTAGAGACTAGAGATTATCATTCCAAACACTGTTCCAGACCAGCTGTGGTCATTTTGTAATTAAGTAGAGTTTCTCCTAAGAAAACCAAAACAAAACCTCAAATGCCTCAATTTTGGGCTTGAAGGTTAAGCCATGTAATACAGTGACCTTAAATCTGCCATGACTTATCCCTCCACAGTCACCCTGTGGAGTGTGCTGCCCACTCCTACATTCTCTGAGACATGACTGAGTGCTGATCATGCTGGAGATTCTGAGCAAAAAGGGAAGATTTGGCTCTCTCTCGAGAAAGATGGGAAGGTGGGACTCCACCATGAAGACCAACAGCTTCATGAAACACAGCCCCAGTACCTGTGGTCAGCGTTGCTCTTGTGCTTCCCGCTCCAGAGCCTCCTGCTGACAGCTGATGGAGGAGGAGAGGAGGGCAGAGGAGGGGGAGGAATGGATGGCAGAGGGGGTAAGTTTCTTTTATTCCTAACTGCTGGCACCCAGTCCTCTTCCCCCTCATGTTTGAAAGTCCGCCGAGGCTTGGGCAGTGGGTTGATGAAAGGCTTCTTTGGCACTCCCGGCTCTGTGTACACATTCTCCACCGTGCAGTGCTTGGATTTCACATGAGAAGTTCTAATCTCTTCTAGAGTCCCAAAAATTGGCTCACTGATGTCAGAGTCCATGCCAAGAAGCCTTTTGTTGAGCTCAGCCCCACATACATTCTCATGGCCCTCGGGAATGGTGTGTCCTTGTGCTGCCTTCTCCTGCAAGCACTGTGGGGAATAGTAAGTACCAGGCAACTGTGGCTGCAGCTCTGCTGAACCATCTTTCAAAGCCTGCTCTAGCTTCTTGACCTGACTAAGCACTGAAAGGTTCTCCTTCTGGACCTCCCACTTCCCACCTTTCACCTCCTTGCATTTTCCAGGGCTGAACTCCATTTCCTCATCCTTCTGCGCTTCCCCTTTTCGCTCTGCTGCTTGCCCTGTGCCTTTCTGAGTTCCTGCTTTCCGCTCATTCTCTTTGCCTGCCCCTTTGCACTCCAGTTCCCAGCTCTGAAGTTTCTTGGTCTCTGCTTTCCGAGTCACCAGTGCTTCCCCACTCATCTTCTCAGTTACACAAGGCATCCTGTGTTCCTCTTTAACTCCTGGCTCCTCCTCTCTGCGAGGAGCAGACTGAGTTTCCTTTTTCCCTTCCCATTCTGAAATTTTGTCCTTGATGCTGAAGGACTTATTCCTCAAGCCAATTTTTCCAGGTGACCGTATATTCTGAGTGCCTCCTATCTGTCTCCTGATGATTTTATTGTTTTCTTTGACATTCAGATCCACAGATGGGTCACTGATGATCATTTTAGGACTAAGCATGTTCTGCTGAAAGCAGTCGAGCCTTGGATCCAGCATCAAGTTCTCCAAGGCTCCAAGTGGGTTCTTCACCACAGAAGAAACTGGTTCAGCTTCAGGTGTTAAACCCAGGGCAACAGAGGAACCTTCAGAACATTTCTCACTCAAAAATCCACACAAAGGTTTTTTTAATTCCTTCACAGCTGCTGTATTGTTTTTATCTGCAAGCTTGATCCTGCATATCAAAGGCAAAAAGGAAAGAAACATTCACTGCCATTGCCCATCCCTGGTTTAGTTCATCAGCTCCTCAAGCTTTACTCATAAAGCTGATGGCAGAGGATGCTCAAAGCAAGCACATGACATGGGCTTAGAGGGGAGGATGCTCAGGGAAAGGTCCTTCTAGCCAGAACATACTGCCCTTCTCTCATTAAAACCAAGATGAGGTTGGAAACGAAGCCTTTCTCTGTGGAAGAAGTAGGCTGCAGGTTAGAGAGCTATTTTTTGTACATCAGACATGCTGATGCCAATAAGAGCTCCACCAATGTGCATGTGTGTGTGTGTGCAGAAGTGCAGCAGAGCTTTGGACACCATCAGGCATTAAGCAAACAAATGCAAAATGGACCACCTGCAAACAACAGCAAAATTACTGCTGCTACACAGAGGAGAAAGCAGCTGGCAGTCCTGTAGTGCCCGCTCAGAGAATCTCTTTCAGTCCATCCTAATAGTCCCCAAATGCATATTGATGCCCAAAGACTGCACTTTTATTATTTCATTTCTATGGGCTCTACCATCCCAGTCTACATGTGCACTTAGCCCCACCATGCACTCAGGCACGCTCCCACAGCACCCAGAAACCAGATTCAACATTCTCAAATGAAGCATCTTCACTGTTTGGGTCCAAAGTGCAACAAAAATTCCAAATATACTTAGTCTAGAGATTTCCAAGTGTATGATAACACAGTATCAATACTGTGATATTTTGTCAATATCCTGCTGAACAGGCAGTTATTCCAACACAAAACATTTCTGAACTGAAGCACTTGGCCATGTCTTTGAGGTTTGCCTGGGCTTGGGAAAGTGCATCAAACAACAAAAGGTAATTACTGGGATGCAAACCCATATAATCAGTCCCATTTAACCACAATCCCAACATTTAGATTCTACTTGGGAAATTGCACCATTAATTTAAACGTGTCAATTGTGCCTCTTCCAGAACTTTGCAGTCTTGCAAGAGCATCTGTGGGGATACCCTGTGTGCTGTCAGGCCTGGAGCTTTGTCCTGGACCTCAGCAGTGCTGGCAGCCATTGCAGACTCAGTTGTAGTGCAAAGTAAGTCTGGGACAGATTTCTGAGAGGAAATGGGACCTGAGCCACACCTGTTCTTCCTCAGCCTCACAGATATTTAACTCCTGGCTGTGGAAGTGACACTGTGCTTTGGTTAAGAGCTGGTACCATGAACACCACGGTCTTTCCCAAGCTGGATATCACAGTGCCATGGTGGCCTCAAAGCAGAAGCCACCCTGCAATAGGTAGGGACAGTGGGGCTCCTCTGAGGAGTCTTCAGGGTTAAATACTTCAAGTGCAGGCAGGGCAAACATTGACAGAGATATCACCAGCACAAGTGGTCTTGCCTTGGGACAGACCTTTTCCAGCATTGTGAGTCTGGAATATTAGAAGTCTGACTGGATGATTTAATATACAGAATTCCAAGATGGGACCTATGGGGTGTGTTTTAATGTGGAGGAGAGAGGGACAGTTCCCAGCAGAGAGGTTTCATTCCTTTGGTTTTTGTTGTGTTGGGGATAATAAACACAAGCAAAGCACACTGGCACTGGAACATGGAAAGCTCTCACCTCTCACCAGACTTGCAGATAGCACCCCCAGACTTGCTCACATCAGCCGCCTTGCTTCCTGTCATCATGTCAGCACACAGCAGGGCAGCAGGTCACCTGCAGACAGACACAAGGAAGAAGCATTGCTCTCTGCTCAGCATCCTCTTTTCCTTCTACACACACACATGTTTCTCCTTGAAATCCAGGAGAGGAGCTGAAGCAAGACATGACAGCTGTCTGAGGACAGCCCAGGCTTCCTCCCCGGGAAGAGGGGTGACAGCAACACCTCTCAGAAGCCCAGTGAGGAGTTGATAGTTTTTGAGGGCAAAAATTGTCTTTGACTCAGCATCAATTGCTGCACCTTGAATTAAATATGGAGAACACTTCAAGAAGGCTTTTATTGCTGTCAAAATCTCATCAGATTTAAGAGTTTTCTTCCCCTTGCAGAAGACTAAACCAAAAACAATTTTATAAAAATCTGTGTTAAGGCCACAAGTCTGAAGTGGCTGCTGGGCATACAACACTGTCACAACATTCAAAGCTTGGGATAAGAAAACATTTTAGCCTGAAGAGACACTGCACTGCAGCCACTGGTCTTCTCTCTGGTGGGCCATGTTAGCCTGCTACTGATCTCATTTCAGAGGACAACTCCTTGTGGGGATAAGATAAATCATTCACAAAAATGAGTCATTCTGTTTGCCTCATGATTTCTAGCACTCTTGGAATGACTGTCCCTCTCTTTGAGTGCCACTGCTACCCAGTCAATGCAACAGACTCCACCTCCATTTTATCATGCTGCAATGTTCTTTTTTGTTAAATAGAAACAAGAAGAATTACTCTGTTATTCTGCAGCACCATCTCTGCTCACTTATCAGGGTGGTCTGCCTGCTCTAAAGCATTGCAATGACGACAGGCTCACCATCTTGTAGGCAATACTTGGAAAAGTCTCTCAGATATCTCCCACCAGCTGGTCTGCAGAGGCTGCCCTGCCATACCTAGCATTTGACAAGACCAAGTGTCTCTTGTCATTAAAGAAACATATAGCCCACCACACCAGAAACAGAAAAGAACAAAAGGATCTCTCATTTCCACTGTTCAAGCTTTAGGGCAGAGAAAGGAAAAGGGGGGCAGGGGGGGAAATCAGTTTTGTTTGTTCAGTTTTCTCTCCCTCCTTTTATTCCATATTGGCAATGTTCCTGAGGCGAGGAGTGAACTCTGGGTCAACTCAATGTGTACACACTCGGGGCAGCTCACTGCTAACCATTTAGCAGACTCTCTTTTCCCAGACAATAAACCCCCTTGGCTTCTCTCCCTCATTAGTAACTGGAACAAGCACCCACTTCACTTCTAGACACAGAGCAGCCTTGCAACACTGTCAAGAAAATTTACCAGCCCAAGGACCAAAATCTATTCATCCGTCCTTAACTGTTATGGATTGAAAATAACGAAAAACTAACCATACTTGTGGCCAAAGAATGACTCACCCAGGCAGCCAAAGCAGATTCTTGCAAAGCTGCAACAGAGTCTGCTTTGCACTTGGCTTACAACGTCCCTTGAGCAGGGACAGTCTCTTCACTCAGCACTCATTCGGTGCCTTGCAGCTCCTGTCTCTGCCTTTAGTGGTGAGAAATACAACATTTCTTCTGTCCACACACACAATCCTCATGACTCTGCTGAAACATCGAATGCTCACTGGGGATGCACTCCTCTGTCTTCATGAGATCACCCAGTTACCCCATCAGGAACCTCCATCTCTCAGCCTTTTCCAACAGCCCGCAAGCAAACCCTGCCTTGAAAATGAACATTTGGGTACCAGCAGATGTGTGCTGATGCTCGGCACAGTCAGCTCCCTGGCAAGCCAAAAGGAGATGATACAGAGTAAGAGGTGCACTTGTTTCTTCATCTGTGGTGGATGGGACAGACTCCATCAGCCCTGATTTGCAGAAGTGAGGCACAAAGCAGCTGCTGAGTGCTGCAAGAGTCTCATGGGAAAGGAGCACCACTGCGCGCAGCAGATGAGCATGACTTGGAACCAAGGGCAGAGAGACATCTGTCCCTTCCAGGCACAAGTGTGGCTGGAGTAACCAAAGCAACACACTCATGCTAGGCAGATTAAGGAGTGGTCCTGGAGCTTCCAAAGCTGTGACAACAGCCAGGTACCTACTGACACCCCCACTAAGAACACACACTGCTTAGGAAGTGAAGTCATCCCTAGGAGATACATGGGCAGCTGTGCCTTCCCTCTGAGCAGCAGGGCACACATGGTGCCCTCAGCATCACCTAGAGGATCACTGCAGCATGTTAGCTGGTTCTGCCCAAAAGAGTAAATATTTATCCAAACATGTCAGAAGACACATGAGGGGGAAAAGAGTCACCTCTGGAATAAAACAGCAGAAAATAATAAGGTACCTCTCAATAAGTCCAACAATCAAATAATTTCTAGGGGCCAAGCACAAGCCCAGATGAGCTTCAGAGGTCCTATGATCTCTTCCAATAATAGATCACTAGAAATAACTTGCAGGTCTGACCCACAGGCATTGCCAACACTTGACCAGAGGAACTGTGATGCCAATGATAGAAAATTGCCTCCAGCAGACAGAGAATATCTACTTTTGTTTTCCAAGTTTTGGCTCCACAAGGCACCCAGAGCTAACATGACAGTTCATTGTGAAGGGCAAAGGGAACTATTGTCCTTCCTGACTGCCCACATCTCTCCTACAATCAACTACACACTACCCTATGTGCTGGCTTAAGCCCTTTGGAGCATCTCTGTGACCTGCTACAGCTCACTGAGAGTTTCTGACAAAGCAGCACATGGAAGGGGCTCAGCAAACCCAGTCTGGGCCCAAACCCAGTCTGCTACAAGGGAAGTAATGAGGTTCTGTGCACAGGAGGGGAAGATGGAGGGCAGTGGGGAGAAAGCACAAAAGAATGTGTGTAAGGCTGGGGAAGGGAGACCTTCCAGAGGCTGAGAAGTGTTATTTGAAATGCTTTGCTTTCCTGCCTCATGCGCAATGTGACCAGGGCCCTACAAACTGCCTAGAGGAAACAAGCAGGGCTGAGTTCCATTAGCAGGAGACCCAAGAAGGACATACACACACCCATCAAGCTGGTACCTCTTGACAGATTGCTGCTTTGTCTAAAAACCACACAAGAACTTTCTACCAGCAATGGGAGGCACAGCCCCACAGAACCCAAGCCTGAGGCTGCTGCACCTGGCCCGTACATCCTGGAGCAGGACATCAAGGCCATGAAAGGGGAGAGAAGATACTGAGCCCCATTTGGAGAACCTTGTCACTGCAATTTATTCCCTGCCATTGTTTGGGAGAACAAAGCAGTCATCTGATAGTGTTTCAAAATTAAACTGGGAAAGGAAGGACAGGGGAGGAGGCAGGAGGAAAGAGGGAGGGGAGGGAGCTCTCAAACCTGTTGGCTGGACCCTGGGAAGGATGTGAAGTCTCCCAGCAGAATCCTCTTGTTGTATCTCCCACATGCACCCGGCCTCACAATTCCCAGGGCCATGTGATAGGGGCTTCCTGCTACCAAGTGAAGGGAGACCTAGCCCGACCTCTCTCTTCCAAACAGAGTTCCTGCCTGCTTTGTGTTCGCAGAGAGGCGTTTGTTTACTGATCTATCATTGGCATGCAGGAAGCAGCCTTGACATGAGCTGTAATCATCTGTCTCCAGCAATAGCTGTTTGGCTTTCTTCTAATTTAAGTTTTCCTCCCACCCCCCTTCCCCAGTGCCCTCTTCCCCACTTCCAATCCAAACGCTTTGGAGTATGCACGTCTGGTTCAGGGCATGGGATACTATGAGATGTTTCCAGAGCAACCAGTGAATAAAAAAGAGGCACACTCCCACCCTCAAAGGGCAGAGAAGGCTTCCAGGAGAACACCTCCAGGGAGAACAAGACACCAGCTTTGCCCACTGCACTTGATGCAGCCACCAGATGATGACAAAAGCCAGGGGAGCGCAAAGGCCCTGCAGTCCATATTATCAAAAAAACACACGGACAGTACAGAGGTCACACAGGGTGGGTCTTGTCTCTGAGAAGGTCAGGCAGCAATGGCAGCAAACCTCCCAGGCCTCCCTTCTTTGCAGTTTTGTTTGTGGGGAACAAACCAAGCAAACCTCGAAGGTGGTTTGGGGATGGGTATTACCCTTGCTGCCCGCCGGAGGCCATATCTCAAGGTTTCCTTTGCTCTGTTTACTCTGAACCTCCCAAAAGTTTCATCCACGTCCACAAGTGGAGGCTAGCGACACTGCTGGTGCGTATGAACAGCAAGGCTTCACAGCAACAGAAGCAACCTGCAGATGGTCCAACTCTCCTCCAAGAAGAAAAAAGGCCTTGCTGTGTATCTCCTTGGTGCTCAAAACCTGAATAACTCTGAGCAGCCAAAGCCTACAAGTCACGTATCCCTGCTGCAGTGCTTTACACAACAAAGGGTGCAGCATAAAGACAGCAACAAGAAGGCAACAATATATAACATATATACACATATAAAGAACAGGAAGGATGCCAAGAAGACAAAACACTAACAGGAAAAACATGAGTAAGGGGAAACGAACAGTTAAAGCCTTCAAGGCTCCCTCCCCCAGCCCTTGCTCTGTTTGGAGCCTGTTTTCCTTTGGGGGAAGGAGCAGGCATGAGGATGCGTGCCTGTGCTCACACACACAGCCACAGCGCGGGCCCCCATGCACAGCCCCAGCACCAGGCAGTGTCCACATTCCCGGCACCAACACGCTGCCTTCCTGAGGACACTGGCAGAGTGTAACCTCAGGGAGCGAGCCCCTGCTCAGCAGGGAGGACACGAGCCAAGCAGGGATGCAGCCAGAGCTGAGGAGGATACCGGGACCCAAGAGAGGCTCCCTTGGTGAAACAAGATGCTTACCGTAGAGGAGTCCATGACTTGAGGTGCCCAACACCAACCCAGCAGCAAGGCATGGGTTTTCTCTAAGTTGAGCTCCACAAGACATGCCATGAGCCTTCCCTAGCTGACAGCCCAAACAGCTTATCCTCAGACAACTTACACAAAGTCCACTTATTTCCTCTCCTGGTCAGTCCTGCAGATGGGCCACCACAACAGCAGGGCTTCTCAGATAGGACCAATCAGCTCACTCATGAGGAAAAGCCTTTTTACAAGAGGGTGACCAAGACCAGAGAGATGGTGGAGGCTCTGCCCTTGGAGATACCCAGTACCCAACTGGACAACATCCCGAACAGGCTGCTCTACATGACCACACTCTGAGCAGGGGGCTGTACTTGCCACCTCCAGAGGGGCCTTCCCAGCTCAGCTACTCTGCCGTCCTGTGCTGGGCACAGTCAGTTTAGGGCAAGGTGACCTCTTTGCAGACACTGACTGTCCTGGCTACGTGAATCTCATGAAGACTGAAGACACCAACAGCAGGATTGCTCAGTTCATCACCCTCGTAATGGGATCCTAATTGTAGATAATTCTAGATAATCAGGGCCCAGTCATTTGTTAAAGAGAAAAAAAGCAGGATAAACTTATGCAAAACATATTGATAAAGGACCAACAACTGGAAAGTGACATGCTCCTACAGCATCGTTTAGAGCCAGATCCCACACAGCCTCCTACTCCCCTCATCCCACTCTGTCCCAACTTTTCCCTTTTATCTATCATATCTTACACCACAGGGCTTACAAGGGGGGTCAGGAGAATCCCATGTGTCAAAATAAACTGTATTTTCAAAAACCCTGAGTAGAATTGATGTACCACAACCTCTGCCTTTGTGCAACACCCCACGTCAGGGGAACAAGGCTGCAATGTGAGGAATGCAGGAACTGGCTGTGTCCAGCAAAGCTGGGCTAGGTGTTAGGATATGTCTTTAATTTTATGATATAATTTAGTCTCCTGACCTTCTCCCTCTCTAAGCACACAGAACAAACTCTGCCTGCTTGTATGTCTTTAACCTGACTGAAAGGATTACATGGTTCAAGGGCCTGCCCTGCTCCTCCCTTGGCTGCCAGCAAGGTAGTCCCATCCCTGCCCTTGGTAAAAGACATGCCTGATTACACCTGATGGTTGCCATTGACTAAGGGTGTGCTGACTTTTTTTGTCCCTTTTTTCCTCCTGCTCTTGCTTTATATCAGCTCCAATGCTTGTAAAGCCCTTTCAAGCTAGGACGGGCTCACAAGCTGCCTGGTTCAACTCCCTAAACCTGCAAAGAAACAAAAGGCGGGGTAAACACAAAGTTTTCTGCTCAGATAGCAACATCAGTCACCTGTCTGGGAAAACCTAATGAGCACTGAAACACATGGAAGGAATCATAGAATGATTTGGGCTGGAAGGGGCCTTGAAGATCATTGAATTCCAAGCCCTCTTGCCAGGGCTGGCAACAAGACTCTGCTTGTAAAGTTAACCCTCAGCAATGAGAAGAAGGAGCCAGCAGGACCTGCTGTGGGCAATATCAGGGGTTGCTCCAAGTCTCAACTTCAACCTAAGCCTATCCGTATTCTGTAGTAAAGCAGATGGACCCTTGAGAAACTACTCTCACCTCTTGTCCATTATTTCCCTCCTCCAACCATTTGCTGAAGGTTGTAGGTCAAGCTCCACAGGGATATCATCAGCATCACCTGCCTGACACCAGGAGCTGGAAGGACAACACATCTGGTATCAAGGTAGCTCTAAAAACCTCTGCTGACAATGTGCCAGCTGAAACTTTCTTCCCACAGAGCCCTGGAAAAGTTAGGGTAGAGATGACTCAGGAATGGGAAAGGACAAATTCCTGATCCAAACAGCACTCCTGTTTCAAAGCAGAAGGTAAGTTTTTGCAAAAGAAAAGCCTGATTTTCTTTTCAAACACAGGGGAAGCAGCAACAATTTTCTCCCCAGGCTCCACGATAAAACAGCTGAACCATTTTGGCTGAAGGCTTTCAAAAGTAATTGAGCCAGAGGCAATGCTCAGCATGGAAAAGTGCAGACTGAAACAAAAATAAAATCTTGACCTGAAGACAGTAATCAAAAACAGTATCTCACAATATGAATTGTCTTCTGTTAAAGGTGGGACTCGTTGCACCCACTATTATTAAGCTTACTCCACATTTCCCATTGTTTTATTTTCTCTTTGTTCCTCCCTCTAAACACATAACAAACAGAAAAAAAAAAAAAAAACAACTCAAAGGGTATTCAACATTTCTTCAGTTTCCTTCAGGCAGACACACCCTCAGCTGAAAAACACAGCATTTTCAGGGTTCGTGGTGGGATGTTTCACGACCCTGTCGAAAAACCCACAAACACTCTTTTTCTAACGCACTGCCCCCAGTCACAGATTTAGTCCTGCATGCATAGAAGGTAAATACTGTTTTTTATCTGGTGGCAAGTATGGTTTGTATGACTGCTTAGAGACATGATGAGTCTTAACTTCTGCAGGTAGCTTAACAAACAGTAAGAAAAAATTCACATGGAAAGGAAGAGAATGATTCAGTATTTTCCAATCTGGCTGCTAAAATGATTGCAATACTTAATGGAATTATGTGTTTCAGGCTATGTTTTCTACAAGGAAGAAATGAAAAAAATATTGAAAAAAACCTGTAATTACAGATGAGGAAACCAAGACCCTGGGAAGTGAGGGCAAGAGTAGAGAACACCCCTTCTGGGGCAGCTCCTGGCATTACTAGATCATCTCCCTGTGTTTAAGGTCCTGTGTGAGCGTTTGTGTGCACACAGTGGTGTTGCTCATCCCCTCTGATGGGGTGATAATATTTGCTTTTGCTTTGCAACCTAATAAATGAAAATTCAGTTACTTGAAGTCAAGGCTGAAGAAGACACTGGTGGTGTGTCCTTGCCTGCAAACTACATCAGTGGAGATGGTGATCCATACCTGGTTTGTTTGGCTTTGAAACTACGCACAGAGAAGACGACTGTGGTCAATACAGAATAAAACAAAATAAATATGGACCAGATTCACACAAGCACACATCTGCCAGCAGAATCGTCTATCAGCCACTCAGAGAGACAGGATTCCACCAGATGCAGTGGAACTGGCTTCAGGTCCCAACAAAGTCAAAAAGAAATTGGCAAATACTCATTTCTACCAGTGCAGCTAGCTCATGGAGGTGCTTTTCCCTCCTTCAACTGGAGTGCTGTGTTACAAACATACCAGTCCTACTACACCAGTAAATCACTTCCAGTGTAAAAGAATTGGAAAGAATTCAGGGTTATTATGCTTATAAGAAACACAAACATTTGACAGCATAGGAAACAACCTGTCACTAAAAAATAGTGTTCAGCTCATGAACCACACTGGAATTCATTTTTGATGTGGTGAGATAATCTCTGCTATTCTAACATAAATGGGACCCAAAGAGGTCCCTTCGAGGAGCAACTCTGCAAAGAGTTTCCTGGCAGGAAGACAAATTGTCTCACGTTCAGAAAGGAAATGAGAGCATTAAAATGAAGATCCCCAACTTCTTCCAAAATAAGTTATCATCAGGGAGACAAATGGAGCCTCAGCAAATCTCTCCTTTGGTGGCCTTCACCCTGCAGGATGCTGACTCTTGTCCCTCCTGATGAGGATTTAGCACACAGCTTCCTGAAGCGTCCATCACCACAACCTTGGGGCACCATCTGCATGCTCCATGAGCCATTCCTGTACCCACCCCAAGTCCTTGACCTTCCACTACAGTCTGTCTCCATCAAGCATCACCTTTTGAGCTCAAGCAAAGAGTCACCCACAGATTGCTTTTCGGTTCCCTGTCTCCTTCAACCTCCTCCTTGCTCCTACCCTCGCACTCCCACATATCTAGGCCATCACAAAGGCAGAACCTGTTTATGGCAAACCTTATTCTTTATGGAAACCTTCCAACCACAGCCTACCACATCATCCCCTCGCTCAGCCTTCCTGAGTGGAGAGCAGGGCCAGGCAGCACGTGAGCTGCCCAGGATTTGGCCATCATGAGGAGGAAGCTCACACAGCTCCAAGGAGGAAGAAACCTCTGCAAGGAAGGCTTGCATTTATTTATTTTTCCAGGAGGAAAGCCACTCTCGGTGGGTGTGTGCGTGCATGTGTGCATGTGTTTGTGTCGGGACAATGGGAAAAGGGACAGTGGAGCAAAGCTGCCAGGAAACAGTCGGCCATCTGCCCATGCAGAGAGCAGTTTTTCCTTTCTTTTTGTATGGAGAGGAATGTAGCTGAGAGCCGCCATCCGCCCATGCTGGGAGGAAATCTGAGCGACTTTGCTTTGCCAGGGAGAGGAAGCGTGGGGGAGGGAACCGGCCCGGTCCCTGTGGTTAAGCGGTCATTGCACTCACGGCCAATAAAAGCGAGGAAAAAAGCCCTACCAAAACCTCCAAATCCTAGGGAAAAATCACTCTTCCTCCTCCACCCTTTCACGTGCAGTTTGATACTTTCTCCCTTGCAGGGTGATCCCGGGCACAGGAGAGGGTTCGGAGGGCGACGGAAACCAGCACAAGGGTTTCCCAGCACTGGCAGCCCGGACAAGAAAGCGACACAGAGAGAAAAATCAACTCACATCACTGTGTTGCCTGTCCGCCCACACCCTCTCCATAACCAGGAATTTGGCAACCTGAGCACAAAACAATGCGAGGAACGACCCTTTGTTCTTCCAAGGCTTCCCAGCTCCAGCAGAACCCCAGCAAAGGGCAGAGCATAAGGAGGAGGGTGTTGCAGGTAACCATTCATACACTCTGCCCCAGGGCTCCAGTAGAGCTTCTGATCATAAAACTTTGTAAGAGAGGTGAGAAAAGATCTGATCTCCTGGTACTATCAGGCAAAAATGCTGGTAAAATATCATGATGGCTTGGTGGCACATTCTTCTGCCACTTTTTGTGCTAGAAAAGCCCCAGGGACAGAAAGAAATAAAATAGAGAAGGGGAAAAATTTCAAAAGTGACTGCATGACTTTGAAGTTTAAGACCCATTTTCACAATCGAGGATCACATTTTTTTTTTTAAACAAACATTCCTACTAGGCTTGCACTTGCACTTGCAATTCCATCTCCTTATTTTAACTCTCAAATAAGTCCCAGCTTTTACTGAATTAGCTCCACATTGTATTCACGTGGCGCTTAGGGTCATGGTGTGGTGGCTGACTTGGCAGCTTTAGGTTAGTGGTGGGACTCCATGATCTTGGAGGTCTCTGCCAATCTAAATGATTCTGTGACTGTAGAAGCAGCTAACATTTTCAAAGCATTGTAAGCACACATTCCTCTTTTGCTGACTGCATCAGGAGACAGGTCTGGGTATGGCTGGGAAAATCAAGAGCACATTTCCCTGCACCTTCGTGCACCTACGCAAACTCTGCTGCTCACCAGGCGCCAGATCCAGCTCCACAGGGCTGGCAGAGCTTGCTAATGTGGGAGATGTCTCAGATAACAGATCACAGCCCTGAAAAGGGAACTTCCAGAAGAAATAATTACTCTACATATGTCTAAAGAGCTTCCTCACATCTGGCAGCTTGGAGGACAGACTGACATAGCAATGCTGTAAACCTAAGCACGTCCAGGCCAGACCTGAACTGACACCTGTGTGCTCCGTCCCTTTCAGAGACATGACACTGGTTTCCACATTCACAAAAGTTGTGACTTTTTAATCTTCTTTTTTTTTTTTCTCATAAAAACAAAACCACTGGTATAGCACAGTGTGTGAGCTGAAGCAAATTCCTTGGCTGTTTTTCTCTTGGTGGGATGAGAGACAAGATGAGAGGGAACACAGAGACTTGATATAAGGAAAAGTCTTTTTTTTCGCTATGGGGATAAAAGAGCTTTTTTCACTATGAGGAAAGCAGAGCTCTGGAATAGCCCTGCTGTCTCCAGTACTGGAGGTTTTCAAGACCCAACCAAAGCCCTGAGCAATCTGAGCTCAGACCTGAAACCTATTTGAGGAGGAGGCTGGAGTACAGGCTTCCTGTAATCCCTCCAAATCTGAATTATCCTATGATAACAGATCATGAATTACTGTAAAAGTGAGTAATCATTCTTATTTTCTCTGTGGAAAATAACAAAAAAAAGTATCTTTCAAAACATTATTACTAGACATTTTACTCCCCAAGTAATATTCTTTTGCCTTCCTCCAACTGATCAGCAAGGAAGCAGTAAAAAATAGCTGCCAAAACAAGACATATAATTATGCTATCTCTAACACATTTCCACAGTCTTTTGTCCCTAGTCATTCTACAGTGCCTAACGAACTTCAACAGCTCCATGGAAGCTATTAGGGAGGCCATGAATCCACCAATAATGCTGCCTTGGCAGATACTGATGAGTGCTGTAAATTTTCATTATTAGAAAAGGAAAATATTTTCTTCCCATGTTCATTCCATTTTCAGAGAGATAAGGGTGCAATTTTTTTGAAAAGCTTAAAGTTATTTCATCACTAAACGAAAAACTAACCAACCAACCAACTAAAGAAAAGTGAGAAATACTGAAAGTATTTATTTGGGAGATTTGTTTTTTTTTCCTTTGCTGAACTGTTCCTTTGGGCTTCTTGCAGCAGAAAACCTAGAAACTGGAGAGTTATCAAACAAGCACATATTGTTCACTACTCTCTTCCAAGGGATGTGCTAAAGCCAATACATACATAAAGGACTTTAATTTCCATTGTTTACTTTCTTTCACATACATCATACTGCTGGATAATGGAGCAAAAGCAGAGCCCCCATGTACAATTGTCTCCATCAGCCCTTATCTCACAACTGAAGCAGAGCTATTTGTACATAAGCTTCCAACACAGAGAATGTGCATCCAAGTTTTGTATTCCCAGGTAACCACTAGGGCATACTCCATCCAAGATGCTTGGATGTTGTGCTGGACTGGGTTCTGATACTGTTTATTGTGCACAGGAAAAACTCATTACTGCAAAGCACTGACTGCCTTTCACAAGGGCAAGTTTTACAGAACCCAGAACAAAATATCAAAGTAGGAATCTTCTGGAGTTAAACCCTTTGCAGAAGCCCTGTCCCCTGAACTATTCAATAAACATCATCTCTTTTCATCTTAAATGCTCATAAAGATGCCATTTCCAGTCCACTGCAAGGGGAAATCCCAGCTGCACTGAAGGTGACTGCAGTGATTATGGTGTGGCTTCCATTTCACCCTCCACATTCACCTTGTTTCTGCTCAGCCCCAACACAGAGGTACCTACAGAAACACAAGCACAGCCCCCACTGCTCAAGTCCATAAAACCTCTTTGGGTGGGACAACTCTTACTTGTTCTCATGTGATGTTAAAAGAATAGAAAGGTTTCCTGCAGGGCAAGAAAAGAGGTGTCCCACAGTAGAGGGCCAGCACTAGAGTGACCCACCTAGTATAACACCCTGGTGATTTGCAAGTTCCTTTGTGAAATTCCCATTCCCAGTGTCCCAAAAGCATCAGCATTACACACTCAGCTTTCAAGATCTGGCTCAGGAAACAGGTCTGTCTGTAAGTGTTTTTTTCCCTCTGTAGAAGATGGTGATTGCAGCAAATGCACATTTTCCACAGATTAAATATTCTATGAACAGGCAAGTTAGATCACAGAAGGCTTTGGGTTGGAAGGAACCTTAAGGATCGTCTGGTTCCAATCCCCCAGCCATGGACAGGGACAACTTTCACTAGATCAGGCTGCTTAAAGCCCCATCCAGCCTGGCCCTGAACATTTCCAGGGATGGAGCATCCTCTTGCAGTGCCTCACCAGCCTCACAATAAGGAATTTCCTCCTAACATTTAATCAAAATCTTCCCTCTTCTGGATTATATTTTTTTAGATATTCCTCACGAGAACCACGTTCTTTATACAAAGGTAGAAGCTCCCCAATGCTGCCTCAGTTATCTGCAGTTGAACACAATGGATATTTGATAACAACTGTATTTTCTTTACTGAAAAGAGAATGCCTACAGACATAACTGGAAAACTAAACCTAAACTTGATCTTTTAGGGGGAAATTCCCCAAACATTTTCTTCTATTAGAAGAGGAACAAGAAGAGCTTAAGTAATGCTATACTTGATTTACTTCTTGGTTGGTAAGAAAAATGTTTGGCATTCAAGTAGGCATTCTTCTTCCCATCTCTTCAGCATGTAATAACTCAAATGTTCAGACTGCATAGCATCTACTTAATAAAAATCTTCCCTAAATGGGTTCACTGCATTCATATTAAAATGATGAGTAATCATTTCAGTCCTGAAAATAGGTTAGCAAGAAGTTATCTTTGCTTATATGCCTTCCCAAGCAAAAAAGAATATCCGAGATGCACAGTGTTTGCAAATATAATTATCATATAAAACTAAGAATACTCCCAAGAGGTGATTTGTGCTCTAAAAGTACTCTCTCCTCCTGAAGTAGCATCTCACAAACTCTGAATCACAGTGTAAAAGTGCCTGTTTCTCTTACCTGATCAGAAATGCTCCAGAAAATAACTTATCTGGTCAAGATGCACTCACATACTTGAAATGCAGCTGCATGGTCTCAGCAACTCAATTTGCATGAATCACAAACAGATTTAAGTGTTGCTGGATGAGTAAATTACTTATGGTTTCTGAATAACTTAAATAATTTTTGCCAAGTTTGATCTAAATTCAGTATGCCCCCAAAAAACCCCAAACCCAACAGAGAGAAACTTGCAAGAAAACATCTGAGGTAATCTGAAGGAAGCTTACAAGAGTCAGGTTCTTTACTGTGAAATGACATTACTTACCAAAATTTAGCTAAATTGAGGGGGTGTGTGTTAAACTCTCCCTTTACAAGGAGCTGAAATACTATTTAGGCTTTCTCTCCTTCCTATTTATTTTATTGAAGGGAAAAAAGGAGAGAAGAAAATAGATGGGGCTACCCTGCCACCTTTCTCTAAGTAGCTAGTTATAATTTTTTTTATTCAATCATGAAACTGAAAAACCAATACCACAAAATTTCTTCCAAAGCATCAAAAAACTCCTAACCTCACTTTGAAGTCATTGCTCAGCTGACGTTAATGGAGCAATGACAGTGACATCACCTTGTTCTTCTGGGTAACCTCATGCACACACCTCTCACTGTGTTTCATGCTGACTCTGTGAAACTGCTGTTTAAGAAAAGGTGCATTATACATTCTTCTGCTTAATTCTGCATACAAGGATTTCACAGCAAATCATACCAAAATCTCCTACATTAAAAATACCCCGTTGTTTACATGTTAAAAAAAAAGTTACACGCGCAACAGAGACAGTGAAACAGCTGATGTGCTGAAGTGTGTCAGGAAAAAAAGAACGGGTTGGTGATTATATGTTTCCAGGGAAAGAAAGATAGAGAGATAGAGAGAGAGAGAAAGAAAGGGAGAGAGACAGAGAGAGAGAAAGAGACAGAGAGAAAACAAACTCAAGGTCAGGTTTAATTTTTCAAAAAGCAGATCTTGATCAGGAGCCTGAAGTAAAAATAAAACACCTTTCATGGCTCTCTACAGCTTCCTGAGCAGGGGAAGTGCAGAGGGAGATGCTCAGCCCTTCTCCCTGCTACCCAGTGATAGTACACATGGGAATGGTTCAAAGCTGCAGCAGGGGAGGTTCAGACTGGACATTTGGAGGCATTTCTTTACCAAGAGGGCAGCCAAACATTGGAACAGATTTCCTAGAGGTGGACAGTGTTCCACGTCTGTGAGTGTGTAAAAGGCATTTGGTCAATGCCATTAATAATATACTTTAACTTTTGCCCTGAAGTGGTCAGGCACCTTGGCAAGATAATGCCTGTGGGCCCCTTCCAAACTCAGTCTAGTCTACTATTATTTTGTTATTAATAGTTTATTCTATTAATAATAAAATAATAGTAATAATAATAAAATTACTAATAATGATAAAATTCTAATGAAAGGCTGCCTTGAATAGGAATGGCAAGAGGGACTGGGTTAGACATCTGGGAACACTTGTTTGAAGGACAGAAAAAGATAGAATTTGTATTCCTGCAGTGGTTGCTGGTCAGCTGAATTCCTTCACTGCTCTAAAACACCAAGATTCTGCTTCTGACAATGTTTCCAGATTGCTTTGGATGAGAAAAATTATTTTACCCCATGCAAACAAACATTAAGCAAGTGGAACTGAAGCAATATATTACATGTCAGAATAGGTTATTAAAAAACCCCAAGCAACCAGAAAACCACCTCATCAAATTCTGACATTTTATGAAATTTGTGCCTTTTAGAGGTGATCCTAATTTTCCTTGAAACATACCCAAAATTGTCTTTGACTAGTGGAGGAATCTATGAATTTAACAGGGGAAAAAACTTGGTTTCCCACTGAATTTGAGTAAGCTAAATCATTCTATAAGGAAAGTTTCCTACTGTGCAAACAAGAGGATACTGATGGGGAAAGGTTAGCACAGACTAAGCAGCAATAGCTGTCAGTATCCTTCATCACCACAAGCAGAGGATTGTTAAGTGAGAGGTGACACTATGGCAAAACCTCAATGTGGAGTCACTCACAGTAATCTCAAGGGACAGAGACAGAAATCTGATGCAAAAACAGTTACCATGTGTTGGTTTCCCAGTAGGAAACCTCTCAGGCTTCTCTCAGAGTTTGACAAAGCTGAGAAACAAAAGCCAGATAGATCAGGGGTTCTGACATCATCTGGAAAAAGCTCAATAGCTTACACATTTCTTTAAAGTAACAAATTGTCATGTAGAATTTGACTAGGGATTGCTGTACATACAGCCTAGCATGTCAAGGCAGGGAAAACCAGATTCTCAGTTACTTAATCCCAAACTCTCTGAATTCAAGGAAAAAATTCTCATGGACCAGTATATTATGGAGGATGCTCCAGGGTCTAGTTTTGGCCAGATGTTGATTTTTTGAAGTGCTACATGTGCTGGTGCAGAGACTTCCTTCTCAGTTTCAGTAAGAAGCATTTATTTCCCTTTGCTAGTAAGCCACTCTTGAGCTCTGGATAACCCAAGACTCAACTTTTACCCAAAAGCTCTGTGAAGCCTTTGGGATCACAGCATCCTTTGCAGCTGAAACACATTGTATTTTTGTACATAGGAAACACACATCTTCTGCAGAGGCCTAATGTTTTTAAAGAGAAATCTCCAATAGTCTGAAAAGTCTCTGGAAGCTCTTACCTTTTTAATTTAGAAAGGTGGCATTTGGCTGACACTGGCAAGCAAACTCATATTTATGAAGTGCCCCCTCAGTGTCCCGTGAAATTTGCCATTTCCCTCCATGACACTCAGCACTATCTATCACAAGAACATAATCCCCTGGGACAGGAGACCCGAGCCCCTGTGCTGCTCTCCTCTGCAAACAGATGTGTGCACGTTCCCCAGCTCAGAAAGTCACGGCCGCCTTTTGGCAGAGAACTAGAGCAGCTGCACATCTGCAGAGGGGAAAAGCTTTCAGCAAAAACTAGAGGAGGATCTCATCCTCCCCCTGCCTGCAGAGCAAGCTCAGCATTTGTTCCTCTCCAGATGACACCCCGATGGGTTGATTTAATCATTCACACATGCATGCCTATCCACAATGCTTCGAAAATACCAAGCCTGTGACAGCATCTCACCTGAACTGCTCACAGTGACAGGGCTTATCAGCAAGCACTTGGCAAGAGGCCTTGCAGGCTAAGAAGAGAAAATCCATGTTCAAGGGTGCTGCTAATATAAAATGATTCTACAGAATACAATGGGCGAGTGAGAGACCACTTGTGATGAGGAGAACACCAAAGCACATGCTTGATTTTAAGTCTATGCTCAAAGCATATCACTCTCTTCAATCTGACTGTGTGAAGTCCAGTTGCAAACTTGCCAGAGCAGGAATGATGTACTGCACTGGGAGCCAGAGCACTTGGATGGGTGGATTGAAGCATGCACATGACCTACATGTCTGCCTAAAACGATTTGCCAGACTGGGGGCACAGAGTATTTAAATGTAGCAGGATCACAGAAACACTTCACCACTTTTATTCCCAAAGGGAAATATAATTAAAACACAGAACATCTAGCTATTTAAAGTTATTCTGCTTACAAAGAAACAGCAAGTCTTGCTCCCTGAAACAGTCTCTCCAGTGGGTTGCCAGAGTCCCCAATAAGTTTCTGGAAACACAACTTAATGTGCTTGAACTTAGCCAGAAGCCATCTGCTCTCTGGGATCTTTAGGATCAGGAGTCTCAAGGTCTGGCAGGATCTCATCCAGAACTCTTTCAACCACTTCCAAGTGAGGTGGCACCTTTCCCCACTCAAGCTGCCCCTTAACCATTATCAGCTCTTGACATTTTAAGTGTCTGGGCCAGATTTTCAAATGAGCTCAGAGCAAAGCTTTTGTGAGTGCTTCTCCAAGACCAACTTTTCTGCCAAGCACAGATATCCTATCAAGGCAAAGCCTTTCCAAGCAAGGTCAGCACCCCACATACTGAACTGCACCCCACATACTGAACTTTTCAGCCAATCTGATTACTTACCACGATGCCTGATGAGGAGATGGGCATTGGAAACTACAGCTGCCAGCACCTCCTGGCAGAACCTATCTTTACACTAGGCTCCATTCAGATCAACAGCTCTCTGCTGTACATATTCTACAGAGAATGAGAGCAGTGGAACAAACCTCCACCAGCTTTTGCAATGCTGTTTAACAGAGGAGGCAGGACTGGCCACAGTTAAAGGATGCCACACTTGAAAACAAAGCAGTGTTCTTACAATGGCTCACACAGCAGCACATGCCTTATTAGTGGCACAGCATTAATGGCACTGCTACATCAGTAGCAGCAAGTGCCAGAGTCCACTTCAGGCACCACAGAGAGGGCTGAACCACAGCTGGCTTACCTGTCTAGCTTCCTTCCTTTTCCCTTTTACACTGATCTTCCACCACACATCCCCAAATGGTCCAGGCCCCTTACTCACGCTTCTAGAGGAGATCTTGTCAGCACTGCACATGGAGCCAACTGCATGGAGAGCCCAGGGGATGGCCAGGGCCATCTGTTACAGGCTTTTCTCTCTGTGAGTTGGTGTTTTTATTTTAACTCCCTCTATTTCTGGGCCCCTCTTCATCTCTCGCTCCTCCCATCTCCCTCTCTCTGCTCATGAGGACAGAGTTTCCATCCTGGCCCTGGGCCAGCACATGTATGGGCAAAGGCAGACCTCAGGAAAAGCCATCTTCTGCTCCTTTTCATCACGTAAACACTGCCAGTTCCCAGCCCAGGAGCACAGGGCTGAGCCAGAGCTCTGCCTGCAGTGCAGGGGGACTGAGGACCAGCAAGTCCTGCCCAGGCTGGACACGGCAGCTTGGCTGCAGTGCAAACATCTCCCGTCCCAGCCCTCCTGCTCCCACTGAGCAGCCCAAGCCTTTACCCCAGCCAAGGAATTGCTTGTTAGAAGGCAGACACAGATACATCTCACATTCAGCAAAGGTCATGTGTAACAGCACATGCAGGTAACAGTCAAGCAAATTCTTGTTTGTGCCAGCCATTAAAAACAAGGAAACCAGAAGACCCCAAGCAAACCTGACTGGCAGTCAGCACTGGGATGACAATCTTGCCCTAAGAAGGCCTCAGAGGTATGCTAGCTCCTAACAAGTTTAGTCAGTAAAAACTGACCTTAAATCACCACTAACTCTTGCATCTGCTTTGCTAAATCCTTAAAAGTAACAGTATGCCAGCTGCAGCTGGTTTCCCTAACCTGGGGAGGGGAAAAAGCACTGAAGCAAAGAATGAAGATGATACCAACACTCACAGCATTCATTCCATCAGGACATGACTCTTTCAAGCCTCTGCTCCTCCAACTATGCTTGACTTCCTTCAGCTTTACCATGGGACAGTACTATTTTCAAAAAGACAGAAATCATGTCCTCAATAGACGTTATCTGCATTAAAGAAAGAAGTCACAGTGTTTCAAATTTCTTGCAAGGAAGATTTCCCATGAGCTTCCTTTTGGGGTTTTTCTTGCACACACACAGCACTCCACATTTGCCCAGCAAATGCTTAGGCAATGTATTTGCCTCAGAGCAGTATGAACTCAGGGGGTTTCAGCACAGGAACACCCCAGCCATCATGCTATGATTATCCCAAGAACACAGTCCCTGTGAGCAGTTCCAAGGATGACAGGCTGGAACCACATCATAGGGTTCAGAGCTGCTCAGAGCTGTCTCAGCACAGCAGGGACTGGACCATCATGATGGCAGAGCTCCAAAGGTGTCTTGCTGCCATGAGATCCCACTGAGCTCCCAGCTTGCTGAAGACAAACTGGTGAAGACTCACATGAGTGGCAGGTAAGAATCCACTGCTTTCACCAGGAAAGGCCTGGGGAATTATGACTTTCACCTCATCAGTCCCATGTCCACAGAGCACCTTGACCCAATTGTGTGGTGAACCATATAAAGGCTGGGAGAGGTCTTGAACGGGGCCAGCCTATAGGACCTTAAGTATTTATTTATGTAAGACAGTGCTGATGCCTTTTAGTGCTTTATATCAACCTTGAACTGATCCTCAACCTGCTCTGTGCTAAGCTTCCACCAAAGGACACAGGCCTTGGTTGAAATCCCAGGATGCAGAGGTCAGAGACTCCAGGGACTCTAGACTGTCTTAGGCACCCACTTCAAGGTCAGCCAAGGGCCCTGCAGAAGCCACATTTCAATGTAGCACAGCCATTTCAACAACATTTCTAAAGCACAGCCTTCATGAAGTTGGGAGCTCAGTCATATGGTCATCTTCACTAACACCTGGGCTGAAGCCACCCCCACACACCATGCATATCCTCACATTTCAGCCTTTGCTTCAATTTCCAGGAGCTGATAAAGCATCTCCAAGGTGAAGACCAGAAAAAAAAAATCCCATAAGCAAGTTCAATGTACTATTGGCCTTTCCACTGCACTTCACAGCTACAGTCAAGAAAACAGTGTCTCTTTTCCTGCTTTGTGCTGTAAAACAGTGCTCACAGATACCTCAGATACAATGTTATTTGAGCTGTATCTAAGCAAAGCCAGGATCACTCATTTACTGTCAGGACTTGAATGAAACAAGAAATTTCTTTCCAGCTCCATCCCACTCCCTCCTTCCCTTGGGAGAGTCTTCTCAGCCTGTAAGGAACTACTATGCAAGTGCGTGAAAAGTCCTATTTCAGCATTTCTTTCATAGTAGAGGCCTCTTCCAGCCAGCTCTTGGGATCCTGCCAACAGACATATCAGCCACTAGTACTTAAATCCTTCCGCTGAAAAATGCTTCCCTAAAGAGCTTGCACCCCGGCTCTGAATCATCACAATTAACCAGCTTCAACAAGAATTTAAGACATGTTCTTCTCCACTCTCATGGTTTTAAGGGTGAACTACACAGCCTTTTCTCCCCTTGGTCTGGCCTCCACTTAGGAAGGAGCAGCTTCCACACAGTTCCAGTCAGGAAATAAATGTCAGGTGTTACAAAAGGAAGGGAGAACCAGCTGCTTTGAATGATGCATTCAGGGGATCCAAAAGAACACAGCACTTATCAGACACTTCTGAAATGCCCAGCATCTCTCCATCTTTAAGAGACTGGCTCTGTTGTGTGATGATTTCATCAGTAAATTTCTTAAACTTGGGGAAGGATCGAGCTTGCTTCTGTGGTCCCAGAGTGCCCAGCAAAATAAGAGATTTTAAGTCCTGTCTGTATTCATTAGTTGTCATGGCTGATATTAAGAATAACTCGTTGGAAAAGCTACTCCTGGATTAAGATCATCTCTTAAAAACACAGCTTATGGGGTCTTCATTTATTATCTCCTTGTCAAAATTAACATTTCTAACATGCAAATACACCAGGCATGGGAGAAAGACAAGCCTACTGTAAGTGTCTGACAAAGGATCTAAATGCTCTTCTTGTTTCTGGAGAACAGAAAGAATACACGGAAGTTGTCTTTGCAGACAAAACGTCCTAAAAGCTTTCCCAAGGCAGCGAGCTGCAGGCAGTACCGAAAGCAGCACTTTGGGACACTCCACACACACTTGTGCTCTACAAAAATACTGCGCTTTGGATCTGAGCTGAGGAACAGGGAGTATCTTCTGCGTGGACTGCTAAGACATGGACATGCCAAAAGCCAACCCAGGCTTCAGCACACAACCTTCTCACCCACGCAGGCAGAGTGGTCCCAGCAGAGCCATAAATCTTTACTCTGCTTTTTGCATCCCCGGCCACTCCAGCGCCCTTTGTTTTCAGTGCTTTCTCTTCCGTTTCTCAAAAAGACGCCTTACTACCCTGGGAAATCCTGTGGCTTTCTTCTCATTTCCATACTTAGCGTTTTCAGTTGCTTCCAAGCCTGACCCAACATAGTAGTTACCCATTTTCACAAGCTGAAACACTGCCTGGATTATTTAAAAAACCCAAACAATAACCAAACAAAACCCCTCAAATCCCACAAACACTACCCCAATGACAACAATTCAGAACACAACAGAAGGGTGGAGGAAATGCATTCCTTTCCCCCGCCAAGATGCAATAACAGCTGCCTTTTTGGTGGTTCAGAAAACAGGTCCAATACATATTATTGGACCTCACTACCGCACACCAAGAACCAGCAGTCAGTAAGGTGGCAGCCAACACAGAAAACAGCTTTTTAATCCACCACCAACACCAGCAGCTCCCCCCACAGTAGCAAATAAGAGCCCATGGAAATCCCTCTGGTCATCTCTTTATCTTCCCAGCTGAGTTCCAGGCTGGAGATGCTCTTCTCCAAAAGTTAACAAACTTAAACAACTACTTAAATGGCAAGGGCAAAGGTGGCTGGGAATAACTCAGGCTCAGGAACAACTTGCTGACCTGTCTTGGAAACAAGCTGTGCTCTTGCAAAGAGCAGAATTAAGAGCCCATGTTTAGCACTTAGTCCCTGCACCTGTGAGGAGGCTCCAGTGCAGATCCAAGCAGTCACAGAGCCTCAATCCCCCATGACCATCACTTTTCCAGCACCAAGCATCAAGGGACATGCTTACTGGACACTCAGAAAGCCAAAACCTCTGAAAGTGTCCCAAATACACCTGGCATGGTTTTACCTCCCAGTTTGCATTTGACATCTTGGGACCACAGCAGCAGCCAGCTCTAACTTCTTCCTTGTTCCTTTCCCAAAAAAACATTCCCCTCTACCAATTCCATCTCTAACCCATTAGTGCCCATCACTCCTGGATACAAGAGCGAGAAGGCAAGAAAGCGTTTTTCTCCCCAGGACAGGTGAATACTCCCACCGATCCCCACCGGGAGTCAGAAATGCCACCGTGATAAGCCACAACTGCAGGCGCGCTCCTTTCAGTCGAAGGCAAAGTACGAGGAAAGCAGGCTAACCAGAGCAGAGAGAGAGAAGTGCAGGGCGAATATCACACAGGGATTCAGGGTTTTGCCGAAATGAGAACTCTGGCCGTCTGCTCCAGCAGGGCCCGGGCTTCCCCCAAAGAATGTGCTTAGCGTTTCCTCCTCTGTTTTGTGCTGGAGACCGAGGCAGAGTTGAGTTCACTCAGGGGCCCCGTGCTGGGTGGCGGGGCTGCCGCTGCTCCTCCGCTCCCGACCCGCTCGGGTCGGCTTTTCAGCAGCTGCCCAGGTCCCCTCGGCCCCTCTCCCCTCGGCCGAGCCCCGCTCCGGCAGCGGGCCCGGCCCCCCGCGCCCGGCGGGAGCAGCAGCGTCCCCGTCCCGGCGGGAAAGCGGCGGTGCCCGGGAGCGCGGGGGGATTCGGCTCGCGGCCCCCGCTTTCCCCCGCTGCAGCCGGGATGGAGAAAAGCCAGCTGGGGCGCGGAAGGGAAGAGGGGATGAGGGAATTTTTTGGAGCGACACTTCTGCCCGCTCTGCCGCGCTAGCGTCCCCTCGGCGCCTCCCTACCTTCCTCGGCGGCGGCAGCGGAGCGGGGGGGCCGTGTCCCGGCATGACGGCGGCGGCGCCCGGCGCCGGGCTGGCGGCTGCGGACCCGCGGCTGGGGGCTCCCGCCCGCCCCCCGCCGCCACCGGCCCCGGCCCCGGCCCCGGCCCCGGCCGCCCTCCGGCGGGAGCGCCGCCCCGTCCCGTCCCGTCCCGTCCCGCCCCGCCGCAGCCGCGCCCGCCCCTCGCTCCGGGCATGGAGCGTCCTGTGCTGCCCGCCCGGGGGAAGGGGGATGCCCGAGGGAGGCGACGGGGGCTGCCGGTGCCGAGGCCAGGAGGGCAAACCGGAACTGAGTGAAAAGCCGCCGTTCTGGTTTGCAGACGGAAAGATTTCCGGGGAAACGTAGAAAGTCCTGACTTGCTATCAACCCAGTACCTGTCACTGGCACGGTTTCCCGAGGCTGATGGGGTCACAGACTCATGGCGGGAGAGCACCTGGCCAGGAATGCCTCAAACCTGCAACACGATTTGTATCCCCCGGTCTGAGACTGGGTGTTAGGGAAAGGTGCTTCACGCAGGGGGTGGTCAGACACTGGAGCAGGCTGCCCAGGGCAGTGGGCACAGGACCAAGCCCCACAGAGCTCAAGAAGCGTTTGGACAAGGCTCTCATGGAGTGACTCTTTGGAGTGTGCTGTGCAGGGCCGGGAGCTGGACTCCACGGTCCCGATGGGTCCCTTCCACCTCAGGATATTCAGCGTTGCTATGATTCAAAACTGAAAGAGGGGTGAAGGCCGCCGTCCCAAACGCGGCCCCATCCCTCCCGTCCCCGTCCAGTACAGCCCGATCCCGAGGGGACGCTCCCGGTACGGCGGGGACAGCTCGGGCACGCGCCTCCCTCGCAGCACTCTGGCTCCCGCCAGGCTCCCGCTGCTGGCCCTTTAAGGGGCGGGGCGTCGCCGCGCTCCGGGGCGCTGATTGGCTGGGCGCTCCTCCCTCCTGCCCCCTGCCCCCGGCGGGGCCGGCGCGGGCGGCGGGAGCGCGCGCGGTGGTAGCGGCAGCGCGCGCGATGGTGGCAGGCGGCGCCGCGCGGCTGCTCCCGCTCCCGCCGCTCGCGCGCGCCGCCGCGGCCAGGATCAGGCCGGCGCTGCCCGGGCGGGCGGGCGCGGGGCGCTCCGGGCTGCGCGCCGGCCGCTGGGGCGCCGTGGCCTTGGCCGTGCCCGCGGCCGTGCCCGCCGGGACCGGCTGGAAGGGGAGGCCGGGGCAGAGCGGCCCGGCGTGGGTGGCGGAGCGCGGCGCGGAGCGGCCGCCCCGGGGGCTGCTGCGGCGCTTGGGGCTGGTCCTGCGCCTGGGTGTCCGCGCCTGCGGGCTCCTGCTGCGCTTCGGGCCGCTGCTGCTGCTCTACCCGCTGGGCCGCCTGTGGCCCGGCATGGGCGCCCGCTGGCTGCGGCTGCTGCGCAGGGCGGCCGAGGCCGCCGGCCCCACCTGTGTCAAGCTGGGCCAGTGGGCCAGCACCCGCAGGGACCTGTTCTCGGAGGCCTTCTGTGATGAGTTTTCCAAGCTGCACGTCGAGGTGAGCCCCCACCCGTGGGGCCACACCGACGAGCTCTTGAGGAAGGCCTTCGGTGAGGACTGGATGGGCATCCTCAAGTTCCCGAGCCGGGAACCGGTCGGCTCGGGCTGCGTTGCCCAGGTGTATAAAGCCTACGCTGACCTCGCTGCCATCGGCGGCTCCCGGGCCAAGGAGCTGGAGCAACACTCGGAGCTCAGGTCCGCCTTTGAAGCGTGGGAAGTGTCAGGCTTTAGAGGCCTCCTCGGGTGGCTGAGAAGGAGGAAGAGCAAGGACATACGGGATGAGAGGAGCAGGGAGGAACTGAGTTCTGCAGACTGCTCCCAGGGAAGTCCCGGCAGTAGGATGTCCCTTATGGAGCAGAGGGCCAAGCTACTCCCGAACACAAATCCGTCATCAGCCAGACATCTCGTGCCTGTAGCCATTAAAGTAAGTCATGTGCCAAAATGGTAGATGTATGAAAATGAAAATGGAGCGTGCTGGACGAGGTCCATCAGATTTTAACTCCCGTGGAGAGGAGTAGCTGGACAGGGCCAGGTGGAACAAAAGAAGGGATGCTGTCTCTCTTGGTGTCCTTTCTCAGCGCTTTTGTTCCAGCCAGCCACCATCCCCAGCTCTTGCCAAAAGGAGAGCTCAAGATTTGATGTGGGCATGTGGGTACTAGGAATGCCTCCAAGGGCCCAATTTACATTAAAAGAATTAGTATTAAGGTTGGTTGCACCTTCCAGACAGCAAACCTCCTTCTCTGCTCACATGAAGAAATCTGGAATATAAAAGTGTGTTCCAGCAAATTTTATTTTAAGAATCCTTACGTTTGAGCTGCTTCAAATACGGATAAGGGACAGGGCGAGACTGAAAGTGGTGCAAAATGTCTTTGGGTGAGACTGTAGTCTCCATCACAGATACACTGAATCTGACAATGATAAAATGTTTCTCTACGACCTAATCAATGGCAAAATGAATTCTTCTGAGGACTAGCCAAGGAGGCTGGTTGCCTCCCATCCTAATAAGCTGGGTTCTGTATATTTGAAATGTATCACTTGAGCTCATTGAAAGGGAGTGTCTGGGGGGTTGATGTTGCCACTGCTCGTTCTTGTACAGGTCCTGCACCCTGGGCTGGTCCACCAAGTCCAAATGGATCTGTTTCTTATGAAGATGGGCAGCCGCATCATTGGACTTCTCCCTGGGTTCAAGTGGCTCAGTTTGACAGAGATTGTGGAGGAGTTTGAGAAGCTTATGATGCAGCAGGTATGTGCCAGGCCATGATCCCCAGCTATACAAAGCTGCCCTTTGTCTTGCTCTGGCTGGCTCTAACTCTGTTCACACCACTACATTTTAAACGGTTAGATGAAGGCTGGCTTGTTCTTTGCTTCTGTTCTTTAGTCTAATCAAATCATATAACATTACTGCAGGAAAGCTTATAAGCTCACAAAGTAGCAAAGCAATGAAAAAACAGTCTTTATTAGATCTAAAATTATTTTTTGGACTTTGAAAATAATGTTTAGACTTTGAATGTGTTTTCTAGTGGACAGCCTGAACAGCTAGCTAGCCATAGTCACAGTCCTTTTTGCAGCATTGTGAAAGGTGAACAATGGTGAGACATCTCTTCTTAGGAAAGAATCTCTCCAAGCAAGTACTCAGGCATGTGGGTTTTTTCTATAATTCTACGTATATGTTTGCAGTCTGTACTCACTAGTCATGTTTGTTAGCACTGAGATAGATATATATATATATAGGCATAAATAAATAATGTTTTCATAGAAGTTAATAACACATTCTACTTTGTATTATCATCAGACCCAAAGTGTCAGTGAAATTTTGCAAACAGATCTGAAAACACCCTGATTTACTAATGTCTTCTAAAGACACAGTCCTGAAACATTGCTACTGTCAAACTTACAAAGATCTCACTGCAGGCTTAATTAGGCTTATGTTTCTATAAAATGAGCCATTATCTGCTAATTTCATTTTTGTGTCTAGATTGAAGAATCTGAAGTCTGTAACAAGCTTTTGAAAACCTTAATTATTTTCTACAATTGCAAAACCTCTGTACAGTAAATCCGTGCTGGGAACTGTTGACTGTGGTCAGATGTGACTCGAGGTCATTCATACCAGTTTGGCAGAGTTTGGGTGGATGTGCAGAAGACAGAGGATCAGGAGAACATCTGATAGGGTCATTGTAGCTTTTTCCCTTTGAATGAACAGGAAGTATTCCTGGGATATTCCCCACTGCCAGACAAGGGAGGTGAGGCAAGGTTATCCTGCCTCCTTGAGCAGTAGCAGACAGTAGGAGAGATGCTCTTGTGTCAAGACACTGGATCACCAAAGAACCAGGCCTGGACTTGGCATAGTGGGTTATTTTGTATACATTACATTCAATTTCTTCCTGCTATGTCCTCTCTGTCAAGTGAGGCTGAGGCTGCAGTTCTTCTATCCTGTCTGTCTGCCTTGCTGTTTGGACAGCAAGCTTCCCTTCAGGATAGGATTCAGTTTAGAATCTTGTTGTATTTTTAAATATAACATGGTCCTGGTCTATTTTGAGACACCATGCCTCTAGTAAGGCACCCATATTTCAAAGGCTGGGACCTGGCTGTGCACCATCCATCACCCAGTCTGTTCCTCTTCCATCAGGGAGGCTATGAGTGTGTAAAAAGCACCATTCTTTGTTTTCATTCTGGCTTTCTGACTAGTTTTGTTGGTATTGAGTATTGCAACTCACACAGGATCCTGAAGATCTAATCCTAGTTAAATCTAATTTCCAACCTGCTTTTCTATTTCTCCCTTGAGATTGACTTACGCTACGAAGCCAGAAATCTGGAGCGCTTCCGACAGAATTTCCTAGATGTCGATTTTGTGAAGTTTCCCACTCCCCTTTGGCCCTTGGTAACAGCAGATGTTCTAGTGGAAACATTTGAGGTAAGAATTGCAGGGTGTGGGTGTGATGGTAGCAGTGAGAAAGCCCCAAGGAGACCATGGCAAGGAGATGGTTTTGACCTCCTCGTTTCTTTTTGAGAGGGAGGGATCAGAGGCAGAAGGATGCTTTTTTCTTATTTGCTTAAGGAGATTGATGTCCTTCCTTAGTGTCTCTTCCGCTCTTTTTGTTTGCAAGCAGTGCATCCCTGAAGACAGGTAGCAGACAACTCCATATAGAAATGAACAGTTGGCCTGAAAGCAAGCAGACCAGCAGTGGGTGCAGCCACCCTGTGCTTGCCTGTGCTTTGCAACCAGCACCGCGCTTCACCTCTCCTCTGTGGTGGGTCAAAGCAAGGAGCTCAGAAATCTGACACTTTCTCATCCTTGCCTCACTTCCCTTGTGGATGTTGGACTCACAGACCAAAGATACTCTCAGGCTTAATTTTCCTGCATGTGACCCTGGCAAGGGTGTTTCTGTCCCTGGAATCCTGTCTGTCTTTCCAAGAAACAAACCCTTGGTTCTCTCGTGTTCTCCATCGCACTAGGTACATGCTCTTTCTGCCAAATTCTTTCTAGGGTATTATTATCAGCTTCCCCCACTCGTGGCACCCAGGTGGAGTTGTGTTTGAAGGTGGGATGCAGGGGGTGTTTGACTCCAGCTCTGTGTCTGTTCAGGAGAGTGAGCCCATTTCGCGCTACCTGCATGTGGCGATTGGCACGGAGCTCCGGCAGAGACTGGCCAGGATGGGCATGGACATGCTGCTAAAGATGGTAGGCACTTGGCTGGGGCTGCAGGAGAAGGTTGTTTTCCTGCAGAAGCTATTCAGTTTGGATTATAAGGCAATGTGGCTAAAGAGAGAACCCATTTGCTTCCTACCTGTACCTGGTCTGGGTAAAGCCTGTGGGCTGGACTTACCCCTGACACAGAGCTCTGCCACTGCAGAGGGGACATTTGCCTGCACACAGGAGGACTGGTCTGTGCACCTTGGTCAGCCTTTGCTTAGGATACCCACTAATCCATTCAATGAATATTGACCTATTGGCTAAGTACCTTAAAGTGCAACATTATTAGCAAATGCCATGTGCTCTGCAGAGATTGTGGATGTGACTCAGAGGGAAAACAATGAGCTGGCTTCTTCATTTATCAACTCCTCTAAAACTGCTTTTTTGTTAGGGAGAACTAAATCTCAGGTAAAGACAACAAACCTGGCCAGATTCAGTTTCTGACTATCTAGTTCTTCTGTGGCTGAAATAATCCCAAATGGTCTGGAAAGGAGTGTTGAGGGGGGTGGTACAAGTGTCTTTTGAGGGGCTGTGAGAACCAGCAGGGAAGAGCTGCAAAAGCTCCTGATAGTACTGGGTGTGTGGGCAGTGCGTGTCAGATGAAACGCTGCTGCTAACTGCAGCATTCTGCTAGGACAATAGTGAACCTCCAGTTCTGGCTCCAGGTAGTATGACAGGCTCTGAAATAGCTTTTACCACTCAGAAAAGCAATGCTGGAACCAGAATAGTTGTATGCTAAGACTGGTTTCAAATTTTAGGAGTAGGAAAGAATTAAAGGGCAAAGAAACAACTTTATGTCTGTAAGTAAAACAAATACCTCTTTCTTGAGTCCTCTGCAGTTCTAGTCCCTCGCCATCCAGGACCCTCTGTTTCAAGGGCTGTAGTAGAACTAGAAGAGGTGCAGAGGAAAGCAGATAGGATGATTACTCATGTGGAATGGCTTCCATACCAGAATGGTGAAATAATTTGGACTCTTAACTCTGGAAAGCAGAAAGATGAGTAGTTTATGACAGAGATTATGCTGTCATGAGTGCATGAGAATTAATATGGATCTATTATGTAGGGTTTCTCAATAAGGAGGACATAAAATTAGCAGAAGTAATTTTTTTCAGGCAACACCAAAACCATATTTTTTCACTCAGCTCTAATTATTTACATGGCAGTTGAACAAATTGATAGGAGAAATCCATGAAATACAAAGATAATCTCCTTGGGGAAGGAAGTCCTGCAGTCCCAGGCTGCCAGGAGGGTCGGGAAGAGGGGGAAATACTGTTTGGTTCTTGTCCTCTTGCCAGTCCTTTCTGGTGCTAACTGCTAGCAGAGTCAGAGAAGAGCTACACAGATTTATTTCCTCTTCTCTTGTTTTCCTTACTTTTCAATAGAGTTGTAATGTGGGTTGGTGTCCTGCACTAGACAAACTTAACCCTTCACTGAATGGCAAATGGCCTATTCTTACTATGTTACTCTTTGCTAAGGCCCACCAGTATGCCCCAGTTTAGGGCTAATTGCCAAAGGGCACTGCTATTCCCTGTTGGGACTCCTGGCTGCCCTACCTGACCTCTAGCAAACACTGGATTGCTTCACACAGCTCTGCTGAGCTCCTGAGTACCCGAGCTGGTCTCCAGCAGAAACCACCTGCTGTGGTGCTGCCAAGGGTGATGTCCCATCACTGGTAATGACAGGGAACAGACCACAAACAACCCTCTGCCATTTGCCTGGGGGCTTTGGCATCACCAACTTTGCTTGGAACAAGTTGCTCTCACACTTACCTGTCCTCCAGATCTTCATTGACAACTTTGTCCACGCCGACCTGCACCCCGGGAACATCCTGGTTCAAGGCACAGCGCGGCCAGGCAGCGCCCGCCTGGAGCAAGGGGCCGTGCCGGAGCTGTGTGACAGCCTGGTGCTGGGGGTGCAGCCACCCCTGCGGCAGTTGCGCCTGGTGCTGCTGGACGCTGGGATCGTGGCGGAGCTGCAGAGCGCCGACATGCAGAACTTCCGCGCTGTGTTCACAGCTGTGGTCCTGGGACAGGTGAGGCCCCTCTCTGGCATGGGGCTGGCTGGGGAAGGGAGATGGTGCAGAATCTGACGGCCAAAGTGAGAGTTTTCTATTTCCCCTTAAAATGATAGGAGAGGCAAGGATCCTTGCTAGCATCTTATCCCCAAACACAGGGACAAGTTGTTCAGCTGCAGCAAGGAGGCTGCCACAGTGGAGCAATTTCAGGGCCCCAGGAACTAGAAGGTGCTAAGTGGGAAGTACTGGCTACCCATTCCTGGTTAGGAGTACTTCTGCTGCAAGTTAGGACTGCCTGGGAGCCACTGTTGCAGAATCTGTTGGATTTTGCTACAAAGAGGAGGGAATGGGTTAACATCTTGATCCGCCACACATGCTCCTCTCTGCAGTCTTGCTGTTGGAAGGCCCATATGCCTTCCTCCATTTTGCCGTTGTATCAGTATCTATAGAGGAGAGGAAGGAAAACAGGTGTGTGTGTGTGGAGCAGTCTGACCTCTGCTAGGCTCCTCTATGTCAGGGGAACTACATTATCCTCTTCTCCCCTTGAAACTCACTGCCAGACGGACTAGAGAACCCAGTGCTGGTGTCTCCTCTTCATTCTCAGAACAAACATTGTGCTCCTACTTGCCTGTTGCTATCTCTCAGCTGCAGGGTGATGGGTTCACTAACACAGCTCAAGAGGGACACATTTTGTCCTGGTCTGCTGAAGCATGCCAAATAATCCATGCTAAACCCTGTATCCAGGCCCATCCTGTGCTGCCAGGGACACTTCTCAGCTTCTAAAAGCAAGAACTGCAAGCATCTGATTGCAAATCACCAGTGATCAGGTTCTGGTTGTGCTGTTCAACTTGTTTCTCAGGGGGAGAGGGTGGCAGAGCTGATCCTGCACCACGCCCGTGCCAACCAGTGCCAGGACATCGAGCGCTTCAAGGCTGATATGGCAGAGCTTGTCACCAAGGCCCGGGGGAACACCATTGCCTTGGGCAAGGCAAGTGCACCCTGTCACAGTCCCACTTACCTGCAATTCAGTGCAACTTGGCACTGAAAACTGAAACAAAAAGGTTTTTTGATCAGCTGTTAAATTCTCCTTGTGTATTCCAGCTTCAGGTGGGAAATCTCCTCTCAAGTGTCTTCAAACTATTAATGACCCATAAGGTGAGGTCCCATCCCTGGCTGCCTTTAATAGCTGGAAGTTCATCTGGGGAGGGAGAGCTACTGGGAACATGAGGGGCTAACAAGGAGGGGGACTGACTTCTGAAACAAACTGCTAGGTGAGGAACTGCAGGAATGCATCCAAGTGTTGCAGGCATGCTGTTTCTCAGGTCTTGTACACACTTTGCCAAGCCCAATTTCTGTTTTTTTTTTTTTTTTTCTTTTTTTGTCTCAATACTTCATTTAATGGTTGATATTGTCTACTAAAAGGAGTATTTTTGTAACACCTAGTTTTTCCTACCTTTTTTATAGTCCCTTAGACTATAGATACCTCCTTATAACTGATTATTTGGGGGACAAATTTTCACAGCTGCAAACAACCTTGGAAATCAAAAGACCTGTGGTGGCTTGAACTGGGGTTGTCAGCCACAGGGCTGCACAGTCCAACTGGTGGAGTTGCATTATAGTTTCAAAATATAGTTGCATTATAGTTGCAAATGCTTTCCCCAGCCTCTTCCCTTCCCTCCCAGCTTAGGCAGAGCTGGTACCTTGGTTGAAGAGGTACAGAAGAAAATAATGTCCACCGAGTCCATTCAGTCTGTTGTGGTTCTAGGTGAAGCTCGAGAGCAATTTTGCTTCCATCATCTTTGCCATCATGGTTCTGGAAGGACTGGGACGTTCACTGGACCCAGAACTGGACATCCTGGAGGCAGCCAAGCCACTGCTCATCAAAACTGCAGCTTCTGCCCTCAAATAGACTCCTGTGGCTGCTGCTCTCTCCCTGTGGGGGTTACCTGTGCTGCCTGTCAGCTGACACAGAGGAAGCTGAAGGTGAGAACTCACGGGTACCCCACGGATGTGGTACGCAGTGGTTGCTCTCCACTAATGCTGCCTTCAGTACTTCTGCCAAGCACCAGGCATGGGATAATCAGAAGGTCTATTCCAGAAAGCAGGAAGAATTTGCACAATTGGACATCTCCCACTCATTGCACAGTTCTAAGAGCTAATGTGTTCTGGTAGTTTTTAAAAACATCTTCAAAATGATTGTTAATTGATCAAGTCTGTTTTAAAATATATCAGGTTAAATATTTAATTTACTGACTTACCTGCACTGTGGTATGAGAAATTATGTTCTAGCATTACCTAAGCAACATATTCAAGCTGAAAAAAGCCAATAAACCTGTTTGTCTTTTGTACTTTTAACTTCTACTTTTATTGTAGAAGTGTCCTAACATCCTGCATGTAGCGGTCTGCTCTTAGTTATTTTGAATGACAAAAACAAACCATTAAATTTTTTTTTCAAACTTCTGTACTCTTGATCATTATGATAGGAGTTTGGATTATAAACAGAATAATGAAATATTTACCTAGGCAGAAAAACCTACTTCCATAATAAAAAACAACTTCTGGGAATATTTGTCCTGGTCTTAATTTTTCTATTTCTGAAACTTAAGAGGTTTTTTTTTTTTGTGGTCTGTGTGATTTTTTCTACTACCCTCCCTGGTGCTCCCCTGGTTTCACTCTACACAAAACCTTAACTGATAAGCAGATACTTAGGTTTTTTTTTTTTTTTTTCCAGCAGGCTTCAAACCAGAGTCCAAGCATTTTCTTGATGGATCAAAACCACACTGCGAATGTTTAAAATCAAATAAAGCCAGCAGAAGAACTGGATTACAGATGGCATTTACAGTCAATTGTTTTAATAGCAGTATTTAAATTATTTTATGGCTTCATTTTAATAGTGAGAAATACAGTCCATGAATGATTGGAAATAGTGTGGTACTGAATATATTCCCAGACCTACCCTGTGTGAAACATCAGTAGAGCAGGGTCTCTGCAGTGGTCTGTTCTCAGGTGGTTAAGCAATGAAGAGAAAGTGCATAAGCAGACAATCTACTGTTTTATGGTGATTATAAAGTAATGATTAATAGCATATAAATGAAGTCTGAAAAAATAAGTTTAGGTTCAGCTCAATATATTTCATGTACTTTCCTTTAATCACTGCATATTCCATTTCCAAGTGCGTAAGGATAAAAGCAGGAGTAGAGTTTAACACCTTGTAAGTTTTAGGCTTGTTTCTTTAAGTCTAGTTAGAGTCATAAGCAGGCAGGGTATCGTCCTAACCAGCACAAGATTTTATGTAAAAGAGAACTCAAACAAGAAGAGAAGCAAGCAACCCCCCCAAACATTACCCTAAAGAAAATCTCCATGTGCCACCAGCACCCATGTTCCCTCAGTAGGTGTGTGCCAGGTCTGGGGCACAACCATCCATGTTCTTGCTGAGCAAATTCCAGCCAACTTTTCCAGACACTCAGCAGAGTGGAAACTGTTCGAAATGATGGGATTTCATGTCTAAAATGCAAAACTGTGCCTCACATGTAGCTTCCATAATCTGAAGCAAGTTACATTTTTTTCAGACCTTAACTCTGACATTTTGTTTGTTAAAGTCTTCACCTTCTATTTAAGTTCATCTTTCCTTTTCCCTTTTTTTTCTTTAAGCAAAAATCTCAGGATGGCTCATGCACATTTAGTATGGATCCTAAAGTTTAAAAATACCCATTTTAGGTATTAAGGTCTCAGAGCAGTTTGTAAACATCTGGATGAGAGACTTAACTTTGTCTTTTTAGTGAAAAGCTGAAGGCATAGTCTCTCCATTATCTCTGGAGGAATGCAGTCTGACACTTACTGCTAGGAAATCTGGCCATTCGGATTTGGCAGGATTTCAAAGGAGCTCCCTTTTACAAGTTTTCTTTATTTTTATTTTTTTCTTTTTTTTTTTTTTTAAAGAAACTGCCATTATTACTGGTGCTGTATTCTAGTAAGAGGCATACATTTTTAGAATGTGCCAGAAAATGTGTATCACGTTTCCAAGTGCACACAGAATGTCAGGCCAAATTTAAATTTTGTATCTAGTTTGGTTCTAGGCATTACTTGAAACAAGGTATCACATATATTGTATTCATTTTAGCATAACTGTGTGTAAAATAAAGATATTTCCATATAGCTCTGGCTGTTTCAGCAAATAAATTATGCCATGTCCATTCTCCTTCCCTAAATCCCTTTGTCTGAAATTTCTGGTTACCCAGAGCTGGTAAGTGCATTTCCTGTGGCACAGCCACAGGGAATTTTGTACCTTAGGTGATGTGAGGAAGAGCACTTCAGGATGTGACAAGCTTAACCTCCTCCTCCTCTCCTTTGGCACCTCCACTCACCATAGAGCAATGCATTAGAAAACCCCTCCTTTCTGATGCAGAAAAGTGCCTCTAGATGTGCCCTGCTGCTCCCTCTCAGGGGAGGGGGAAGCCATGACCCCAGGAAGAGAGGCAGGTGAAGGACAGAGCAGTGGAAGTGCACCCTGGCTGCAGTGAAAGGGAGATTAGAGACCTCTCCAGGAATCCTGATGCCACCTGTCACGACTCTGCTCTGGCACACTGACTCACAGCTGACTGGACAGAGCAGGTCTGTGAACTGCTCCAGGCCCTGCTCACCCACCGTACAGCTTCCTTATGTGAGCAGGGATGCCCGGAGCAGCAGGAGGTTCTGTTCCCTGAGGTACTGCTGGAGGGCACAGAGTTTCTGGCCTTCTTTTTCCATCTTCAGATAAGAACTCTCTCTCCTCTGGAACACTCTCACTTTGGCAGCCTGGTGCTGGTTTTGCTGTTTGTCCTGCTCCCGGGATTCTTGTTCCAGCACTTCCTGCCGTGACTGCATTCTGCTCCTCAGCAACTCCTACATAGAGATATTTAAAACTATACAGTCAGCCTTCATGCCAAATTTCATCCTCGCTTTTCATCTCTGTCCAGCTCTGGGGCTCCCAGCAAAAGGACATGGATCTTGAAGAGGAGGATCACAAAGATGCTCAGAGGGCTGGAGGACCTCTGCAATGGAGCCAGGCTGACAGCTGGGGTTGTTCAGTCTGGAGAAGAGAAGAGAAGGTTCTGGGGAGACCTTAGAGCACCTTCCAATGCCTGAAGGGCTACAAGAGATGGAGAGGGACTTTTTACAGGGGTGTGAAGTGATGGGACAAGGGCGAATGGCTTTAAACTGATAAAGAGTAGGTTTAGATTAGATACTAGGAATAAATTCTTTCCTGTGGGCGTGGAGAGGTACTGGCACAGGTTGCCCAGAGAAGCTGTGGATGCCCCATCCCTGGCAGGTTGGACAGGGGGTTCTGAGCAGTTTGGTCTAGTGGAAGGTATCCCTGCTCATGGCAGGGGGCTCGAGACTAGATGAACACAATCCAAATCATCCTACAGTACTATGATTCTCACTAGTAGAAGTAAGAAATTGATATAATCTATGGAAATTAATTCCTTGCATGCAGAAAGACTTCTTTTGTGGCAGAGATAGGGAATTTTACCTTCCACCTTTCATCTTTATACACATGCCAAAAAAATGTTACCCTTTTTATCTCTAAATATTGGATGTCATATTGGATGTAAAACAGGTGAAATATACAAATACTCCAGATACTGACACTGCTGCAAACATGGCAGAAGAGGAAAATAACTTCTGGAATTGCCCTTACCAGCCTTTCTTTCTCTTGTTCACAGCTCCTTTTGTTGCTTTCTGCCTGCAGCTCCTCTCTCTGCAAACCCTGTGTCTGTAAGAATTGAAGCCTCTGCCTTGCCTTCCTCTCCTCCTCTTCTTGAAAGAACGATTTCTTCCTACTCCTCTCAGCCCCAGCAGCCTGGAGCAGTGCCATGTGTTGTAAAGCTCTCTCTTTGTGCTCCAGCTGTTTCTCCAGCCCTTGCAATGTTCTCTGACGCAATCGCTGCCTGTTTCCAAAACAAAATTTCTCAAATTTCTCATAAAGAAAGAGCAATAAAAAATACAGTGCATAAGACACAAAGCAGATTATTTTGGCAATCTGTGTTCAGTTAATATTCCAGGACAACCTCTTTGTTAGGTTATGAGGATTAAACCTGTGTCCAGAACAGAGGTAGCAAAAGCCCCAAATGGGCTGGTGCCTGATGTCAGCAGTTTTGGTCTGAGGACAGGACTGAAGGCAATCTGCCCTTGGAGATAATGCTGTGTACCCACTCCCTCACACCTTAAGCACTGATTTTATTCCTAGTAGGGAACCACTGTGACCCCTCTGCAGAGCCCAGCAAAAAGCACAACGTGGGATGTGCAGGGACTGAAGGAGAGCAGCAGGGAGCAGATGTTACCAACCTTCCAACATTTAGCACAAAAAGCAGTCAGTTCCCAGCATCACCTCTGGCTGTCCCTGCGTAGCTGGCGCTGGGTGCCCTCTGCCTCTTGCTGTTGCTCCCTCTTCAGCTGTTCCTCTTGCCACCTTTTGTGCTCAACCTTGGCTCTGCTGAAGTCCAGCTCTTTCCACTTCTGAGATGCACCACTAAGGATTGATTTCTACAAGAAAAAAAAGCAAACTGCACCTTTAGTCCATTCTTTATGCATACTGTAAACACACAAAACCAGAACAGCCCAGCTTTAATGTCACTCCTGGGGCTTAGAAGCTACGAAGGCTCACAAATACTGTAGTGTTGATTCCCATCCATGAAAACACTCAGGATGATGCTAAAACCTGTAGAAAACATTAGGCTTAATCAACAAAAAGGTGCCTGAAAATCCAGTCTTAAGAGTTCTCCATAGATCAGTAGGCTGTTCAGTTCTGAAGCCAATCCTTAAAACTCCCCAGTTTTTGGGTCAACTTCTGGATTGGATGGAAAATCCAGGTTCTGACCATAAAACATATATTCCTTACTAGATTCTATTAGCAAGATAAATACCTGCCCCCATCTGGCCAAACCCAGAACATTCCCAAGTTCTCTGCAGGTGTTGCAACTCTTCACCTTTTGTTGTTTGGGATTTCTACCCATGCTCAAGCAGTCTTTGTGTTTTCTTCAGCAGGAGCTTCATTTCAATGCTATAGTGCTGCCGATTTGTGTTTCTAAATGCACTGTGCCATGTACAGAGATGAAGGAGCACCTACAAGGCGTCTTTTCACAGCCATAGTGAAATATTTATTTGTTTTTGTACTCCTTACAGTGCCCTTTATGAGGGAAGCGCAAGGAAACACCACCAAACCTTTAGACATGTATTCCAGTTTACATTGCTAGAGCTGTTTGGGGCTGGAACAGAGTTCCCCCAAAATATTTTCCTCTGTCAAATGCATCCTCCTTCCTCCTATTCCAAAATGCAGTTAGCATGTTCCTGCTATCAGCTGCTCCTCTGCAAACAGAATGTCTCCTTCCAGTGCTTTCCTGGGGACAACTTGAATACCACAAGCTGGAAAACACTACAGGACTTTCAAATAATGTTCCTGCCAGTCTTACACAGCATTTGGACTGGTTTCTCTTAACACATTGATCTGTATGGCTTCCCAGGGGCTGTAAACAGCTTTGTTCTCCAGCGTATTGCTATTCTTAGCAAAAAAATGTACCTTGTGGGTGTGTTTAATGACACACACACAAGGAGAGACCAAAGGAAGAATCAAAGGTGTTTTATAGGTGGGAGGTGAACAAATGATGTTTTCCAGCAGGTAAAGTACCAGCCTAAGGATCAGGAGACTTCTAGTTCCAACCCTGCCCTAACATGCACTCTTTGCTGTGGCCCTCAGATGACTGCCTAAACTTTCTCTTTTTTGCTTTCACTGTCTGTAAAAGAGGAATTTTTTTTTTTTTTTTTGCTATCTAGTAGAGCTGGCTGAGAAGCTTATTTAGAAGAGATTAGATCTAACATACAAAAACATTCTGTCAAAAGTGCTGAGCAAAAATACCACAAGTGCCCTGTCCTGCACAATGTGGGCTCCCAAGTGGAGCCCTTAAGTCTCTATTTATGCATAACCATTATTCTACACAGGCATTATTCCTGTTGCAGCAAAAACCTTTGTGAAAGATCCCAGAAGAGAACATTCTCACATGACAAACAAATCTCATCATCCTAAGAACTAAACCTAAATACTCACTGTGATGCTTTTGTCTTTTAGAAGGTTTGGGAGATGTGTGGCTCTCCCAGCCAGCAGGTGGGTGGTACTGTGTGGTCTCTGCACACGAAAGGCTGATCTGATGGTCAGGCTGTCTTTCTCCAGTGATTGATTCACTTGGGCAAAGAAGCTCTGGCACCTGAAAGGAACCAAAGCACTGCTTCCCAGGGAAGGGCTCCTCTGGGAATGCTGGACTGAAGCTTCTGCCACTCTGGACTCAAAAAGGCCTTTCAAATAAATTAGGGCAAGGACATATGAGAATATAGGAAGCTTATAAAAAGAAAGCAAATTAAAAGAACAAAAGGTCTGCTCATATGAAATATATTCAAGAGAGGATTTTATAACATTTTCCTATGAGGAAGTGGGACAGTTTTTAGTCTCCTCAAAAGATGTTCCAGCTTTTCAGAAACAAGGTTGCCATTGCATTTAGGCAAGAGTTTTGCCTGGGAAACTGCATTTTGCCTGGCACTTCTTACAACTACTCAGGCTAAAGGATTGTTTACATAGTATCTCATAGATTTGCATGAACTGCTCTGAGATGAGTAAAAATGATAAATCTTTTGATAAGGCAATGCCTGAGCTCCACATCCTGCTGAGAGACAGGAGACATTAGCATGGGCACAACGCTGCTAACACAGTTTTTGGGTAACTGAGAACAGGAGCAGAGTTTGCTCACACCTTTCTGCTAAGGACAGGGCAGACCTGAGTGGCAGCTGTTGCATGGAATGATGCTGGAACACCAGCTAGAAGGAATGTGCACTTCTGTTTGACTTTTCATTCTCCCTCTTCCAGCAGTGTCACAAAGCAATAACAGAGAAAGCTTTAGGCTTTCAGAATCCTCTCTTAGATGTCTGCAATTGTCACAAAGCTGAGAACAGCAACAAATTGATCAAAATCATGAACCAGCCTCTTTTGGCTGTTCAGGGAACAAAATTCTACTCAGTGACATTACAAAGCAATAATTTTCAGCACAGATAAGAGGATTGTTTTGCAGAAAAGTCCTGGTGAAATCTTGTTGCTATACACAGTCACAGTTAATGTTAAATATTAATTTTTAAAGTAAGGAAATTTTTATTTATACTGAGCTCTACAATATAGGTTAAAAACCCCCAAAAGCTGCTACTGCAGTGGCTGAGCTGTAAAAGTCAAAAAATCTTAAGTTCCATCTGAAAATTCTTTCACTTTGAGAGAAGATGAATAACTTCTCAAGCCATAGCACCATTAATACCTATATATAAAAATGGCATTATGGTATTTTCTTGTGAAGCACCAAGAATTATGGTGACAGATCTTATACATGATGCCATCCTGCACTGATACTATGTGCTAAGTCTTATGTTTGGGTAAAAGAGTTACAGTTCCAATACCATGCTCATGTTCAAAATTAGCTTCAGTTTCAGCATCCTGCTGTCTGCTCTCTGCTTCTTCCTTTTGATTTGTCTCCATTAACCAGCTGTCTGTGTTGACAGCAGTATCAACCACAGCATGAGCCATCTCCCTCTGAGGGCTCTAGAAATAACAAGAAATGCAATCATAATCCAGACCTGATAAGAAAAGAATAGGTTTATTTAATGAGTTTACAGCATAAGATCTTAAGGTGTAACTGAAGTTTAAGAGAGAATGAAAAAAAAAAACCCAAATTCTGGGGGACTTCTTTACTAAAGAAACAACTCATAGGTAATTTCTGATCACTTCCTGAGTTTCCCTATGTCTCCAAATGACCTGAAGTACTTTTGCCTGAAAGGGTCCAAACTGGTACAAAAGAGATCAGGCCAGAGGAGCTCTGGCTGAAAGACAGCCCTGCTTCTGGCATGTGCCAGAATTTGGATTCCAACCCTTGCAGAGCAATGGAGATAAGTGTGGCAGTAGCTGGTGCACATTAACCTCCTCCTTACTGATCCTCACCCATTGTCCTGCTCACAAGCACCAAATCAACTGCTGAGGACTACATAAATCTCTTGTGGTCTTTGACTGGAAGAGGGGACACCTCTAACAGGGTGGAGATGTTAAAAGAATCATGTAAGAGACTGCCTTGGTATGGAACAATCCCTACTGTAATTCTTAGCCAATGTCAAGTCTTCTGACACTTTTTCCTTTTTTTGCCTTTACCTCCTTCACACAGAAGCAGAATGCAGAGGGACTGGGCTATGCAACACTTCCCATGTTCTGCATCCATGGAAGAGGTTCTAGAAGCCTGCTCCAGCCAGGGATAATGACAGATTATAGGTCTTATCCCAGTCAAAGGAAGGCAGTGCAAAGTCTCCCCATTCTTTAGAAAGAAGGCATAAGGAGCAGGCCTTAAACCTCTAGCTTGGTACCAAGGGTAGTTAACTTGCAGTAACAAAGCAGATATTTGTGCAAATAGCAGACCATAAATTAACAGCTGAGCCAGGGTGAAGCACTTTTTACCTTCTCAGTTTCTATAACCTCACGGTCCTCTTCCAAACAAGACCTAACATCTTCTGGAATGCTGTCTGTCTCCAATCTCTTCTCTTCCTCTCTGGAAAAGCTTTCTGAAGATGCAATCCTCAATTCAGACAGTTGCTGTTCTATTTTCTTGCTGAGCTTTTCTTCAGTCAGGCTTGCTCCCAGGATGAAGGCGTTTTCCTGCTGCACTTTGCACTCTGCAGGCCATGTGGGTTCCCAGGCTCCAAGGCAGCACTGGAGAAGTGAAGTACACCCCCAGCAGCACTCTGCATAGGGATGAGTGGAATACAGAGCCTCTGGGCAGCAATCCAGGCCCAGGTGACCCTCTCTGTAGTGCCCTGAGGCTCTATAACCTGGTGCCACAAGGTATGGGTAATCCAAGCTTGAATCTACCACCATCTGCCTGGCTGCTAAAGGCATATGCAGCTCCAGGATGATGCGTTCGCTTAGGGGCAGGGGAATCCACAGAGCTTGGGCAGAAGACACCTCCTTAGTCTGCCCATTCCAGAAATTCACAAGCACTCCCCTTTCATTGTGTGCTGTGCATAATGGGAAAAAAAAAAAGGGCAAGTAATGTATTAGCAGCATGTCAATCTGTGTGAATTATCCCATAGAGAGCAGGAGGTAAAAGGAATGACTTGTGTTTCAGACAATTCTGTAACAACTTCCATGATTTTATTCTTCACAGGTTTAAAATTTGACTTTCTCCTGAATTTCCTGTGAGGAAACAGGAGATATAAAAAATCTCACTTGCCACAGCAGGTGGGATTTTTACCCTGAAATAGCTGGAAAGCAGACTAACAGATAATGAGGTGACCTTCAGGAGGATCAGGAATGTTTTTTGACTTGTGTTGGGAGGATGCTATCCCCAACCCCTAACTTTTTAGGAAGTTTTCACCCACAGAACAAAGCAAAGGCAAATTCTGTGGGCTGCATTAATTCTGACCCTGAAAAAGTGGCTTAGTGCCAACAATAAAAACACAATGAGGAGAACCCAAGGAGCAGGAGGTGAATTCTCTGTGCTGGAGCCTATTCTCTTCCCTGCAGTGACCAGCACCTATGGCAAGCCCAGTGCTGATAAGAAAACTAAAACACTCAGTACCTAAAGGTGCTTCTGTGTTCTCCACAACCCTTAGCACAGTGCCAGGGCCAAAACGTTTGGCTGGAGCCTCCCATGGTGCCAAGACTCTGTCCCCTGGAGCAAGAGGCTGTCGCCGGGCGTCTTTGTAGTGCAGAATGTCATAGAGAGGCGTTTCCTGCCAGTCACACTGGACCCTGCCCTTCAGAGCACAACTTTGGTCAAACTCAACTAAAAAGCTTTCCCTGGAGCCCTGCAAGAGTAAAACATGTGGTTTGCAAGGCAATTTGCAAGGTCCAGTTAACATCAAAGCTTAAGTGCTAAGAGAGAAGTGGCAGAAATCCCAGGAAGTGGAATGTGATCTGGGAATGCAGCTTTCCTCTTCTACCAGGGTTTCACTGTACTGTGTCCATACAACTTCAAAAGTGAATAAAAAGCTGGGGCTTAAGGGGTTGACAGATTTTTTTTGTCCTTTCACTTTGGAGGTAGTTTTTAGTAATAACACAATTAGCAGGCTAAAGCAGAACTCTACCAGGAAAATCTCCCACCAGAAAAAGAGCAGCCAAAAGAAACCGTGTATGATGCAGTTCACCACAATCAGAAGGATAACAAACAGTCCTTCAGCAATCACAAGGGTAACAAAGCAGTATAAAGTCACAATTGGCATAAATTTAAATACTTTAATTGAAACCTTCAGCAGTGAGTGAGGGCAAGATCTATTGCCAGAATCTCAGCCTTCTCTGCAGGTCCTTGAGTGCACTTACAGAAATAATACTGTCAGCTTCTACTCCAGCTGATGTCACTTGTGTCCCCATCTGTTCTACCCCACACTGAAGCTAACAGATATCCTCACCTATACTAGCACCAACATTTATTAAATTAACCTGCAAAATTAACTAGATTTTAAAAGAAAACCTGCAGGGGGGATTTTCTGTCTGGCATCCCAAATCATCTCGCAATTCCCCAAAACACAGATTGAAAACAATGAGGAAAGCTCCCAGTTTGGTAAAGAGGAAGTGGACACTGGAGACAAACATTTTGGATTACTGGCTCTGTTTAGCTAACTAACTCTGCTGCTAGGCTGGGCAAAAGTAGATAACAGGGATAAGGGACCTGTTTTGTCTGTCTCTGAATAAAAACTCATTATAACTACACAAACAGATTGGTGTCCAGGCTGTTCTTACTTGCAGGGCCCCTCACAGCAAACAGCCAGACAGCACCAGGTAACAGATGAAAACAGGGTGTGGGGAGGCAACAGTGGCTAGGAAGTGCACTGTAATACTGGAGGGCCATCCCACAGTGAGGGCTTGGGACTGGTGAGTATGGGAAGAACAGAGAAAAAACCATACATGCTCTTACAGCCAAGTTGCCAATAAATAGTTACCTTCACCTCCTGGACAATGTGGCCCAGGTAGTAATAGCCATCAGTTTCTCTCCTTGCCAACACACGAGCCCCCCTCAAGACACGGGAAACCTCCAGGGATGAACCAATGAAATTCCTTTTGCTTGAGGGCATCAGGGGCATGCAAAAGGGACCTGGGTTCCAGGCACAAACACGACAGCTGTGGAAAACAAAAATACAAGAAGTACTGAAAAGCTCAGCACCAGATACTCTGCAACTTACTAAAAACAAACTAAATCAACATGGAAAAATAACCCCACCCTGCAATAACTGTCTTTGTTTCCCAGCTTTTTCTTCTCTGCTTTTCCAGTGACCCACCTACAGATTATGAGCTTACTGTGTTATTGGACATCTTGGCAGCAGAGAGCTACAGGAATCTTTATTAGCTGTGTAGCAGCACTGGACATGTGAGATGGACGTGGAGCTTACCTGGAGGGGGGAAGGAGGAGATGGAAGCAGAAAATGAGCATGATTTTTCAACACTTAAATCCTTAAACAGGAATATTGTCTACAAAGTTGAAATTTACTTTCAGTTTATTACTTCTCTTCATAATTCTTCCAGCATATCTTGTAGCACTATGCTGCTTATCTGTAAATTCATCACAAATGGTTTTGATTTTGAGAAATAAAGTTTGGAAGGAAAGAATATTAAAAAAAAACCCCTAAGAACTATATGCTAACCCCCCCACCCTGTTGCACCTGGTTTCTATTCAGCTGCTAGGAGCATAGCAGGGGTCAGCAGCCAGTGTCCATATGTGCACTACTGCTGCTTACACAGCTTCCAAGCTCCCCTGGCATGCAAAACTGAAAGGTCAATGAAAGGACCTGAAGTCAAGGAAGAGTGAAGAAAGTGGGGGTTCAGTCTAGGGGGACAAAGTTGCCTCTGCAGGTCAAAGCCAGCAGTGGAAACATCCAGCTTGAGCAAGATGGGAAACGTGGGATGCTTGAGAGCAAGGACACAGGGAACAGAATGCCAGGGACTGCAAGAAGGCAGAAAGACAAAATACAAGGCAGTTGGAATACAGAACTCACAACAAAACTATGGACTTTGTACCAAAGCATTCAGCTTTTATGGAAAAACATAAATTCGGCATGGAGCACACTGCAAGGTTGCAACACATTGCACATGGTAAGTAAAAACTGCTCGAAAAGTTTGCTGCTATTCCCTGTAAACTGCTGCTGAAAATGGCTCAGATGAGCAGGGAAATTAAAATTCCTTAATGACGAGGCTATCCATTGCTGCTTCAGCTGAGGATGTCAGGTGTCTGGGGTGTTAACAAATTGAGAAAATATTACTTATTTAAAATACCTTCAGGAGGGTCACAGAAATCTTCTCCAGTTCTTTGTTGAGTGTTATCCAATATAGATTCAGGAGGAACTACAAGCGTGAATTAATATTACATTCGCATCATACCTTGTCAGGAGGAGTAGAGGAGTGTTGGATTCCTTGAAAGGACCTCCCTGAAAGTCTAGGTACTTTCTCCATTATTTTTTGCTTGCTTCTTTCGTGATTAACTCAATGTCCCAGAAGGCACACCATATGCATTACTGGATGCAACTGGTTCTCCACAAGAAGCTGGCAGAATTCCTCTGACCCTCCTCTGGCATATACCGGTGAACAGATCCACCCCACCGGCAGCACGGACTTTCCATCCTCCTCAAAGCATCGGGACTGAAACCAGGCTGCAGCTCCAGGAACACTGCTGAGCGAGCAATAAGCAGTCAGCCGCGCCGCTGTAACACCTGTGGGACAGGGAAAACGGGAGAGAAGAACACAACTCTCTCAGATGCTCAGGTGGGAATTCTATATTGGGTATTCCTTTGCCGAGGCATCGCCCCTGCGTTCCCGCTCCGGCTGCCGGCCCAGAGAGCGGGAAGAGGCTCCGCACCAGCTGCTTCCTCCGCGACACCCCAGGGCGAGTCCCGCATCCCGGCCCAGCCATGGCGGGAGGCGCCGCCAGGACACCGCCCGTGCCCCGCTGCTCCGCAACCGGACGGCTTGGGCCGGGCTGCCCGGGCTTGGACAGAGGGACGCGCTGCTCCTTTCGCCCCTTCCTTAAACACCAGCAGCTGGAACCGTCTTCTCCCCCGCCTCTCCGAAAAGGAGCGGCTTGGCTGGGGAGCTCGCCCCGCTCCGCGGCCCCCGTGGGAGACGCCAACTTTTGGGAGAACTCACGGAGAAGACGCCCTTGGTGCCGCCCCGGCGCTCCCAAGTGCTGTGGGGAGTGAGGGGCAGATGTGCGGGGGCAGTGCGTGTTGTCCTCGCGCCCCGGGACACTTCGGTGCCCCGAGCTGTCCCCGTGCCCCGGGTCACCACCACCCTTCCCAGGATCTCTCCGAGCCCCGGGCTCTCTCCGTTTCCCGGGATACCCCGGTGCCGCGGGCTGTCTCCGCCCCGGAAGGCGGCGGTCGCGCCAATCGCCGGGGCTGTTGCTGGGCGGTGCGGGTGACATTGGGCACGGCCATGGTGGTGGCGGCGCTGGGCCGAGCGGCGGGGCGGCTGCTGCGGGCCGGGGCCGCCGTGCCCGGGCGGCGGCGGTGAGCGGGGCGGGCCGGGCAGCGGGGCTGGCGGGCGGGCCGGGGCCGGCGGGGCCCGGAGTGAGGCGGGGCCGTGCTGTGTTGCAGTGCGGGCGGCGGGGTGCACATCCCGCCGCGGTACCGGCAGTTCCCGGAGCTGACGCGGGCGCAGGTGATCCGAAGCGAGATGCTCAGCGGCTTCATGTGGTTCTGGATCCTCTGGCACTTCTGGCACAACTCGGACATGGTGCTGGTGAGGCCGGCGCGGCGGCCGGGGGCGGAGAGCGCGGGCTGGGCCCCGGCCGCGCTCTGACGGGCCTCTCTCCCAGGGACACTTCCCCTATCCCGACGCTTCGGCTTGGACGGACGAGGAGCTCGGCATCCCTCCGGACAATGAGGAATAGCAGCACACCGGTACGGCTCCCCTCCTCTCCTCGCTGAGCGCGGCTGCGGTGCAGCCCCGGGCACCGTGCCCGGCTGGTACCGCTGCTGGGACCCTGCTCCCAGCACTGCCCCGGGGAAACGTGCCCAACCCCTGCGGCACAGGAGGCAGTGTCCGCACTGCTCATTGCCTTCACACGGTGTCTCGGCTGCCTGAGACCAGGCAGCCCTCTTTTGGCAATATAAGGCTGCACTGTAACAACCCACTTTTGTTAGGAGCTGTAGCTTACCGGGTACCGGTTCTAAATTATTTTCTTCATGCTGTTCTGTAGAGCCAGCATTATCTATCTTCGAAGACATACTCTGTTTCTAGAGAGATCTGTCTATATATCCCCTTAGACATTTTAGGCTTTTGCTTGTTCCCAGTTCTTTAATTACCCAGCCTTTTTTAAGCTGTTGTGTCACACATTACAGCTCCAAACCAAAAGCTTCAACTACTGCTGAAGGCAGCATTGAGGAGGTCGTCCTTCTGCTCTGGGTAGTAGGAAAATGATGAGCGAAAAGGTTCTCAGATTTTTCTTCTGTTATTTTCAGGTTCCTGGAACTAATTGAGGCCCCTGGAACCAAATCTTTGGCTCCTGGGTCCTTATGTGAATAAAACTGTAAACAAAGTCTAAGCTGAACTGTTTTTTTTTTTCTATTTTAAGTAGAATTCTTGGAAAATCACCATGACAGCTGTAGAGTTGTAGTACTTGAGTACACATGAGCTTCTGTAATGCCTGCTTGATAGAGAATGTGCTTGCCCCAAGAAGTAAGGTCCATGAGTGCATGGCAGGTAACAGTCTTAGCAATAAAGGCTCTGCCAAATAACCAATGTAGAGGTGAGGGGAAATTGCCATAGAAGCAGGAGAATTTACCTAGAAGAGGACCCAGACTCAGGCTTTTCCCAGGATGAAGGAAAACTCCCCTTGGGTATATAAAAGTTCAGACTAGTAAAGGTAAAAATGCCTTAGGGCTCAGCACAGCAGTCAAGGAGGCAGTGATCCAGCTTAAGGAAGATGAAGGGAGGAGGGTTACACTGCAGGAGTCCCTTGATTTTATTTTTTTCCTTCTCTTCCCCTTCCAGAGTTATATCCTAAAGTAACTTTTTCACTCCCCTTAACCACCTGAGTTGCACCCCTCCAACTTTGTGGAGAGGAGTCATGCATGACACAATAAACAATCTCCTTCAGACTTTTCCATGCAGTCAATCTTTATTATAGCAGTATTCTCATATTCACATCAAGTACATAGAACTTTTTACCTTTCATATAATACAGAGTTCTTTAAATAACTTTACACTGAAATAGTTTTCTTCAATCTGAATTCAGCTATCAAATTTTAATATGTTTTAAGTCTCCATGCTCTCTAACCAAACTGGACAATATTTCCCATTGTACAAATTTACATGAGAAAAACTCCGAAGTACAAATGAAGGGACAACAAAAGTAAAGGGAGAAGGAACAAACAAGAAAAGTAAGTTGTATTGGCAATTACAGAGGAAACTCGAGAAGGAACAAAGGGGAGTTGCCATGACCTACCTAACAGGAAAGCAAAAATAAACATTTTGTTATGAATTAAAAAATAAATACAAGTTTCAAAACAATTACTCCATTGTAGATTTTAAAAAGCAGCTATGGAAATCTACTAACACAATGGGTTGGTTTTTTTTTAAGTAACCAGACTGGACCTTTTACTTTGCAGTCATAAGCCCCTTGCAAACCTCTGGTGGTCAGAAAAAAAAATACAGCTGAAAGGAATGTGTTAGCACAGAGTGGTGGGACATAAATTTCATTGCACTAAGGAACAAACAAACAAATCAAATCTGTATATAAATTTCCCTTTCCTCTCCTTACTATGTACTTTGCCTCTCATAAACAAGCCTCTGTATTATGAGGTAATGCCATTGTCTTGACTATATATAAAAATAATAAAGTTTAAAGGATATAGATCTGGGTATCTATAAACTTTAAACAAGCCAGTCCTCTCTTACTCCCCCAGAGGGTCCAACTAGTGAGTGCTACCCCTTCCGTCACTGCTCCATGCATGGTGCTCTCCTGGGAAGCCCAGGAGACCTGTGCCCCTTTCCTAATCTAGGAAAAGCAGCCTGTGCTCAAGTAAGAAAGAGAGACAGTGCAAGTAATGCACAACAGGTTACACACACCGACACCTGCTCCTGCAAAACAAGCAGAGTCACAGAAGGCAACAGTGGCCAGCCTGCATGTGTGTGTTAGGGCAGGGAAAAGGGATCTCATCAGGCAGCTGAAGGCTGATTCATTTTGCAATTGCTCAAGAATAATGTCACTGCCCAGCCCAGGAGGGCCTTCACTATACCCACAAGGGGGGGGGGGGGGGGGGGGAGGAGGGTTCCACCTGGAGAATGGAGGGCCAGGAGGAGCTCTGCACTTAGAGTCAGGATGGTCACAGAGCAGATGGGCTGGCTCGTGCATCTCAGGGAGTGGCAGACCCTGCTCTAGAGGCACAGGGCAGTACTGGAGCCCAAGAAAATTTCAAGAGCAGAAAAGAAGTAGGGGGCAGGACTTTCCTCAATCCCAACACTGAGATCAGAACAGCAATGTTAACTTGGGTTGCCAACACATGCAAGTTGGCCACTGTCAGGTTTCTGTCAGTTGAGAAGTGTGGAGAAGGGGAGGAAGGGGAGGCAGGTAGGACACAAGGCTCATGAAAGAACAATGTGCTTTTTTTTTTTTGGTTTACTTTTTTTTTGTGTTTTTTTTTTTTTTCTTTTTTTCCTAAAGGTTCACAGCTTTGAATAAAAAAAGCACATTTATTGCACTTACACTTTATTTTAGACAGAGTTAATTTAAATTATGCCCTCACAACCCCCCATCATCCCCAAATAACCCAACACCCAAGTTTGGTCCATTTTCCCCCCTAGATCCAACATCCATGCTCAGATGATGGGCTTCATTTCTTCTCCTAATATTCCACTGAACTCCCAAAACGCACAGATGGATTTTCTCTTCAACAAGGGTGAATACACATATGCAACACAGAATGACACTTATCAAAACAAAACCTGATCATCTTCCAAACCCAAATAAACAACAAAAAAAGTTATTTTTGTGGTTTACTTGCTCAAAAGTAAATGTCACACAAGGCTTATTCTAAAGTACAGCTGCTGCAAACATGACAAACTAGACAAAACGGCCGAACAGGCCACTGTTGGCCCTTGAGGAGGCTGGGTGAGCTGAACACACTGCTGCTGGATGCTATGAAGCAAATTCTAGGTAGTTTAGAAGCTCCTAAACAAAAAACCAAAACAAAATAAAAACCCCAAACCCACAAAAAACCCTCAAAACCTAAAAAACACCTCCCCCCTCCAAAAAAAAAAAAAATAGAGACAAAATAACCATCACATGTACTTTTAGTGCAGAATTTGGGGAAGGTAGAAGGATTCCAGATAGTTCCTGGAATATAAGTAGAACATTTTTACACTTTGTTTTCTGAAAGGAACAAATCCAAATTAAAATTGGTCTGATATCTCATATGAAGCATGCATTTAGACATAACTTCGTAAGGTACAATTATGCCAAAAGTCCTGCCCCAAGGAACAAAAGGAAAAGATCTGAAAACGCATTAATATCTAAACCCATTATTTTGTCCTTCATGGACAAGTAGGTTAAATATGACACTGATATGTAGGTACTGCCAGAAGTCTACATAACCAATTGGAAATTTGAACAAATCAAATTCACACCTCCTGGTTGTCCCTCAGCTGACAAGACACCTACCATCTCCCACAGTGCAATAAATAAAACCCAATTTCATGTGCAATAACGGGATGTGATCACTGAACAGCAACTGCAAGAGGCCCGGGGAATCAGTGAGGAAACCTGCTCACATTCCAGAAACAAAACTTAGTGCATTGTCTGGGACAAGGAACTAATTGTATGATCTATGTGAACCTTGATTATATGAATGCTAACCACCAGTTTCTCCTCATCTAGCTCTCATTCTGTATCTACCATCTCCTTCCAAGATTCCATAAGAGTGTAACCTCAGGCCTCTTTGGAGCTTTCTTTAACAAGATCTCTGTGTCTTTGGAAGGGAAGGAGGCCTTACTTGTTTTTAAGTTAAATGAACCTCATTACCTCTTGATAGAGCAGATTTCAAGCAGCAGGTTTACTGTAACTAAATTCGGTATCCTTAAATCCTTAGCTTTGAAATGCTAACGGGTATTTTGGGGAATGCTCTCTGCTCTCCTTGATCCTTTACAGGAGCTGACCAACTCCAAACTACCTACCTACAGGGATAGCTATATACAAAACTACTGCAGCAGATGTAAACCAAAGACACTGCTCTAGTTACAAAGCACCTGGTTTACATTCTGTTGTACTTTTTAAGGTTGCAAAGGCACATGATCATTTGGCAAACTACAAAAACTGTTCTGGGGGATCCCTATGTAAACCATTGAACAGAGGGTCTTGGTAGCTCTCTTTTCTAAACAAAAGAGAGAAGTTAGTTTGCATCTGAATTCATTCTTGGTGTAGTCTGTATACTGCAGCTTTTAAAGCTTCCTCCTTCCACAGGTTCATAGTTACTGCCATCATGGTGCTGACTTAGCAGCTTCTTGTGTTAGCATCCTTGAAACTTAAATGCAAACTTTTTCATTTTAACGATCTGGCTCTGCTCTTCTGATAGTTTATTAGGTAAGAATCACAGCATCATAGAATATGCCGAGTTGGAAGGGACCCACAAGAGTCATCAAAACCCAACTCCTGGCCCTGCACAGGACACCCCAAGAATCACCCCATGTGCCTGAGAGCATTTTCCAAATGCTTCTTGAACTCTGTCAGGCTTGGTGCTGTGACCACTGCCCTGGTTAGCCTGTTCCAGTGTCTGACCACCCCCTGGATGAAAAACCTTTTCCTGATATCCAACCTAAACATGCCCTGATACAACTTCAGGCTATTCCCTTGGGTTCTGTCATTGGTCACCACAGAAAAGAGATCAGTGCCTGCCCCATCTCTTCTCCTCAAGAGGAAGTTGTAACTGCAGTGAGGTTTCCCCTCAGTCTCCTCCAGGCTGAGGAGCTCACCAAGAGATCTCAGTTGCTCCTCATACAGCTTCCCCTCCATCATCCTCGTGGCCCTCCTCTGGACACTCTCTAATAGTTTATTAGTAATAGTCTAATAGCAATAATCTTACACTGTGGCACCCAAAACTGCCCCCAGCACTCGAGGTGAGGCCGCCCCAGCCCAGATGCCTCCAGGACAGGAATGTCCCTCCTGGCTGCCAGGGCACTGCTGGCTCATGTTCAACTTGCCATTGACGAGGACCCCCAGGTCCCTTTGTGCTCTTCAGCCTCTCATCCCCCAGTCTATACACACAACCAGGGTTATCCACCCCAGGTACAGAATCCAGTACTTGCCCTGGCCAAACTTCATATGGTGGGTATGAAACTGGAACGAAGTAATAAAGCAGTGAAGACAGGTCTTTCAAATGCATGCCAAAACAAACACCAAGTGCAAATGCACAGTAACAAGGCTGCAGTAAACAAAGTTTGTTTCATAAACTTCTACATAAAATGCATCACAGAAAACCAGAACACCCAGCACCTCCAGAGTGGTGCCCTAAGGGTCCACTCATGCAGCTGCTTTTTAACTTTTTTAACTTGACTGTACCTAGAAGCTTTGCCTGTCCCATTGTGCTACTGGTGATACATTTTATCAAGAGAAGACACATTGTCTACAGTACTATGAAGAGTTTGTGCTACACACGCTGCACTCACAGTCAAGAAGGGAATGAAATCTAGAGACTGCAAAAGTGTGAAATGTCTACATGCTTCTTCCCTAAATTTAGCCCCTCCAGACATCAAAGCTTCAATTCATTCTTGTTTGTGAGGTGTCTGTGGATCGGGCTTCTCTCAGCCTTCTGTAAAATGCTGGATGCATTTACACCACCAGGCAAACACAGAAGAAAAACTATTTATGTATGATCTTCAGGGTACCTTTCCCCCAGTTTGGGCATTTATGGAAAGACATGGTATTTATCAACAATCAGAATTTCACACATTTTGTGTCACAAAGGCCAAGCTCTGCCTCTAGTGAGCACATACTAATCCAAATGATGCTAAGACATCATGGTAAAATGATAGTGTTTGTTCTCAAACATTCTGCATCATCATCAGCTGCTGGAGCATTCAAGTACAAGAAAAGATGATTTTGGGTAAGCATAAAAAGCAGAAGTGGATTCATTTAATGACCTGCATGAGTTCACAAAGGAAAAAAGAAATGACTGGGCTAACTGTATCCGGGGCTATGTAGGGCTTAACTGACACAGAAATTACTTTCAAAGTAACCTGGCCTCTATATTCCTGCCATTTGGTTTGAGCTCCACCACAATGCTGCAGTTCTGGCAAATATGCCAGGGGAAACAATCATATACTGAGCAGGAAGGTGTAGCAGGTAACAGGCCTCTGTCACCTGTATGGAGAAGGAAAGGCAGAGGGGAAGGTCTGTGCCTGGTTGATAAAGACATAAACAGCTGGTATTGGATACTGGTACTTTTGCAAATGATTACAAAATACTAGATACTACAGAGCTAAAAGAAGCAGTATGACTCTCTAGGTGTTTGTCCCAACATGTGCACACGAAGGATGTACTCACATTTGCATACTATGGCATGTGCCTGTGGTTGGGACACCACAAAGGAGTTTAAAAAATTTAGGGTAGCAGGCATGAATGTATTGGTCATTTCAGTTTACTTCCTTCATCCCACTGCTACAGAGAGCACTCATCTTCTATTCTTGTTTCCCCATTCACTAAATATCTACACAGCATATTTAAGACTGGTTCTGATGGCATGCAAGACATCCAGAAAAACTCCTGGAGGACAAAATAAAACAAAAAATAATCCCAATTATTTACAAACTACATTTCTTTCAAAGCTTTGCATGAGCATTACCTGGGAACTCTTACAGACAAACACACATTACTACAGCTATCTGGAGGGAAACAAACAAACGATAAAACCAGTAGAAATGCATCCTGAAAGGACTTCTCTAAACAGCAGCCAAACAACTTGCACATTCCTCAGGGAAAAAAAAAATAAAACAAAACCAGAAACAAAACAAAACAAAACAAAAAAAAAAAAAAAAAAAAAAACAACAAAAAAAAAAAAACTACAAACAAACAAACCCAAATTAAAAAAAAAAACAAAACAAAAACCCAGAGATCATGTATTACTTATAAAGTGCTTTGCATGGACAAGGATAGCAATTTTCCTTGTGCTTTTCCTATGGGCTCAAGAAGCATAGACTAATGAGTAATGAATCTTTACCAAATTAAGTTCATTTTAAGCAAAGACAGAATGAAGTTCCTAACAGAGAATTTTCTGCCAGCATGACTTTGTGGAAGGAAACGAGAGCTTTTAACAAGCTCTGTGAAACAAATGAGTGTTGAACCACCTGTCCACACTTGCTCCATTAACAGCTTCTTTTGAAAGAACCTTGACCTCAGTATCCCTGACATGTCAAAATCGGGCCACAGCCCACAAAGGGGTGGGAGCCAAGCATGGGGTAAAGGAGAAGCAGGGACTCCTTTCCCCCTGGGAGCCTGTATGTGGTAAATGCTCTCACCTGCCTGCTGCCACCATGGCCCCAGGCTCCCTCCACCTCTCAGGTACTGGCCTCAGATGATCACCAGGGAGCACTCTTGACTGCACCATCTGCTACCATTGCTCTGCATCAGCTTCTCCACACTGGTAAGTGGCTATTGCTACTTTATAAATTCCTGTCAACCTCATTAAGGTAAAAACCTTACAGCATCTGAAGACCCACAGCAGACAAGAAAAAAAATTGTGCTTTTTTTTCCCCTTAGTTTTTAAAATGCATCATGTACACAAAATCAATTCTATTCATGTACCAACATGAATCAACACTTCATTCTTGTAGTGACTATTAAGTCATTCACTATTGCTATCTTGCTAATGTTTGTGGAACTAATATGAATACACAGTATTTCAGTTTTAATTCCCACTTCAGATCAGTCCGCTCCCTACAGCCCCAGTAAACATTTACTGACAAATGTAACAGACTACTAGTAACACCGCAAAATTCCAGGGTATTAAAAACACCTACTTCTGATGTGCTTTTCTCCCTTCATCTGGGAGCAACCTTCTGCAGACAGAACAGTCCCGCTTTCCCTAGGGAGGGAAGGACAGCACCCTCACTCGGTACATCCACGTTTAGCATGGACACCACATTCACACACATTTAACTCCTTCATTTATTTGTGGTGATTTTGTTAAACACTCCTCACCTCCTCTCAGCAAGAACCTTCCTGCTAGAGGGGGGTCAGTTCTCCTGCCTCACCTGGAGTGGTACAGGGCTGATATGAATCAAATTCTGGAAACTTCTGTCTGAGCTTGAGTTTCTTTCCAATGTGGTCTGCCTTGCCTCTGTACAAATGATTTACAGGTAATACCACATACCAGAGAGCTCTGCAAGCAGATCATATCACGAGATATTCTACTAGAGGTAAATGATGTGCAGAACTTTACGTGCTGTTGCTTTCCCTGACTGGGTAACTTGCAAAAAGCTACTAACCATTTGAAAAGCAGAACTGGAGGACAGGAAATCAAAGCACTCTAATGGAGATACAGCCACCTTTGTCCTAGTTGGCAAAGAGTACAGAGGGGAAAGACAAGCAGAAGGGAAGAGATGACAGGGAGAAAAGCAATGAGAGGAGGAGTAGTCAGCGTGGATCCAGCAAGTACCGTTTTGTTTTGATCTGACAACTTGCCATTAGGACAAGATGCTCCACATTTACACACACACTTATCAGAGGACGTTCAGTTAACAGGATAAAAATCCTTTAAAAAAAGCTCTTGAAAGTACCAAAACATAATTTTTGGAATGTCTAATTCTAGGGGGGGATTGTATTTGTATTCAATTTAACCTGAGAACTTTTTTCCTCATTTATGAAAACATTACATATTGGTAAGGTACCTGGCATTAACCTGCACCCTCGTTTAAAATAAAACTTTTAAAGTAGGTACATACACCATTCACAGTCTGTATCAGGATTTCTACAGACTTTAGATGCTGCAGTAGCATCTTTAATAAATACATTGTATCATATGATAAAAAAAATAAAAGAGAGGACAATCTTGCTACATTTTTTTTAAACTTCAGTTTGTTGCTGGACCAACAAAAGAAGGACTGACCAAATCCTTCAAAAGATGTTGTATATGCACACACCAAGAAAATACTAGAAAAGGAAAAAGGTTAAGGATGGTGGTTGTTGTTTGTTCTTTTTAAGAAGTGGTAAAGTAAATCTGAAAAAAAGGTGTGGCAGCATCCCCTTTTCCTTCAGATGAACATCTCTGCCTTCAGAATAACATCGCCAGCACCCACTACCCCACACTTTTAATTTTAAAGGAATAAACCCCAGTAATATAGACAGATTGAGGTGTTTGACACTGTAATACAGCGAAAAGGGGATACTGCGTTGTCCATAAATCAGTAAGTACACCAGGAAAAAAAAAAAAGGATCAGAATGGAAAATGATTCTTTGAAATTAGCACTCATGAGACGTTCAGCCTCTGATGGTTGTGCTGTTAGAGGGAGAAAGGCGGCCGGCAGACCCTCCAAAGCAAGTCTCCTAAGTTGCAGCAGCAGCAGCTCCGTCCCCTCTCGCCCGAGCACCACAGTCAGACCACGAGTGCTCTCTCCTCTCTCCTAGGAATGATGCCAATGGCACAGGCAGCCACTGCAGGTCTCCGAATGCACGTGGTGGTTTGTGTTGAAGGAGAAACACTGGCAGCAGAGGACTCTGGTTCCCAAAAAGGTACTTTTTCCCATTGTGTTGGACTGGTGGTTCCATTCTGCTCCACTTTTAAGCTTATGGATATCTTTTCTAAATTACTTTAGGTTTTGCGGAGCAGAATGGAGTTTTGATGTTAAGAAACTGTAGGAACACAAGACTTAAATAACAGAGTGGGTGCTGCCATGGTGCTGTGGCTACTTGAACGCTGCAAATTCTCCTGTAGAGGGAGGACAAGAGCTTGGTTTAAAAAGGTGATTTCAGTTATGAGACTAGTTGAACATCAGGCTGAATATAAAAGATGTTAAAATTAAAGCACAAGAGAATACACAGTGAGAGAACATTGAATATAGATCCAGCATATTTAACCAACAAAGGATTTCTTGAAAGCAAGCTGTACCCATTCTTCCCAAGAAGGTGAAAGTTCAAACAAAGTTTAATTCATCATGCATTTGAAAATTAAATGTGTGTTTAATTTTACTTTAAATTCCTTATTGCACATATGTTCTCCTGAGAAGCACCAGTTTCAATAAATGCATCCAACTGCATACCAGTTCTGTTCTGCTGTAAAACTAATTTAATAACAAATAACTATATGAGACATCCATTACCCTTTAAAGACTATATACAGTAAAGTGCCTGAATAGAAAACCAGTGTTACAGAGTGCTAGGATTTGGTTTAGAGACCAGCATAGCAACCCACTGACAGAAATATAATAGAGAGATTGTCTATTCAATCCCAGACTAGAAATTAGGTCTCATTTACAGGGAGCATAACAAATAAAGCAACTCCACACTTCCTTCAGAATTACTGAATAAAGAATGATTATATGCAGTGCTTTTACATGTGATGATGTCCTGAAATCCTACATAATTTATTTAGTGTCACCGTGCCGTGAGACAGACTCGTAGTCCCACTTCTGATGGGATGCAACTATGGCACAGAGTAAAACTGCTGCCTGAAGTCTTTCAGGAGTTTGACAGAAGACTGAATAGAAGCTGAGTCTAAGATATTAATCCTCTTAATCCTATACTTTAGCAAAAAAAAAAAAAATCCCTGCCACCCACAAAGAAATTGTATTCTATAGGATTTTTAGTGAGGGGTCATAATCAAAAGGACCCAGGAAAAAGAGAAAAGAAACATAACTTCCCCATGTCGGGTTTCATATGAATTTTGGGTTGTTTATGCCACTTTCTTGACAGCCCTTCTCAGAGCTTCCCTAATACTGAAGGAGTGATAAGCAGGCACAAGAGAGCCTTTGTTCTGTTCAACAGAAGGGTTTTGAATACCATTACATTCAAACAACTGCTCCCTATCTGCTGTCCTTCCATCTTTTCAAGAGTGACTGTATTGTTGGCTTTGTTTTTTCTCAAGAATCTTATTCTAAATATTGGAAACAAAACAGAAACATACCTGCAAACAAAATTCTAGGTTTAGAGTGTTAATTCTGTGGAATGCCTTGCTCTGTAAAGAATAGAATCAAGAAGAGTAGTCAGCTGTCTGCACTAGGAGGGGGAAGAAAAGGCATCTAAAAAGCCTGTGAGGAACAGCTGACCCAGTTCTAAGGAATTTGAAGAAAGCAGGGAAAGGGCTCTGTGCCTCGTAGGAAATGAGAAGGAGGTGCACCTGAAGTCCAAAGTAAGGGTGGCACAGGGAGCTGTGACAGGCCTCAAGCTCTATGTGTCTTTACAGACTGTGGTGGCAGACTTAAGTTATAACAACAATAGAATAAAAGTTTCATGATGGATCTAATTGCCTATTTCACCAGTTCTAGCACCAGATCAAATTCTTGCTCTAAATACTCTAATACTGGATAATATTTTCTTGCTTTTTTCTGCTACGTTTCACTGACTTCTCAACTCTCTTCACAGTATCTTCTATAAACACCTCAACTTTTGTACATGTTTTCTTTTAAGAGAAGGACAATAAAGTGACCAAGTATTGCCTGTGAGGTCAATTTTTAAGTGACATTTATGCTTGCTGCACTTTCAAAACATGCTCTATTTATTTTTCAGTCTGCCTTTCTAAACTGGTGATTAAAGATAAATTTATAAAAAAGAGATAGCTCCCTCATTACTCATCTTGTCCTTCTGCCTATTTCTGGTAATAATTCAGATTTTAATGATCATATAGGGATTTCAGGAAAAAAAAAAAAACATTAATTGGGAAAAAGCAATGGTAAAACAGGACCAGAAGTAAAGAATCATTTGAGATAGAATGGTAGCTTTAAAAAGGTAATTTTCACTTTCCTGCCATTTAAACAAAACCTTAGCAACCATATTTTCTTTGAAAAGCTAATGCTAAATCTCCCCTTTCAAAATTCCAGTGTTAATCTGATCTCAAATCAATAGGAGACCAAAATAGATAATATGGTCATCTAATAAGGGGATTATGTTGGCTGAACAGGTGTGAAATCAAGTTGCCAGTAACAGCTTTCCCTAGGTGAGGTAAGTACATGTCTATACCTATCCACACTAAGCTAGGAAGCCACATGCTTAGTAACTTGCTACAAGAGAAAACCCCAGATATTTATATTCATTGTGAGCCAGACATCTGAGGTGCTTTTTATCAAGCAGAACTGCAGGTATTTGCTTTGAGTGGTAGCAAAGCAATTTCTTTCCAAAGGATGGAGAGCATTTGAAAATATCCACTTCTTACAAACCCCTTTCAAGTCAGCTACTACAGTCTTTTCATGCTTGTCTCATACAGACCAAGTGGAAACTATTTTAAATGCACACTTTCAAAAAATCTGTACTAAAAAGATGATCAAGATCTTTCAAGTTGCCTCCAAACAATGTATTACAAGGGCACGTTCTGAGTGAACCTGCTACCCCCAATTCCTGGAAGGATTTAAGATGCAGCTACCATTCTGTACTCTCATAAATTTGTAAGCTACCTGAATTCATGGGGTTACTAAGGTATACACACATGATCTTAACTGTACTCCTTATCCGGGGGTAGATGCCATGTTTCTCAGAAGAATCATAAGGACAATAATGTTTCCCTTCCAGGCTGTGCCAGCCTTACCTACTGAACTAGAGAGTGACGGATTTATCGTGGGGAAACACCAGATTCCAACACCTTGCCTGGTTTATATTCCCAGATACAGAAAAAAAAGGAGGCAGTTTTCTGCTGGATCTTGTGCTGATCTTTTGTATGGATACTATCCACTGGGTAAGTAAAATTTTGGAACATGTTGAAGCTACCAAGACAGATTTTGTTTCTGTACTGTATGTAGGGAAGTAAAATAAAAAGGAATCTCACCTAGTATAAATTACTCCTCCAGAAAAACCTAGGATCACACAGGCATGTTTTCTGAACCAACAGGTATCTGTTTCTAAACAATATAGCTGAGTTAAACCTTTGAGAACTCTGACCCAAATCTACAGGTGTAGTTAGGCACCTGCATCCCACAGATACTCCCAAATCTCATTGAAGCAGCAATTAGAACTTACAAAAGTGAGACCTCTAAATACCTCTCTGTCAGATAAAGTTAATGATCCACAAAACAGCCTCCTTTTAGGCTTCATAAAATATTTAGTGAGAAGCTAATATCACATTATGGCCATGGAACCCAAAATGCTCAGTAAGAACAGGTGACACAGGAAGAATGCACTGACCATACAGCAAGAAATGGGGCCAAATGTGTCTAAGGATGGCAGCAGTTTCCCTCCCATTATTGTATGTCTGATAGCACAGATGAACAATCTTAACAACAAGAAGGATAACACGACTCCAAGGAGTAACTGGTTCGAACTGATCTGGCAGACCCGAACAACAATAAGCCTGGGCAGGGCAATGGTGAGCTTTCTGCACTCTCTGCAACTCTCTTTTCTAAGGGTAAGATTTTTCTGTATGGGAGGCCCCATTTCTAGATTCTGCGGGAGACCCAGTAGCATCCTCTTGCTCTGTACTGAACACCCCACAGCTCTGGAAACTTTCCTCATCACTGCTAGAACAGATACATAAAATAAAGAATGAGAGAGGAAAACAATACTTCAATCCTGTTTTCATTTTAAGATAAGCCTGCCAAAATGAGGTGAAGCTACCAAGAAGATGGGAAACAGTTTTTCTAAAACAATAATAACTTCTGTCCTCTGTAAGTATTTCCATAGAGAGAGATTTCAACAGCTAAATTTTCTTGACTAAGAAAAGGAGAAAAGTTAGTTCCCAAACTATTCCAACAGCAGAAGCCAAAAAGACCATTATAATCCATCCAGAAAATGTAAAAATTGTCTGTATCTCTTCAAGCTCTCTAAATCTGCTTCCCATTTTAAAAGACTCAGTTGCCAGACAGCAGTAAACCAAAACATTTCAGAATTCCTGATCTATTTCAAAAATGTATTGTTAGCAACAGGTGACCTTCTCCTTGAGTATGTAAATCAGAAGCCATTAGGAACACTCCTGGCCCTTGAAGTCCTAACAAGAGCAGAAATAGCTTGTTTCCAATGCAGAGTAATCTGTGAAAATTAACAGTTCAGCAGTTTAAACCAAGTAAAACCACATAACTCATCTCAAAACATGCAAGAACACTGTTTATATATCTTATTTTCATATCTGATATTAAAGATTTATATAACCTGAACCACTACTCTGATGCACTTGTTTCAGAGCAACGCTCTCAAAGTGAGCTGGCAGGATTTTGGTAAGGTGTCTGACTTTCTCAGTTAAACACTTAGTCCAACTGATTCACTTCTGCCTAGTCAAACTAGCAGATTTTCCATGGAAGTGAAAAAATCAATTTGTCACTGAAGAGAAGCATGTTCACTGTACTCTTAACAATATTAAAATAATCAACACCTTTCATCTTAACAAATTTTTAGTATAACACTGATTTCCATGAACAAAACAGCTTTTTCAAATCTTCTTTTTCTATTATGGGTGTTAGCAGCACTTTTCCTCTTAAAGCACTTGGTCATGCTTGAGATTTAAAATGTTTTTATAAATTTTGAAATCCCTACTGATTGAAGGATACAGGCACTGTTACCAGCAATAGCCTTGCAATTTGGCAAAAGTGGATTCAGAATTTCTTCTGTGTTGCATTGTAACAGAACATTTGCAGATGGTGTAATCTATATAAGGTCAGAATATTTAGAGAAAAATGTAACATAAAAAAACATATTCATCACTCTTCTGTAGGAGAAATGTTCCCTAAACAGTACTAATTTAAACTTCCACTTTCAAGATAAGAGTCACATGTCATTCAGGGCTCTCTTTGGATTCTGTGTTGTATCTGCTCACTTCTGCTGACCACAAAAGACTTTTGACTGTGCTCAGCCTTGAAGCTAAGTTTATCTTTCCAAGTGTTTCCCACATGAATAGCCTAACTAAATAAAGAATCTAAAGCTTTTTGCTCCAATATAATGACCTCAAATGAAGTAAAAAAACCCAAAACCCCCAAAACAACAGACCACCACAACTTGAGTAGATTCAAATCAAATACACTCCTGAGTAACTAATTCCAATCAAAAATGACACCCAATGACCTTAAGAAAATTTTTGCTTGTTTTGAAGTGACTTTTCCCATGTCTCTTACATGACATTAGAGCTCTTCTTGTGCTAGCTGTTTCCCAGGGCACTAGTTACCAACACAGACTCTGTGCTGGGAACACTCAATGCCCAGTGTTAGGAAGCGAGTCTTTGTTCCCTCAGTAAACCTTACGATCGGAACTGGTAGGAACTGAGAACAAACATCTTGCACTCACAGGACACACCAGCACACAGACACAAAGGTACATTCTTTCACATTTTGGCTCAGTGCACTGGAAACCCACCATATCCCCCTGCTTGGATGGGTGTTTTTGGAGAAGCACAAGCATATAGACTAAAATCCTCTGTCTGGAAGCCAGCCCGGTTCAACGAGGGCTCAGATGCACTGCGGTGAATTTTTGGCAATGACCGGGCCAGAAGCTCAATGGAGGCAAGAATCTGAAACATAGAAAATACGTGATCAAGCCTGTTGTTCCAAAGCTGTGACTCTCTCTTAAAACCAAAGGCACAATATTGATTAACTACAGAAGAATATTTAAACATCTATTAAAAAAAGGATTTTTAAAATACAGCTTACTGCACTGCACTCTTAATGTTTATATCCTAATGAAGCTGAAAAGGATAGCTGGGGAATTTCCCCCTTTTCAAAGGCACACTGATTCCCTCTGAGCACAGTGAAAACACTTGCTTTTTTATTGGACTCCTTGTCTATGCCCTAATACCTGTACCTGCCATTGCTGCAAACAAACCCAGCTCTGCCAGCATTTTGCTTAATAACATTTACCAAAAAGTCAGCAGGGGGAGCTCCTTATCTATTGAAAACGATTTGGTTACATTCAAAACAGGAAAAAAATCAGATTTCTGCCCTTCTCCCCCTCAAGCTTTTTGAACCCAAACCTTCCTCAGCAGGCACGATAAAAATCAAACTCTGTGGCAAAACTATCTGTTTCCCTTCATGAAGCTTGGGAAAGAGCAAGGAGGGCAGTGTAAACATTTCTGAGCACATATACTAATTTGTGTGTCTGACTGTGACTATTACTTACATTATCTCCCAGCTGAAACTTTCTCCAACATGTAAATACTTTTCCAAATACATAGGTCATTTTAATACCTGCATTTTGAAATTAAAATGAGCCATTTCTAATTAAACAGAACTAACCAGGTACTGAACCAGGTCTCTTATGAAACCCTGCCACAGTACTAATCAAAACAATTTGGAAGTGGCCAATGAGTTCACAACTTGAATTGTAAAGTCTGTTGAGATCTAAAGAAGAGCATTTTTCACCTGTGGAAAAAGGGGTCTCTCATCTCTTTTCTTTTTTAAGCATTCTGCCATTAGTCTCTTCATAGCTTTGGGACAGTTGCTCCGTGCTTTGCTGAGGTCTGGAGATAGGTATCCTCGTCCCACCATGAAAATTATCTTTATTTAAGGGGAAAAAAGATGAAAGAGGAAGAAGCTGAATTGATAAAATAAACAGTAACATAAGGTGAACATTTTGCTAGACTATTTTGGTTGCAGCAACAAGCTTTCTGCTCCCAGGAAACATTATCTGGTATTGAAATTGACAGATTTCTTAGAGTACTGCTTGCTAACCTATTCAGTACAGAGAAAAAATTAGATATTTCCTCCTCCTCAGAGAGATTTCTGTGGAACTTGAACACTAGTAAATGGTTACCATTTATAGTAATAACCATCTAAGGAACGGTTCTTCAGTGTCAAAAACTGACAAAAACAAGAACAAGCAACTCTGTGGCAGGAACAGAATGTCTAAAAATAAATATTCTGTAAAAAGAAATATTCTGTTTTATATTACAAATCATCAACAACTTCACATTGAAAGGTATTTTAAGAAACACATGGACTTTGGATATTAAAACCCTTTACCATCTGAGAATTGATTCCGTCACATACTTTTCCAACACATAAGCTTATTCTTGACATCTGACCACCATCTCCGCTCTCACAAAAAAAAGAAAAAAATCTCAAAAGAAAAAGAGAAACTCCTTCTTCTCTGTAGAAGAGGAGACAGACAGGCTCGGTATTTTTACAGTAACTCTTTCAACATGGGAGGCCTACATTTCCCCTAAGGATAAAACTTTAGCATAAAACCAAGTAAACTGATAGGAAGCAGGAAAACAAAATATAAACATGGTTAATCATCTCTTGTATATACAAAAAACCATCAAACATCATCATGTCAAGCCAAGGTCATTTACAATGTGGTTTGAGTATTGCAGTATCACTAACACTAAAAAGCACTTCCAAACCAGCTAATCAAAGATCCATTCGTGCTGCAGCAGTAATCACTGCCTTTTCTGAGAACTCGGACAACCCAGCAGGTTTATCACGCCTTCTCTCCAATGAAGTCTAACTATTTAATATCTTGACATTGGGAAAAAAAAACCGCAACAGAAAACCCTCACATCTCAAGCATTCTATATATGTTATTTATACTAACACAATCGTAGTCCTTTTTTAACTCTGCTTCAGTCACGTCTGTGTTGGCATCAAGGAGGAACAGAAAACTCCCATATGGTTCCTTCAGAAATCCCCATGTGCTGAGCAGGATTTTATAGTAGAGATTTGTGTACCGCATCCCTTACCTCTGCTGCAATCAGACTTACCATTATCTAGCAGTTGGCATTTTCTAAATAATGGCACAAGTTCAAATTATTCAAAATTCATTACTCTTTATGTTTCAAATAGTTCCTTTACAAATAATATAGGGGCTAATCTTTTATTTTAGACTAGAGAAAAGAGAGTATCACTACAAGAACAGTCTAGAAAAATCTGTTGAAGTGAGAGAAACACTCTGAGGTATAACAAGAATGACACTTTGCTCACTAAAAATCTTGGTTGTGTCATAGTAGCTGATGTAGATGCACCAGAGAGTGAGGAATATTTACAACTTTTCATGTAATAGACAAGGAGTGACAGAACTCAAGACATTAGATCCCATATGTTGGGTTCACTTGCATTTTAAAATTTGTTTCAGCACTTCATTGTAAGGACCCACATCACTGCGTTTATCTTTCAGATCTCAAAAGGTAAAAGCTAAACAAGGCCAAATACTGTTTTTAGAAGGCTGGATCCATCTGGCCAGAAATCCAGACTTCTTCCAAAAGGCAAAACCAAAATTATAAAAAAGAAAAAACAATCTAAAAAGGAGTCACTGCAAATTTGATGAATTGGGATGAAGTGTTCTGGCAGATAGGGAAGCAGCTTTATAAAATGGCATTCACAGCTGAACGTTGCTATGGTTTCAATTCTCAAGTACTGACAGTGAAAAAACAAGGGATGAGGACACAGAAGAAGCAAATATATCACTGCTCAGACACAGAATAGTTTACACCAAAGATCTTGATGCACAGATGCTATTTTCAGGTTAGACAGAAATAATGAATCAGGTACGCCTTCCCAAACGTGCCTATCCCGTGGAGATGTATTATGGCGCATGGGATCATTAGGACTTAAGGAATATTTGTTCACAATTAAGTAATCTTCTTACAGGATCCTCAGACTCTGGGAAGTTATATTGTCCAACAAGCAGGATTTGAGAAATGCTGATATCCTGCAATTCAGTTAGATGGTGCATGCTCTCTCAAAGTTCAAATGAATATAAAACACTTGGTGAGACGACTGCTCTTCTGTAGCAGTCCTGTAGCTGCACTATTTATTATTCAATGCAAGTGGAGAGGTGGGGGGAATGAGAAGAATAACTGAACACACATATGGCGGATCATTTTGCCTCTGCAGAACTATTCTAAACTAGATTACTATTAAGTAATCTGCTCTCTCCCTAATAAGTATCCTGGCAACCAGTCCAGAAGCTGAAAATCTATACTTAAAATAAAAAGAACACAAAAAATACCTCAAGAGAGTTAAGTAAATTGTTGCTATGTGGCTGAGGCAGATCTAGAAAATGCAAAAATATCATCTCACAGCATGAGAATCAGAAACATCAAACACACAAAACATCAGAAAGTTTACCACCCAAAGCTAAATCAATCTCTGTTTCAGACCACACTCGACTGAAGTCAGTGCCTCCCCTTACCTGGTCCCTGTTGTTGATGTTGGAGTATGGCAACTGTCCAGTCATCAATTCATAGAGAACAATCCCAAATGCATACACATCCGACTGAAAACTATATGGGTTTTTATCCTGCATCCTAATAACTTCTGGTGCCTGTATCAGAAAAGGCAATAGTTAGTTTTTATTTCTCTCCATTGTGCTGCACCTCACCTACCAGGAACAAAACATGGACTTGTCCAGGGTACAGGTGCAAGGCCCACTCTTGCCTTCAGGTGTTACTGGGTCCTAATATAAAGTGGATGCTGACGTAAATCTCAAAATTCATTGCTTCTTTTAAGCTTGGTTATCCCTTTTATTCCTCTATGACAGAGCAAAATTACCTTGGCCAGGCTGAGAATGTATTTGGAAACTAGAATTCTAAGGACACTGAAAATAATGCCAGCTAACAGAGCTTTAAGTTTTTCCAGGGAGAAAAAGAGGAAGTGGAGCTGCATAGGAGATTGCAGTATGAAGCAACTCTTCTTGAATCCTTAAAATTTAAGAGCATCTTACTTTTTGCTGAGCTAGTTCCTCTACTCTTTTGCAGGATGTTTTGCAAGGCTTTTCTCACCTTCTCCTCAACTCTAGATTAATGATACTCATTTTCCTTAGCCACTATTTTCATTTCAGTATAAACCTCAGAATAAAAGATGGAGATACTAAAGTTTTTCTGCTGACTACTGGAAAACACATGCTTAAAGAAGAATTGAAAAACACTTATTTACTACTTCGTATTACTGTTTGTCTTTTCCAGCTTTAGCCAGCTTTTATATGTCAGTGTGCCAGAGGGATAGGAGCAGGAAGTTTGGCCAGAGGTAAATAAATTTGTTGAAACAAGCTCACCACTTCCCCCTTGCTTACCATCCATAGAATGGAACCAGACAACTGTTCAAACTGTTGGGATCCACTCCATCGTGATTTCACTGTAGCTAGACCAAAATCACCTATTTTTACTGTAAGGTCTTCATGAAGAAAAATATCTAAGGGAGGAATGTTAAGGGAAAACAGACAAGCAGTGCTGGCCCTGTCCTAAAAGAACAATGAACAGCTACAAATTTGCAACATGAACGTGACAGTTTTAACCATTTGGCATCACTGAAGGTTTCCACATCATGCAGGTTTTAAGCAGCCAGCATGGTGAATTATGGTATGTAAGGGTTATGTAAGTAACGACCGGGCCAGTGCTGAACAGACCATGGCCAGGTGGCTTTCAAAGTGCCAAGTATGAGAAAAGCTGAAAATGTTCCATGAGCCAACTCACATAATCTTTTATTACATGAAGAAACCAAAGGATGCAAAAAAATATTTGTGATACCAACTAAAACTCCCTATGTTATTGCAATCAAATCAAAAGACACGGTAAGCATCTCCTATTTTTGTTATTAGTGAAAAATAATTCACTTTTTTCACTTTTAAATCACCTTCTTAGTGAAACCTCTATTTGGCAAATATTCACACATGAACAGCTTTTCACACCAGTAAGCTAATTTCTGGCAGAAAAAAAAAACAAAAAACAAAAACCAGGAATGCTTTCACTTTCCAAAATTATATCTCTGGGAAAGGATACTATTACTCTTGAGGTCTCTGTGGATGATTGACTTGGCATGCAAATAACTGAAAAGGAATATCACAGATTAGGTGGGTTAGATAATACTTCACCAATCAATGATTCAAAATTCACTGTACTACTGAAACATAAATTGTGTTGACATTCAAACTGCACATTTATGCAGGCAGTAAAACTTCAGTTACCCATGACAGTTTCTGCAACATTCACAGGAAAAAATAAAATAAAGCTTAGACTTCCAGCTCAAATCTGATGCTACAATAATAATTATGCTCCAACTTCTGCTTTTCAATTCTAACCCAATATTCACAGTAAAAAGAACTTCACTGATTCTTTTCATGCAATTCTGTGCTGAAACTTCTGCTTCCCAGCCTTAATGGGGATTGTCAAGACTCTGTGAGCTAGTCACAGCTTTACATAAGGTGTTTCTAAATTGCAAGAGCTAAATGTGCTTCCCAGTCTCAATGTGTACTCGGGTACACTGACTGTTTTTTGAGTGGAAAAAACATCCCCTGATTGCAGCCTGGATAAACAGATGGCAGGGAACACAGAGGAAAGCACTTGCCCCACAGCAGATACAGCCTGAATTAGTCTCCCATGGCTCTTTGTTTAGTCAATGAGATTGGCACAAAACTGCTGGAAAAGCCCCAGTTTGTGTCTCTGCTTTGAATCGTGTTCACAAAACAGCTTCTGCATCTCCCCTACCTACAGATGGAGCCTGGGGAGATGCACAGGCTAACAGAAGGCTAAGGCTGGTTGCTGCAAACACCTCCATCCTCTTGACTGAAAATGTAATGAAATACTGAGTAGAAAAATGGCACAATGAACTGCAATCATCACAGTGGTTTTTCACCTGAAGTGTGATTTCTCTGGTCTTACAGCAGTGTTCTGATTTTGACACACAGTATTTGGCTAGTTTGGTAAATTCTAACTCAATGGCCCTCAATGGGAATAAGGATTATCTACAATCCTTAGAACAAAATAGGGACGTTCTCTTCAGATGTTAAAACCTGTTATTCAGAGAGCTCTGATACTTTCACCAAATGCTTTGATGATTGAGACAGGACCTTGGGCTCAGCAAAGTGAGCAGAGAGCTGGCCTTATTTTCCAATGTCAGCCAGAGTGTGAAGGGGATAAGTAAACATTGCCCCAGTGCTCATTTGCAGACAAGTAATTCAATACTTACTCCATGCCTTGTGCAGTCTGTCGTGCAATATCAATTAGCTTGATCATTTCAAATTTGGTCTCAATGATGTGTAGATGGTGATACAAACTGGACCCTTCACACCACTGTGTAACAATAGCTAACTGGGGTTTTGTTGAATAACCCATGAAAAGCAGGATATTCACATGTCGTGTTTTCCTGTTTACAAAAGAATAAGAATCAGGAGGAAATTGGATCAGGAAATCAGGAAAACCCAGGCAGATCTATCACAGTCTACATATATATTTCCAAACAGAACGTGTTGGGTCAATTTCAACCTCTTGCTAGACTAATTTAATGAACTATTCCTGAAGTTAGCCTTTCTTATCATACTAACATGGCATAACTACTCTGGGGTAACTGAAAAATGTCAGCGTTCTTATGTTTTCTTAAATTAAAAAATTAACATGGGATCCCAGCATGTGAGCCTTTGTCCTTGCAGCAGTGTGGACTAGGACAGTTCTATGCTATGTGACTGTGCCTTTTTCAGGTTCAAGAATTTGTCAAGTGATGCTGAGAGTAACTGCTGAAGAAACAAAAAGTAAGCAGTTTCTTGCAAATCCTACCACAAAGCTAAGTAATGATGAATCATAATGAAGAAAGTACAACTATAGCTAAATATGCCTTGGCTGGGTCAAAGGATAGAACAAGTGACTGTGTATGTTCTGAAACAAACAAACAGGCTGGGCTCCATCTAAGGGACAACCAGCAGAAAGCTGGAGTAAGATATTTGATTTCATTCAGTTCTCTCACAATTCTGTAAAGAAAATGAAGAGACACCCAAAGTAGCACACCCCAGAAAGCCTCTACTTCCACAACTATGAGCTTAGAGTTTTTGGAAGTAACATTTTCCTAGGGTAAAAGGCTGACCATTCCCTTTCACCATGTAGATTATTTGGGATATTACTGCAGCATAGGTGCCCAGCTCAAGCCATCAGGTTTCCAGGGACAAAAACCTTCTTGCTATTTTGTTTTTTAAAACACAATTATCCTCAACACTGCTCCAGACTGTACTTTGATGTAATGTTTCTTCACAATATATATTCTATAATATCAGACTGATGGATCTTCTTTTAAGAGCTGAACCCAAACCAAATACCTCCTTGGAGATTGTAGAAGCACTAGACATGAGAAAAGGAAATAATGAAGTGACTTTATAAGAACTACATTTAAAAAAAAAAACCTCAGAGAAATCGATGTTACTGAACAGAAGCTATTAAACAACAGATAATATGGGCAGGACTGTAGCTGAAAAACCAACCACTAGTCATGTTCTCCTTCAATTTCAAAATGTGAATGAGAGGAAAGAAAGGCCTACAGCTCACTCTTAGGATTGACGGTGCCCTGGGGGTAGTACATTAGCAAAAACTAGTTCTGAGTGTTTGGACATATATGTATTAACAACATAGGTGTGCAGACAAACACATACAATGGGTACAAAGAAATATTTTTAAAAGGCTATTTTTTCTGCCTGAAGTAACATCACGTAGGAGTGAGATCAATGTGTTCCAATGGATATCTAAAAATTCAGTGATTAATGAAGCACAAATCTACACACATTTTTTTCATGCCAAAAAAATCATCTTACCTGAGCACTCCTACTTCATTTTTGAAAGCCTGTAACTGTTGAGGTGTGGGTGCTGTAACATTCAACATTTTCACTGCCACATCACCTTTTAAAACAGCAAGTTTTAGTAAGTGCCATTGATACATATTCCTCTCTTGAGAAAATGCTATTCAGAGCATCAGAAATTTTGGGATACATTGTTTTTTTAGCTTAAATTAAATAAATCACTACAATTTTAAAGTAAGTCAATATTCAGTAAAATGTAGAAATACTATTCTTACTTTACTCTGAGAAATCATAGCCAGGCCAAAGCTATTAAAAATACACATTTGAAATCCTCATTCATCAAGATGCATACTTCTGCCTTTCTAATGTTTCACCTTTACCCTAATAATTTCTCAGTTCAGAAGAACATGTAAGATTTGAGTTTCTAAGCAATATGAAGTTCTTACACTAGCTATTTAGCACACTACTTATTAATTTAAAAATCATATTTACTGCCCTTCACAGCGCTCTCCCCATTATGTCACATCTCTGTTCTGAGGAGCCCAGAACTGGGCCCAGCATTCCAGGTGTGGCGTGCTAAGGAGAAGGATTGCCTCCCTTAACCTGCTGGCAATGCCTAGTGCAGCCCTGGAGCCCATCCTCCCTCTTTGTGGCATGGGCACACTGCTGGCTGCTATTCAGCCTGGTGCCCACCAGAATCCCAGGCATGTTTCTGGGAAGCTGCTGTCCAGCTGGATGTGCCCTGGCAGGCACTGTGACCTCCTCAAGAACAGCTGTTTGCTGTCATGGCCACATACCATGCCACTTTCCTTTGTAGACTGTTCCAAATGATCCAGATCCTATCCTTTGTCCAACTGTGATCTGTCCATCTGGTATCTCCCAATCATCACTTGAATCCCGTCGACCAAGAGTTTTCTTTATATATGTGCAAAAACAATAAAAAGGAAGAAAACAAGTGCATTAATGTCTCTGAAAACAGCTCCTTTGTTAAAAATTACTCACCAGCATTTCCCATTATTAATGTCCTAAAAATATGTTATTTTTCAGATGTTGTCTTGTGACTTCTCAAGTTAGCCCTACACAAAACCTCAGGACACAGGTATGCCAAATTATTACGTGGCATGAAATATTTGCAACAGCTTTCTGGCAGTGTTAAAACCAGAAAGTATTAAGAAATGCTTACCAAAAAGAAAGTAGTATTTGATTTAAAATTGTTAATCGTAATACTAAATAGTGAATTTTTTTAAAAGTGGATGTGTTTATGTTTTCATGTATTGTTACATAAAAATTTGTTACATACATTTGTTACTTTCAAAGTTTATGAATCATGGTGGGAAAAGTTAAGCTCTTACATGAAGGGAAAGTGGCATTACAAATGAGGCACACCAGTAAAAGTAAGTTTAGTCAATTATTTAAATTCTTTATGTATCAGTCCCACAATTATTTATGGGTTTAAAGTGGGTTATCCCACTCTATTATTTACCGGTTTCCTTGATCACTGCCATATTCATCTTCAAAATAATTTATAAAACTTGGATGAAAGAGGAATATGGTTGTGTAATATTTCTACAAAAGAAAACAGCTGATCTTTCCCTTACCATTCGATTTCTGTCTTCTGAGGATGAGGACGATTTCCTTTCCCGTTGGGGTCCTGGTGATTTCTGTAATGCTTTCACATTGGTTAGTGACCCAGGCAAAGAAGCAGGAGGTGTTGCAGACAAGCCTGCAGCTGAGCCTGAATTTCAGAAATAGCATAGTTTTATCTGTAAGAATCCACCTTACAAGAATGTATTGATATTAGGTGCAAGAATTGTGTTTAAGATGCAGTATCTCTAAACATCAATGTGAGTGTTAAGAGAGAACAACATATACAGGAATATTGTCCTAATATTAGATTAGTGCTCATATCTCAGATTTCAGGAAGAGACAAATCTATAGCAAACATCCCTGTATAGATAGTCTCCAGTCTCTTGTTCATGAATTAACAAAGGGACAATGTCTTTTTAAGTAAGAAAAAAATACTTTAAAATGTATTTTTAAAATTCCATCAATTTCTTTGAGAAGAACAATAGCATTTTAGTTCACAGCATCTACCTGTGATATTTCTTGTAGCTAAGATTTTAGGAATCAAACAAATAGCTGAACTATTGTACTTTGGAATCAAAATAGACTAAATGCAAATAATTGAAATGTTTTCTGGTTGAGTCTCCAAGTGCCACCTGAAAATCATTTGGCTGTTTTAAAGCTATCTGTTAGCAGAGAACTATTATTTAAAAACAAATATTAGACTTCAGAAAGTATTAAAAAAGAACAAGTACTTAAGTTGGCTATTTGAAGCATATTCTAGGAAACACAAAAAGAACAGTATGACTGTAGGCTGTAGGTTATCTAAACAAATCTATGCAGGAAAATGTTACTAAGAGAGCTGTTTCAGAGACCCAGTGGCCCTTTTCAAATAGAGCACTTCACCTAGACACTGCTTTTCAAAATACATCACAGTTATTCCTAACAAGGTTATGCTGATCCTTCCAATGCAAAGGACATAAAATAGGGTCAACTGTTAATTAAATTCATGCTGCTTTGCTAAACAATGTATGTCATTGAACAAGACCTCTAACATTCCACTGCCTTCTCTCACATCAGTACTCTGGGAAGTGGTAGAAGACAATACTCCTCATATTCTCTTAGAAGCTCCTCTCTTTAGCAAAAAGTATCTCCTAATGGCAACTAGACTTCAAAAATGGACTTAGTGACTTTTTAAACTGCTGCTTAAGTTCAGTCACTCAGTGCATGATAATTTATCAGACTATATATATCCATCACTGGACTCACTATGCTAAAATCTATACACTTGGAAGTGGATGCACAAAATTACATACCAACAGAAACAAAATGGGACACAGCATCTGTAAACTGTCCCACATAATAAAACAACAATAATGACGTATATTGGGCATCCTAACTACATTTATAAGCAGCTGGAAGCCAGTGACCTGAAGGATGGACTTGTGTTCATGTTAGGGCCACTACACTGTCATTTATTTACTATATGATTCATCTGAAGTCAAACATACATGGAATTAAATGTATGATGTTCCCAGAACATGAGCAATTTTCCAAAGGTTCACTGGGCTACAGATTTCCTCTGCAATAGCAAAGATCTGGGATGCATTTTCTTTGAGATAACTAAAATGTCCTATTTAAATTTTAATACTGCAATATGGGAACACTAGCACAATGTTCACCCTTCACCAAAAATGCACATGGCATTTCATTGTAGTTTCATGTTCTAGCACATGGCAGAATACTGTAGTTAATCTGTTCATAATAATACCAGATGGCCTGTTTTCAAGTTATTAGAGTAGAATACTTCAGATAATGCTGGATTTAAGTCAATAGCTTGGACTCTGAAGCAGTACATAACATATTTCATTCTGCAGCCAGTTTGCTTGTTGGGAACACCTGTCTTCTTACAAAAACTTCTAGAAGACCTTGACAAGTTCAAAAGGTGAACTGCTCTTGATATATTCTGAAACAAGAGTCTTTGAAACAGCCAAGATGGTAGCATTTGAAAACCACACTACATGCACTGAACTAACCATTTCTACACGTATTATGTAGAGACACAAGTACGAACATTTCATGCTATTACTCAATAGTTGGTTTCTCCGACATAAGAAATCCCACAGAGTTTTTTTTGGGATTTTGTGCAATACAACAGATCCATTGACAGCTCAAGGCCTGAATTACCCCCATGGCCAATGACATGAAAATCTAAGTGTCTTATTTTACATAGTACAAGACAGAAATACTGTTTCAGTCAAATTTACTAACTAAATAAAAACTACTAAAACCATCTAGAGCCCCGATGTGGTGTCACTAGCACACTGTCAGAATGAAGTATTTGTTGAAAGCTGACATGGCACATTACTTGACAAGCTTAAGACCTAACAAGGTATCAATGGAAATGTCTGTAATTCGCATTTGATTTCCTACATCACTTTTCAAAACATCAAATATTAAATATAGAAGACTGTTATAGCACTGAACTGACTTAAACTGAACAGTCAAGGAAATTCTAAGTTAAGGACATAATTTTATATTTAAAATCACTGCAATGCAATTCAAAGCCCTTTGTTTAGAAAGATTATGTTAAGGTCCATGTTAAGGAAAAACCTCAACTATGAAATTCCTTGCTTTTGAAGATTTAAGTCAGACTTCATTTATAATAATTTTCAAGTGTGTAAAGGTGAAAGTGAGTATGTGTGAAAAGCACATTCAAAGCATTCCAGCCAGGCCAAGCAAAAAACAGAGGTGTTTTGATAAACTCACACACTTACATACACACGGTGTGAGGGTGAGGCACAAACAGCATCTGTAGTTTTACTTATTTTGTTTGGGTGAAAACAAGAAAGAAGAGCCCAACTACCTCTGAACACTGGGCCAGGCTCAAAATCAAACACTATTTCACTGGGGACAGAATGAAGGAGGGGACTGGGAGTCCGGGATTGGTATTTCCGAAGACAGCGCATCAGCTGGTTCAAAGGGGCTGTTAGAGAGAAAGAGACGGGCAGGCAGAGACAGAAAGACAGACACATAGAAGAAATGAAAGAAGTCATGGGAAATAACTAGGATGCTTTGACTCCTAATCATAGATTTCTTCTGTACTTTGAAGGAAAAAAAGTCAATTCCCAAGAACACCGTTTCAGGACTGGAAATAGCCAATTGTTTTCAGATGCCAAGCAGACAGTTTATGATCAAAAGTTAAAACCAACAAGATCGCACAACATTTAAATGTTGGACAAAATGGGCAAAACTCTGGAGAGCCACACCTATCAACACATACAAAAATAGCTTAAATGGCAATTTCCAATTAGTAGCTTGCAGGGTTAAAGGAAATTTTTTTCTTTGAAGTGCCTATTGCTGGCATTATTAAAGACAGCTCCATCAAACACAACACATCCTACCAAATACCAGATTTGCATGGGAGAAACAAAGTGAGTAGAAGTCCAGAGTACAAAACCTTTGAGATCAGGAAAGGGTGCACTATGGTAATTAAGACCCATACTTATGGCTGAAGCAAGTTATAATCAGTAGGAGATAACTGTGTTACTGATTTGGAGTTGGAAAAACTGTCATATGCCTGCCCTACTTAGTATTTCTCTATTTTCAATATTTCTGTTTTATTCTTATATTCATAGGAATAAACACAGCACATCAGAAGCCCTCTTCAGGACCTTGACAACCAGTGGGAGAAATTACTTAAGAGGCCCGTGCACAACACGTGAAGAAAAATAAACCTTCTGATACTAGTTCTGACTTAATTGTGAATTAGGGCAGTGAGTTACTGAAGGAAACATAAAAAGACCTGGCTTTGGTGTAAGATCCTAATAATCTGCTTCCAAGAGTAGCACAGGCATGCAGTACAGCAAAGCAGCAACTTCAGCAGGGGTAGAGGGGGAGAAGAACCGGAGTATTTCAAGCTGCTTTAGGATGCAGCAGTTCCTATGGAAGGCCCATCTACCACAATGGTTTTCATTGAAAACCCCTGTTGTTTCCATGTGTGAAAAGGTAACAACAGGCATAAAGACCTTTGGAAGTTGAAGTGTGTCTGTGTGCAACCATGTGAGTGAATAAGTGTGTGTGTGGGGGGGGTGAGAGAAAGAGTAAAAAAGTAATTTTAAAACTAAAACTAGATACTACTTCAAAACTTTTTCTCCTTCTGTCTCCCCCACTCCCAGAATGACCAGCAAATGACTCAAATCTTTGTGAAACAAATACTAAGTTCATGGACAAGCAAATGTAAATTCACTTTTTTGTTCTAGTCATATTTTGCATTGTGGCTGTGTTTTGTAGGAGAAAGTAGGGTAATTGGAAGGGACAAAACAGTTATGTAATTAAAAGTAACACAGTAGTTAGTTTACATGCTACTTACCTCCCTCTCCTCGTAAACTCTGATCTCTAATCAAGTCCTATAAAAAATTAAAAAGCTGTGTTTAATTTAGGTATTAACATTTACATTCTAGCATCAATTGAGACCGATAAGTTTGTGAATTCATAGTGTCATATGTTGCCCATGAAATAAAAGTGGTTTTCTACCCTGACTTACTAATAGCAATGACTCAAAGAACTACTATACTTCTCAAAATTAAGTTGCTTTAAAACAGCATGTCTCTGCAGTAAAGTGAAATGTACACCCCCCAAAAGAGATGCTGACAAGAAAATATTGACTTAAAAACATAGCTGGTCAAAACATAGGAAGAAATATTCAGTAAAATGTTCCTGTAACAGTAGCAGAAATGGTTTGAATTGTCATATCAGAACCTCAGACATCAATTTTCTGTACTGAGGTACATCAGTCAAATGAATCCTGCTTTGATTTTTCTTGTAAAAACACACGTTTTGCATAGCCAGGCACACTGTTCTTCTCAGAAATGACTAACTGCAAAAGGCTTTCTTCACCTGCAATCCTCTGTGAGCTGAAACTATCTTTTGCAACATGCCCAGACTAAAAGCAAACTACGCTAAGGATTCTGTAAACAGAAGGAGAAAATTCTAGCAGTTTGCTTCTATATGTCCATTTTTATAATAAAGCCTTTTTTGGATTACACTATTTATTCCCTTGTTCCATAATTATATTTGTTCCCTTACACACCTGTGCTTTGGCAAAAGCTCTGGCTATGCCTTAGCTGCACGACTGCCATATACCACATGCAAATGCCTACATAGCCACACTCTTAAAATTAACATTTCACCTTTCCGTCAGCTCACATGCAAAACTGATTTTGTGCCTCAGTGTCCAGGTGGATTTCAAGACTGCTCACCCAACAAATGACTAATTCCTAGAGAGCAGATTTAAGGATAAAATACGAACTGTGTATGTTAGCAAAGTTAGCAAAAGGCAACATCTTGAAAGGTCCTAACTGTCCGTTATTATTAGTTACATTTCACAACCGTTATTATTAGTTACATTTCACCATCCAGAGATTTCAAAATTGTGGAAAAAACCTGAATGTTGCAGTTTCTGAACACTCCAAAGGAATGCTCAGAACAACATAAACTGGGCTCTTAAACTCTTAAAGAACTATCAGAATATGTGAACTTAGCTTAATTTTTTAGTTTTCTTCAATGCCAAAATTATTACATGGAATACAAATACTAAAAAGTCTATCTTGCATAACAATGTGTTTAACACAGAATGGTTTGCAAGAGTGGTTACTGGCTACAGCTAACAGCATTAGCCTTGAGACTAATGGCAGAAAAAAAAAAGCAGTTGTTTGGGGCAGAGTGTTTCTTTGAAAATGAAAAGGACAGAACTGCTTGGCAGTTCTGCTTTCAGAGAATGGATTATTTGTGTTCTTACAGCCCTTAACAGCAATAAAGAATCTATTAAAAATGAAAAATGAATAATCTTTGAAGATTCTGGCAGACCACTGAGGATTATCTTAGAAACACAGTGTACATTGTGTACACAATGAATTCAACACACTGATATTCCCAAGGAACACATCACATCTATTCCTGATCTAATGGTTAGCAATACTTACATCAATATTAACTGGCTCGATTGTATTGATGTGGACGTTGGGAGCTGAAGAGGATCGGTCGCGTTGCCCAAATTGATTCCGATGGTCTTCATCTGCTGGTCGGAGGGGCTGTGGGATTGGAATGGATTTTGAAGGAGAAGGACTAGGGAGAATTGGTGGTCTGAGAAACAAAGTCAAGGAAAAAGAGGATTTAGGTCTACAAATGGCTTCAAACACTGCATAGTGGGTGTGGTATGTCCTTTTCAACTATAATAATACATAACAAAAAGACTGATCTAAAGCCCTGAATAAAAACAATTCATAATGAATGGTCTCTACTCCCCTATGATCAATTGCAACAACTCTCTGTTGCATCAACTACCTGATCACATGACTGTGAAGTGTTCTGAGTTAAAACAAAGAAAACTCTACCATACTATGCCAAACTACTAATAATAAATCCTGATCTGAAAAATTCATGCTGACCAACATGCATTGCAGATAGCAAGATACTCTGCAGTTTCCTCGCCTCTGAGTAAATGCAATACACTCATTTTAATGGTAACCAATTGAGAACTAAAAATGCTTAACATCTCATATTAATGTTACAGTCAGAAAATGTCATAAAACAAAATGTATGGATGGGATTATTTTTCAGCAAAGAAAGAGTGAAAATTACATCTGGTCATTCAAGCCAATTGATTAATAATTATGTATTATTGATACTAAAAATAACATGGCCAATGTATCATTGATACTAAAAAGAAACATATCGCCCTTTAAGAAACAACTTTGAATAGCACAGCATTTCAAATGTTATTTACAGTGCTACAATGCAATAGGTTTGACTGAAAAGGTAAGTGTTCAGAATACACAAACAAGCTTCCTGAAGAAATGCAAACACTGCCAGTCATAAGTGTAGATAAAGCCTTTAATTATGGTATAATGAACTGAATATTCAAAAGACAAAACACTTGGGTTTTTTGTTTGTAAAAAGGCAGAAAGTCACTTCTTCGGTTATCCATTAATTTTGCTGAAGTGCTATGAACTGGCAATTATCTCTTACCCTAGTCAAGGTCAGTCACTGTTAAGCCTAATGATTCAATCTAATGGATGTAAGGCAAAAGGCTAATGGAAACACCTGCCACCTTTGTCAAAGAAAACTTTATGGTAAAATATACATCTGACAACAAGGTTTTTAAGAGTTGTTTTCTTTTTCTAAGTTCTAAAAGAGAAGTAGAGTCCTCCAGCCATTCCATGACTCATGGATTAATTATCAAGCCCACAAAGGCAATGTCCACAGGGAGAAGCTTCAGAAACAAAATAGACAGCAGCATATAGCAGCAATATGTCCTGATGCCACCTCCTGTAAACAATACTCCTTGGCCTCTTCAAAAACCTTTGGGGAACTAACATTTTCAACAGGACATCTTGGCATTTTTTCAGAAACAGGTCTGTTTTATAGCCTATTATCCTACCTTTCATTGAAAAGTTTATCCACTTTGGCATTGATCCCAGAAATCAGTGCTATCTGTATCCTAAGTACCTGTCATCTTTTCCTTCCTGGCCAACAGTCTCACAATTGAAAATGGCAAAACAGTGCTTGTGAATTAATTCAAGTCCAGTAAGTCTTCCAATGAAATACCTGACTATGTTTGGGAAGTGGGTCAGGAGAGAAGAGGTGGTTTAACCCTGCTTAACTTGAAAAAAACAGCAGTTACCTACTGTCACATGCCAGTATAGATATTGGGAAGATATTGGGAAGATACTGGCAAGCAATGAACTAAAACTACCAATAGTCAAATCTCTGAGAAAGGGCCTTGAAAAGACCAGCATTTCAGAAGTTGTTTATAATTTCAGAATTATTTTTTTAAAAGCAGTTGTTGTACATACACATAAGCTGAAGTTTTCATTCACTGCTATACAAGTACCTTCAGGTAAAATATTGTAGATGAGGAAGTTTTGAACTCCTGAATGTGTTTGTAAGTAAATCATGTGACTAGAACACACAGCAGGAGATGGGACACTGCATAGATCCCAATGCAGGATTTGACTGACATTTAAAGGCATTCCATTCTCATGTCAAGGCAAGCGTGTCAAATGCTGCACAAAAAAAAAGTATCAGAAGGAAAGTCTAACAAGTGTCTAAACCAGGCCAGCTATCGCAGTCATTGCTGGGATAGCTAACTCCTGCTTAAACTTCCTGAGCGTTCTCAGGTAATAAGGAAATTAAGGGAAATATATCACATCAGAACATTGCACCAGGTCTGACTGTGACACACCATCTGAGCTCTGCCACATGACAAAAACAGAAGCAATCAGATATTCTGTGATCATGAGTAAGCCAAGGGAGAGAAAACCAGATTGAGGCAATATGGTTTCAATTACATCCTCCTTTGAGTCATAAATGGTCATCTGCTACTTCTGTATTTCTTGTCACAGGTCATCATGTCCATCATGTTGCTAACAAAGATAGCATGCTACACCATACCATGTTTGAAAACAACTTGAACAGCTTTTTCTTCTCATTAAATTCTTACTGGGGGAAGTCCAGACCTTTAGAAAATAATTGCAGGCTGATAATTATATTTTTTTTCTTTTTTTTTTTCCATCTTTAAGCTATTACATGGAGGATCTCCGGGCTTTATACAACGAAGAATCTAGATATGGGAACCTCATATGCAGTTAGCCACATGCTCCATCTTGATTTTATTAATGTGTGTCCTTGAGACACTTGGAAAAATGTAGGTTATTTCTGCTAAATGGAATTTTTTCTTGAAAAAGATAACTAGTGAAGTAAAAGAGACAAAGGGTTTGCTAGCTAAGACAGCCTACTGAGATCACAAGCTCAGAAAAACATTACCACCACCTTCTGTCTGTGTGTGGCAAAAGCTGGATCTTGGTCTGCGTCAAGATCTTGTTCTTTCAAAATCATGTCAACAAAAGAACACAGTGATCCTCTGAGCTACCAAAAGGCTGTTCCTAAAATATTCCTATACTGAAATTATTCAAGAGGAGTAGAAGTGACACTGAGCTAAAAGGGCCAGATATCATCATTTGGAAAAAGGTGACATGGTCTATTCCAGGCCAGTTCCAAAACTAGTTCTTAGGCTATGGAAGCATAGTGCTGACAAAACACACTGCAAAACAAACAAACAAAAAACAAACAAAAAGTCCTCCAAAACCCCAAAAACACCTAAAAAAACGTAAATAAAAAACCAATCCCCACCCCCAAAAAAATAACAGGCTGAGGCTTAATGGAACATGCAGTTTGAATATCAGGATCTGAGTTTCTGTTGATCCTGTGGCCTTTGTGAACAGTTTACAGCCACCTTGCTAAAGGAGACCTTCTACAAGGAAGCAGATAAATAACCTTCTCCCAGCCTCTGAGATGTGGGCACTCTTTTAACAAATTATTCTCGGCTTCTGAGGCAACAAGCTGATGTTGTCAGAACATGCTTTCACCTTGGACCATACGTTTGGGATTAGTACATTGTTCCCTCCCTTTTTATCAGGTAAAATAGAAAGATGTTTTATAAGGAAACAAGAATAACTGATAAGAATAACTTATACCCTTTACCAAGCACAGCAAGTGCCCATGTGTCCACAGATTTACTATCCCACAAAACTGGGTCCACAAGAAAGAGTAAAGTAACTCAGAAACGTGTCTGCACATGTTATGCTATATATAAACAAACAGTTTTATAAAATCATATACAGTACATCTACTGGCTTTTAGAACTTGCAATTATATAAATAAGTTCACTTTACAAATGCAAACCAAAATTTTAATACAGATTTTCCTTAATGTCCTGCACTCACCAATGTGATGTTTCATAAGTGTTTAAGAGCTGGTCTATGCAGGAAAGATTTTTCTTGAAATTTTTCTTATGATAGGCACATTTGAACTTCAAGTTTTTGTTGACTGTATTTTTGTCTTGCTGTACTTGAGCAAATGCTTGAACTGAAAATTCACATTCACCTAGCTTCAATTATAAGGTGTGCACCTGTTCCTTTTTAAAATGACAGCATCTCTCCTGGACTGAGATTTTCTTTCTCCTCCTCACACCCTGAACAAGTCCATCTCAGTTTAGCCACTGGGCTCAGTGCTGCACACACTATTTACCTGTAGGGCTGCACACTCATATCCAAACCAAACCTACTGCAAGCTAAACTGCATATCAAGGCTTTTTTTGGATTGTTTTTGTTTACACCAGAGTGTTAACACCAGGATTTGGTTTTTGTTACTGCTCTTAATAAAGAACACATTACACTTCCAGTTCCAAGCAGTTTCTAAGGACTGCTAAGGATCTGGGACACAATGGTATTTCAGCTATAGTAGCAAGCAGGTAAATTTAAATTGTGGAGGCCAAACAGGTTCTGATTTAATTACTGTGGTACTCCATAGACATTGCCAGAAAACCTAACTTTTTTATTTCTTTCCTCATCCCTGCAGCCTGGAAATACTCAATAATCCCAAATCAAATGCCAATTTGTAGAAAAGGACAGCAATACCAGTTTGTTACTACAAGCTAAATATCTTTCTTGCAGCACCCTCTGAAGTCAGTCTAGAAGCATCATGGGACAGATCTATAAGTCATTACCCTACATGAACTAGTGCAGTTTTTTATACCACGACAACTTGTTTTCATCCAAGTTGGCTTGCAGGTGAAAAACAACTGCCAGGAGTACCACAATGGTGTGCACTCATTTATAATGGCCTTTGGGCCCAGATCAAAGCTGATGAGCCTAAAATTCCTGACAGCTTCATATACCAGAGGTTATCAAGAGAACCACACTGTCACTGTTAGTCCTCCAAACCAGGTCCAGTTCACTAGCAGGTTTTTGCAAATAAAGTTTTGGAGAGCAAGAGGTTTCTCTCACCTGTTGTACGGACTGAGAGTTTTCCAATTCTGATTTAAAGATACCAAACCTTTTCTGCAAAGCAAGAATGCATATCAATTCAACTTGTATATTGTAGGAACATTAGGAACATTTTCATGGAGAAACCTGGAAAAGGCCTAGTGCCAGAACTTTTAGGGGAAAAGTTCACTGTTTTTTTGCATTAAAGCACAAAGCTTTTGCTCACTTACACACCGCAGGATCTAAATAGCATTGCAGCATAAAATGTAATATTTTAAGACCATATCTTTGCTTCCTTGGCTTTTCAGAAGCTTTTCTAGACATTCAAGTATCTTGGGCTGAAGCAGAATGATCAGTGAACATTTGGAAGATAGAAAGGAAAGCAGAGGTGTTTAATCACAAGCTGGAGCCTGCTCAAAGGCAAGGACTGGCAAGCTTCCAAGAACAGTGCACCAGACATTCCCCTTTTCTTCCTCCAACTTAGAAGACGAAGCATATTGGGAAATGTTGTTTTTCAAAGAGCCAAGATGTTGCCAACTTATTTCTCTTTTTCATGTATCTGAACTCAGGGAACTGGGTTCACAGAAATTCTGTGCTTGTATTTTACCAGCCAAGATGGAGAACAAACTCCATGACAATGCAATGAATGAAACAAATACAATGTCTGATATACAGTTTCCTTACTTCAATTTTATTACAAATGGCTCTTAGCAGGGAGACCTACGCCTTTCTTTCCAGTTAACTGCAAATTGTAACTAAAATGGTTGTTTTGGCACAACAAGATAGTGCAAATGGGAAGAACTAAAATGGGACACAAAACCTAATGTGGAGGCTGGACACATTTTATAAAGGGTTCAGAAATGTGAAATGGAATCATATGGGCTCCCACATCTTGGGGTGGAAAACCTGGAGGGACTGCCTATGGCTCATAGTTGGAAGAATGAAAGGCTACAGGCCTGGATTGCTTTAGGATGTTGCACACAAGCAAAGTGAAACAGTTCTCCAGCATGATTAGCAGCTTTTGCATCATGTCCAATGGTCTTTTCCTTTATGTCCCTTTCTCTTCCAAACTTTTCCGTTTGCTCCCATTGCACACTTTCGCTCTCGAACTTGTCTTGCAACACAAACTTCCTTCTTTTGGGCCACTTTGTCTGCCACTGGGATCCCTTCACAAGACTAGACATGAAGAAGGATGTTCGCCTTCTCTTTCCTCAGGTTTACCAAACAATCAGTAATATATCCCTTCCTCTGTGAGCTGCTCCATGCAAGATGCTAGAACAGAGAAATCAAAGGAACAATTATTAATCTAGGAAGCGTTATTAAAGCGCTAGTTCCTCATACTTTCCATCCCACTTTTCACCTCTCAAATTTCAATCTCATATTCTCCTCCCAGGCAAGATAAGCTCAAATGTCAGCCTTTTTTTAAATTCCAGTTGAGCTGCTGTCCCATATTGTAACAGTCCTCTTTAATAAAACCACAGGTGACTACATGTTTTTATAGAAAAGGCTAGCTTTTAAAATTCAGCTAGATTACTATTTCCACAATTATGTTCTTAAAAAGCAGAGAAGTATGATTAAAGAAAAGCATGAAAGATAGTTGGAAAAAGGTATGGACAGTGCTATAATGCTCATCCAGTAAAATCTGAGCTACTTCTGGAAAGGAAATACTACATACACAGATGTTAGGGGAACACTGTATGACTAATATGCATATTACATATGAACACCAGCTGACAACCATAAACCATTTTCAAAATGAACAGAATTTTGCAGGCATGATGTATGCCTTTTTTTTTTTGTTTATCAATAAAGTGTACAACCAAGTAAAAAAACAGAATGGAGAAAGCTAGAAACCTTTTGCATCCTCTGCAATTGCAAACATTTATAGATGCAACCCTTGAGAAAAGCTCCTAAACAACAACTAGCAGGTGTATTTAAATGTTAACGTTTTTATGTATGTAACGTTTAAGATCTCAAGGCATTAGCCAGCTTTGGTCTCAAGTTTTTTCTTTCTGTTTTCACTTCACAAAATGAAGACTGCTTGAAGTAGCTGGTAAGAATGGACCAAAGTGAGGCAAAGGCAATTGAAAAGCAGGACAATTTAGAATATTAAGATTAGGGCTATATAGTGTCTTTGACGTACACTAGTGTTTAACACAATTGGTACGAACAAGTTTCTTCATGAATTAATGTTCTAGCCCAGTTACAATTTTGGCTATAGCATGACAAATACTTGTGACAAGCAGCCTTGCCCACAATCTGCTCTACTAATATCTACGGGACCTAAAGGCAACATTCACTACCTTGAATAAGTACTTTTGAATTCACTTGAATCTGCACAAAATAGTACAAGAAAGAACAAAATTTCTGTACTTACCAAGTGAGGTTCCCTCTGCAGGACTGTCAATCTGTTTTCCTGGGAGGCATTTTCTTTGGTTTTCCATCAAAGTCTTGGCTGTCCAGAGAATTTAACTTCTAGTTAAGAGTCCAGAGGTGCCTGCGTAGCTTCCACTGTGTTTCTGCTTTAGTTTAGGCACAATTTTCACTAATACAAGAGAGCCTCTCTGCCACATTCGGCTCAACTCCACACAGCACACATGTCCTGGGAATGGTTTTCTGAAGGCTTCTGTATTTGGTGTTCTTAATAAATATGTACCAGATTTCTTGAGTGTGATATACATCCCTGAATTACTCCTCCCTGGACATTTGTTCAACTACCTAATGGTGGATGGTGTCATTAATCTCTTTGCTACTGGGAACATAATTTAAATATGGTCTCTTATCTCTTCATGCAGAAAGGGTCCAGAATCTTTGTTGGAAATGCTTGAGTTTTAGAGGTCTACTTTTACAAAACCTGGAGCTGCAGCAACAGATGCTGTTGGTATACCCCAACGCGAACAGGAAGAAGACAGTTGGTCTGGAGGATACTAAAGCAGTGTATGTGGAAAAACTACTAAAACAGTATTATGAACCTGGAACTGGCACCTGTTCTCATCAGCCTTGTAGTAACTTGGTTTATTCTCTGACATATGTCACTTCAAAGCATATAAATTATAATTTAATGACCAACTAAAAGAATTTGTGAGGATATAATTTTGGTTTATATTAATTTTAAGTATAACATCTTTCCAGTTTAGACCAGTTCTAAGCTATTATATAGAAGAAATCAGTTTAACAGGTAATACCCCAATTCTACAGACAGTTACACACACATTTAACCTAGGCTAATTACTAATTTATAGAATTTGTGTGAATGAAAACATTCACTTCTTTTAAGTTAAGCATAGGTGGATATATTTGTCTGAGAAGCCAGATTACAACAATGCAGAGCTGCAAAGCAGTACTTTGAGTGTTTCTTAGCACAGTACTGAAAAGTTATGTTATTAAACAGCAGGAATAAGTTCATACCCAACAGAATCTGAGGGGGGCATTGAGGGGTATGATCCAGATGCTGGGGTGGTTTCTCCTAAGGAGGCCTCCTCTGGTGGTATGGGGTGATGTTCAAAGAACTTGGAGACAAACAGCAAACTGTGAGGCAAGAACAAAACAAAAACAACCTAACTTGTGCAAAACCCAGAAGTTTCACAATATAATACTCAAAAACTACAAAAAAGATCCCAAACCCCAAAACCTCATTGATTAAATTCTAAATTTAAAAATAAAGATCACACACATTAAAATTGCATGATATGTTAAAAGTATTATTTACTTCACAGAGGATCAAAAGTTCATGGCTTAAATATAAACTTTGTGGAAATTCATTTTTTAATCTTTTAGATGGAATTGTAAACATCTGGTTCTTCCAGAATGCACAGCTTATATCTATCAGCACATAAACTTACACCCTGAGCACAAACTCCAGAGATGCCAATGGAAACAGTTACAAATACTAAAATAAACTGAAATTAAATTAATTCTTGGTGAGAAAAATAGCATTTTAAATTATTCCTTATACAAGAATCTATTTAAAAGACTTAATGGCCTCTGCTGAAACTAATCAAATAGAACAGACCCAGTTTACATCAGATCCTAAATCTACATCAAAGACTGACACAAATAGTTCAGTAACTCAGTCCAAGAACCCTGGACTGTTTGGGTCATTCTCCTTTATTTTTCTTACCTAAGCATTAATCTTGCTACGGGATTTATTTTCAATTATTGTAAAACCAACTGCAATTTCACTATAATCAACTAGTGTCTCTTAACATTTTTTCAGGTTGAAGGGAATAAACCCACAGCTAAATTTTAAACATGGCCCTAGCCACCACACAATAAAGAACCAGTTTTGATTAATAATAACAACTGTGAACAATGAGTAATCTGTCTGATACAGTCAAATGTTCAGCAACCCTATTCATGGTTCAAAAAAAGCACTTCATAGACCAGCAAAGAAATATGAACTGGTTGTCTGAGCTAGCACAGAAAGAGTATGAATTAAGCAGTCTCACAAGAACAGCTGAACCCCTATTTTTTTTTTTCAGGCACCTCCTCTGACTTCCTGAATTACAGATTTAATACAAGAAATCACTGACAGCTGTACACTTGTTAAAAGGCTCAACTTCAAAAATTAATTTTGATTACTTACTCAAGTTGGTCATAATTAACACACATCAGTGGCACTTCTGTACTACAGCGCTGGTGAAATTTGTAGCCACAGGTCTGGCAGCGGAATCCCTGGAAAAGCAGCTTCCGACAGAAATCACAGAACGCTAACGTGAAGAACGTTTTTCGTACCTACATTGTCAAAAATAGTCACAATTACCTACAGTCCTTCTGTAAGCCAAAGATAGGCTATTTGCTTTTACCTTCCTCAAGTGTACTTAAAAGTCTCTTTTGTGATGTTGGAGCTACAATTTTATGTATCAAACAGATTTACACAAAAGATCATCTCCTTTTTGAAAGATTTTTCACACATTATAACATTTTTTCAACTGTTTCTTGGAATTAATGCTTCACTTCACTAGCAGTAAGAATAAGAGCAAAGAACCTGAAGCAAAACTTCACTATTATCATGCTAGACACAAACATTGAGAATTTATTTGGATACAGCCTATAAAACCAAAAGCTGCTGAAATATTATTTCATATTCTAACTTTTCCAGAAGCCAAAGAACATTTCTATCTAATACTCACAGGACTGGAAATACACAGGCATATATATATATGGCTTCAATGTATGTTTCCACATATAGTTGCAATTTTGACAACTGAAACTCAGAAACATTCAGAATCACAGAAGGGTGATCATGCATTTTCCCCAGATTATAAAGGGGAAATGAGTTAATTAATTTTCAAATTTAGCAATACCTATCATAAAAACACATTCTTAGTTCTATTATTACATGTAATAATCAGAATTTCAGTGACATAAAAAAAATTTTAAGCCTACTAGAGTTCACCTAACTAGCCATAACCCAATCACCCTGCTTGAGTTAAATAGGTTGAAACAGCTTGCAGATAGAATTTGCTACATTTTAAGCTGAAATAGAAGGTCTTTCTTCCCAATGTGACAAACATTATTTCCAGGATTTTGTATGTGGCTGGAAACATTTAGACAGATTCTTAGCAGCTGTTTAGCAGTTTCCACTTACTTGGTGCCTTATCAGGTCAAAACATATTTGTGCACTGCATCACTGATGATGTCAGCACTGCTCTGGGAATAGTTAGTTCATTAGTTAATTGCTGCTGCAGAGCCAGCAGGGAGGCCCAGAATACATTTTATAGATACAGCAATACAAAAATAGTAGATTATTACAGCTCTGCAATGCAGTACTGATATAAACCCCTTACATTTATAGATTTTAGAGGGTGTATTCCAACAAAACATGAAAGTTTTAAGGGTGATCAAGTACTCTAGCATCACTTATTTCAAATACAATTCTAATTCACTTAAGCTACTGTGATTAAAAACTTCTTTTGCAACTCCCACCACATCCCACAGATGCAAAATATTCCAAGTTGGTAATTTGAATTTGAAAGTATGAATATATTGATGTAAACCCACTCAGCATCTCTCAAAACCCAGTACATACGAAATTGTGTGTCGTGAGTGGCACATTCTCCAAAACTTCCACATGTAACTCCTCTCCCGTGAGCCAGGAAATGTCTGTGTCCCAGCCAATTGGCTTCTTCTCTCTAAAGCACAAATAAGCCTCTCATTAGCATCAGCACACAAGCCCTTGTATGTCTCTTGCCAAAGTTGTAAGATCAGCTAAAAAGTTACACTGTGGGGGGTTGCTACCTAGCCTAATTGCAGGAAACTTTACAACAAGACCTTAGGCTCAGTACATTGCAAACAAAGCACACCTTCCCTGGCCAAACTGCAGGAAGGAAATGCACTTTTTCAACCAGCTCCAGTAGTGGCCAGTTCCTTGTTCCCTACATGGCAGATGGCTTTTTGATCAAATAAAGTGCTTGTGAAGGTAACTGTAGTGTAAGAGTTCCACAGAAATGGCGAATTGTGTACATGAAGATAATATACAAATTTTTAGGGCTGAAAACTCTTTTTTTCCTCCCAAGGGAACTCTGTCTTTAGTTAAGAATGCATTATAGCCAAATGAAATACAACCAAGAAGTTAACAGAACCTATTTATTACTTGTTTTGTTAGCATGAGTTTGATTAATGAGTGTTTTGCCGTAATCTCATATTAGTCAATATTATGCCTGAGCCTTTTCCTAGGAGTTAGACATTCTTTTCAACCTGTCTGCCATGTGCAAATTGTTTAGTGCAAAGTATCATAAAATTCTGAACTTCATAAACAACTTCTGGATAGAACTGACCATCCTGGGTAGCTCCAATAATTGATTCTAAGAGCAAAAAAGCATCCCACACAAACCACACCTATCTTGTATTCTGTAAACAGCACAGCATTCCGGAACAAGACCTCTCATCATCAGTGCTTTTTTTAGGCTGTCTCGGACTGTCACTCCACATCTTGCTGGAACCTAGAAGTCAAATACAAAAGAAATTAGTTAAAACAATTTCCAATTTATCCCCTAAAACTGATGCAAACATTTTAACCCTCAAGTGCTAAAACCCACTCTTCAGGACGCTTTACAGAATTGCAGGTCAGAGTTTTCCAAAACCCCTTTTGTACCAAGAAAAATTTTATTGCTGAATAGTCTATGAGGTAAAAGGCTCAGCTAGAAAAGTCAACAAGCTCTACACATCTATTAACATTTGGAACAGAACCTTCACTCATCTCCAAAAGTGAAAAAGTTCTTTCTCAACTGGAAGAAATTGGAAACACAGCACACAGATAGCTAATAACTACATACAGCTTTAATTTTACAGGCTGGCCTGAACATAAGTGGGGAAACACGCCAAGTGAAATTAAGTGAAGGAACTAACTTGGACTGCACTCAAAAAAACATTACTACAAAATGTAAATATTTTATTTTCTATTTCTAAAACAGAAGATAAGCATGCAAACAAGTGAAACAAAACAGTCATCTGAGTTGGGCAGACCATCACCTCTCACTTTAACCTACATTTGTAACTCTACAGATAGTCTTATATGCATATATACTGCTGTCTTCTGTTTCCTGGCTTGAAAAGTTTAGATAACTAACAGGATGGGAAGAATGGAGGTCCAGATTAAAACTAGCCAAATCAGGAACTGCATACTATGTATTTTCCTCACTTCTATTCTAATTGTAGGCATATTTTATACAAGTAAGTAGATCATCTCTAGGTATACCTGTGATATAACAGTATATATGTCAAGCCATAAGAAAGAAGAATACATGATCTGGTGATTAAGTGTAGTTAAAGTATTGAATATTATGTACTAACTGTTTTTAGAACTCAGTAGTGAAAGTATGTAGGGCTTCAGGCACTGTACACACTGGGCTATCTCCTATAATCATGGACAGTACCTCGAACACAAATCAGAAGAAAAACCTACAAACTTAACAAACCTGACAAGTCTGTCTGAACACCTGAAACTCAAATAAAGCTTGCAAGTGGCTTAAGCCAGAGCACTCAGTAGCCAAAAGCAGTCTTTTAATCAGCTTCAACTGGCTTTGGATGACAGCCTAGTTTTTGTTCTGTGTTTAAATTTCCATGGGTATTTAGGGGCTATATGTCCTACTTAAGCATGACAGTGCAAAGCAGCAGCCTGTTTCAAGTAGCTTTGTGAACACCACTTGAAGTTACACTACATACTGCATTTCTAGAACTCAAACACATGCACTTTCAGAAGACACAAATTAAAGGAATATTTTGCTTCACCATCTTCCTCCCACATGAGAGGGCCTCTTTACAGGATATTTGTGCATTTCATCTGGTCAACAAAACATTTTAAAAAAGATTATTTTTCTGAATTCCTTGAAAAAAAATCTTACAGAACACTACTTTACAGTCTTGATATTCAGCCTTAGGTGACTTTGGTTTACACATTGTATTCTTTTTTAATGCGTCTTTTTATTACTCTAAGTAACTCCTTAGAAAGGGACTCCTTTCTCTAAGGATAGAGGGTGTGACTCATTCTTTCATACAAATGTTGAGTCTAAATTATGATTGTTGCATTGATACAGCAAAACATGTATTAAAGATTTGTCTTGACCGGCAAAAGTGATTAGAAATTTTAAGTGGAGTTGTATTATAAATTTTGTATTATGTTACTTATATATTGCACAACATTGATTCTGCTTGTAGAGCTCATGTGCCATTCTAACAATAAATTCTGTGCTATGCTAATCATAGTATCTTGTCAAGAAAATAACTCTTTAATTGTCCTTATAATTTAGTGCCATCATCATTCTGCCAAAGATCCCTAAGAGAACCTGTCTGCCTCCTCAGTGTCCTTCTCTTTGCCTCCAACACATATATTTACAAATAGAGAGTAAATATTTTTAAGACTCTGACTAAAGTCTCTGAGGATTTCAGGTGTGCTCCAACCTCCCACACACATTAGATCCAATCACGAGCCATTCCGATGGAGGAAGCAAGTGTTCTTCAGCTCAAGGCTATTTCTCCTCTAAGTATAGCTCCTGCTGGATTGAGGTTGTGTCCCCACAGACAATTCCAGTCTGCCTTTCCAGCAACCTCAGTCACTTCACCACTGATATCCACAGTGGCAGAAGAAACTGAAATACTGCAAATGTGGCAGAGAGATAATGGGGACAAAAAGGGGAAAGAAAAGAGCCAGGAAAGAGGTTAGGCATGAAGGAGAAATGGGATGAGAGGGTCAGGACAAACTTCAAGAACTGAACATTCAGGGAAAGCATGTGTATACTGGGAGAAGGAATTGTGATCAGCAGGTTGGTGGGAGTAAAACAAGCAAGACAGAGGGAGGACAGACTGAAAAGCTGAGGCTAAGGGCAGGAAAAAAAGACATGATGAACCACCTTGCAGAGAGAACTGTTTGCCAACACCTGGGAAAGTACTGAAAGTAGTTCCTGAACAGGAAGCTTTCAAATTGTGATTGGGAGAAAAGGTGGCTTGTTTTGGACAAGGACCATTGGGAGAAGAAAGTGCCTAAGAGCAGCAATAGAACCCAGCACAGAGTAGGAGGTTCTAGCTTAGGCAGAAAACTCCAACAGAGTTAAGTATTAAAAGAAACCACGTTAGTAAAATCTTGACCTGTGTTGAGGGAATAGATCAGGACAAGAAAGAAAAGTCAAGCAGTAGGAAGATGACTAACATTAAAGAAGAGATATGCAGTCTTGTGGTCACTGGAAAACATTTTCTTCCTCCAGCACCGATCCTCTATAAATGATGACAACATCCTCCAGTAACTCATGAAGCAAAGAAATGCATCAGGAACCTCAAAGTTCCAATGCTATTAATTAATTACACTGGTGTAATTTTTTTTCCTTAAATTTTGTCAAAAACAAGACTTATGAAGTTACAGGGTTTCTTTTAAGAGATCAATAAAGCTGGAAATACAAACTCTCAAAATTTGGAAAGTATCAGAATGAGGGTTACCTACAGCAACAAAAGTGCAATGGGACTATGAAAAATGGGTATTAAACATCCTTCTCATTAATCATTTGCTATTCCTCAGTATTATTATCCCAAGTCCCCTGTATTAAAATCCAAGTCATATTTATGCAACTTACAATTAGAAACATGGGTAGAACATTTGTTCTCTTCACTGCCATTTGCATCAAGATCCAGCTAAAACCCAAAGAACTGTTTTTATTACTTTCAAAAACCATCATGATCCTGAATCAGCATCACACTTAGAACATTCTCTTACTGAACTCTCAAGCAGAGAAACATAAGGCCAAATTAAAAGAACTTAGTGCTAGAATAAGTCCCTGTAGTATTAATTAATCATTTTCCCAGACTGGTACAGCATGGTCTATCACCATCTGTGCATGTAGCCCTTCAGCACCCTCCTTCAGTCCCAACTAGTGCCTGCTGTAAAGCAGAAATCTCACCCTGCAAAGCATTCCCTCTGAAACCTTTTTTTGCCCCCATCTTCTTTTCACCCCTGAATTATGGCAAAGTTAAAGAGAAAGCTGGTTACAACAAAGTGATTTGGAGACCAACTCAGTCTTTAGAAAAACAAAACCCAACACCAGTTCTTTTTTCCTGACTAACAGACTCCTGCTGACTCCAAAGCAGGAGTTTTGGAACAGCTTCTCTCTCACCCCCAGGCAGAGGGAGGGTGTGTGGTCCCCAGGCTGGGAGCGGAGCAGGGGGCAGGAGCCCCACATGGTGCAGCCCCCGAGTGCCTGCCAGCAGCCGGCAGCTCCAGCACGGCATGAAGGCACCAAGGAGGGTTTATCAATTCCATCAAGAGTTTTGCCAGGATTCCCACAGAGCATTTTAACTGAATCACATCAGCATTTTTTAACAAAATCAGTTCCCCAGGAGAAAATCTCTCATCTACTCCAAAATACACAGCACTCTTATGCCTGCAACCCAATAAACTGAACAAAGTTGGCATTTTATTGAAACATAGAATGTTTGATATTATTTAAAATCTGTTTTGTTTGCACTGATCCATTATCTCTTAATCCCTCTGTTTTATAACTGAGAGAATTCAAATGTTTCACAATGGTTTCCACCTAGAAACTCGTGTTACTGAGCTAGGGGATGTACTTCTAAATTGTCGTTGTTAAGGGCTTTCTTTTTAGGTCACTTATATACATAACATCTGTAGATCAGAAAAGGCTTAGGTCTTTATAGCAATTAGAAAGTTGATTCAGCAAGCCACTTTCAAAAGTTAAGAGTATGAAAATGTGGGCTATATAACACTAAGAAACAGTACAGAAGCTGCCAACACAGACTGCAAGGTGTGTTCAGTGTGTAGATTAATAATATACCAGAGAAGATAATTTACTTGAGCATCCTAAATTGGGTAAGTAGCAATTCAGGGTGACACCAAAACACATGCTTAAGTTTGCAAATGTTAAGCCTCACGGAAAAAAAAATGAAAATTATTCCAGATTGCAGAAATTCTCAAAGCAGTCTTACTACCTTAACAGATTAAACAGAACTACAGCCCTTAATGTCGTCATTTCTTCTACTCACCTGAACTATTTCTAGGGACAGTAAGTATTTGTAACAATATTATTGATATATATTTAGCACTGCAGCTACAAGTATTTAAGCAATGCATAATAAATCATTTATTTCTGTAAACCAGGTCATTCCTGATTCAGTAAGAAATGCAGGGCTACGTCCCTAAATAACTCTTACATCACTTTTCTAACATCAGACTAGAAACTGGCATAGTCTCAGTAAGCTAAAAATGCTTCCTTAAACCACTGTAGTTTCCAATGTTTTAGAGCAACAAAGAGACTGAGAAGCATTCCAAAAGAGCAATGCAAAGGTATTCTCTGGAAATGGAAAGGCTGGTCAGCCCTGAATATCCAGTATTATACTTCTCAAAACTAGTTAGCTGGCTTTATTTTTCCCTCAGCCTAACACTGTAATTCAGCTCACTTTGGCCAAGTGTAACATATGTACAGTATGTAAGGTATGCGTAACATAGCTTAGAGCTTCAGAGCAATTCCAAACAATCAAGCAGAGTACTGGGTACAATAGTGGAAATATGCCAAGTAGAAGGGATTTGAAATATCACTTCAAAGTATTTATTTGCTTACCATAACACATACACCCTGAAAGATCACACTTTTTTCCTCCCCATACCTGATACCCAGGACTAAAAAATTTCATGTTCACAGAATTTAACGTGTTGGGAGAAAATTAGGCCAAACTATACTTTTGCCAAATAATTAGTTTGGCCTTCTAGCATGGAAGGTTTTCTGGTAAAATCCAAACATGAGATCCACATTTAATTTCTTATCTTACTTATGGAGGACAAATATTTCACCAAATCAGGCAGCTATTTCTTACAGCACTAACAGGCAAAATTACCCTCATTTGTGACAAAAAGGACATAAGATGGCTCTGAACATCACATCCTCTAGAAAAGAACACAGCTTTCAGAAACAGCTGTTCTGGATATCAGGACATGAAGCACTGTCCAGCTTCCAGGAGAAAGCAGCGAGAAAATACGTTCTTAATGAAGCATATTAGTGAGACAAATGAGAGGCAGTTTCATTGCATTAAATCTTGTTTCCAAGGGAAATTGAACAGAATCTACCCATTTTACAAAGCTGTTACCTTTCAATCAAATGCATTCCATTTAACTTGCAAAGACATGGATTACCAGCACCCATTGGCATCTCCGATGCAATTAAATGTAAAACACAACAGATTGATTTATGTCAGTGCAGAAATATTTTCTCAACAATACAACATCCCTCAACCACACTGGATGAAACCTGTTGTGCCTAATGAACAGCCTCCACATATAATTTTTCATGCTTTTGAGATACAGTTCCAAACTGTGTTCAGAAGAGCACTGGTCATTTTAAAGGGGACAGTAGAGAGCAGATCATCTTTAAATTTTTGTTAGGGTGAAGATCAGTGGCAGAAACTGTGAAGGCTAACAATGACCTACTAGTAAAATAAAGTTTGGAAAATATTGCTTTAGACTTCAGACTTGCGAGAAATGCCCATCTAGAAAAATATCTGTAGCAACTATATGGGCATGAAACCCCAGGACCTTGTGGTTTCTGTTCAAGAGACAAAAAAGTCAGCTGGCTGCTCTCCAAACCAAAACCCACATGCATTAGAAATTTAAGGTACAAAACAGTTTAAATAAATCTTTGTAATAGAGTTCACTTTTGTAGTCTTGTCTCAGCTGATCACACTTCCAAGTGCTATAAAAGCAGCATAGGGGCAAGAAACTACAGCAGAAGGGCTAAAATTCACATCCTTCTTTAAGCTGTCGTAACTGATCCTAAAACCAAATGGATATTTACATCTTCAGGTAGTATACACATTCTCTACAAATATTAAAACTCCCATTGGCTAGTTTGCTTAAACAACACAAGAAGAATGAATTTAAGTATGAGTTACTAGACATGGAATTAAAACATTTATTATGATCATTTTCAGATTTGTGACTTGCATTCCATTTCACTGAGTGCCTGCCTAGCACACTACAAGGTAAAGGAAGCATGCTCCAAACTGTATTTTTTTTCTAGCATTCCTTACTTTCTACAGCCAGACTTTCCATCTCATAAGGAATCATTAAACACTCCCTACTTGAGTAAAAATCAACAACCGATGTTGCACATGGCATTCCAGATGACAAGTAATCAGTTTTCTAATGGCAAGTTTTCAATATTGTTTCACTTTGCAATCTAAGACAGTGTGTCAATAAAACTGTAGTAGATTAAATTATTCTCTTTTCAACACATAGGCCTTTGAATTTATGCAGCATTTGAGGGTAGTTTGTGTTGAGCTATCCCTGGTAGGCAGCTAAGCACCACCCAGCTGGTTGCTCACTCCCCTGTCAGTGGGAGAGGAGAAGAGAACTGGAAGGACAAAAGAAAAACTCTTGAGGAAAGAGAAAAGACAATTTAATGAGAGACAGAATCAATTTTCCTTGTGATACAGAAGTATCAAGTTTACTTGAAAGTAAACTACCATTTACTTCATATCACCAGACTGTTAAATGAGATGCATAAAATTCCGAAGTATTCAGATACATTCAGCAACCAACCATTGGCATAGGCTAAAAATAAACTCAATTTCTGCTGCATGTTTGATATACCATGGGAGGTTTTTAATTGTATTTTTGATTAGTAAAACCTAATAATGTCAAACCAGGTGTGTAATTAAAAGCAAGAAACTGGTTTATTCAGCTGCCTGAACATCCTTTCTCTGAATTTTCCTTATACTTGACAGGTGAAACTGGTAGGGCAGCTCAAATGCCTACAGAAATCCAGTGCTTACTACTCAGAAAGCTTGAGGCACAAACACACAGCACAAACTACAGAAAGCAAGATGCAAATCTCAACTCAAAAGAAATTAATCAAGTACCAGATTTAAAACCAGAATATTTGAAGGATCCCACTTGTGCATGCATGATGAATTAATTTATGCTTACAATATGCTAAGAATTTACATAGAATAAAAATAGCTTATTCTTCTAGTCTTCATGACTGCAGAGAAGATCACATGATTGCCTGCCTAATTAAAAGGCAGATGTACTAATAAACCAAGGTGTGACAAGAGTGAGATACTTAAGAACTGTCCCCATGCACCATTCTCAGTCCTGTTTAGTTCCTTTAACTCTTTCACATACAAATTGTCACTTTTAAAAACTCAGTCTCACATTCACATTTGGAAAACTTCCATGAAGTTTCCATGAATATAGCTGTAACTATGAGATGCATATGAAGCATACCAACACAAAACCAAGTGGAAAAGCTTTATTGGCCCAGATTCATGCTGAGTTTTTACTCAAAGCACCTCCAATTGCTCTTAAACATCAAAATAAAGGAAAATAAAGAACAATCAAGATCTCCACAATATTCTGTAGCTGAACATAAAAAAAGGGTAACTATTTTGGTTACCTGAAGTATTACTTTTGGTTTAGAAGCTACCATGGAAATTTTTTGACCTTGTGGTGGTTGATAACACACAATGATTTGATCCTATCAAGAATCTGCAGACAACTGAAATATTTGGAGGCCACCAAGCTTTCCCAAAACATGTAAAACATCTATTTTTTTTTGTTCCCCCTGCTTCACTGTCCCCACTCAGACCACTACAGACAGAAATAGAATTCAAATTGACTAAATCCACACCTTGCTCATGCTGACAGAAAGAGGGCACTGGAGGTGAGTAAGGATCCTTTATAAATGTAGCTGTGGAGAGCAGTGGAGACTCCTTAACACCCTCACTCCACCAAGAAGGCCAGAAGACATGAAGAAAACATTTTCTCTGGAAGCTGGTAATGTGCAGAAGGCAGCAACAGACCACAGAGATGGAGCACAAGACCTATCACCACCTGATGCCTTTCAAATGACCATCACTTCTTACACTTAAACCCTGTTTTCTGTAACTTTCCATGCTCCATATTATCATTCAGGAGAACTCATTTGCTTTCAGACTGTTTTTTCCCCCCACTCTATGTACTTGTCCAGAAGGGATTTCCTGGGTAATCAAAATCATTCAGGGCTGCTATTCCTCAAGTTGTATGATCTTGTTCATAAAGTACTTGAATTAGAAGCCCTCTTACTGCATTCTCTTCTTTCCTAGAATTCCCTCATTCTTTCCTTTTACTAGGACTTCACTACAACATCAAAAACATCCTAATATTGATCCTCTTCAGAGTCATAACCAATTTTAACTACTTGCTTTTATACCAGGCCTCTTGTTAAATGGCTTTTCTCAGAAGCCCTTATTTCACTCAGAATAAAGTAGCATGTGGCAGATTTAAAGACCAACACAGAACATGATTACTCATGCTCCACATAACCATGCCCAAGGAATTCTAACCACAAGATTTCTAGTATCCATAGCATGCATTTAATGGAGGCTGAACAGAGGGCTTCCAAACAGAAAACACTTAAACTCATACAATTCCTGAGTGACAAGTAACTCAAATTTGGAAGACAACTCATGGAAAATATCATACATGCCTGATCTATTCTTGTGCTCATTCACTGTGACAGAGAGATACTCCAGATATGCCCACAAAATGTTTACTCCATGACATGTTTCAGGAAGCTTTCCTCCAAGAGAGGAAACCAGCCTCACCTGATGGGCCATGGGAGAACTGTCTAAAAATTCTTACTAGTGCCTTAAAGTCTTCAGTGAGCAAGCAATCTAACTGGAGAAATCTCTAAATCATTTTAACTATTTTGTCGGCTTTCACAGAGCAAAAATTGGAACTGTTCTTGCAACTGGAAATAGAGGTTTTTTCCTTATCCCAAACCTACCAGTTAAAAGTTGATGTGCAAAAGATAGTTTACCCATGTCCTCAAAAATCATTCCCCCAACCCTCAAAGAAAAAAATCAGGGGGGAAAAAAATAAAAATCACACAACTCTAAACAATCCCACAAAATGCTTAAATCTTGCCCTACATGCAAATACCATATTCCTGTATTCTTTACACTCACAGAAAGCTTTTTATGCTCATTGTCCAAACTTCTTCAGTTCATTTTAAACTTTTTCAATGTCTTCTTTCTCTTACATAAATCTGAAGTTATCCAATTTGTCCTGTACCTCTGCATCAGTTGATAATCACCATTCTCCTTGAATTACTGTCCCTTCTCAACAACCAGGAATATGTCTACTCCTGTTCCTTTGCATGAGCACTGTCTTCTGTCTCCTTTCTCTGCATGGACATTCAATCATTCAATTTGGAAAAAAATCCTAATCCACACCACGATTAAGAATGCCCAAGACTGTGTTCCCTGTTGGCTCCATGCATTCTCTCAGAAATCGTACCAGTAGATATCATCTACTTCCATTCAAGACTACTTCCCTTCCACCAAAACCAAGTCTTAGCATGTAATATAATCTCTCAGACTTCTGGCAACCACCAGGAGATCAGAGTTTTTATACTTTCCTTCCACCTCCAAAAGCTCTCCCTTAATTAGCAGATTTGTTACTATGCATACCACAGACGTTTAGATTCCTAACCCAAACAAGCTTGAAACTAGTATTTTCCTAAATTCTGCCACTGCTTGAATAAGTCTCATCAGCTCGTTCTACAAAACAATTTTTCATCACAGGTAGACTTGCACCATCTTGTATCCTTATGATTTCAGCATCCTTCTCTCTGGCCTAGAACAAAATGAACAAACCCACCTGCACAGATTTATGTGAGTGACATTTGTGTGGAATGCTTCTCCAAAGGGTGTGTGACTTGCCAGTTGAACAAAGCCACTAAGGAAACAAGTATACATGTTTCTCTCTCTGCATTATAGGGGATAAAAATTACCCCAGCACAGAGAAGAAAACAATCTGTTGTTTCTTCTAGGAGGTTGTTCAGAGAAAGAAACTTCTCTTCATCCCTTTCTAGGCCCAGGACAAGGAAAACAATCTTTTATTTCTGACACTACTTATTCATTGATTCCCCTCCAGCTAACCAAGCCAACTATTTGGTTTTGCTTTCAAAAAAAAGTTACTTTTGAACCCTGTCCTGCAGCCAGCTGAATCAAAATGCTGACTTCAACACTTCTCAATCCACTGAGAGAATGAAGGAAGCAGTCTCAGTGTTCACTGAAAAATGCTGGATGCTTTTTCAGGTTAGTAACCCATCATCTGACTGCTGGCCATTAAAACTGCACTGTGGATCACACAATCTTACATCATGGCACCCAAAACTACACACAGTGCTCAAGGTGAGGCCACACTTAAGTAGAGGAGGAGAATCACCTCTCCCAGCTATTTAGTGATGCTGTGATTGATGCACCCCAGGATTCAGTAAGCTGCTGCAGTTCCTTCTGAATTGTGGTTGCTCCTGGCATTTCCTTAATTTCCAACAGACTACATGTAGGATCAATAAATACTGAAAACAAAGTAATTACATTAAGAGTTGCCATACAAGAAATTCCTGACTTTCTCAATAAAAATGATCAGTGGTTCAAGTTTCAGAGACATGAACTTCAGCTCCAAGGCCAATAACCTCCACACTCAAGAGCTCCTATAAGCACAATTTCTCAGCACTAAACCAGAGATACTTTATTAGTATACAAAAAGAAAATAAGAAAAAGAAGTTCAACTTAGTAACACAACTTGATCCAAGCTGTGTGTAAAACTGAAATAAAAAGAACCTAAACAAGCTGGAAACTAGCTGCAGATCTGGACCTGTAAGGCAAATAGTGTCCAAATAGTGAAAGCTAGGTACAGAACCAAGAGCCTCTCCCTGACTACACCCAAGTTAAACCAGTTTGCCTTCCATAGTCCAGAAAGAGCATCTAGTGCTGCGAAAAATAAAACAGGATTTAGGAGGAGGTAAAAAGGGAGAGACAAAGAAGCAGAACAAGAGTATTGCAGATGAGGGGGAAAGAATAAGAGTGAATTACACTATGTGGGTTAGAGGACAGGAGAACACATAGAAGAGACAAAATAGGTAATGCACAGAAAGTGCAGGAAGTGATATGCTGTGATCCTTTACAGGAAAGAAACAAAACCAACTTATGAGCCCCCATGACAGGGACTGCAAATAGCCAGACAGGGTGGGACAGAACAGCAGCCTCCAAAATCCAGGACCTTCTCTCCAGATTTCACTCTGTGGGTAGTACTGTATGCTTAGCCTTTCCTCAACAGGCAGACAACAGAATCACCTGGCTTTACACTGTACATTGTGCACAGTGGTCACAGGCTACATTAAACTCCCACTCTCTTAAGTCAAAACCCAAATATTACTTTGCATCTTCATCAATATCTTGAACAATCAAGCAATAGTAAAAAAAAAAAAATGCAGGTGAGAACAACTGCCCTCCAATGTTGTTCCCACTCTAAGTCTTTTGCTCAGTGAGGTGAGGGAAGGATGAAAGGACAGTGGTAGGGAAGGGGTGAGGACATGGTCCAACACCCAGAACTACTCAGTTGATGTTTTCTTCTTTTTACCAGCAACTCAAATTCAACAGACAGTAACAATCCAGAGATAGCTGACACCTGACTGACTGCTGCAGTATGTCCTGGTTTGACGTGGACAATTCTTGTCCATTCATTTCCCACCATCTCTGGAAACACTGCTCCCCTGCTAAATTTTGATTATGTACCACCTTGCAAAAGAGACCCTAGACTATGGCTTGTCAATAATTTCATGTATCACAGTTTGCAGTGTATTGTTCTAAAGGACATATCAATGCTCTTCACTTGGCAGCTCTTAATGGACAAAAAAAAAATCCTTTCTCTAGCAGCAAAAAGTGAACTACTCTTCCATGATATCAGGAATCACTGTAACATTGTCAAAACTGATAAACACCAGGTTTCAAGCTGTTTGTGGGCAACACTTCTTGACCCCTCTAATTGCAACTATGTCCCTCTCCTAACCAGTTCTCTACACAAGACCTGAAAGCATCATCATGGTCTCCACACAAATGCTCACCATGGTGAGTGGGGAGGAAAAAATAAAAGAAAAAAACCCCAAGCAATTCTGCATAGCCCTTCAAAGCTGCAAGAGGTTGGTTCTTGCTCTAAAGCATTCAATGCTTCTAGTAACTCTGAAAACATAGAAAATACTTCCTCCATCTTGCCCTGTTAAACTAATCAAGAGTTTTGTATAAGAAAAAAAATAAAGCTTATAATCCCTTTCTATCTATTGTAAAACGGTAAATTACTGTTTATCCAATAAAACTGATTTGAGAAAATATTTCTTGAGCTATCTTCGTAGTTACAAAACTCCTGAAAGTTCTGTATTCTATATTATTGCTATAATGGACTTTTTGAGTTAATCCTGTCAAAAACATTCAAAAGATCAAAACAACTGAGTGCAGCAGAGCACTGTGATCATGACACTTCTGACCTCCACCCAGCTATATTTCAGCTCTTAAATTAACTTTTGCATACAGCAGGAGAGAGATACAGGAAATATTGAGGTTACAAGAATGTGAATAGAAACTGACTCACCACAGTCCTTTGCTTGTTGGGCAGGAAGACTCTAACAATAGGCTTCTGTGGAGACTTAGGGTTATTCCGTGACATATCAGCAGGGTTTTGATAAACTGAAAGGGATGAAGGTGCTACAGAGAGGCTTGAGGAAGAAGATGAAGCAACTGTGTCTGTTGAAGCTGAACTGGAGACAGAGAAATCAGTTCCATTCCCCATGGATTCCAGTAACTGCTGTTCTCTCTGCTGTAGAGCATCAAGCTTGCTGGTGTACTCTTCATAGGCCTGTGAAGGAACAGCAGCTGTTTTAATCATGTAGTAGCCTCAGACAAAACCAGAAATCTAAATTCGGAACAAATGTGAAACGAAACACTTCCTAAACTAATACAAATTTCCCTAGAATATGAACAAAAAGGTCTGGTCAAATTTTTCAGGATACGATGAAGAACATAATGTTAAACCTTCTGAACCAACAAGTAATGTTTTAATAAATTAAATGAAGAAAAGGATTGAAGAAATCATAAGTTACAGTTTCAAAGCACTTGCACTGAAGATTCTAATTCACAACCACTTAAAAAAATGACAAATCTTTAACCAATATTGTCAGCTGCAATGCTGAATTACTGTGCTCCAGATAAATTTATCATTCTGTTGGAATGACAGTTAAATACTTCTAATGCAATAATTAAGAGAAAGTTCAAACCTGCTTTTTATCATTTGTATCTGACTCCTCGCTGTTCACTATCCTTCACCTCTGGCACTATCCTTTCATATCCAATAGTACAAAAAATGTTTTTCAGTTAGAATACAACACATAGAATACAACAGTTTGCCCATTTCAAAGCCATCCATAACCATACAAAAGTGATCCTTTGAAAGTTTTAACATCTGTTCAGCATGTTTATGCAAAACCCAATTACACAGATCAGTTTCTTAAATCAAACAGACCAAGTTTCTTAAACAAACAAAAACATCAATACTAAATTTGCCCATTTAGTCTTTATTAAATGTAGTCAAGTTAAACATTATTGCCAAGATCTAGAAAACAAATACATAATCAGTATATATTTTTCTTTAAAGTTTGTAATGCACAACTCTGTAACAAGAAAATTTTGATCTATATCAAATATTAGAACCATTTCTTCAGTATATAAATTAGCAGAATATTTTTAAAAACCTCAATCAGTTAAGCAATGTGTGTTTCACACTACATAAGCACGTCAGTGTTAACTGATGTGTTCAGATCTTGTTTAGACCTTTACAGAAAAGAAGAAACAAACATGTAAGCAGTTTCCAAACCTAACATGTAAGCAGTAGGGAATGGAATTTTCTGCTTTTCTCTACAGCAAGAGCAAGATCCATACCAATATGCATAAAGTCTTCAGTGATATTTTCAAGTATATTTATACAAAAGAAAAATACTTTCTGGTTCTGTTTTTAAAAAATTACTTATTTTACTTGCTTTCCTACTTTTTTGTTCATAACTGTTGCTAATTAAAGTTACAGGAGAACTGAACTGACCAAATAGTCTGCAGCATCTACATGTGGAAAAGAATAAAAAGAAAAAACAACCAACTTTTACTAGTGCGGTCACAAGTACTACATTTTATTAGGAATTTATTTCTCCAGGTTAAATGTGCAGGCTCATCTAATCCAAACTGCTCTTGCTGTGTAAACAGTGGTTCATCCCCCCCTTTTTAAGAAAGCTTAGCATCCTCCCAGGATGGACCTATGTTCAACATGTGTCATCATCCCCACCCTATTAACAAAGAAAATGATAATTGGACAGTGACGACTAAGAAAGAAAAAGCATTTTAAAGAATGGGGGTGAACACCACAGATACAAATTCTAAATTTTATGGCTTCCACTTCTGATAAACATACATTAGTTGCAAGAAACTGAGAATTATTTAATATTTCTTTTAAAAACTGAAGATATCTAGCAAATAAACCCCAAACTCTGAGACTTAAAACAAACATTTTCACTCTTACCCAACTGTTCTGTCAAAAGGAAACTGAAAGATTACCCAACTATTAAATAATGGCATTTTTTGGCTGTACGGTAACACATGTGTCTCTCCTACTTCCAGGATGAACATTGCATGGAAACTTGAGTAAAAGCTCCATGTGTCAAGAATTATTTTCAGTAAACAAAAATTAGGAAATATAAACTGTTACCATTTCACCAATACTGTTCTAAATACTTACTTCCCTTTCTCATGAACATTGCAAAATATTATTCAAACACATGCAACATTACATTGCTTCCGGACACTTGTGGGTTTAGTTCCTTCACAAAACTACACACAACTTTCAAAATACTCAATCCTACAATGCTTACATTGGCAGCTCAATCTGTCACTAACGCAAACGCAAAGTCAAATGATTTCTCTTAAGAGAAGAAACAATGAGTATGGAAAGCTGGGAGCTGCAGCTGGCTTTGGGTTCTATACCACTGATTTCTGCAAAAAGCTCTGTATTTTTTCTGAGAACAAAAGCTCTCAAGTACCATACAGTTATTCGGTGTTATAGCAGAAGTTCCCAAAGTAAAACATAAAGGAACTAGAAATGCATTGCTAGACTTTAAATACATTTTTCTCTTTTAAAAATAAATTCTTCTTATACAAAAGGAGCAGCAGAGACAGCCTATCTCCAATAAAATTTCATTTCACAAAGGTTAAGTACTTTGGGGAAACAGTTTTGTCTGATGATTAGCACCAATAGACCTTACAAAGACAACAGCACCAAGTCAAGACAGAATTATTCTATAGAGTTAAATTCAAAGATAGTTACATCAGCAAAGCTGACCTATGGCAAGTATTTCTGGCTAAAAGGAAGATCATGTTGCAGATTTGGCCTGTCTACTAAACTGACCTGCAGTAGCACAGCCACCTTAGCAGACAAGCATCAAGAGCTACACAAACCTTCAAGTCCATCAAGGCTCACCGGGTCAACTATGAGGTTGATTTCTGACTATGTTTTTCAAAAACAAACTAAAACGATTAAAACTAAGTCTGTACAGAATCAATACCATGAAAAATATTAAAATGAATATTCAAACAAATCATTAAATCAAGGATTCTAAAGGCATTTCAGATGGAAGAGTTTAGGAAATCTAGATGCAATCCAATCAGTTTACATGTCCCCATTAAGAAGTGAGTAATTTTCTACATAAAACTTAAATCTTCCTTGATACAGAATGAGAAGAGAGGAAAAAAAGGGTCAGAAGATATTTGCAGAAGACATCTAGTCCTAACACACATTTAGCACAGAAATACTTTTTAAGTTCAATGAGGTTGCTCAGGGCCTTGCCAAAGCAAGCTTTGCAAGTCTTGAAAGAAGAGCCCACAACCTCTGGGCAGCCAGTTCTATAGTGCAAATCCCACACTCACGATGAGGAATGGTCTCTTATGAAATTAACTGGATGCTCACTATCTGTGATAATGTCTCTCCCCCGTTTGCAGGTCTGGGAAGAGTGACTCTGACTCTCTCTTTAGGTTGAAAGAGCCTGCAGATTCCTCCTGAAGGTTCTCTTCCCCTTGCTGAACACCACCCCAAAGCAGCCACACAAGTAATGAGTGCATGGGTGCCTCTTCATTTGCTGCTGCAGCCCCGTGTGCAGTTTGCTGCTGGTATTGTGAGAGTGGGTCACTACAGCTCAGATTGCTCCCAGCTAGGTGTGAATTTACCAAGTCTCATTTCACAAAGTTGTTTTCAATTTGAAAAGTTGACCATTAGATTAAAATCAGCACAAGTTGTCTATCTACACATAATCCTGTGGCTATTAAAAATAGAACAAAAAGTGAATTTTAATTATATTGCATATCAGTATATTTGCACATCATATAATAGTCCCATACATGTGAGAACAGCCCTGAGACTTCAGCTAAGTAAAACGCATCAAGGCCTGATAAGCTGCAATGTCCAACTAAAGCATTACAAGATGGTATGTTTATATTCAATGTGCACACATGCCAAAATACAACTGCTCTCTTATCCTGCTGTATATATTCTGCAGTTTTAACTGTTGTATATACTCAGGAGCAGCAGCCTTAAAGTTACTTCTTAAATGTTGCAATCTACTGACAAAATCAAAACTGACCTCAGAAGTCAACAGAATTTGAGAGATGTTATGCAGATGTGCCAAAACAGTTCAGTTGATGAGGACAAAGGATTTTCGCAAAAATATGCATTTCTTTTCTTACATATAATTTATATTATATTTGAAATTTTTTTTCTTGGGCCATGACTACATTCTACATTCTAGTGAAATCATCTAAGGAAATAAAAAGCAACAAGTTAATTTTTTTCATTAATCTGTGAGAAATCCAAGTAGCAAAATATGATTTCTCCTTCTCTCTACCCTCTACTACATCTGGTAAGAACACCAGTCCAAACTCAAGCAGAAAACCGTTTTTGCCATGCTCTCTCTCTTCCTCAATCAACTTTAGGTAATATCCACATATTGCAAGACTCAAAAGCCTAGACTACAGGTTCCTGGTGTTTGAAACTGTGTTTCTATTTAAAAGATGTCTGACCTTTTAGGCTGTTGATCAAACGCAAATCCCACTAAGTTAAATGGGAGCTGAAGATAGACAGTAACACACGTCACTATTTCTTCATTTAGTATGACTCCTAAATCTGTACTTAGTCTAACTTTAGATACTCCAGATTTGGTCCAACATATTTGAGCAGCATCTGTTAGGAGGCTGGTAAAAACTAATCTGAAATTCCCCAGAGGGCCACCAGGTTTCCCAGCGTCTATATGCAGCGTTAGCATTTTCCTGGAATCCCACAGTCTGGAACAAGCTGAGATTCATCACCAAGATCTATTTTAGACTGTATCTGCATGCTGTTCAATAAGCATACTTCAGATCAGCAAAAAGGTAATCTTTTTTAATTAACTAATTTGACCTCCTGCATGGATTCTTCAGATATACAGGAATAAGAAATTAAATACTCTCCTGATGTTCAACAGCCAAACTCTCAAAACTGGGAACAGCAATGCCTCTGAATAAAACACATTCAGGCAAAGAGAAAGCTAAGAAAAAAATAAAAATCACAGTAGCTAGGGGCAAACATACCTCTACCCCCACAATTCTCATTTTAAATTGCTTCCAAGAGTAGGAGTAAGAAAGAGAATGATTCCTTCAAGACCATATTAGAAAGCTGACCAAGTTCTAAAACTTATTTTGATACCACTATAATTCTATAAATTTGCATACTGTTTCATTTTGTGTGGAGTCCAAATTCAAAAAACCAAACCAAACAAACCCCAAAAGACCTGGCAGCTTAATTTTGGACTGTTAACTGAAGTAACCAACAGGCCCAGAATTCAACCCCATCCCAGACAACAATTTACACACAAATGGGCCAATACTGTTTCAGTTCTTACATGTAAGTGCTGGCAGGTAATACTGTACACATGACTATGGGGCAAAAAGGACACACAAGAGTTGGGAAGTTTAAATAGATAAGACCTCCCTGAACAGTCATAAAGAGTCTATAAAGCCTAACAAAATCTGATTAAGTAATTTAAATATGATCTCCCCCTTCTAAGTTTGAGCTGAGTGCTTTTGGCCAGCCTGGGTCTGTACAACCCATTCCATTTTGTACACAGTATTTGTTACAAATATACAGACCTTTTCTCTCCTTTCCCTAACTCAGCTTAACCTTTTCAGCAGTATTTTGTTGGTAGAGACAAAAGAAATATAAATTTTGATGCATGCCCTAAAGAATACACAACTGCATATTTTAGCCATTTTTGCTAAGTGAATCCCAGGTTTTCCCAGTATCATAATAGCAGCCTTCTTTGCACTAAATATTTCCAATATTTACAATGCTTAGACAAACCCTTAGGAAAAGGGTTTTTCCATGGTGAGTCACAAACTATGTATTTTGGGAAACAGCACTTCAAGGACTGATATAACACAGTAAGAAATTATGTGGGAAGACAAAAATCATTGATGTTTTCAGCTACTGAGATACAGAGTGCTTCCAAAAAGGGTGAGAGAAGAGAAGCTCCTGCAGTCTATTTTCCAGGAGAAAATAAAAATAAAATTAGTATTTCTATATCTACTGAGTCAAGCAGTTATTTCAAATATTGGAAGCACCTTTCCTGTGAAGACAGGGTGAGAGAGTTGGGGTTCTTCAGCATGGAAATGGCTCCAGGGAGACCTTACAGCACATAAAGGGGCCCTACAGGAAAGCTGGAGGGGGGCTTTTTACATGGGCATGTAGTAACAGAACAAGGGGGAATGGCTTTAAATTGAAAGAGAGCATGTTTAGATTAGCTATTAGGAAGAAATTGTGAGGAATTGTTCCATTGCATGGAACAGGTTGCCCAGAGAAACTGATACCCAATCCCTGTTCTAGGTCAGGCTGGATGGGGCTTTCAGCAGGTTGGTCTACTGAAAAGTTCCCAGCACATGGCAACGGGGGTTGGGATGTGATGATCTTTAGGGTCGCTTCCAACCCAAAGCATTCTGTGGTTTGACAGTGATTTCCACGGGTCTGTTTGAGCTGAGCTCACAAACAGCAAATGGGAAAAGTTAAAAGCCAAGATTATATAAGAAGGAAATTTGGCTACAAGCCATTTTTGGATTTTAATACAGTCATTGCTTACTAGATTTATTCTTTCTTCCAGACAGAACAAACAGAAAAGCTTTTCTTACCATCACATTAGAGAACATTGACAAGATTCCCAAAGCTATTACTAATTATAATGATTAGAAGAAAATGGTGCGGTTAATGACAAATGTTCTTTTCTTTCTTCTGTACATTTTGTTTCCTCCCCATGTACCTTAGACACATACTCACAAGTCTCTCTGCAGCTCTGGTCTCCCTCCTGAGCCCTAATTTTCCTGCCCAGGGAGGACCAGGGGAAGCAACTTGCTGCCCTCACGCTTCACACTACTACATTTTCCACCCAGGCTTGCATGCTCTGCTCTACTCCCCCTGCTGCACGCTCCCCTTCAAAAGACCATCACCGATGAGTGATGGATCAAGGCCAGGAGACACCTCTAAATCTGAGTATCCCCTCTTGCAGGAATAATTAAATATATGCTGAATTCAAAACAGCACAAGTCAATCACTTTCAATATTTCAATAAAAGCATTCCTCTTTCGTAGTCAGTTGATGAAACCTGAAATGATGGCTGGAACAACAGCTGTCAGTTTGAAGTTCTTTTGATGTAAAATGCATTGACACCCTCTCCTGAAATTGGGAAAAAATTAAATCTGAGGGGGGTAAAAATTTTGTCTTCACTTTCAGATGAACACAGAAACACAGCTTGTATTTCTTGAGCAATGGTAACTAAGGCATAAATTCCTTTTTATTTTTAAATGAGATGTATGTTTTATATTCGATGCACAAAAAAATTATTATAACCTTTGAATGCTCAATTTTCAGAATTATTTTCTTGTTGAATTCTGTGCTTTTCTCATGAGCTTCTGCTCTCCCCAACCCTTCCTTCCACTTTTAACTGAAACGCAATATTGTCACCGGGTTCAACCACAACTTCACTTGACAGGTCTTCAGAAGCAGCTCCAACATAGGCCAGGAGCCAGTGTACAGGGTGCTTCAAGTTCTGTGAACACGAGCAGACAGTGAGAAGTGCAGTAAATTAAAAATGTAAAGCCAGGCAGGAGTACAAAAGAACCAAACAATCTATGATACTGAAAATCTACACACTGGAAGATGGATGGATAGCTGTCAAACTTGTCAGAAGAATAAAAATAGCCATGGTTTTGCAGGAAGCAATACAACAAAACTAGATGTTTACATCTAGTGAAAGGCAGTATGGGTGTAAGCAAAAGTGTTCATTTGCAGATGCATACCTAGCATTTAGCTTTTGCTAATTTAGATTTTTGCTAAAAGAAGAGAACATGCTTGCTGATAGCAACATCAAGAGATGATCAAGAGACACAATCTACTCTCTTAAGGAGTCCTCAAGAGTCACTCACATTTTATGGAAGATGCAAAGAGGTCAGAGCAGGAGAAGGATTTTAATCAATACAGGCTGAGGGATGAAGGGATTGAGAGCAACCCTACAGAACAGGTACTAGCAAATGGAAAGTTGGACATGAGCTGGCACTCACAGCCCAGAAAGCCAAGCATATCTTGGGCTGCATCAAAAGCACTGTGGCCTGCAGGTCAAGGGAGGTGAACACTGGAGAGCTGCATCCAGCTCTGGGCTCCCAGCATAAGAGGACAATGACCTGTTGGAGAGGGTACAAAGGAAGGTGACAAAGATGATGAGAGGGCTGGAGCACCTCTCCTATGAAGACAGGGTGAGAGAGCTAGAGTTGTTCAGCCTATAATAGTTAAAGGGCCTTTGGATATTTAAAGTGATCTATCAGAAAGATGGGGACAGACTTTATAGTAGGGCCTGCTGTTACAGGACAAGGGCTGATGGTTTTAAACTAAAAGAGCATAGGTCCAGACTAGACACAAGAAAGAAAACTTCTATGATGAGGGTGGTAAAACACCGGCACAGGTTGCCCAGAGAGGTGGTGGATGCCCCATCCCTGGAAACATTCAAGGTTAGGTTGAAGGGGGCGTTAAACTGGATGACCCCTGATTGCAGGGGGAGTTAAACTGGACAACATTTAAAGATCCTTTCCAACCTAACCCATTCTATGAATCTAAGGCAACAAAGGGAAGGGTGATGCAGTTCAAGTAACACACTAGCAAAATTATTCATACAGATTCTGGATAAAAGCAAGACTGTATTACAGCCAGAAATGAGTCTTTGGTAAGGCCATAAAAATAGAAAGATCAGAAGATGATGGATGGAATCTGAGTTCCATTACCTTCCCACCCAAGCGTTTTGGTGAGACTACACAGACCACATCAAGACCTAGACACAGACTACACATAAAGGCTTAAGGGGAAAGAGCAGCCCTCTAGAGAAGTCAGTGATGACACCCAGGTACAGAACTTGAGCCCCAGACCCCATATCACACACTAATTCTGTACATGGCAAGTTTGCTATTTCTAACACATCAGACAGACATTTTTTATTTGTTTTAAAACTACTATGTTTTCTTAATTCTGTATTTCTTAGAGGCAAACATGTTCTTTCACACTTTATCACACTACATTCAAAACTTTTTACATATAGCTTTGTTCTTCTGTACTGCAACCAGAATTTTTCTGGTCCTTTCTCTGACAAGTGATGGAATACAGGAAGTCAAAACATGAGCTCCAGCAGTGACAGGTTAGATTCAGAAAAATTGCTGCCAAGTAAATGCTGAGAACAGAAAGCAAGCCCTATCTTGACCAAGCCAAAATATGGGAAAGGCAGAGAAAGGACACACTAGACAACTGCTGCAGGACTGAAATTAACAGTCAAAGGCAAAGAGTAATCTTGCCTCTAACTGTATCTGGCATTCAGCAATAGATTTCTTCTTTTTTTTTTTTCCTTTCACACTTTAGTTCTACCACAGAAAGTCTACACACTAAACAAATTACGGTTTGCAGCATTTAATCCTGTTCACCTTGATAAATGCATCTGAGGATGATCTAATCTATGCTAGTGACCATCCAAATAAAAAGTTCCTTTCCTCTCTCACCCCATCTTCTAGTTCTTGGCTCACAGCTGCAAACTCTTTCCCTTCCTAATTTTAACCACAGCTTTATAGGTCACCAACTTCATCATGATCAGGTTTAAACTACTACCTGGATGGTAAAGTAATCCAAAAAAACCAGGGTAGTTTCCTTGCAGGATAGTGACTGGTCATGGCTTAGTCACTGCCAGTACTGCAAGTACCCAAACAAAGGAAGCAGAGGAACTGCATAGCAAAGAGCTGGGAAGAATAAGTTTTTAATTTCAACCATGGTGGGCTCTTTCCACAGGACTGTCTTATGGGATAACAACTGCAAAAGCACAATGTCAGCCCCTTTCACCTTCCACCCAATGGCTTGTGGCTCCCCAGCCAGGACCAGCACTGTCCCAAGACATGCTCATGATCCAGTGGAACTCACTGCAGCAGAGGAACAGCCTGCTCTGCCTCACGGGGCTGCCCTGCCCCACTGATGAGCCAGAGCTGGAGCTTCATCTCAGTGGCACATGGATCCACTGAACTTGCAAATCTGCTTTCAGATTCATGGTGTGTGGTCACCAACTATTTCAGACTTACTCTTCATGCTGTCATAATCATTTCCCAGTACCTATTTATGACTGCAAATGCTCTTTTCCCTATCAGTGACCTACAGAAAAAGCACAGAGCTTCCAGTAATGCATCTTGGTTTTAGTTTCAATAAAAGCAAGTGACAAACAGCTGAACTAACAACTTCCCTATCTTCAATCCAGACTTATAGATGTATATGCATAGACTAAGTTCATTATTATTGCAGTTTGATACACAATCTAACGAAACCCACTTGCATGTGGCAATAATAAACCCAAACATATGGAATGAACTGGTCCTTGTGAAAACAGAGGTGAGTTAAATGTAGCAGAGTGGATAAAACAGTGATAGCACTGATTTAATACTCCCATTTCACATTAGCAATAAGTAAAGCAACTACCAAGGGCCTCATCTGACCTTAACTGTTCAGGACGTAATGTCAACATTTGTCTAATCAATCTAGTGCCCTGCTCTGACATATTAAGATAAAAGCTAGAAGTACCTCAAATAATGATATCTTTATTTTTAATTACCCAGTACCTTTAGGCAGCAATTGCAAATAAAAGGACTAGAAAAGAAATCTGGTTGACCTCCAGTTATTTCAATACTTGAGGGAAACACAAAAAGGGCAGGTTTGAAGCACATGATGCCCCTTCAATTCCTCACAGAAGTAACTTTTGCATGCAGCTCTTTAAGCTCTTAATGGTCCTATGTCAATGCAACTCTATGAATCTGGAGTGATGAAAAAATACAGACTATGAATTTGTAGTTAGCTTACAAATTCAAAATAGCTTAAAAATTTTACTCCACCCCACAATTTTATCTATTTCTGTAAGAAATCCCCTTCTACTAACGCAATTTTTTGATTATACATGACAATTTTTCAAAGACAAAAAAGGGAATTCAACTGCTTTAAATGCAAAGTTAGTCTTACAAAATGTTTTCATGTGTATATATTGGCTTTTAACACAGCATGACTTTCTCCATTATAAACACAATCTTCTCTCCCCTGGCCCCTACAAAGAGGTTTGACATTTCTATTGCACCAACATATTATTACACCATGCCACTGATCTTCCCTACTGAATCTCAGGGATCCCATATAGTTCCTTTCTATCTCTTAGAAGAGAGCTCAGTTTGTAATGCACAAGAAGAACATACCCTTTTAATACAGGTATTCTCAGTTTTAACCTTAGATACTTTACATAAGATTAAGATAACACAACATTAATCTCATCTCATTTGTTTGAATGTAAACTTACCTCTAAATATATTGAAGGTGGGTTATGCTCTCCTCCAAATTTGTCTAGCAGTGCTTCTATATGTTCTTGTGTTAATTTAATCATCTGTTTGATGTTCCACACCTAGAACAGAAAATTAAAATTTTTAATCAAAGGAAGCCTACAGAATCTGTCCTAGAACAAAACAAGACTCTCTTAATATTTAGTAAGAGAAGTCCATAATAAAAATTTTAATTTTCAATAAACGAGTGCAAAAGGCTATCCTGTTCATCTAGTGTCAGTAATAGTTTGCTTCTGAATTAAACAGAGAGAACTTACATTTGGTCTTAAAATTCAAAACCCATTGAATAAACAACTTCTAAGAATGGTTTGCTTTTCTTGTTCATCAATCATATTAAGTGTTTTCCTTGCAAGACTTTGCAAACCCATTTCTAGAGTATTACAAAAATTAGTGAAGCAGTTTCTCTATTAAAACCTTAGCAACGTGTGTTAACAATACTCACAAACCCATACCTAGAGTTCTATTTACATGGCAACAGGATGTCTTGATTTTAAAGAGCAACTTCTATGCCTCAACTTCCATACTCAGTCTACCCTGCAAGCTACAGACCTTGAGCATGACCTGAAAAAGACATTTACCTCCTGTGCACAGAGATGACCTACAGCATTGTACTGTGAAACCACTCATGTTGCTACTCAATCTTCACAACTGGAAAGAGTTCACTTTAGGACTTGGACACTACTGTAGGTGAACAGTATCATGAATCTGAATTTATACCTAAAAAAGGCAGCAAAGCACAAAACCAAACCTTTAAAGCAATAATGCTACACTGATGTAAGAAGCAAGTCCAAGCAAAATCAGAAGTTCAGAGGAGAGGATGAGTGAGAAAGAGAGGAGAATTGCTCCTTCATACATACTGTTATTCCGACTACCTATCCGAAAAAAATTATTCAATCAAGTTTTTAGAGACAGGATGCTCTAAAAAGCATCCCCAGGGTGTTTCTTCCAAAGACAGACTGGAAAACGTAACAGGAATCTTTTAACTATCTCTTTTCCACTTCATAGATTATAATATGTAATATATAGTCTCAAGATCAGGTCTCAATGTACAAAATATGACAACCTACCTCTGCAAAAAAACCATACAAATAATTTCATATTCTAAACTAGGCACCAATAATAAGATGCAATCCAAGATGGATCAAAACAAGTTTTAATATGTAAATTGAGAAGCTCACAAACAAACAAACTCTAAAATACTGAACTTGCACTTTGCACATCACCTTATTTACCATTCTATTTCTAGATATCAGTTATTTGGCAGCAATTTCCTGAAGTAAACTAATGATTGATTCACTTCTAGCCCAATTTTTTGAACAGATACCAGAACAAAGACTTAATCAAGAAGCTGCAGTTGAGCAAAAATAGTTTCCTCAGAAACAAGCACACCAAACTACAAAGAGTGAGAGTGGGGGGATACCAAAGAATGTGCTACTCAAGTATTCTGTATGTAAATTCCCTTGAGGCAATGGTGGGAGTCAGCTTGCTTCTCAACTTGTAATCATTTATCAGTGAACCCAGGACTGCCAACCAGCAGCAAAGAGAGGGTTTTCTGTATTTGGTTAGTTTTTCCCAAGATGGCAAGTACTAGTTGTATGCTTGGTGAAAAGAACAAGCATGAATCAGCAACATATCAATTAACCTATTCAATATAAGGCTTAGGATGTTTGCTTACCATGTAATTGGTAAAATGCTGTTAACCTGAGCAGCATGTACTGAGAACTCCTGGCAAACTTAGGAATTATCTCAGGATTACCTCCAGAAATAGGTTTATTAGTACTTAAGAAAATGGCAATTATTTGGTTATTCTGGCAATTTTACTCAGCAAAGGTTTTCCTCATCAAAATGAACAATTTACTACACTTAACTGCCTGGCAATGAGGAAGGTGAAGAGGGAAGATTCTTCACTGACAAAGCAAGACAGAATTGCAGGAGGATTTGAGGTTGGAAGGGAACTCTTTAGGTCATCTGCTCCAAGCTCCTCCTCAAACAGGATGCCCAGGACCATGTCCAGATGGTTTCTGAGTATCTCCAAGGATGGAGAGTCCACAGCCCCCCTAAGGCTGTGCCAGCACTCAGTCACCCTCACAGTAAAAATGTTTCCTGATGTTTAGAAGGAACCTCCTTTGTTTCATTTAGTGTCCACTGCATCTGGTCCTGTCACTGGGCACAGCTGAAGACAGCCTAGCTCCATTTTCCACTTGACCATCATCCTTATGGCCCTTCATTGGACAGTCTAGCCAGCACAGCTGTTCCCTACAGTACACCCACGTTTATCTTGTACTGGGGAGCCCTGAATTGTACACAGCACTTCAGGTGACACTTCACCAGCACCAAGAAGAAGGAGCCCCTGCTACATGAGTTTCCAAATACATTTTTTTCAATATCAGTGATGAGTAAATCCCCTGCTCATATTATTTTCTATTTTGTGTGCATAACCAGAACCTTGCTTTCTTTTCTCTTATAGTAAAGATACCAAATAACAAATGTAACACCACCAACAATATGCACAATGGAAGCATGTTATTTTGGAAACGTTGCCAAGAGAATCAAATAGCCTCCAACAAGGGCAGAGATCTTCCTCCAAAGTTAGTATCATGACAAGTAGAATCTGACTAATTTAGGCTGCCTAGCAAAATTGTGGGTGTCTCATACCTGACAATGTTCAGGGCCAGGTTGGACAGGGCTTTGAGCAACTTGGTCTAATGGAAGGTTCCCTGTCCATGACAGGGCACTTGAAGCAAGATCATCTTTAAGGTCCCTTCCAACCCAAATCATTCTGTGATTCAAAGATTGATGAAAAAAAAATTTAAACTTGCTGCCAGCCTACAATAAAAATATCTTCACCTGAAGAAGCTAAAATTACAGTCTAATGGAAGACAAAATTTCTCAGAGGAACTGAAAACACTGCCCTGAATTACCTAGTATATATCTGTGCAGTAAACCAAGAGCCTTTCCACAAGTGAAACCTACAGGCAAACTTAATATGGATTCTATAATCTTAGAAAGGCTCCTCATACAGTTAAAAGTACACTGAAGGCAGAAGGAAATTTATCAAATTCAGCCATAGCAGCAAAAAATTACTTGTTTCTCATAGAAAAGAAAAAGCTATTTTGTGTGCCATATTCATCATATTCATTTTGTGTGTCATATTCATCTTCTGACAAGATGAGAACTTTCACAAATTTAGTATTGACTAGCATATTCTAGCCCAAGAACACATATTCTAGCACAAGAACACATGCCATAACAAATTTCCAAGCTTCACAATTTCTTTTTAAGTGGCAATTTGTACTGCTATTTACTTAGAACAAATTCACCTTCTGGCTTCCTGCATCTGTGAATATCCTAAGACAGTTTTTTTGTGGTCCAGAGCAATCCTTAAGTATCTGGCTTGAGAATGAACCCTCATGCAGGTATACTGCATCCTACTGCATCCCATGCAGGATTGCTACTTCAATTCAATTGGAGGAACTCAAGTCTTTTCCTCACTGGAACCCAAAACAAGTGACCTCATGTGACCCACAGCTTTTGCCTCACAAAAACTCCACCATCCCTGCTGCATTTTCACAGCCAGCAGAGCCAGCAACTTCAGCCCATCTTTCCTCCTTGTACACTTGCTTGTTCAGACAACTCAGCTTAGTTTGTGCCATGAGCACAACCCAGCCTTGCAGACCTTGAGCCAAGATAGAGCCCCATCTTTGCTGTGCAAAACACCCTGGAACAGGAAGTTCTTAAGGACTACATTGCTGGAGTTCAGCAGCACTCACAGATACATAGGTTTCTTTAAACTGTCCAAATAAAACCCCAATGTGCAAGAACGGCCTAGCAAGGGTCTCACTGCCCATAAGCACATACATTCCAGGACAACAGCAAAGAACTGCCTAACAACAAAGACACCAAAAACATGACATATGGAATCCTTTTATCAATCAGTTCTGGACCGAAGAGCGTGTTCCTACACTACAAAATAAACCACAGCTTTTAAAGTAATCCCTTTATCCACTCTTTATTCACACTTTTTTAGAAGTAAAAGAAAACTGCCTCGAAGTTATTAAGAAAGAACAGACGTATTTTTTTCTATTCTTATGAGCACTCCACTATATTTATGAAACCCACACCTGTAGGAGAACATAAAACCACAATTATCAAGTATCTTACAGAAACACAAAAATTGATGCCAGCCTCAGAGACAGTTGCTGGAAATCTAAATGCATTTTGACGTAAACCTGCAGTGCATCCAGTACTGTCCACATGCAAGTCTGGTCCCTTTTCATAGGAAACTGAATGGGGATTTGAGACACTGTTTAAACTGTAGTTCCATGAAAAAGTAATGAATCCTTTACAGCTTGGATAACCATATCATTTTTCCAAAAAAAGCATCAAATAAATGTTTCTGGCCTATCTTGTAGCATTAGGTTAAGGTTATTCTCTATCACAAGAGATTAGATTTGATTCTCCTTTTAGTGCTGCTGACACATGGAAGCTGACGCAGGCTAACATCGACACAGGCAGCCAGACAACTGGAAATATTCCAGATATACTGGAATATATCAACTTGAATCTGCCTATTGTGGATAATTGTGCATTAATTTTGCAAATAAGCACTCCCTTACAATGCGATAAAGACAATGACCTATTTCAAGCCAGAGGCAAGTCAGATACAGTAGAAGCCTAAATCCATTCTATTCAGGGAAGACTATGGCTGCACAGACCACAGAATTTGTCGAGCTGGAAGGTACCCACAAGGATCATCAAGTCCAACTCCCAGCCCTGCATAGGACCATCCCTAGGAGTCACACCAGGAGCCTGTTCCAGTGGCCCCCAGTTAAGTAATTACAGCACCAAGCCTGAGAGAGCTCAAGAAGCCTTTGGACGATAATTTCAGGTACACACAAGTTTAAGCCACAAAGTTATTTTCGCATCCTTTGCTGCTTGTCAAAATGTGCAGTGCCTGAGACATCACAAAGCAAACTTATCTTCGTACTTTCTGCACCTGGCATCACTACTCAAATCTTGCAGAGCATCCCAACTCTAAGCTGTATGATTCATACTTGGTAAAAGACACTGAAAGTTCAAATCTATTCTGTAAGAAAAAAACTGCATTATTTGTCCAGGAACAGTATAGCCTGCATTTGGATTATCACACTTGGTGATGACAGAGAACACTCTGATAGAGCTAACAATGTAATTAAAGAATAAGCCAATTAAAAATTAAGCATTTCATTTGGAAACTGCTTTATAAAGAGGACAAAAATCATCAACACCTACCCAATACTATTCCAATCAGTCCTTTCAGGCTTCTTTCTTACACCATCAATTCAATAATTTGGTCCCCTGAGCAAGGGTCCACTTTGTCAGAAAACACTATAGAAAGCTGTAATGTATGAGATTGTCTTTAGCTGGATAACATATCAACTACTTTGAAAGTGAGATGCTTGGGTAAAAGATAGGCAAGAAGACAGGAATGGGATTAATACTAGGGCAGCCCACCAAACCATTTGCATGGCAAGATGCAGAATATGTGGGTTTGAGTTTCTATGCTGACAATCACTGTTGCCTCTTTCTTGCACTTTGGTACCTCCTTCAGGTACTTTCTCCCCTCACTCATCTCAGTCCCAGTCCTCTTCTTAACTCTTACTAAGCTTGCTTCTCATTTCCTGCAGGCACGTGCTGGAACAAGCACAGACAGTGGGATGGAGAGTCCCTGCCTTCTTCCTATACTCCAGGCTATAGCCCCTCTCCATTTCTCTGTGGAAGCTTCTCCCAAGTTGTGCATTCACTGTGTTAATTTTTTCACTTTTCCTACTCTCCTGGCTCTTCATGCCTACCACATTTTCAACAGTGCAGTTAAAGTTTTTATTAAACAAGTGTGACAAATACCAACAGCTGAAAAACTTCACTGAATTGAAAACTGGCCTGCAATGGCTTTCACATAAGAGTTTACGCAAGTGACATAAAGGTCAACATCAAGCTTGCCTCTTTCCTAGTTCATATTTCCCAACTTTTTCTAGTCTCAGTGAATCATCTTTATAATTTTTATTTATAGGTCCTTTAAAATGTCTGAGATAGCCAACAATGGAGCACTGTCAAAGTCTGTATGTAGGCAGTTCAAAATGAGTCAGTAAAATTTACAACCACAGACTAGTAAATAAGTTACAAGACAACAATACCTACAGAAGTACCTGTAGCCAAGAGAAAAAGGACCCATTATCTCTTTTTCCACAAAAGCCTATGAATGTATCTTTCTAGACTCATGACAAATGGCCTTAGGGAAGATGTACAAGACTACATTTAGGAAGGAAAACCCTCAAGAAGAGGTACAACATTTTCAGTACGACCCTGTCTAACAACTAGGATCATAACTAGGTCAATTAATACAGTAATGTGATCAGTGAGCATCTGCTGTAAGCACAGTAGTTAATTAAATATTAAAAAGGCTTCAAGATGAAAATTTATCTTCCATTTAACAGGTAGCAATTTTTATGAAGGAAAGACTAACTTGTAACTAGCAGTGTAGGTTTTATCTGCATCTGACACTGCTCCTGTTGAACAAAACCATCTCAGCAAAACCCAAAACCCAACACCCAACAACTTCCACCCTTCTCCAAAAAATTAGGCAACATCTGACTAAGTTAACACTCAAGTATCAAAGTGCCATCTTTGAAGAGTTCACAGCAGAAACTATCTCTCATTTCTTTGCAAAGCATCAGCTGCAACTAAGAATAATCTATGTCTTTTGCTTTCATTAATTCTAAACACAAACTCAATTGCTCATCATTCAGCTCTACTCTTAAAGCCAAATAAAAAGCCTTTCAGTCTGACAGGCCTTTGCCCCTTAAGTTGCCTCCTCTTTAACAAAGGAATTCAGACTTCAAATGCTCCTTACAAGTGTTTAAAATATTTTTTAAAATAAATTCAAAAATTGTAAAGGATAAAGCTCAGTGAAGTCTATCCTCGTAACATAATCAAGCAGTTTCTCTGTAAGAATGAAGCCACAAGGAGCCTTAGGCACTGACTGCTTTGCAGCTCACACCAGTCAACATGGTAGGTGCAATTATCACATTGCCCTTGGCTATTTACTCCTGCTCTCTTCCTTACTCTTTCTCCATAACTTAAACCTTTGGCTGAACCCTTTCAGTACACTAAACAAGTGAAAAATTGTTCTCTTTGTCAAGGTTAGCTTTCTGCCAGTCTACTGTGCTTAAAACAGCTTGGCAAAGGACCCAGTGATCATCTCAGCTGGTGAAAAAGTCACCTTTCCTCTCTATAACTCACACTTAGATGGATTCAGGCTACCATGAAGCAGCAGCCTTCCTGTTTAGGTTTCAATTCTCTTTCATTCTCCCACTTTTTCCATCACCTGCCATCTTTACTGCTTGCTGCTAAGTATGATTTGCCTCCAAGCACTATAAAAAACAAAGTTAACAAATGTTCTCTACCACAGTAGAACAGCAGTGTGTAGAAAAATAAGAGCTGCCTGTATCCCTCATTTAAATCATTAACCACCAGTTGCACAGCTAAATCTTTAATTCCATATTTTTCATGGCTTTTGTGCTGCTAGTCCCTCTTATTCACTTTGATACTAATTCAGTAGTCACGAGGATCACGCACAGACCAAGTTCGGGAACAATTCACTGTATTTACATTCATTAATTCAACAACTTCTCCCTAGACAGTAACAGGTTTAAAAAAAATAAAAGAGGAAATAAACTATCTAAATTTTCTAACCCACCTAAAAGTGCAATTTTGCTTTAGCCAGGTAACTACCACAGAATCTCAATAACACTAAATCCATGCATCAGTGACATTTAAGAAAGATTATCATGAAGACACTAGACTATTTCTCTGCACACCTAAAGCTGAAAAGTCACATTTGTGATGGAAAGTAAGCAGCCAGCCAGCTAATTACAATAATTGCCTATAAGAAGCAAATGCTTGTCCAGCAAAGCTCTTACACAGCTTTGGTCACATTAATTAAAATGACAAAACAAATAAACTCAGTTTCAGTTGAACTACAGAACTTAATTCTTCTCTCTCCCTGGCAGAGTACACAATTAATTACACTAGGCAGAAAAGATAATCAGCACCTATTTAAAAGTTCACATTATCAATCCATAAAATAATTTGTTAGAAACTTTGCAATATTCCACCACTAAACTCTTTCTACATAGTGACTGCTGTGCATAGTTTCCTACCAACTGACTAGAAAGTGTAAAAGACAACTGGAATTGTTGGACAAGTACAAATATACTCTGTTTGTTTAGAAATATTTGTGATCCAATAAATCTTTATCACAAGCAGATCTCAAAAGCTGAAACAGAGCAGTGTACTCGGGTTTTTTTCTTTTTACTTTTAAAACACAAGTAATGTGCTCCTAGTCAAAGGAAATAGTCAAATAGGAACTGCCCCAGAAAGCACGTTCTCCTAAACAGTATTCTATGTTCTACTCAGCAGACCACCCTGCCTTAGCAACCCCAGTACCACCTTGAAAAATGAAATAATTTAAAAGGCAAAATTGGCTCCTTGCCACCCATTGTAGAATTAGGAAAGTTATTAAAAAAAAAAAAAATCACACTAACTACTTAACCTAGAATCTGGAAAAAGTTATATCAATTTTCAATGATTTATACAGGCTTAAAAATGTCACAAGAGACAGTACAAACTGTATTCTAGCAGAATTATAGAACACTTAATGACATATTTTCTGAAAGCTACCTCAGATGATACTAAAGGCTCACATTTAAATCTACATTACTGAAATCTATTACAGAGAATATTTGACCTATTAAGTTTAATGAATAAATTTTCAAAACCAGATCAAAGACTGAGGCACCAATATACAACCATCCAGTTCCAAACATCGAGATACTACCAACTTCTTAGTCATAATGATGTATTTTATTTCTATAGTGCTTTTCAAACATTAGTGAATAACTTGTACTAGGAGAGAGAAAAACTAGACACACTATTCTGACTCCAAAAGTGTCTACCTTCAAAACAAACCCTTTAACTGAGATAAAGGAAAGGAAAAAAAAATAAATTACTATGTCTGTGCTCCAAGTGTCAGAAAATGTTGCCTGAAGACAATGTAACTCCATTTGGAGATTATTTATTACTTACCAGTGCATTTAACAGCAGCTTTACTAATAATGATACTGTTTAAGAGGCCTCACTATGCAACAAAGCAAGACATTAGAGCTGGTATCCCCCTTTCCGGGGTAAAAAAAAAATATTCCTAGCCACTTAGTTATGTAACACATTTTTAAACTAAGTTCAATCCTTCATTAACGGCTTTTTCTGTTTGTCTCCCAGAAGAAAGATTTTACACAAAGTTGGTATGTTTCATGTAGAAATTCAATTGCCCCTTCATGCTAAGCTTTGTGCAGGTACGTTGGGAGAACCCACAAAAATATTTCACTTGATCACAACCTTAGAAAAATAAAAGTGCCCTTCAGTGCTCCACACTCATATGATCTCCTGAATTTAATACTGATAGTGTGGAAAATTCATTTGATACTGAGCACTATATATGCCACTGCACAGCAAGCTCCATTTTGAAGAGAAGTTCTGTTTTCTGATTTTAAATTCTCATGTTGGTTGAGGAGTTTCATGGTGGGATGATAACTGGCAGCACTGCTCCCTCAAAACTCCTGCCTGAACTAGCAGCACCTTCAGTCAAAGAGAAGAGTTACAAATTAGACTTCTGCCTGTTTAACTCTTTTTTGCTAGGGTCCACATTCCTAAAATGTAATCAGAAACAGAATAAAGAAAGACACTGTTGCTGCTCCTCCAAATGCTAGAAAGGCACAACAAACCAAACACTTGCAGCAAGGAGCTTAAGCAGGAGAAAAAAAGAAGAAAGGGCATGTAATTCTGCATCAACCAGCCCTCTTTAGAACTGGCCACAGAAGGGAGAAACAGTTGAATGACTACATATTTCAACGTTTTGGAAAGAAGCTGTGCACAGGAGGGAGGATTAGGAGGACTCCACTGTATGCCCCAAAAGCTCAAGAGCAACTGGAATTAAAAAGCTGTAGCAAGAGAACACATATATTGCATGCTGACTTCTATATCCTGCACTAGCTGTGAGAAAATAGCTCTGTTCACACACAGATGTGTGAACGGTTGAAAATTATGAAAACCATCTCACACATCACAGAACGAAATACTGTACCCAGAACTCTCACGTGGTCAAGGCTGTTGGAAATGTACACTTGCTACACAAGAAGCTCACAGACACCTTCACATCCCTGGCACACTGGCAGAGCTATGGCATGCAATCCTACTTCTGTAAAAGGCATGCTCAGAAGGGCTCCAGAGAGACCGAGGAAGATTGTTACAACCTGGCAGGGGAAGCTCAAGACTGCAAAATCTGAAGTGTCAGGACCTAAACCTGACAAGTCCAGCTACAGAAGTCTCATCTGAGCACAACTTCTCATTCAGATATAAAAAATTCAGGCTCCAATGGAGTTTTATGGGACAAAGATTATTTATAATAACCAAACAGAAAAGGGGACACACACACACACCATACTACCACTACTCCCCCTAACCCCATTCCTTTAGTGTCTGACTTCACAGGTGTTTTGGAACTCACTGGGTGCTCCTCATGTTGAGGAGATTCCATTCACTAAGTTTGCAGGAAACTACTGCAGCAAAAGCAATGCTGATTTTCTTCAGTACCAGTGAGTGGAATCAATTCAGGACAGGACCTGCATGGCACCAAGTGGGCACAAGGGAGTAAATCTGACTGAGGGGTGTGACGTGGGCACAGCAAAGGGCAAAACCTGCAGCTCTGGGCATCAGAGCACCATTTGACTGATTTAGCTCAAACTGCAGGGACAGGGAGCAGCAGACACCTCAGGGACTACAATTATGACAGGGCATTTCTCATACATGGTACATTTCACCACCCTTCAGAAGCCAGTGGTTCAAACTGAAAATAAAACTTGCACTAGGCCAAAACCCCCTCATTAAACTTGAAACACCTTCATTGGAAGGCTAGACTGGAAGAGAACTAGCAATTCCATGATCAATCAAAACCTTCCTTTTGTTTCCCTTGTAAGTACAAATAAAATTACATTTCTTTCTAAATCAAATTGCCTCCAAAGTATTTCATGCATTCAAATTTTTGGACAGATATAACAGTTAATTAAAGTGAACTACAGATTTGTTACGAAGTGGAACACTGAAGCCTTAAAGAAACTTGGGGTTATCACTTTATGTTAAAAGATAGCTACCATCAAAAAATATCTGCATTAAAAAAAACCCAACCAAATAAAAAACAGAGCCAAAACCCAAAATGCATTTGGTCTACAATATTTTTAACTTCATGCAACAAAAGAGCTGCCATTACTGGCTAAGCAAGTGTCAAGAAGGGTATTATTAGAACAGCTTTAAAAATAAGAGGTCTTTGAGTTTAACAACTACAACAAAATATAAATGGGAATTAAGAAGCAAGACTGTAAGTCAGGAAAAAAAAAATCAGTACGAAACATTTTGTTCCCAACCAGTTTGTGGATATCCACAGAGATAAGAAACAAGCTTCCCAAGACATCACAGCTTTCCAGAAGGAGCCACCACACTATTAAGCAAGTTTTGTGTAATCAAACAAGCTACCACAGGACAGAGCTGTTAATCCTATTCCCTTTTGGGAAAAATACCTTAAGCAGAAATCTCTACTATCCCCACTAAACCTAAGTATTTAAAGGTTGTGTTCTAATGTTTGATCCACCTTGCCATAAATAAATCATAAAAACCCTAAGGAAAAAAAAGATGAGAGGTTACCAAAGTAATTGTCTTTTTTTACACCTGGATCAGCTTTCCCCCATCACTCCTGAGATATGTTTGCCTATTGAGGTGACAGTCTATTAATGAACAGCTTATAAATAAGTTCAGAAAGTCTATTTTCATGGTTCACTATTCCTAGCCATAAAGAACAACATCTCATAGTGACATGGAACCATCTTCTCTGCTACCACTTGAACTCACTACTTCTGAACTCACAAGCCTGGCAAACTAGTTATTTGCATTCTTCTTTGCATCAGATTTGACAATTTCCATTTATTTTTTCAACAACTTCAGATTTCACTGAGTCTTTCTTCAAAGCTCTGACCTTCCAGACTCTATACCACTGCTAGTATTCTGCTCTAGACTCCCCTCAGCCAGACCATGCATTTCTCAAAGCTGTGACCCAAAGTCAGACAGTATTAACCATGGCCTTTCTCATGCTATGTAACAGAAACAACTATTTCACTTATCTTTTGAGATATACTACTGCAGAATATTAGCTACAAGATGCTACACATCCAGCTCCACTTTAACTTGTCCTCACAATTAAACAGGATGTCATTCACAGACTATGAAGTTAGTTCAGTCACTGAATACTAATGCATGGAAACGTAATTGAGATTGAACATAAAATGTATTCCCAAAACTACAAAAGCAATGAAGTAAAAAACCACTCATATGGTTTCAAATTTCCAAATAAGTAGCATATTTAACAGTAAACTCTTCAGAGAAATAGATACTCTAATACCCAGCACCATAGGTTCCCTAAATGTTACTGCAACAAAATCAACCCCACTTTTACTTCATGTACCTACATTACATTAGGAGAACCCATCACTTACTTCATATTGTAAGATTAGAGGTGCCTTTTCATTCCATCTTCATTTTATATATCTTTTCATCCATTCTCCATTTTACTCTTAAATCTGTTTCATAGGATTAAGGTTCCTAAATTTATAACTAATATTCATGCAGGATAAACTCCAGCATTGCTGCCTAGAAAACAACCATCCAGCAGCTCAGGTCCTCACTTCACAGCCTTCAAAGTAATTTTTGCCTTACAAAGAGCAGTTAGGGGTACAAAGCTCCGAGTACAGAAAATCCCGTTTGAATTATTTAATATTGGTGTAAATAATCTCTAGCAACAAGAGCAGAACCTTTCCTCACAGCTGTCACACGCTCCTTACTATATCAACAACCCTCTAATACTCTGAAAACCTTCCATCCAAACAATCTCTTGTCCTGAGAATTCTTGCTGGGGAAGAAGCCAATCTCTGTGCCTGTGGTCGCCAGCTTGCATCCGAGGCCTTCCAGCATCAGCAACCGAACAGTGAGTGAAAGAGGAACAAATTCCTTCTAAATGCACTTGCCCCTACTCTTCCCAAATCCTTCTGTCTCCATGAAGTAGTCATTTCCTGTATCTTTTCTATGACTGCATGAACAACTACCCTTACCAACTCTGAATTTTAATATAGGGGGAAAAATTAAGCATTTATTATACTATTTATTAGAAGAGTTATTATACTCGTTATTCGAAGATTTTTAATAACAGCACTTAGGCTACCAAAGCAACTTTTAAAGGCATAAATTCACTATTTGATTAAGAACTGGTAATGAGTTGAACAATATGGCTTAAATTTGTTTTTCAAAGCCCCAGCCCTTGAGAATTCATAAGGGACAGTGATGTAGCTGTAACCAACACAGGGCACTTGACTACAATCTCAATACAGAACATCTTGTTTACCAGAGGGTTCTAACATACAAGTAAGGTGTGCAAGATGACTTCAACATCTGCCAGAAATTCTTGTCTGCTCCCCTTTCAAAAGCAGAAATTGAGTGCAGGACTGAAGGTCTGCCTTCTGGAAATCAGGACTGCATTTCCCTAAAGACTAAAGGAACTGAAACCTTTCCAGGTATGCCTTAAATAAGTAAGGTCATGCTCCTTGACAGGCTTCCACAGAAAGGGTACTTTTAAAGCCTTGGTTCACCTCGTCTTGAAACAATGAAACAAAACACTAGAACATGTACTTACATTACAGCCATGAGTCAGTTACCAGCACTTCAGTATTTCTCTGACTTATGTCACTTTGAACTTCCATTACACTTCAGGTTGGCTTGTTTTAGTATTAAGGATAGTTTCCATTTTAACCGTGTCAGTAATTTTTTGGGCTTGAACTTCATTAAGGTAGAGCTTTAGGTGAAGTAACAGGCGTACTTATACAGTAAACAAAACTAATTACCTACAGCTCGAGGAAGAACTAGTTAACTACACAACAAAACCACATCAGAAAATAAAAACTCTACAACCAGCTCTGCCTTGAGACCTATGTGCTTCAGTATTTCTAATGTAGAAGAAGTTTGCTTTTAAATAATCCAAGACTATCCCCCACACACTTCCTAAATACTTACACCTGTACTGACAACCCATCAACCCTTCTGCTCAGCAGGTGTTCCACATGCTGGACCACTTATCTCTGTCTCATCCAGGATGGAAGCAGGAGCAGCCACACTATGTAATTAACCATTTGGAGTCAAATTTAATGACTGACAGAGTCTCAAACATTTTTGAAGTTCAAGTGACTTAGAGCAGTTTCACAAACACCCCCTTCAGTATGAAAATTCCTTTTAAAAAAAAAAATCTTGCCTCCTGCCACTGCTTTTCCCTCTATTCTCTCCTACACTTCAGTTTAAGCAGCTCAGCTGTATTGATGTTATTGTTTAAAGAACCACAATATAAACCAGTTATTGGATTAATCCCACAGTTTTGTTTTTTTTGGTTTTTTTTTTTAATGACAGAAATAACTGGGAAATTCAGAAACTTTTTAGCCTCACTTTGCTGCTAAAAGCATGTGTTTGTCAAAGTCCATTCTTCAGGTGTTTGGGTTTCTCAACCAGCTGAGAGTTCCTCCTTACTCAGGAAAGTTCAGACCGGACTGGCATTACTCAAGCTGTTTAATCACTGTGCTGGGTAGGTGTAAAATAGATGTGCACTGCTGAATTTTGCCTACCTTCAACAAGCAAGTCAGTCAGGAACTCCTTAGGATGAGGGAATCAACCTCACATATCGCAAACATCCATAGGGATCGACTCTTTCCTTACTTCTCCTTTCTGGCCATTTACCCAGCATGAGCTCTAGCACTTCCCAAACTTCTCAACCCACGAATTCCACTATAATCCACTATGCTACCAATAAATAAAATGGATAAATAAATCCTCCCCAGTCTTTGGGGATTCAGGAATCAAACTGGACCCCTCTGAGAGCAGCTGGTCCAAGCCAGCTCATTTTCCCTGCTGGAGGCTGGAAAGGAGAGGTTCTCAGGTGGGCTGGGCTCCTCGCAGGGCCACAAGGCTGCTCAGAGACGAGAGGTTTCATACCAACTGCACAGACACTACAGGGAAAGCTGAGCTGAAACACTCTCCAGCCGGTAACGCTGAGAACCAAACAGCAGAGCTTCTGGCATCTGTATTTACCTCCAGAACAGACTCGAGGCATGGCATCTGGCAGGTTGGTCTGCCTTGGATGCCTACAGTGCTTGAATCTGCGAAGCACCTTGTGTTGTTACCACACAGTTTATTCCCCCTTCCGAAAACACTGCAGAAGCGTTCGCAACTCACACTTCAGCCCTAGCAAAACAGGTAGTACTGCTCGCTCCCCATGGGATTGGGAAGTTAAGTAATAAGCCCCAAAAACACAGGAAGTATGTAAGAAAGACACCAACCAGAGGCCTGACATCCTCGCTGACAGGGCCTCCACGGTGCCCTGTCCGTTAACATTTCCCAAGACGCTTTGTGCAAAAAAACGTCCACAAAAGGCACGTCCGCAAAGCGAACCGAGTCCAGCCTTGGGTTTAAAACGCATTTCGAGTGTTTCAAAACCATCGGGGGCAGCCGATGGCAAAGCCCCACATAACCCCTTCGCGGGACACGGCACCCGCGGCCGCGGAGGCTCCGAGCCGGGCTTCTCCGCAACCCGGCCGAGACTCGCGCCCTCCGCACCGCGGCCCCCGCTCCCTGCCCCCGCCGGCACGGGCCGCCCCCGGCACGGCCGGGCCCCAGCCCCGGGGGCGAGCGGCCGCCGCATGGCCTCACCTCCTCCGGGATGACTGCGTCCCCGCTGCCGCCCCCCGCGTAGCCGGCACCGAGCGCGGGTGGCTCGGGCTCCATGTCCCCGTTGAAGAGCGAGGCCCCCTCGGCGCTGCCGCCGCTGCTCAGCGCCGCCATCTTGGGCCGGAGCGCCGGGGCGAGGGCGGGGCCGGGGGCGGCCGCGTCCCCGCCACCGGGGCGGCCCCAGCCGGGACCCGTAGTGCGAGGGGCGGGCGGCGAGCGCGGTCCCGGCCCGCTCCCAGCGCCGCCGGCGCGTCACGGCCGACCTCGTGACGTCACACAGAATCGCCGCGACGGCGCATGGGCCCGCCTGACGTCACCGGGAAGCACCGTGACGTCACGGCGCGACACTCCCGTCGTCCTGGGAACTCAGACGTGGGCTCGGGCCCCGCCCCCTCCCCGCGGTCCCGCCCGCCGCCGCCACAGCGCCCCCTGGCGGCGCGGGAGCGCAATGGCGGCGCCGGCCCCGCCGGGCCTGGAGCGGGAAGCGGGAGCCGGGAGCGCCGGGGCAGGAGGAGCCCCGCGCACAGCCGGCTGCGCGATCGGGTTGAACACCGCTGCCGGGGGCTCTGCGAGTCCTTCCCGGCAGCGGGGAAACCCGGGGTGCGGCGGAATCCAGACGAAGAAGGAACGGGATGCCGGGCATCCCTCGGCACGCAGCAGCGCTGCGGCTTTGGGGAGAATGCTCGCAAACACGACAGGCACGCTTCCAGCACTGCCGTGCTCACCTGCTGGCTGTAACTGGTGAAAACTGAAATAATCGATCGCTAGCACCGATACAACCTGCGCGGTTTTCCCACTGACAGCACTTCAGGTCTTGGCTGCCCGAGCTGGTGCTGTGTTCACACAGGGTGCTCCAAGCTAGGGAAGGGTCGGGTCTGGCTCAGCAGACATCGGGACCCCTTCTAACCCTCGGAAACACCACTGCTGTCCCCCACAGCTGCTCCCCGCCTTTTGCCCAGTGCCATCTTTCCCCAAATTGGCCGTGTGTTCCCATCTGAAGTACAACCTTGCCCTGTGTCTAATCCCTGTATGGCACACCCATTGAAATGCTGCTTACATGCATAAACCACCTGCTACATCAGGTGGTTTAAGCTGCTTTCTTGCTGAAAAGGTCTTTATTATAAATAAAAAAATGGCAACGGTATTTGAGTGCATTGCATAGAAAAGCTGATGGACCAGAACAGCAGCAGGACTTCAGAGAAAGGCTGTTCTAACACAGCCTGATCTATTTAATGGTAGTCAGCTAAAATACACTAGGTTGAAACCTGCAAGTGCAAGATCCTTATCTGTGTTTCACTTCAGTTGTGAACATGGGACTGCACAGCTTCTGAACGTACTAGTGCTGGTGGGAGAAGTGAGGTTTGTATTTTACCTTTCACACTGCAGGCCATTGCTGTGGAAAAGCATTTCAAATGCAGTGCAATACTGGCAGCGTTGCAACTGGTAAATAAATGTAACTTCAGTTTAATATTTCAATGGATTTTAATTGATTTTTTTACAGGCTATGCTTGCTAAGAAAGGAGCCTGGGGTTTCCTGTGACTGGAGCCCTGCAGTGCAGTCAACAGAAAGGCTACACAGGTACGTAAGAATCAAATGTACAGACTAAGCAGTTGGCCAAGTTTAGAAGTTTCTCTCTAACAGCCACATTAATGAAGAGGGTAATTATCAGCAATTCCTGCTATGAGGTGGGAATGTGTAATGGTAGTGAAAAATTGCTTACAAACTCTGGAAAATAACAGCCATGCTGAGGACTGAACACTGGGACAAATCTCTCTGATCCCTGAAGGAAAAGGTAGCAGAGGTAATAGGGGATGGCTCTCCCAGCACATAGCCTGTTGTGGAAAAGCCAACAGAGTAATAGAGGTTAACTAATGTTGTAGATGTTGGCGAACCCAATGGGAAGAATGATGATGTCTAACTTAGTTCAGAAGGCTGAATGATTTCTTTATTATAATTATACTATAATATATTAATATACCATATAAAAGAGGATACTAAAAACTACATCCTATTTTCTCTAACTATCATATCTAACTACTTCACAAATTGTGACCCTCTCGCGGGAGTCCAGACACAGATGGATCTGATTGGCCATCAGGCCCAAACAATCCACCATGATCCAACCAAGCATTCGCTCCAGGTAAACAATTCTCCAAACACATTCCACAAGAGAAAAAACAAGGAGCAAATAGAAATTGTTTTCTCTTTCATTTCTCTCTGTGCACCTCAATGAAAAATCCTGAGAGAGAGAGAAATGTGCTTGCCACAAACTAACACAGTAAGTCCATTCATTTCCATGAAATTTATACCAAGGGATAATTAATCTCAATGCACAGAATGTACTCACAGCCTTTTTTTATTCCCCAAGCAATTTATGTCCAGGGCATAACCTTAGCAGTGGAATTAGTAGACTACTATGAATCTGTAACTTGTAATACCTTTCCCATTCTTTTTAGGGGTGTTGGGTCTCTTTCTTCTGAGGTTCTGATTATTTCCAGAGGATTGGCATTCACTTTGAATTCAGCTAGACTTTCGTATCACATTTGATGTTCCACCAAAGAGCTGCAGTTCTAATACTGAGAAGTCATGTCCAATGGTGGAAACAGCAGAGTTACCTCCAGGAAAACACGAGATTAAAAAAAAAAACAACAAACACCTAAGAACTACTTTAAAAGATTGTTGTGTAGGAAGGAGACAAAAATCTACTACTCATACTATGCTTTCCTTTTGATTGTGGGAATCCACACCTAGTGACAAATGGTATTTTCTACTCCTTCACATGATGGCTACTTGGTCTCTCTGCTTGATCCATCATGATGAAAGATAAATAGTTAATAACTGTAACTATTTCTTGGTGATATGAAGTCCTATCTACTGATAATAGATATCATCTACACCTTTTACAGAGACTAGCTTTCATTATCAACATAGGTCAAAATCAAATTACAACCTAGATGTGAAAGGCAGATTTCTGCTATCAAATCTGTGGGCCACTGGCTGGTTGACTCCTGCAATGCAGCACGGCCAGTTTATCTGGTATTGCAGCAGGTAAAGCAAACTTGTAAATGTAAAACTTGCCACCTCCCACCAAACTCCTGGTTATGCACCGGGGCTTGATCCTCCTCAGAATTTTTTGAATTAATTTGAATTTCGATGAGAAAACAAATCCATCTGCTAAAAGACCAAGACTCTCCACCTAGGTTGCCCCCCGCCAGAACATTTATCTGATCTAATCAACACCTGCACTTTCAGAGAACAATGTTTTAAGCAGTCAGTAAGAAAATATATATGATTACCTGAGAGTAGCTGTCTCACTGTGAGCATTTGGACACTCCATCTCTTCTCAAAAAAAAAAAACAAACAAACAAAAAAAAAAAACAACCCAAAAAAAACCCACCAAAAAAAACCAAAAACAAAAACCCAGAAAAAACCAAACAAAAAAACCAAACAAAAACCAAACCAACCAACCAACCAAAAAAACCCACCAAAGAACAAACAACAAAAAACCCAAAAATCCCAAACAACCAACCCAAAAAACCAGAACAGATCACCAAAACTTTATGAGATCTTTCTGAGATGCTCCAAAATGTGAATATCCAAAAGTGATATTAGATGAAACTTAATCTTGGTCTCCTATATTATATACTTTCAACAGAAGACATTATCTCAAAAAAACCTCCAGCCTTCCACTTTCTTAATCAAAACAATTACAAGATTTGCATATTGGTGTGATAATTGATATTATTTTTTTTAAGTGGTGTGAAAATTTGATACACATTCAACTCAGGATGTCTGAAATGCCCTTAAAATTTATCCAAATTTCAAAAACTGCTTAGCCTTTTCATGCACTGAAAAGACAGTATTTGTCCTATAAATTGTAGCATTTGTGCTTGGCCCATGCACATTTGAAAGTGCTTGTTTAAATTCTCAGTCATAACAGCAGAAATACAGGTCTGGATGATTTGTAAAAACACAGGTTCTAATGACACCAGTTGTGTTCCCTGTTACCTTGGACAGAAAAGGTGAAGCAGAACAAAAATTAGGCTGTTGTCCAGAATTCAGTCATTTTCTGATTACTAGTCAGAATAATACACACCTAAGAAAATTACTTTGCTCTCCAGAAAAAGATTGTAGGAGATATTTTTATGGATATAACCCAGACAATGTTTTTCTTTTGCAGCTCTTTAGCACCTATAGCAGTTTATTATCTCTCCCACTCTAAGATAAACTATATATTTTTTCATTTTTCTAGGAATTGCTGTCTGATTGATCCTCTGTGAGGCAATAGAAAAAACAAGGCTGATTTTTACTTTTTTTTTCCCCTTGTCCTTTACTTTAAACTATTCTAGTACAGAGCATATGTATTGTTTCCTTTGGAACTTCCTGAGAACTAGTTCAGGGTATTTATCATTCTGTGACACTGCTAAACCTGAAACATTCCTACCTTCAGTGTGAAATTAGATAATATTCAGACAGTGATTGGAACTTTGCTGCTGGTCACTCTTATTTGTGGATTTCTCAGCAGATGGAGACTTCATAGCTCTTTGCCTCTGAGCTAAATACATGAGTAGAAGCAATGAGGATGGGTGGAGACTGCCAGTAAAACAGGAGTAGGGAAAAAAAGGAAAAAAATGTGAATCCGCCAGTTCTTAACTCAGTTTTCATTCTACTATTAAAAGCAATGTTGACCTAACTTTATTTTATATAAAATAAAACCTAAGCTTTATTTTATATAAAAATAATAGCCTCATCTAGATTTTCTTGTAATAATCTTTGGAATATTTACATAGCTTTCATTTGATTCAAGCATAATTTATTTCAATCATTATTTATAAAACTGCTGCTCTTCTCGCCCTAAACCCCAGCCCAAACCTTCAGCAAGTAAAAAGCAAAACATTTTCCTTTGGAGACTTATGGGAGGCAGGAAAGGTGATGGGACTGGGACATGGGAGTGACTTTGCCTATAGGCCCCTTCCATACCCTGCACACTTTTTGGTGTCACCAGAACCCAGTGCTGACTTGTTTCCTTGCACATGTGAGTGCTGACTTTGGGGTCCATCATGTGAGTGCTGCCTTGCAGTGCTCTGCTGCTCTCCCTGCTGCTTCCTGCCTTCACTCATGTCCCTGTGGGGGAAGCTGAAAAAAACCTGTATTCAAAAGCAGTGTAAATACCCACCTATGTGGCATTTGAGGGACTCTCAAGTGACAGCACGAGCCCTGAAACCACTATTAAGGGAACAGAAGTGGCAGCCAGTGGAAAAGGAAGGGGAAGGATGGGGTATAAGATCAGATGGAGGGAGAATGCAGTCCAAGCAGACACTGGAGAAGAAGATGCATCTCTCCTAGGAAACGAGAAGCAGATTAAAACAGAGACAAAGGAGCAAGGAACACCGGTTTTCCTCCTGATGTACTTAACTAAAACCAGGACCACATCTCATGTTTGCAAAGATTAATCCAGACCCTCCTGTTCCCATAGAATCTCTGGTCACTGCTTTAACACGTTCAGCTTGTTCAGATATCTGATTTCAGAGTCCTTTGTGTTGGACAGTGATAAGCTGATCAGCTTTAAGGACTAAACAGTGTTATATGCCTCACATTATTATTCCAGTGTGAATAATCACATTTTACAACTCAAAACCATCCTTTTTAGGCACAAAAACCCCCACTAATGGGATTGAGTCTGTTCCAAGAAAGGGCAGGAAAGGATACCACCTCAATCAAATCATTTTACTGTTCAGAAAATGACTGCTCAATTATGTTCCAGTATTAGGATTTTCCTTCATAATATCCAGGGTAGCTGAGTTTCCCCTGGCCTGAATACCTGCTGTTTTTTTATTCTCTAGCACCTCACAGACATGTTTGTGAGTATCTACATCTCTGATCTAATAAAAGTTTAGATACTAACTTGCACCTTTCAGTTTCTAGCCTCTTCTCTGAGCAGAAAAAGTCCATTAGGGTTGGTATTGGCCTGAAGAAAGGATATTTTAAGAGTTTAAAAAATCTAAATCAATACCAGGAATCAAATACAGAAACTGCAGCTTTGATGTAGGAAAATGAGAACATGGTGACATATCGTGTTCCTCAAGGCAATATTCCACATTGTTGGAGTTTTAAGAGTTATTGTTCTTCAGGGATAGGTCAGATAGGTTGGATAACCTCTGTAAATGAACGCTTTTATTATAATACACATATGCATGTCTTACATGTTAAAACATCAGTGTTTTTTGCTGACAGAGTCAGTGTCACTGTTCACAATCTGTTCTTGTCTTTTAATCCTCACTACCACCAAGACAGCACAAGCCTTTAGACAGACATTTAGTCTCTCCTGTAAAAGAAAGCTGCTCACCAAGCAAGTGGGAATTAGGACAATCTCTATCCATGTTGCTCTATCCTCATTCCTGTGAGTATGCCCTTGGCCAAAGGCAAAATTTTTGGTGCAGTGGCCAATAGCCTCTCAGTGTTTTTGATGCTGTGGATTGCTTGAAGCTTGCAGTTATGCTGAAAGCTCTTGGATGTGGTTATTCCTTTTTGATATAAGGAGACCTCTTTCTCTGGAAGACACATTTGTTTTGGTAAATGAACACAAATTCTCTTACCCTCTCTGGGCTGTTCTACATGACTATGCTGGATTTGGCTACAGGGCGATGAATTTTCTTCACAGTGGCTGGTATGGGATTGTGTTTTGGATTTGTGCTGAACACAGGGTTGATAATATAGGGATGTTTTTGTTATTGCTGAACAGGGCTTACACAGAGCCAAGGCCTTTTCTGCTTTTTGTGAGGCTGGTGAGGAAGCTGGGGGTGACTGGAAGGCTGGGAGGAGACATAGCCAGGACAGGTGATCCCAACTGAACAAAGAGATGTTCCAGACCATATGATGTCATGCTCAGTATATAAAGATGGGGGGAAAAAGGAAGAGGGGGGAAGGAGGAAGGAGAAGGAGAAAAGATCACGTTTGAAGTGATGGCATTTCTCTTCCAAAGTCCCTGTTACATGTGATGGAGACCTGCTCTCCTGGAGATGGCTGAACTCCTGCCTGCACATGGGAAGCAGTGAATTAATTCCTTGTTTTTCTTTTCTTGTGTGTACAGCTTTTTGCTTTCTCTATTAAACTGTCTTTATCCCAGCCCACAAGTTTTCTGCCTTTTATCCTTCCAGTTCTCTCCCTGATCCTGTGGTGGGGGTATGAGTGAGTGGCTGTGTGAGGCTCAGCTGCCAGCTAGGGTGAAACCATGACAATGACTCCAGCTTAGATCTTCATTTCATCTGATTTTTAAGTGGTTTTCATGCCTACTATCTGTCCTTACTATCTGTCCTCAGAGGGCAATAATATTTATTAATTAACTTCAAAATGCTATCAAACATCTTGAGTTTGAAAATACAGAGACAGATCACACCATTGGCTTTATTGGTGTCAGGTAACAGAGCAGTATTTTGGCAAACATCGCAGCATACAAGCAGAAATAAGTGCACAAGAAGAAAAATAAGGAGGCTACAAGGTTATTTTCTAGTTGCCAGTAACAAGTCTGACATTCTGTAGCGTAATTTTCACTTTTCAGTTTATGCTGTTGACTCAGAAAGCATTTGTGAGGTGTAGAGCTCAAGAACAACACTTACCTACACATAATTAAAAAAAAAAAAAAAAAAAAGAACTTAACCAGCCAGTTCAATACTGAATGCAATGCCCTCGTTGCTCGTTGCTTGTGGATGTGACAGCCTAGTCAGAGAGCGAGAAAACTAGGTAAGTTTTCCCAAAATTGACTTGTGAGACTTTAGGGAATTGAAGATAAAGAATGTTTGCTTATTATTATAAACAACCTGCAAGTGTTTTCCTACTCTCTGTTTTCCTGTTTTTCTCAAAGATTGTTTATACGAAAGGCATTTTGTTAATTAGTCAATCAGGTGAAATGTATTGATTAATTGACCAATCTGGTCTGTTTATATCAGAACAGTGTATAAGAGAGAATTTCGAAGTAAAGAGAGATACTGTGCAAACCAGCCTTCTGTGAGTCTGTGTTGTTTCTTACTCAACAGCGACAGTTGCTCCTCCAGAAACACTCTGAGCAGCACTGGATGCTGCCTGTTGCACACAGGCTCCTTTGCATGCAAGTATAGAAATTAGAAATGTCTCACCTTGTCCGTAGCGGTGGCTGGTTGTAAATAAGTCACCATCGCCCAGATGCCAGCACAGTCTCTCACAGATGAGGCTCTCCTAGAGCCACTGAAGCTCTCTTCTCTGCAGAAACCAATGCATGGCACCCAGAGAGCCTTACACAGCTCTGATCCACACTGAATCACAGTATGCTGAGCTGGAAGGAACCCACAAGGATCATCTATTCCAGCTGGGGAATATCACTGGGGAAGTGCCTTTGGCATGCACAGACATGACAGTGTCTCCGGAGACATGAGGTTTCTGTCTTGAAGAGACCACTATCAGCCAGAGGCTGGCATTGGATTTACCTGTTACACAGAGGTAAATCCCATTGATACTACTTGGAGATACTCAGTATTTATGCAGCTTCTAAAGTGAGGTCACGTCTGGAGATGTTTTAACTTGGAATCACGTTTTAGAGATCTGTTTTTGAAAGGTGGGAGGCAAGCAACCCAACTCGCTTTTATCCAGGCAAGACTGAAGTGGAAACAGAGGAATGTGATGCATTCACAGTTACATATTTGCAGCAACACACCACTGTTTGTGGTAGTAGGATGGCTTTTAGAATTTCTGGACCTCAGGTGCTTTTTGCTCTTAAAACCATTAAAAGCCTATTTACTGAAGCAGCCCATGAGGCAAACATCAGACACACAGAAACAACAACTGAAGTGAGAGATGCCCTCTGAACTCTATGAAATATTTACAAACAGCTGTAGGAGCCCTGGGATGAAGTGAAGTACTTTCAAGCAGAGACAGAAAACCTAATGGATATAAAAATCCTTTTTTAGCTTGTGGGCAAGATTTGTTTTCAAAGACCTAGCTATGATATGAGAAAATGTATTAGGTCATCCAGTCTGCCTCCTCCTGTTCCAGAAGAGAAGTGGTCCCAGTACTATATTTTATAACACTTGGCTCGGCCCAGCTCTGCCTGACTCAGAGAACATAAACCAAACCCACTTCTTGGGAATCTTCTCAGTTTTTCTAAATATTTCACTTTGTGGAATTTCGCCCAGTATTCCACCCAGAACAATTCAGCACAGTATGTATAAAGACACTTTGATGTCATGATCATCATGCTGTTAACTTCATATTTATCCCCTTAGACAACCCTAAATAACTTTCCAGCCAGTGTGGTGGTGATGTCCCTCTAATATCTGTCTAGAGTTACGCTCCTCACCATTTGAACACATTATTGCTGTGTTTTGCTGTGACTGAGCCTTCATAAGAAATTCTTTCAGATGTTTTCCTGTCTGTTCCTTCCTCTTTGTAGTCAAGACATTATTATTAGTAGTAGTATTAGTATTAGTATTATTACACTTGAGGAAGAGGACAAGGAAAAGAAAGAAGAAATAAGTGAAAACACAAAACCACCTTTTTTCATGCGAGCCCAGCTGTGCAGGCACAGAAAAATCCATTCTAAATAGCTGGCCTACATACATAATTCAAGTTTTACCTCTAGGATTTATGATGAGGGTATTGTTTTCATTTCTGCTTCATTCACTTGCCTCATTCAATCTTGTTTCCTCTTAAATTTTTATTAGAACCTTTGAGTTTTCCATTGTTGTTTGGACAGTTGAGAGAAATTATGCTACCTCTACAGGAGGTTAAACCAGGAAAAGTTTCTGCTCTTACACATCTCAGTATCAAGATGATGAACAGAGAAGGATTGTTTTCTTGAAGGATTTTCTTTTCAGAATCTACTGCCAAGGGACTGTACAAGAAGTTCCACAATCAGTTACAGAGGAGAACTGAGTTTAAGGAAATTGATCCGAGATCCCCATAGCATTTGTTTTCCTTGCATATTATCCTTTCTGCTTTAAAAGAAAGAAAGAACACAAAACACAGTCATTCCCTCATCAAAGCAGCCTTTCAATTTTGTGAATCTTTTCAAAAACATGAAATCATAAAACATTATATTTGTGAATCTTTTCAGTCTTTGTTGATTGTTTTTCTAAATTATCCTAAAATAGGCTTCAAACTCAAAGTGGTAGAGGAAGATGTACACAGATGCCTCAATTTTTCAAAAATATTTATAGTTTAAGACATAACTGTGATTTTTTTTATTCTTATTTTCTGACAAAATCAAGATTTTTTTCAGCATTTGACATTTTAAACATCTAAACCAGAACAAAAAACAAAGTAACATACCACAGCTTATCTTATGTGTTAAAAATGTCCTCAGCTGTTGCATACAACCATCTCTCTGAAACAACAGAGCTTCAAGTCCTATCACAGAAGCCAGATTAAGCTGCCCATTACTGGGTTCTTTGGGGGTAAACTCCCATCCTGGAAGCAGCTTAACCTCATGACGCTGTTCACTAAGTGATCATTATTCTAATTTTACTCTTGGGGAAGCAAAGGCAAGCAAGACAAAGCATTTATCTAAAACCTTAGAGAAATTCAGATGCATTTTACTCTGAACTGTGTAAACTCAGCATGCTGTTTTAATAAGTAGAACAGATTATTTCCACATTAGGAGGAACTTCATTCAAGTTATTACTTTTCTGAGCAGAGCACAGATATCTTAACACACTGGTAACTCTGCCAGAAAGCAAGACTGAGGGTTTTTTTTCCTTTCCACCATTACAAACCTTTCCACCATTACGAAGTTCAGTCACATGCAAGTGAGCTTCTGCCTGTCTGCAGGGCTTGCAATAGTAAGAGGTTCTGGCACTAGCTGCACTCCCTATAGGATATATACAGCAACTGGGTCAGCCTGTTTACAAAATAGCTTGTGATTATCACAGCAGTGCTCAGCAGCTATGAATACATCATACCAGAGTCTAATTAAAGACAGGCATAGCTAGAGCACTGTAAAATAAAGGAACAGTGGCACTTAATAAAGCTGCTCAGGATTGGGAAGAGGTTAGTTTTTACTCTCAGTTAGCCCCTTGGAGGTCAGCTAACCAGGTTTATTTCGGTCAAGAGTTAAAACATACATCTTCTGAGGGCAGTCAGTTCATATCCTCAGGAAAAGAATGAATTTTGTAACGAGACAGCAGTTTCAATGGTGGAAAAAATTATTTTAAGGGGAAAACTGAAAATAAAGATCTAGTTAAACTTGGTAATTTGTACATAAAATGGATGTAAATAAAACACCATTATATCAATAGCTGTATAAAGCATAATGTTCCTATCCCTACCCTTCAGAACATGGCTGGAACTCTCCTTCCTCTCCTAAATAATTCTACTGCATTATACTTCATGTGATGCTTCAGGATTGACTCCCAATCTGTCTAGTCCCTGTGATTCACGAAATGCAGTCTTCTTCAGGCCATGTCTATTCCTAAATGACAGACCACAGGTTAGAAGGGAGGTAGGAAAATGCCTATTTCTATCCCAGCTATGGAAAGGAGAAGGCTGTATTTTCTGGAACAAAATAGTTATGCTAATGCTCCCAGCAAGCAATGGGTTATACTAACACTAGGATATGCTCCAATACTGGCTGAGTCATCATTATTTTAGGGTGAAGACTTAGGGGAAGGGAAACAACCATTTTTGAAAAGACCAAGTTCTAGCAAATGAGTATTACAGAAGAAAAATAATGAAAAACTAGGCAGGGCAACTTCTCTTGTACTTATACTTTTTCAGAAAGAGGTTGTTTTTTTTCCCCTCCATCCATTTGCTTTTGTAAATGCTGCACAAAAAAGTGAAAATCAATGATTCAGTCCATTTGTTTCACATCTCCTACTTCACAGGCACTTCCATCAGTTTCATCATGTTGTACAAGTATTTTGTATATTGCTATAAGTTACTCATTACCAAGTGTGCACCCAAACACAAAGTGTAAGGCCATTCATACTTCCTTTACAGAACTACTGTGAAAGCTTTAAGTGTTTCGCAGCACCAGAAGAGATGGTCCTGATTTTTCATCTTAAATAGCAGGGAAAATATGTTTATTTATCTTAGATTTAATTTTAGAAGGCATCAAGAGCTGTGCAGAGCTGCTGCAGTAGCTCTGCTGAAGAGATTCAGAATGGGTCTTTCTCTTCACCAAAACAAGCAATGTAACAACTTCACCCCTCACACTCCTAGCCAGAGTGTGTCAGGCAGCAGCAACCTTCCTACTTGCATAATTCTCTTTCCTGCCCAGTATGTGAATCCATGCTGCCCTTCTTCCTAAAGGTGAATTCAAGGGAACCAGACCCTTCCCCTCAGCTGTATGCACATGTCCCAGGAACCACAAACTTCTTGCAGGGCCCATCACAGGCTCCAGGTACTTCAGTACCAGACAGGTCACAACCCACAGACAACACATGGAACACAAAAATGTATTAAGCGCATTACAGTTGAGCAAATGTTCTAAGTTATTAAAAGGATTTTAAATTACAATAAGAGAGAAGATTACCACTGCCACACAGAGCAGTGCATATAAAATATTAACTTCTACAGCATTTGTTTGACTATGGTAAGAACTCAGGTGCTTCTCCCACAACACTGCAGATTTCCTAAAATCAGCTTCTCTTAGAGCTTAGAAAAGCAGGTAACATGAAGTAAGGACACTGAACAAGAACTATGCACCTCACCAGAAACACATTTTAACACAATCAGCACTTCTTCAATTAATAATCTTGGTGAGGTAGAGTTGTTGAGCTGTTACAAATTTATGTAGATCCACCAATGATTAATATTAACAACCAAAGGAGTCTAGTGATAAAACCCCTACTGAATGAATAAAAATGTTCATCATCTTAGGCAGTGTTTCATACATGTCTTCCAGGCAATCAGAATAAGTTTACTGCAAAAAAATTAAAATTTAATTATTGCATATAAAAATTCCATTATTATATGGATTTAGTTACTTAATATTTCAGCCTCTTCTGTTGTAGTATCTAAAAGTTTAGGGTACAGTGAGTGCTGTGGGCAGGCAGTGGTCTGGGAAGTATTGTCCAGTGAAGAGCACAGAACAACAGAGTGTAACAGCAACTTTAAAAACTTAAAAACTTAAAAAAACACGAAAAAAATAGCACTAGAGCTACCTGAAATGAAACTAATTATAACAGGTAAGATTGACAAGTAGCTGCAGAAGCAGGAATCCTTGGTTTTTTGTGGCCACATACAAAAGTGTTGATATCAAGAAAGTGAAACAGACAATGAAAAGCAAACAATTTCCAGATCAAGAAAAACTGAAACAGCTACAGGTGGTTTCAAGAAAAACACTGAGCACTTCTTTTTTTTATTACTGTGCTGCAATATACAGTATATTTGAAGTATAGAAATTCAAAACCAGTAAAACTTCAAAGACCCAAGTGCATTCCTAAGGGGGAGTCCACAATTTCACAGAGTGTGTCTTGTGCCCCACACACAGCTCACATGCCAAGCCTTCTCCAGCCATTCCCCAGCATTTCCAGAGCAGTCAGTTACACTGTTCAAGCAGCACTATTTCTTCTTGAGAGCTCTCTTTCCTTCCCCCTTCTTTGGTTTTTCCTTTCCACGGAGCTTTTTCAGTCGCCTCATCTCCTCCTTGAAGTCCTGATGCTCATCCCTAGGTGGGGAAGAAGGAATAAAGTTTATTCTTTTTCTTGCGATGCAGAGATACCAATGGTTCTTTGAACTATATGCTAATGATAAAAAAACAAAAAACAAATATTTTTCATCCATGAAGCCATACTGAAGCTTGATTGCAATGTATTCCATGTTATTGCTGGTAGTATCACTGAATAATTTCCCCTGATACTTTCAGAATTAACAGGGCTGTCCTTTTCAGCAACAAAGGGTGTGTGCATATATGTATTATTTCAGTTTCATTTTTTGATCCCCTTTGTTTAAATGAGCAGTAAAATGCAAAAATCAGCAGGACACAAGAATAAGATTTTCCCTCTTGTTATCCAGCTCAGCAGCGCAGCCAGAGCACATTGTGCTCCTGTGTTCAGGTCATTAGCTCCTAGGGAAACAGGGCCATACTGAGCAGTAATTACAGCACACGGCACTGCTCTCAGGTGACTTCAGGAATGAGTTATGAAGACGGCATCAGTACTGGGAGAATCTTAATAAGAGAGTAAAATAGGAAGGAGGATGAAGGGGCTGGCAGGGATAATTAATCCTCAATCACTTTCTAATAAGTTCTATTAATCTGTCCCTGTATTTTTTAGTGCAAAGTCAGTTTCAGTAGTTATGACTGCATCCTATATGGCCTAAGATTGCTTCATTGTTTTTTTTAAACACAACTTCTCTAAATAGAAACAAAAAGCTTGTGATTTATTACTGGCCCCATTAGTCTATAATTCTTCATTACACATTTTTTTTCTTCTACCAACTCTGTATACAGCTAGAGAAGGAACTTAATAAGGGAAGGAGAAGAGTAAAGAACATTAGCATCACATTGAGGCTTTCTGTGTAAACAGCCAGTCTAGAAAGTGTTGGCACACCTACCTAAATCAAGAGCATCCTGGATGCAATCCTTGATGGTTACTATTGTCATACCAGTGACAAGTAATCTGTTTTGACTATACAGGGTTTGCAGCCTCACTTTTAAAGATTTTTTTAGTGCTACTTAATTGAAGTGAAAGAACTGCATTTGACTCCTGCTGATTTTCTTCAGCAGTACAATTCTCCCTCATACAGACTGTGGGAGTTAATTTAGAAATTAGACAACTGGTTTAGATGAAGCTGGAATTAACAAGATTATTTAAATCACATTTTAATTTAATTTAATTTATTTTGAAGAATAAAAAAGCCCTCTGGCCTAACAGAGACTTTGTCTCTTCTAAATTTCACTTATTGGCTGTTGAATGACAGAAATATATGGTAAGTCTGGTGTTAACATCACCTCTTTGTAGCACATTCATTTGCCATATTTAGAACTACAGACCCATCTCTTGTCTATCAGAAAGCTTTCTTCTCTTCCCCACAAAGCAAAAGCAGGAACTATTTCTTAGGTAACTGCCTGCTCACAACTAAACCTCAAGTCTTTCTTACAAAAGGTTCCAATTATGATAAAAATTAGACAGCAGTCACTTTTTGCTCTCCTTGCCCTCTGTGCCAACAATCAAGTGCCTATTTCCATATGCATCATATTCAGAACTAAACATTTCCCTTGAGGAAAATAACTGCAACAAGACTCCAGTCCTGCTCCCACCCTCCCTCTCCAGTCCTGCTCCCACCCTCCAAGCACAGGAAGCACCTGTAGAGCCCGAAGTAGCGGAGTTTCTTCATGAGGGCGTAGTAGGTGTTGTGAGGGGGGTACCAGTTGTACACCTCCTCCCGCTTGGCCAGGGGCTGCTCGCTGAACAGCTTCACCACCTTCATGGATTTGGAGTCTGTGGGCCTGACCACGTCGCCGAATATCTGGGCACTCAGCCGGGCCATGCGGAGGGCGTAGCTGGAAACATTGGACATCTCCCCAGGAGCAGTGGGTACACACAGACAGATGGACCTTCCTGCAAAAGCAAACAGAAGAGCCACATCTCTTCACCCAACTCAGAGTAGAACAAGCTATCCTAGAATTAGGGCAAACAAAGGAATGTATCATACACTGATCACTCATTTGACATCACACATTCCTTGCATAAAATCAATCTAATACTTGAGCATGTAATCCTGCATATAAAGAACACCTACATGAATTCAGGGACAATTCCCAGCCTACAGACAGCAATACCAACTATAGAAGTCCACTGCACCATGACTTACCATGGCTAGCATGGTTTATTAGCAGAACCCACTCAGCTTGCTCAAGACAACCCTTAAACTCCAGCCACAGGAACAATTACAGTGTGAGTTCTGCCAAAAATTGCACCCGTGTGGTACCACCGACTGCTACACAAGCACAAGGTAAGGCACCACTTGAACATACAAAGAAAATGACCTGGAAGTTTTTCCTCAGGAAAGTTTCTCATCCTATTTAAAACATTGTTATAACAATGAGCTACAAACAAATCATGTTTCTCTATATGAATCACACAGATGTTTCCCATCTCAAATCCCTCCCCTTGATCATCTCCATCAGCTTTTTCTCCGTTGTCTTTTCAGTCTCTCATGATACCAATTCTTTTTGAGAGGAAAATAGTAGTTTTCCTATGCCAGATTCTTTTTCCCAAGAAAATCAATCAGCAGCTTCCCATTCTCTTTTAGTCATCTCTCACCTAAAAACCTCTGCAACAAAAAGCCCCAAAGACAAAACCAGACAACATCCACCCTGCTGAAGTAGCATGAGAAGAGTGTTCTCTCAGCTTTTCTAGCCCTCCCCATTTTAAGTCTTCTTTACTCTCTCTTTGCAGAATGGGTTGTAGTAAACAAGAATAGGAATCCCATAATCCTATATTTGAAGCAGTATCTTGTCTGTACTTTGCCTTTTTGAATGAGTGATAAGTCTTCAGACAAATTAAGCAGGTTCCTTCAAGAGCATGACACTGAGGTTAAAGTTTTAAATTCATAAGTTTTAAAAAATATTGCACAGCTGATTCCAGAATATGAGCATAACAAATTAAAGATCATGGATAAGAGTAATCATCAGGACAGTGCTAAGTCCACTCCAGTACGATCACACAGAGCCTGTTTAATAACACAAATTTGAAGTATTCAAAACCTCACGCACATATATCTGCTCATTGGAGGACATGCTTTGACTTACTCCTGTTAGCAAAGCACTCTAAAGGAAGCAGAAAAAAAAAATCAAGCATGAAATAATATAAGTAATTTGAGAAGAGAGAATAATGGTGAAAGTAACAATAAGGAAGGCAAAGCATCAGAGACCTCAAGCTAAGGCAGTAGGCCTAGTGTGAGAAGACAGAAGCTCTTAAATGATTGCAGGGCAGCACTTCAATGTGAGCATCTATTACAGGGGGAAATAATCACTAAGTTTCACTAAATCATCTCTTTCAGAACAGCCAGTTCTAATTCCTACATTTGAGACAAAGCAACAAGCTGTCCCCCAAACTCTTCATCACAGGACTCCAAAAGTGTCTCTTTATCACCAGACTTAAACACACAACTTGCTTAATCTCTACTTACTGCAACCTTAAAATGAAAATACCTTTAGTAAACCTGTGGTCTGAGGAACCTGATTTCCACTTCTGACTCGCTGAAGGAATTCTAACAGCCCAAGCTGAGGCTGGGGACTTCCATTAATCCCTGCCCGACTAAGAACGCTTGAGAGAGAAGCAAAGCAAAGGCTGCAGACTCCCAGAGCTATCCAAAGCCTGTTCTAGGGTGATTCTGTGAGATGTTACATCTGTGAGACGAAAGACTACTTTCGTATTGTCACCTCCAGCAATGACATCTTCAGCATGGCCTACCAGGAGTTAGCACACCTAAACCAGAACCAGCGTTCAGCGTTCACCTGCTCCCGGCTCCCTGCTCCCACCCAACTCCAAGCGCTCCCGCCCTGGGCTGGCTTATTTTTTATTCCCGATCCACCCGCTTGTTTCGGACCGCTCCCTTCTCAGTCAGAACACGCAGAGAACGCTCTTTCCCCCGCGTTACTTCTGGATTTCCCAGGAGCACGGGATAAGACCAGGCCGCCGCAGAGCCCAACCCACGGCGGGAGCGGCTCCGCCTCAGGCCGGGCCGGCCCCGCTTCCCTGCGGGCCGGGAGCGCCGGGACGCGCCCGAGGGCTGCGGCTCCCGGGGACACGGCCCCGCCTGGCACTCCCGAGCCTGGCACCCCGGAGCCCAGCACCCCCGCTCGGCCCCGCTCACCCCGCGCTGAGCCGCGGCCGGAGGAGCGGCGGCGCTGCCGGAAGGGAGGTGGCGCGCATGGGTGACACGAGGGGCGGGACGGGCGGGCAAGGGAGGGATCTTCCTCCTCCTCTTTCTCCCTTTGATGTTCGTACTCCTTCGCTGCGCTCCGTGGCGGATCGCCGGGTGCTGTCCCCGGTCGTGGAGCCACGGAATCACAGAATATCCTGAGCTGGAAGTGACCCACAAGGATCACACCGCGAGAGGGTCACATCCCCCCTCCGTCAAGAACAAAACGTTTTCGTTGTGACTCCCTTTCTTTAATTTGTTTCCCTCACTACTGTAAGCAGGTGTGAAGTTATATGCTTAAATCTAATAATGAAATGAGAAAAAACGGTTATCTTATTAAAAGCTGATGACAAGTCCACATAGAGCCTTATTCTTTGGTTTTGCCAGGAAAGGAAGGGTGGTGTGAGATGTCCACACTGACACGTCCAGTCAGCAGCCTCGCTTCGTAAGAACGTGCGTGCAGGTTAATAAAACCAAGCTGGTTTTACTCTTGGGAGAAGGCGTGAGTTTACATAAAGAGCTGAAAGCCGGGTTGTCACTCATGGCCTTGACCAGGCTGCAAACTTGGACAAATGTCAAAATCTAGTTTTACTGAAAAGAGATGAAAGGGAGAGTTTGGTAACCACAAATGTTTGTCATTCACTGTGCTTCCAAACCACTTTGAGATATTGTTTCTCTACTCCAAATTCAGGGTGTACATCTCCTGTGCTCCTTGCCAGTCCCTACTCTCATAACTTTTTCTTCCGTCCTGCTGCTTGTTTTTGAAGAAGGTTATTCAGCTGCATAAATATATCTCCCTTGGCAAATTTACCTGCGCAATCTCAGTCTTTCAGCACAAGTGTTCTCTTGGTCTCTTGCTACTGGTGAAGGTGGTGAGCTGATCACTCTCCTTCGTGCCCCAAACCTGGAGTGGGGTGTCTTCCCAGGGGAGCCCCTGAGGTGTGAGGATGGGCACCTGACCCTGCTACGCTTCCCCTGGCACCCCTCTGGCCTCTGACAATCCCACTAGAGATGAGCTTTCCCAGTGCTTGATTTATGCTAATTTTTAATCAGTGCCAGGAGGTGCTAAATCAGACTCTGTGCAAACATCTGAGTAAATGACAATTATGTGATTGCATTTATATGCCAAATGTGTAATGCCATCGAAGGAGCAAATTGGGTTTGTCTGGCTCGCTCTGTTTTCTAGAAGAGCAGATTCTGCCAAGCATTGAACAAATTGTTATTCTGTCATCCTTCCTTAATTAATTTTCTGTCACCTTTTCCATGCTTGTCACAGGCAGAGCAGCCTCATGGCCTGTGCAACCCACTCTCCTTTCTTATCCTTTTGAATATTGGCATGATCCTCTAATTCCCTTTCTATTCCTGATCTAGTGGAAGGTGTCCCAGTCCATGGCAGGGAGCAGTTGGAACTAGATGATATTTAAGTTCCTCTCTGACCCAAGCCTTTGTATGAGTCTGTGATTATTAAGAATTAACATTAATGGACTTTCTTTAGCCAGTTATTCAAACACTGTCATATAAAAGTTCTGTAGATACCCTAATTTTAAAATGTTTGCTCTAGTAGGTCTTGCCTACCATTTTCATTACTGACTAATGGATGGAAAAGTGCTTCTTTTTTCTTTTTTTTTTTTTTTTCTGCAAGATAAGAAAAGTGTTTCTTCCTTAATATTTCTAAGGAGGAAATAGATGTTTTTAGCATTTCTGCCACTTCTGTGCTATTTTACCATCTCTAGACATACACATCAGCATTATTGCACCCCTCATTTTACTGTCTGTAGTCACACCATTTGTGCTTTTTCCTATAGTCTTCATTTTTGGTATTAACAGAACATTTTTTCCTGTTTTTGCCTTTCTATGTTGTTCTATACCATGCTTTTAACTTCTGTATGCTTCCTTCACTCTGCTGCTGAGACAAAGTTGTCCTTCAGCCAAAATTGGCCATTTTGTTAATTAAGCAATCATGACTTTATGGAGTAAGATCATAAGTATTCTCATTTACATATCTATCTCTATTTTTGAATCGCAATTTTCTCGTCATTTCTCACATCTTGATGGAGAAGGTCTCTCTGAAGTCTGTGTGTGAGAGAGGGAGTGGGGGGTGGGGGGAAGAAAGAGAGACAATTTCCCTGACTGGGACTGTCCTTTGTCCTTCTTATAACAACTGTCCTTGCTATAATCAAATTATGATTGCTGGCTCCTAAACAAACACCCCCTTTTTGTTCTGTGATTAAGTTGTTTAAACATTATGAGTTCAAAAATACTTCTTCCATGCAGACTGGATTAACATCTCTCACAGAAAAGAAGTTTTTGGAAAATGTAATGAGGCTTTTACCTAACACAGCTTCAAACTGAGCACATTTCTGGTACATTGGAGGAATAAACAGCCTGATTCTCTGCAGCCAGTCCCACTTCATTCCAACCCTCCTCAAAAGGGTTAGTTGGAACAAATTACTGTCTCTGCATCTATAAAATAATGATGGTGGTTTCATATGCACTCTTACCTTCTCAATCTTCAAATTTCTTTATTTATGTTAAAGGATTGGGACAAAGTATTTTCATCAATTTTGGTAAATCATCCTGCCTGATTCAGTAGTTACATCAGTTCAATCTCATTCCTCCTCATCAATGAAGATATTTTACTTCCATGTTACCCACATTCTGAAACTGGCATATAGACCACTGGAAAATATCTTCCTCTTCCCCTCAAAGTGTTGTTGCTACCTATACTTGCAGGCTCCAGCATGGCCTTTTTGGTGTGGTGGAAGCACAAATATGAAAAGGTCTGCATTAGTTAAATTTTTCTGCCTTTTTCCTCAGCTGTTTCTCCTGTCAGCCATTACCATTATTATTATTAAATCAAAGTAAAAATGTGCACTTACAAGGGCCTATTTATGTCACTGTAGCACTGTTGTTGCTGTGGTTATGAGGAGAATTGCTTGCAGAGCACCCAGCCAGGGTTAGCGTGCCAGTAAGGCAGTGTACGGACACTCAGGATGGAAAATCAGGGTCACATCAGTCAACAAAACAACTCAACACATCTGCAAATTTGCACAGACAGAGAATGATCTGGTTTGCAATCCATGGACCTAAAAAGTCCTGCTCACCTCATCTGGGACACTGTGTCTCCCTATATTCTGTCAGGGAGTGTAAACTCAACATCCCCACCCCGAGGTCTTCAGAGTCCAAATGAGACTTTGCATGCTAAGGGAATGGAAGGATGCAGCAGAGACTGGCTGTATATGTATTTTATTTATAACTGAATGACAGCTTTAAGGCAAAATTTTGACGAAATGCAACACTTGATCCATTGTTTGTCCTGAGAAGGCAAAGGTATATCCAGAAGAAAAAAAGATCATGGTGACAGTTTGCTCATTGGTGCTTGTTTATTGACATTTAGAGGAAAACAGAGTCTGAACTTGTATCCTTTGATCTTGGAAATGAGGCATTTGAGCAGTACCTGTATGACAAAGTGATCAACTTCACTCCTAAGTCTTATGCTTAAAACTATTGTGCTGTAACATGATCTCTAACATTTTCTTGTTATAAATACTGACATAAGGGAACAAAATCATCTGAATAAGTAGAAAGACCCTCTGAGCATTTGGTAGAACTGCGTTGGCTACATGCATGTTTAAAAATCATTTGTTATTCATTATGTGTTCATGATTAATTGGCAAACTTCAACTGTATTTTGTTGCACAGCAATTCGTGCTGAGACACAGAGACATCTAAATTGCAAATCCCTCTGGAGAGAATGTATAGTGTTAAGAGACTGACAGAATTTGGGTGGGCATTTGAAGGATATTTTGACTTTAAAGTAACTCATCAAACTAATGCCGGAGTGGAATCCACAAAGATGTCACTATTAAGTACTGCCACTCAGGCTATCTAACACTGGGAACACTTGGGAGGGAGATGCAGCACAAGAGGAAAACAGAAATTATTTTTCAAAGCCACTTGGCATTTTGAGTTTATTGCTTTCCCCAACAACCAGGCTGTCGAGGCAGCCTTCCCTCCTCCTGGGGAAAGTGAGCCAATGCCATGTGTCTCTTGTGCAGCGCCCTCGGAGCGATGCCTGGAATGATATTGGCAGTTCTGCAGGGGAGCTGTAACACATCCATTTTTAATGGGAGATGAGCTTTCCAGCATAGTGGCGCTGCACAAGGCTGAACACGCAAAGGATGCTGTGGAGCTCTACACACTTCCGTGTTTGTCATTTAGACTGACTAATTTGGAGTTCAACAATATATCATAATAAATGGTCAGTGATAGATTTCAATGAAGTGCTTAAGCCTGAAGAGAAGGGATATTTCTTAGTGGTTAGGTGAAGGGTTTGGGAATGGGAATTGTTGAATCTTGGGGTTTTTTTGCAGCTTGATTGCTAACTCACTGGATGACCTTGAGCAAGTTAATTAACCTATCTGCCATTTCATCCCTCTGTAAACTGGGAAAAATAATGTCTGCTTCAGAAATGGGTTGTGAAGATTAATTGGTTCTTAGAAAATGTTTCAGCTTCCCCTTGTGGAAAACATACTACAGAAGTGTTGTTGTTACTTTACTAATAACATGCACATAAAAGTTTTAAAGGCAGCAGTAATGAAGAAACATCTTTTTTGGCTGGAACAGAGGATTGCAGAGGGGAGGAAAAAAAAAGACAAATATTAAAATGACAGAATCAGCAAAAGAGAAGAAATAATGGAGACATCTGGATCACTGCTGATAAAAGCTCTTGTAGTTTCTCTTCCATCATTCCTTGCAACACTCATCTGAAAGGACATCCACCAAGGCTTTCAAATGGGGTCACAAAACTGTTAGTCTTTTATTCTGTTTGACCAAGTGTGAAAACAGAGTGAATAAAAATGTTCCAGCAATAGAATTTTCAGGAATAAATCAATCTCTTAAACATAAAATCCAAGGAGATTAGTTGGGTCTGTTTGAGTTCACATTTCTGTCTCTTCAAGCTGAACTCTTTTCGAGATACTGTCTTGGATCTAGACCTCTTGGGTTTGTGAGCTGGTGGTTGCCCTGAGTTTCAGCAGACTTTGATTTTGTTGACCTCTATTGACCTCTATGGTACATTTCAATACAGATTTATCTTAATATTTTCCTGCTTTAGGTCCCTTCTTGTCTTAGGATATCTTGATCAGTGCTGATCACAGGATACATTGTTAGGTCTTTGGGAGCACTCTGGATAGCCACTCTGGCTGCCTTGATTTCTAAGCCAGCAGATTTTTCCAAGATCTGGCTGGACTCCCAGGTATCCAGTCATTTCAGTAGTGCTCTTTGTAGACCTAAACATCATTGATCAACCTTTCTCCCCCAGAGAGCCTTTTGAAGGCAGAATTATGGAAACAGATAATAGTTTTGGTTTTAGTTTGGAGTTCTTTGCTGCAGTCCTGGTAGGTGACATGAGGCTGCTGTTAGTTATGTAACCAGAGCTGGTTTAGAATTTTCCTGTCTAGAGAATCATAATCAATCCTACATGCACTTCTCAGCCTCAGTTGCTTCAGCCTGTAAGAAGCATTCTGTAGAGGCCTTTTTTAGTTCAGTTCTTTCTCTCTGACCTTGCCAGTACCCAGGCTGAGTAAGCCATGCTCCTACACATGCTTTCTGGACATTAGTTCCCTTTTTCCTGAGAAAAATTCCTTCTTCGGATTTTATTTCTGTGAGTTGTAAATTTCAGTGTTTGTTTTTTTTTTTTTTTTTTTTTTTTTTTTCCTTTTTTTTTTTTTTTCCTTTTGTCATTAGGAAATTTTGTTTCTTAGTCCTGGAAACATTATTTCTCTGGAAACAACTAACTTCTTGCAGGCCAGTTTCTTTATCATGAACAATCAGAGTATGGTGACTGAAGCTTGGTATTCCCCATGGTTTCTTGTTTGGTGGGTACTTACTGGAGGCCATTGCAGCAAAGGGGTATAAATGCCTGTCTTTCATGGCCCAGCAGTTCTTCCTGGAACAACTTCAGAATACAAGGTGTAATTGTGATATCACAGTTCTGAAGCATGAGGTAGGGAAACAAACTGCACAAATAGATGAACTCTGAAGAACCGACTACTTTATTTTGATGCAAATATACTAGGTGATAATAAATGAAGAGAAGTAAAAGCAAAACTATTGAAGATGGCAGTATGCTTGTGTCTAAATAGAGAGTTTATCATCCTAGATGTCAGCTGCTTTTACAGCAGCACACAATATATTTTTATACACCTTTTAAAAAATTATTTAAATGAATCTACTCTGCTGGGACTTCACAGTCAAATAGAATAGATGAAGACTGAAGTCTTGCTTCTGAGTCTTGTTCCAAAATGAAGGAGTGCTTTTAGAGAATACAACTTTTCCAAGCAGGTGCTGGTTTTTGTTTTGCTTACTGGTTTTCTCTCCAGTTGCTTCTGTGATGTCTTCTTATGATCTATGGATTCTGATTTTTAATTAAACATTGTTCTTCTTTTGTGACTAAAAGAAGCAATGAATTTAATTAATAGTTGAGAGCCAATCACAGATGTGATACACTCACTATGAAATACCATGTTATCCATCTACAAAGGCTGTGGCACTGGCTTTCACTGCATTAGGTCAGAAAACACTGCTGGTAGAAACCATGTCCAAAAATCTCTCTGGGAATGAACAATGCATTCTGAAATCTGACAGAAGTTTAGGGAAGGTTGTACAGTGTGACTTACCATGTCAAGCAACCTAACAGTACTGCAGATGCACCTTTACATTAGGCTGCCTATATGAATACATATTGATGCAGTGCAGAAAAAACATAATTAATCAGGCTTTAATATATTGAAGATCAATGTGTTAGATGTAACTTTAAGAATAAAAGCCACTTCTTACCAAATATCCTTATTTTTGGCAGACAGAGGTCTGAGCTTTTGCTCTCAGTCAGTACTCTTTGGCCCTAATATCTCATCTCTGCCATCCTGGATTCTTCTTGCTATTTCTATAAGAGTCACAAGATCTATGAATTTTAATGAAGTGATATCTCCTGTTTTCAGCTGAGCCCAATGGTGATGATGTTGAGAGTCATCTTCCTTTTGTAGCTGGCTTTAGGCAGCAAGTGACTTTGCTGTCCAACTCCTGCATTCAGAGCAATGTCACCTTCCTCTCTGCAGCAGGCAATGGGTTTTTCCTGTAGCAGGATTTTGGGTAGGAGGCTGGGCTTGATGTATCCAAAAGGCAAACAGGGGGAAGCAGAGATGGGCTTGAATGAAGCAGCAGTCCTCATAGTGAGGCTTTTAGGGAAACAGGTCTGTTCATATGGAAGCCTGTCCAGCTCAGAGGAGAAGAAGCTGTAGACTATGAAGATGTTGACTTCCAAGCTGGCAAGACAGTAAGCAGGACACAGAGTGACTGCTGTGATCTCAGAGAGCGGCAAATTGGAGCTGAATCTCTGCTTGTCAGAGCTGGGGCTAAGATCTGTTTTCTGTTGTAGGGAGATGAATTTGAAAGAGCCTTGAGGGCTAAATATTGCCCTTTTGCTTTAGCTGAGTTGTCTCCCAGCAGAAATTTCTCTTTCAATAGAGGCTTAAACCTGTGCAGCTTAGGCCTTTTCTTGTTCTTTAAACCTTCTTGTTTCTCCTCTGTTATTGGAAGCACTTGAGTGTCTACCCAGGACTCAAGATACCTGAATGGCTTTTCTGAGTGTTTTACTTTAGAACTCAACATGTTAAACATGGCATGATCTACATTTAGATCCTACCACCTGGCTGAAACCACTAAAGCTGTTGGCAATGCCTTCAGAGGTGAAGCAGTATCTCCGTAGTCCTGCTGCAGTTTAGGACAGCGCCCACGGACACTTGGGCTGTGTGGAGGTGGTGCAGGGGTTCAGGGATAATGTTTTATCTCAGGTAGGCTGAGTTTGCCTACCTGGCCTTGTTTTCAGCACGTTATAGCTCTGCTAAACTTTAACTGCTTGGGCTGACATTTTCCAAGCATGATGTCCACACTGGGCAGTGTGGGGAAAAGTTTTGTTTAAAATAGTTCATCCTTGTTTTGTCTGAGCTTGAAAGCATTCCTGGAGATGTTCTCACAAGGAGCAGTGATTATCATACATAGCCATGTCCACAGTGCAGCCTTAGGTTGTCAAGAGTGATGTGGTTTTGACAGTTGACAGATAAATAATGAAAAGTTTTAATGGGAGAAGCAATTTTAGTGAAAACCCAACAGCCTTTTGTTTTATTTTGTCTTTGGAAAAGCAACATTATACTGGGGTTCTTTTTATCTGTGCACAATCTTTTACTGGTCTCTGTGTGAGGCCCTTTAGTGTCAGCCATTCCCTCTGCTTTATTGAAAAATATGATATAGGACTTCTCACCTACCTGTCCTCCTGCCTTTGGCCCAGCAATTCATTTTGCTTTCTCCAAAACCAAATCTATTCTTTTGATGATACACTCTATTCAGCTCCTGACCTCAGCTCCTGTGTGCTTCCCCTGTCCATCACAACCTCAGGTCAGTAAATGAAGACTCTAAGAATACACCAAAATAAATATTGCCCATGGACTGTCATTCACTTGTGTCTTGTGGTCATGAGGTAAAATACATTATCACATCCTGCTTTCTGCCCTGATTCTGTTTTCATTCACTGTAGATGTCAGATGAACCAGGACTCTGCAGTCCTGAGGTGGTGGCTGTTTGGTGGACAGTTTGGAGGCTGAGTAGTGAGCCTAGCAGATGAGGACAGGTACGAAAAGTCATGGTCACAGGCATTCAAATTGAAATTGAAAATTGGATTTTGTTTCACCCTTTGTGAAATTTACTGTTATGAAGCTTGGTGACTCAAAAAAAATGACATTCGTCCCAACTTCTGTCCATGTGGTCCCCATTTTCTGTGTGTCCAGTTTCAGTCACCCATGACTAATTTGTGGAAATACTGTACCCACTGTACCTAGAGCAAAAGGGGCTGTGAGGTTCCTGTGTTTGTTCTCTGAGGAAAGAAGGTGCTAAGTACTCTGGAAGTTTAGGTTCTAAGTTCCTTTAATAGAGTACCCAAAATACACTGACATATTTGAAAATACTGCCTTTTATCTCTGTCCCTCAGCAGGGAGCTGTGAAGATAAGTTCCTTGATGTTTGTAAAAAACTTCCCCCAGCCCTCCAACACTACAATTAGAGCACCACTATAGAAAAGCCCATGAGGAAATTAATCATTCTTTATGCAATGTGAGATCTGGATGCTCTGTAATAAATAGTACATGCAGCATGCATTGGATGATAATGATAGGAGAAAATTTGAATAGTGTTCATTAAGTGCGCAACATTCATCCCTTGCTCTGTAAAAAATGGGAGACCCATGGAAACAAAAATCATATTATTAAAGATTGTATCATAGTGTGTTTGTATGCTGGTGCTGGGCAAATTAATGCTCCATGGGTGATCTTAAATCTGGCATTCACTAACTTTTTTTTGTTGTTGTTGTTGTTTTTTCTTGGTTTTTTTTGTTTGTTTTTTTTGTTTGTTTTGTTTTTGTTTTGTTTTGTTTTGTTTTGTTTTGTTTTGTTTTGTTTTTTAGAGAGAGCAAAATTAATCTCTTTGATGAGTTGCCAGTGGGGAGGGCAGAGGACATCCAGCTAGGTGCTGTTGTGTGCAGCTAGATATCAGTGAGTGCACAGTTACACAAGTGTGTAGACAGCTGTGTGCCTGTTCTCTGTGTCTCTGTGTGTGTATGTGTGTATGGCTAGCCCGTGTTTATGCAGCTGGCTGATGCTTTCCTTTGAAAAACTCTTTTTCTATTAAAAAAAATAAAAATAAAAATAAAAATAAAAAAAAAATAAATAGAAGGGACATTGACAAATGGTTAATGCCTGGGGTTTAGATTACAAACTTTTATATGGTGTTTTGTGGTTCAGATCTTCCTTTATAGAGCCTCTGTTTGGTTCTGAGTCACCTGAACACCCCAAATCTGTTTGAATGATGGGTCAAGTGTTTGTGGGAGTTATCATAAGGTGCTTTTATGGTAGCATCTTTTATGGCTGTGTTATTAGAAGGGATGACATGCTGAGGATTCACAGAGACCAGTATTCAAGGTGCACTGGAATGATAAAAAATATTAGTAGGCATAATTTGTTATATCTGTGTTTGATTTGATGACTGTCTTGTGTTTGAAATCCTGTAATTAGGGCAGTGAACTGCCTCCAGAGCCAGTACTGCTTCAGGTAATACAACACTAGGATGAGTTCCTTTGACTTCAGTAGGTGATTCTTTACAAAGAATGAAGGCTGGAGCCCATGTAAATTAAACATCACCTCTGGGGAGCTGAAGATCATAGAAAGACCAGGGAAATACTGAGGGTCATCTCTCCCTGTTGAATAACTGAATTAGAAGTATAGATCCCTGGGAATGGGCATCACCTTGACTTGCTCGATCCCCTCCCCCACTAGATGGCACTGAATTATTTTTTTTTAAACGGGAAAAAAAAAAAAAAAACCAAGGAAGAAAAATATGGTGGAGGTAATTTTGATGTAGAAAAGACCCCCCAAAAAACCAAAACAAAAGATCTCCCCCCCCCAAAAAAAAACCGACGAAGAAAAGCAAATTGCAATTGGTTGTGCATTTACTCTGTCCATTTACTCTGCCCTTCCCCCTCCTAGCCCCAGACCCCACCTCTGGGTACCTTTGTACAGGCGCTCGCTTTGCTTTTGTGTCTGGAGCTCTCTGAAGAGGCGGTGGGCGATGGTCGCTGGAGGATGCTCAGGAGAGCGGAAGCGATGCTGGGCGGGAATGGAGAGGAGACTGGCCCTAGCTCTAGGACACCGTCCCTAGGGAGTTCTAGCAGGCAGCACGGCTTGGTACAACGAATTGCCTCTGAACAGACTCGCCGGGGTCCGCTCCTCTGTCCCGTGCCTTCAGACATGTTTTCCTGTGCGCTCTGGCTTTCTCCGTGGATCACTGAAATCGTAACTCGAAGAAAAGAAAGCCTTAGCTTTCATTCCGTCGCTGAAACTGCATTTTCACCCCCTGATTCATTTAAGAGCTATGAATTAGCTCCCTGTGCTGAGATGTCCTTAATTCACTGTCGGGAGCGGTTTCCATGTCGCGTGTGTGTGCAGGGGTTGTGGGTTTTTTAATTTTTTTTATTTTTTTTTTTTTTAGTGTCTTTCTCTCAGCTTACATTCATCAGAAAATCGACAAGGGTTGGTTTCTTCCCCCTGTGGTGAGGCAGGGTGGGGTGGGAGGAAGAAATTTTAATAATGATCTGTTTGTGCTGAGACAGGGCTGTCTGTAATAATCCCAGTTAGAGACATAGGGAAGGTTCCTAATGCCTGCAGCAAGCAATATTCTCCCCTCCTAAAAAAAAAAGTGGTGATGATGTGGAAAAATGTTTAATTCTAAGAGTTAAAGAGGGGCTAAAATCCAGCAATTTCTCTTACAGTTATATGTTTAAGGTGACTTGCAGAAAGGTATAGACTGCATCTGATAAAGCTACAAATGCAAGCAAAGGAAAAAAAATAGAAACTGCCAGTAAAATGCCTTTTCAGAGAAAAAGATAAAACCTGGAACTGAATGTCAATTTTGGCTTTCAAACCCATGCTTAAGAATGAGAAGAGGGAACAAGTCTGGCTTCTCCAGGTACAAAAGTCCTCATGCCCCAAACTTTCTTGCTGTCTTGGAATGTGATGGGAAAGCCTGGCACCTGAACCTCCCTGGGTCCAACCAAATCTTGGCTCTTTGGACTGTAATCCTAATATTTAATGAGAAGGAAATGTAGGTGTGATTCCCTTATATGATTTTCCCATCCTCTCACATATCTTTGGCCAGCATTATGAGAAAAAACAGTTCTAGTAGCTGGGTCCTCCATTCTACTCTTAGTCCCAGACTTCCAGTTCTGTCTGAACTGAATGTTTAGGCAAAAACCAGTTTTGTTTTCCAGTTCAATCTAAATAGAGAATAAACATAGCAGGCTCTTGTGCTTGAACAGAAAATCCAACAATCAGCCAAAAAATATGGCTGGTAAAATTAGGCCTGTTCCCTGTTCTCATCCTTCAGCTTGGGACTTGCTGCTAAAAATTGACAAAGAAATCCAGGTGCATTTTCATCTCTGTGTGGGTGTGATACAAGAAACCTCGATGTTCTTATAGGAGTCAACAGCTTTTCGACCACAAAACTCTAAATTTTATCTCTGAACAGACAACAAGTATGGCTGCTCCAGGCCTACTGTAACATCTAATTCTTTTTATCTACTGACATGTAGTTACTTGAAAAATCCGGTTATAGAAGTGGATCCATCTGTGCTGAACTATTTTTAAAAAAACCTGAGATCCTTAAATATTGGTTGTTATTATTAACAACAAAGGGAAGTTACTGCTAAAAAAATTAAACTAGTCCCTTTTTCCAGTAAAACTCTTAAATTTACCTAGACCTTTCCAGATACAGTAAATATTCCTAACACAACACTGAAATTTTGCAATAGACCTGGTTCAGTAGATGCAGATGATTATAACCTTTATGGTTTAGATGACTGACTTTTCTTTATCAGTTTCATAATCCTGCAAGGTGGTTAGAGAATACAGTACTTTTCACACCAAAAATGGTTTAATGACACAGATACTCTTCCATAGCTGCAATCCCACTATATGTGGACCCTGGTTTTGCCACGTAAAATGGGAGATATTTTGGTTTTTTTCAAAAATACAATTTGGTTTGGTGCCAAAACTTGTTATGATCCAGCCGTACGGGTTAGTATTTTCCTGTTGCAGCTGTATTCTACATGACAATTCAGGTATGTATTTCTGATACACAAAGAGGTACCATATCTGCTCTCCCCAGCGGAGCAAGTATAATTTGGGTGCCTAGGGTTAAAAGCTAGCAAAATCCCAGGGCTTCCCTCCTGGGGCCAAGAGCTGTCACCAGCCCCACAGAGGCTGTGCTTATTTTCAATTCAGAGGACACAGCTTGGGATTCAGGGGCCAAAAGCTGGTAGGATCCAGCATGGATGTAGATTTTTGTAGCATACATCTGTGCGGAGGCATTGGGCTGTGGACTTTTTGGTCCAGTAGGAGCAACTGCATTGTTTACCTTTCATGCTGTGGAGTCAGGGGGAGCCAAATATTGGTTGAAGCTAACTTGGTTCCTCTGTCAGCTGCAGGATGCTGTGGTACTCGCAGGTCAGGATGTGCTAGCATCCAGCCCTTTTTGGTGCAAGGGAAATGACTATGTGTATTTCTTTTTTAAACAGTACATTTCAGAGTCTGGAGGCCTCAGCTTTCTGGATCCCACAGAAGGTCTAGAATCCAGGATTTCTTTCAAGCTCATTCTCTCTACTATGTAGCAGGCTGGGATTTTTTTGGTGCAGTGAGAAACAGCTCCACTTATTTGACATTTGGTTTGACATAATGTAAGGGCTTGTGATCAAGAATGATCAAGATCCAGTTAAATCCAGGTTTTACATTTTCCCCTCTTAAGAGAGGAGGGCTTCAACATTTCCTGCCTGGGAAGTGGTGCAGTTTATCTTTAAGGAGGATAGAGAAATAAGAAATGAGTCTCACGTTGCATGGGTGACATCACTGGCTTTTGGCTCAGCGCTCTGTATGCTCGGTCTGTAGGCTTCGGCCAAGGCTGCAGGGCTCGGTGTTTGAACAAGGAAAGATTCCCAGGTGTACAGAAGATTGGATTTGCTATTATTTGGGTTAAAAACGGTGAAATGAGATTTCTAAAGCTTGGGGACTGCAGCTCGCCTTCTGTTGCACTTGATCTCTGCAAGATGGGTGAGTTATTCCCATTAAAGAGAAAGGGAGTGAAAATTTAAGGAGAAAAAAAAAAAAATGTCTGAATATATAACTACTGATGCCGGGGATACAATTCGTACCAAGCTGCTGAGCTAAAAAATCTCAGCTCCGACGAGGAGATCGGGCCATATGGCAGAGAAATGGTGCAGCCCGAAAGCTGTTGACAACAGTTAGGGGCTACTTTCCTCTCCCCGTGTAAGGTGTGTAGCTCCCCCCCACCTCCGCCCCTCCGCCCCTCCGCCCCGGTTTGTTTTGGTTCGGTTTCCCCCGACCTCCCTCCCCTCCCCGTTCCTCAGCATCCTCTCCGCCAGCCGTAGCCCTGCCTGCCTTCATCTTGCAGATGGCTAACGTGCCGCCGTGTTAGGAAAACTGTGCACAACACATCCCAGCGCCGGGGACGGAGGAAGCTTTTCAGCTGCCGGCGGAAGGGGGGGCAGCAGCGTGTGTGTGTGCGTGGAAGAAGGATGCCGGGGCCGAGGGCAGCCCCCCGCGCTGCCTAGCGGGCGGTGCGCGGGCGGCGGCGGCTCCTGCCGGGCTGCGGCTGCTCCCGCCGGCTCTGCCCGGCCCGGAGCCGGGAGGCTGCCGGAGCGCTGCCTGGGCGCGCCGGGGAAGGAAGGCAGCGCGACGTTCGGCTGCCTGGATGACAGCGCCTACGACAAAAGCGGGAGAGTGAATGGCAAGGCTGGCAGAGAGAAGCCGAGGTGTCTCCGAAGCCAAGATGCCAGAGGCTGTCAGCGAAGTCTGCTGAGGGAGAGACCCGTACGTGCCCGCGCTCCCAGGGCCAGCTGGGGAGGGGATGTTTTAACCACGATTTCAAACAGCAGCAGCAGCAGCAGTAGCAGCGGCAGCAGCAACAACAACAACAGATTGCTCCCCCCCCCCCCCCCACTCCCTCCCTTTCGACCCCGCTTTAAACCCAAGCAAGTGACCGACCGTCCAGACGATGATGCTCTTGCTGAAAAATCTCAGCTCTCACTGACAAAGAAAAAGCAAGTCACCCATTCCTGACATCGGGACAACTGGCTGCTTGCAAGTGGGAGATGTCAGGCTGTTGAACTTTTCTGTCCTGTGATGATGCTGTAGTGAGCTTGCTGATCTGAAAGCCATCTCTTCTGGATTTCTGAGCGGGCCAGATTGAAAGAGATTAATGGACTGATCAGCCATCAGGTCTCTTCAGGGGGATTCATCCCTTCAGCCCCTGTTACTTGGGTGCTTGTGGTGAGAGGGTCACTGGTGAAAGGCTGTGTTTCTCCTCACCAGGTCTCCTCTGCAGAGGAGAAAAGGCAGATGAGACTCCAAGACTGCCTCCAGGGCAGAACTTTGTAGTGCTCTCAGCATCCCTCTGCAGCGTGGATGTGAACCACAGGAGTTGGGGATGTTTGAGGTAGTCTGTGCCAAGTGACACCTAGCAGGTGCTCCGGTGGCTTTTGCATGGTCTCACCCCCAACAGCTTTGCCTGTTGTGAAGATGTCCATGGTGTTTCTGTGAAGCTGAGGCATGGCTGCTGGAAGGTTACTGCTCTATGCTGGCCTCTCTTTAGCTCTGTGTGCCCTTGGCATGCTGGCTGTGGCAATCTGCTCTGACCATTGGTACGAAACTGATGCCAGGAAGCACAGGGAGAGGTGCAAGAGCATCACAACTAAGAGAAATGATCCTGGCTTCATTTATAACTCCAACAACAACCTGCCTCTCAGGGCCAGCAGGTCTAGGTTGGACCGCTGGGAAGGGAAACTCCTCTTGGCAAGAAACAGGAGGCAGATCTTTGCTATGAGCGCAGTTGATGAGTGTAACAGACAGTACAACTCCACCAACATGGGACTCTGGAGGAAATGCCACCGACAAGGATTCGACCAGGAGCTGGAGGAGCTGATTGCCAAAGGTAAGGGCTGTTTTTTTTACCAGATGGACATGCCAAGCTCTCCTGAGATGAGCAGGGGCTGAGCAGAGTCATTTGGGCTCACAGACGGGAGCTGGCGTCTCTAGCCAAGTACCTCTCCTTGCAAGGGGTGAACTGGCCTGGGTGGGCATTGCTTCCAGAAGCACTGCCAGGGCAATTTCCCACAGGATCTCTACTCCTGGGACATGGGGTTTGGGAGCAAGAAGGCAATGAGGGTGAGAACACACACACACCCCAGAATATCTTTTTCATGCCTCTCTCTAATCTGGATATAGTCTTCCCATCACCATGGTATCAGATTTTTTTCCACACACAAATAAGAAACATTCGTAAAGCAGACACTGGATTTTTTTTTTTTCCTTTTTTCTTTTCTTTTTTTTTTTTTTTTTTTTTTTTTTTTTTTTTTTTTTTTTTTTTTTTTTTTTTTTTTTTTTTTAGTTTGTTTGACCCTGGTGGCTTGGGCAAAGTACATCGTAGTTTATTGGAGGCTACATATGTCTGCCTTTCTGAATATCCCATCCATCCTGAAATACACCATTTGCAGTGCTCACATGTAGGCTTTTTCTATCCTCAAATGGAGAGTAAACAAAGAGAAATGCTAAAGAGCAGGAGGAGACCCAGCTTGCTGTTTACACTGAGCTATGCTTTGGAATATTTTCGATATCTACAAAACATTACATGAATTTATTAGAAAGGAATAATTTTCTCTTGGGGTGGAGATGCATCTGTTTTCCTGTAGCATTTTTGTGCTATTTTTTTTCTAGTCTTTTGGTCCTTTGTCTTAATTTTTCCCCCAGGGTAGTTGTTCAAGGTGATGGTCATTTTGCCCCAAATGTTTCTTTGATCTGAAGTATAGAAAGGGGCCATATGCATAAACCCCTACCTAAAGAGAAGATGCATGTTTTTGCAGGGCGATGAGGGTTTCAGTAAAGGATGACGGCATCTTTGCTACCCACAGCATGGTTACTCTGTACAACAAAATAACATTTCCCTCCCATGGTTCTTCTGTTGCAATCGGAAGATTCCCCATTGGTTTATTTCCATTGTAGTGAAATGATTGCTTCTCACATAGTGCCATCTTCCAAAATTCTTGTCTTCCAAGAGTGTTCTCTATCCCAAACTCTCTTGATAGCCTTCATTAATTCCCTCCTCAGACATTGCAAGTGGAATTATTGTTTAAAGCTACTTATTCAGGAGGGGTGTTCTCACACGTTTGCCCATGTGCAGGTTTTGTTTCATATTACGAGTGAGCTCTGGATGTAAGTAGCATGGTAGAAACTTGGACCAAACCAGTCCAAGCAGGGGGTGTACCTGGATCACTGCTTGGGATCTTGCCTGTGTTCCTAGGGACCCTTAATATCCAGCTGCTATTTAACAACTCCTAGGAAATAGATTGGTGTCTTCAGCCCCATTTGTAAAGGGCAGGTGGACATGTTGAAAGCCTGTGAGCGCACAGACGCTCTGCTTCTGGTTTCAGTGCCAAGGGAGTGATTCCTCTTCTCCATCTAAGCAAGGATGGTATGTGCTAGGCTGGCCATGGTGAGCTGGATTGCTCTGCCACGTGTGCTCGCTGTGCTCGGGGCATAAACAAATTCAACCTTGACAGCGGGCAAACATGTCAACAGAGCTCACCTTTGCAAATGGAGTTGTGGTTATTAGAGAGGATTTTCAGCCTGAAATAAGTGAGACTCTTTCCTCTTTCCCTACCTGCCTTGTCCTGGGAGCAGGAATGTCCATTTCTCCTGCCAGAAACAGCTGAAATTGTGTGGCGCAGGGTTATGTGTAATGGCAGCTCTGCTAAGTGTTAACCATAGGGAGAATATGACAAAGCAAGATGGTTACATGCAGGAGAAGGTGGTCTTTGAAAGGTCTTGCTATAGTCTGCTTGTGTTCATATATGTGTGAATGAGTGTGTGTGAGCGTGTGCAGTAAACTAACTCTAAACATACAGAACCCAGCCAGTAGCCAGGGATTCCCTGGTCTCAGGGGCAGTGAGTGTCCCTGCACACACACTCCTGCATAGGTGTGTCTGCAGATGGCTAGAGAGCCACTTGGCAAAGTCACTGCCCCAGGTCAGATGTGCAACTTGTGCACATAAAGGAGCTCTGGGTGTGTCCCTCCTTGCCTGCTCTAAATGTTGTCTGATACATTTCTAACAAACTTCATTATAGGATGAGAGAAGTGTTCAGGAGGGAGATAAACAGCAGCATTTTAGTTCATTTGATGGCCTTTCTTGGGTGAGGATCTATGCTATGGCTCTCAGCCATGATGATATAGAGGTATAGCATATACATATATATGCTGAAATACAGAAAAAGCAAGTATAATGGCAATTCAATAAAATAAAGTGTTTGACTTGCTCAGAAATAGAAATGGAGATGTTTCCTTTTTGATCCTCACTTATGATGAAAGTGAAGTAAGTGTTACTGCTGTCCAATGTTGAGAAGAGCTGTGAGTTCAAAACAAGGCAGGTATTCCAGGTTCATACCAACAGGATCTATCATGAAAGTAAAAACTAAAAGTAGTTTTCACTTCCATGACAAATGCTTTTTTGGGAGCTAGTTGTAGGGATGGGTGTGTGGATAGAGTGTGTCATGCAGGTGTGAGGGGCCGCAGATGTTCTCCGTGTGTAGTGTTCAAATAACCTGACTGGGGCACATATCCTTGCACAGATGAAATCACTCTTTATCAGATCCAGGGCAAATACCTTATAAAAGAGGATGTTATTAGTACATACAGCTTTAACTCTTGTTCCTCTGTTAATTTAATGTAATACACCTCTTCCAGAAGTGGATAAACTAATGCAGGTTCTGGCCCCAAATATTGTGTGTAATGTTATATATAATTGAATGTGAATTTTATTAAGTGTTTTGGTTTTTTGTTTATTTGTTTTTAAAGCTGGACAGGATCCGTGATCCATTTAGTTTAAAACAGATCCTACATTTTTCCCTAGGCAAAACTTCCAGTGTTGAGAATGGTCTATTGAGATTTGTCTATCAAAGTATAACAAAAAGTGGTCATTAAGAGCCTAACTAGCTTTTCAAATACCCTGCAGTTATTCTGCTTATGAACTCTGCTGAAATTAATACAGGCTATAGGCAATGACTTGTGGCAGGATCAGAAACTGTGGTACTTGGCAATATTCTGATACCAATGATTTTAAAAACCTGTTCTGTTCCTGAATAGGTTGGGTCACTTCTGTAATTCTATTCTGTATTTATTAATTTTTACTTTCTGGGAAATAAATCAAGACCTTTATGTTGGATTTTGCTAGAAAAACTAGAGATCTGTTACTTCAGGTTTCTTATATATAGGTGTAATAGATAGTAATACATATAAAAAATAGTTGGTCCTATTTTTATTTCTCCTATACTTTTTGGTTTTGTATTTTCATAGAACCCATGTGCATATTTCAAAATAATACAACTAGATAAATAGGCAGGGAATTAAAAGAGATTGCACAAGTAAGAATACTCAGGGAGAGGCAGATAGCATGAGACCAAAGACTTGAGTGTTCTAAAGCTGCAACAAAATTAAGCAGTTAATTTCTTCTCTTTGTCATCATGGAAAAAAAAAAAAAAACAAACAAATCAGAAACAACAGAAATTACAATCAACAAAGAAATTTTTGGAGTTGAACATGCAAACTGAGGTCTCAGTCTTGCTAACTTTTCCTCTGCTGAATAATCTATATTTCTGGGAATGGACTGCTTGGACTGAGGGAAAGCATTCTCGTACAGAGGGACCAGTGAAAAAGAACAAGCTAATGGAGCTGTTCCTCTGATTCTGCTTTCACATCTGGTTGAGCCTTTTAGCATCTCAGGACCAGAGTTTCACTTCTGATCCCTAAAGCCTTGCAGAGTCAGGAAATACTGGCTCTGGGGTTGTTCAGCGCAATATTCTAAAATCCTTCCAATTCTCAAGAAGAAGAATTCTCCAATTCTCCAGTCTCCTCCACAAACTGAATAGCCTTGCTGCTGGAGGCCCCTTTGAGTATAGAGCTCACCCTCTCCTGTCAGATCCACTGTTTGCCTCTTTACCGTGGAGTTTCTAGCAAAAAAGCAGCAATCCCTCACCCAAGCAACAACTCTGAGTGAGCCAAGCAACTCCAGCAGAGAGCTGGAATGCAGGTGAGTGTCTGGGAGAAGAAAGAGTTTATGTACTGCTTTGGCAACCAGCAGCTCACAACTCTTTGTATACAGCTTGTAGTGAGCCAGGAAAAAAATGGGGAGCCACAGTGTTTGTCTGCATCCTATGGCAATGCTGCTCAGATGCTTTCCTGCAGTAGTTGAGAGGAAAACAAGAAAGGAAAAAAGGGAATTACATCATTTAATTATAAAGGTACAATAAAGTAGATGAAGAAGTTGCACAATAACCAGAGTCTGTTCCATTTAGACAATTACTACTCAGAGGACCTTTCATCTTGCCTTTGGAAGGCTGCCAGTTAAACCTGACTGTATGGGGCTCTGCTGCCTGCCATTGGAATCCAATTTTTATTTAAAACCCCCCAGAATTTACAATGACCTTATTATTTTAACCCTCCTTTTACCTTCTTTCTTCCCCTGAGATCTTTGGAAGTCATAGTAAATCCTATTTTAAAAACATTTTATTGTGAGTATACTAAGCCCATGCCACCACTGAAAAAAAAAAACCAAACCCAAACCCTAAGTAATTCCTGTGCAGGCTACCTTCACCTGAAATAATATGCAAGATTTCTGGGATGAAAGCATTCTCTGGTTTGGTTTGTCAGATGCAGGGCATAACTGAGGAAGAAAGGCTTAACAGGTCTACTCCAGCCATCACTAGGGATTATTTATACACAAATGGAAAGAGGCTACTGAGAGAGGCTACTTGCAGCTATATCTAGCTGCAAAGAGCAAAAAGATTTATTTTTGTAAAAATTCTTGCAATACCTTGCAATGCTCTAGATTTGACTTTTAAAGTGTAATGATTTTGACAGGTAAATTAAGACAGCCAATTTTTTCATGCATCCTTTAGACACTAAAGACTCAAATGCTTTGTTTAAAATCTGTGCTTGAAATCCCAGCTGTTTTCCAAATGGACTCATTAAAAAACAGACTTTATTGAAGTCTTGATTCTGATCCTAGAGAATTCAATAGTAAATGTTTTATTGAACATGGTGATGCAGCAAGTTCAGGCCTTTAGTGTTTCCTTTGAGTTTAAAATTGTCCCTGGGTAGAAAGGCCAGTGCAAGGTCTGTGCTCCCTCCTGTCACAGCTGGAGTTCTGCTGGAGGCATCCACTGAAATTCAGGCAATAGACAGCACTGGAGTTGAATCTTAGGCTATCCAGGTACTCAGTTTTGCAGGTTTTGATGCTGAAATTATTCTTAGTCTGTTGATGTAAGACTGGAAGTCAAACAACTGAGATAGAGCAAAGCCATCCTCTTGTTCAGGGATTTTCTAAAATCCTTTAGTGGATGAAATCACTGGTTCATATGTATGACAGGATTTGGCCCATCATATTTTGAATAAGCAATTTAATATTTTAATTGCATCAAATTTAAATAGCAATTCATTAAAAAGTTTATTTGCCACAAGTAATAAGAACCTGACACATTCCTCTGACACATCTGAGATAATTAGTTTGATATTATATATCTGCTAAAAATACTAAGAACATATATGTAATTTAACAGAACAGCAACCAGTTTTGATCATGACTTTTTAAAGGGCAAATTTCAATCAAGCTGTTGGCTTTCAAACAAATTTGCCAGTAAAGACAAATGGAAATTTTGCCTGAGTAAAAATGATGGGATCATGCCCTTCTCAAGAGAAACTGATATTTGCAAGCTGCCTGCAGGACTGCATACTTAATTCCTGTTCATTTAATTGAACATCCATATCCTTTTGAGAAATCTCAGCATTTTTATCCTTTCTGCCTACTGCTAAAAATTTGTAAAAGCTGTGGAGGAAAGATTTAATATGAGTGCAGTTGTGTTCTATTCAGTGTAAAAATAAAAATTTGAAAGATAATTTTACTTTAATAGAGATGAAATGGTCTGAACTATTTTGTCATCTCCTGCAATAAAAATCCATATAAATATTGCTTTTTCTCATTGAAAAAGTATTTCTGTGCATTTAGAAAAGCTTCAAGAGGAGAATGAATTCATTAACTATTGCAAAACCAGCAGGGGGAATGAGTCCATTAACTATTGCAGAACCTTTATAGGTAAGAAACCTTTGTTTTTTGTAGGTTTAGCAGAAATAATGACAGTAATTTATAATGTGAGTTACTTAATGGCTCATTGCTCACAAACTGCTGCTGGAACTCTTAACTACATATCTACCTCTTTAGGAGCAAAAGAAAGAAATGAGATGGTGTTTCTTAGTTTTTAAGGAATAAATAAATAAATAAATAATGTGTATTCTGGAATCCAACTTCCCTTAACAGATCATCTGGAATAGAACCCATTAAAAAAAAGAATATAAACTAACACATTTTCCCTGCAGGAGAGAAATCAGAGTAAAAAAAAAAAAAAAAAAAAGGAAATTTATCCATTTTCTTTCTCATTAGGCCTAATTCTTTTATAAATAAATATTCAGAACTGCCTGGCTGAGCCTGCTGAAATCATAATCCTTTGTAGATAAGTACCAAAATAGATGAAAGAAAGGTAGTACTGCAGTTAGGGCAGGGGCTTACAAAGCCAGAATTCAGTCCAAGCTCTGCCATAGCCTTTCTTCATGACCTGAGGCAAGGGACTAAATCTCTCATACCTCAGCTCAGTAGCAGTAAAATAGGGATTTCGTTCACTATTATTAATGCCAGTTCGCATTCTACCTTCAGATTTACGAGCCTTAATCATGGATCAGAAATCACGGATCAGAAAAATGTCCCTGTCCTTTTGACATGTGGCTGCACTTTAAATATTGACAGTGAATGCAGCCTTATGAGAGAGTACAACAAGACTACAAAGTAATTATGTTCAGCGTGAGCAGTAGTGCTTTAGAACACCAGGAGGCAAACCACATTCCTGTGAGCACCACAAAATGTGGCATTCCTACACAAGCACAGTTGTAAAGAAGGATAATAAATAAGAAGTGTGGATGTTTACAGGATGGTCTTCCAAAGACTGAGGGATGGCACCAGAAAAATCATGGGTCATGTCTGCTTGAAATATTAACAGGTAGGTGATGGGGATTGACCTCTTTGGTTGGCTGTAGGAAGAAGTTGACATTTCCTTAATGAAGACAAGTAGATTACACTAATGAGATAGATATGGGAACAGCAGTCTACAGCTGCTAAGAGAAATGACGTGGTCAGAGTGATGTGTTAGGAAAATTATATTTCTAGCAGCATCCTAAATGGATACATGGAGGGAAGTTCACTTTTGTAAAGGTCAGAAAAAGAAATATTGTAGCAATAAAGGCACGAGGTGGTGAGAGCCTGGATGGTGAAAGAATATGCAAACCTTAGACATCCCCTGGATCTATATATATGGTAAGAGATATGAGATGAAAATGTTGCTCCAGTTCTGGAGCCGAACAATAAGAAAAGTAATAGCATTGTCTGTGATGATCTAGAGGGGAATTACTGAAGAGAGCATATAGTAGAGAAGGAAGAAGACATTAGGAACTCTGTTTTAATTACAAGAAGCTGAGTTTGTTATATATGTGTCCATGAAGAAATATTAGAGATACTGTGGGTATGGACCTAGGGAGACAAGTCTGTGTTAGGAAGTCTGTGAGCCTGGAAATTGCTACATAGAGATCAGAGTGGAATCTATGTTTGCGCTTGAAATTATCAAGGAGTGAAATACAGAAAAAGAAAAGCCCCATGAACACCAGCTGATCTGGGAGAAGAAAAGTGTCTTTCTGGAGGGCACGCAAAAAGAGCAGATTCAAAAGGTGGTGCAGTAGAAGTCAGTAACACCATGGTAGCTGAAGAGAGACACTGCTTCAAATTTAAACAACACAAGAGACTACTGCAGGTAGCCAGTGTGCTGCAGCAGGTGAGAACAGAGTATTCAGACTGTGCTGAAGATTGCCCAGTAGACTAAGTAAAGATTTTAGCAGTGGTTGCAAAGGAGAGGAAGCTGCAGTGAACTAGTGGGGAGGACTCCAGGCAACGTTTGTAGCTGGCATATTCAGAGCGGTTGGTGAGGAAAGGAGGAGAGGAAAAGACATGGTATTTCTAGAGGAAAATAAATGTTTTAAGATAAAAGAGTGTTTTAAGATGAGAATATTTTAAGAGGAAAGAGATTCAATGGTATTTGTGTTATGAGAGTAAAGAGGCAGAGGGGCGTTAGAGGTCAAGGCAAAGAGAGAGCAAGAGGACAAGAGCAGCCATAAGGAAAGGCAGGAGGTAGGGTAAGACTGGCTCAATGGCAAATAAAAGAAATGAAGAGAGCCACATAGGAGGTTTTTCATCTGTAGGAGAGAAGAATGGGGAAGGAGTTATAGGAGGGGAAGTGGAAACAGAAAGCAAAGCTGCTGGAAGAGGAAGATCATGGTTTGTCATTTTCTCATGGAAGAACTGGGTGAAATCCTGCGTGACAGCTGAAGTGGAGGCTGGAGGAGGCAGGAGGGTCTGAGGAATGAGCTAAATGTGGCAAAGAGGTGATTGTGACTGTGAGTCTGAGATTTAACTGTGCTGAGCTGGAGTAGTAAGTCTAGGAAACAAGCAGAACTGAATGAGGGAGCAATGCAGTTATAGAGGAGAAAGTCAGGCAGAAGGGTTCCCATTAGTGATGCCATGCCGTGTGAGACATAGCAGAGACCAGCTGGTATGGATCAGCTGGGATTTGGGGTACAGGGCAGGAACAGCTAGGGGAATGCAAGGCAAAAGGTCTGTGAATGAAAGAATGCAACATCTACAGCTGGAGAAAGGCAAGGAAAGATAAAGAGAGTGATAAAAGAATATGGGCAGGCAAGAAGTCCTTGATGCTGATGATATGAGGTGACAGAAAGGCCAAGGAAGCTTAGTGTGAAGAGGTGGCTGGTGCTTGTTGAAAGAGTCCAGGAGATTGCCCAGGTGGTGGAGGAGAAGGATGGGGGGCTAGCACAGGGTTCAGGATGAAGCCCTGGCTTTTTGATGACTGAGTGGATCAGAGTTGTACACCGAACAGAGGATACACTAAAACATACGGCTTTAAAGGGCAGAGAAGTCACTACCACTGACTCTTCTATAACGTGCTCTGCCTTCCTGCTGGGCATTTATCCTCTGTAACTTTACAGAGGTGTAAGCATGGCTCTCCCCAGCAGAGTTCAGCAAGTTTGTCCAGTGCTTGTAATAGCCATGTTCCAGTCTCAGCTTGAACCTCAAAGATGAATAAATATCAAGTATTAATTCAGGATATTTTCCACAAAGTGGGGTGTGTGTGTGTGTGTGTGTGTGTGTGTGTGTGTGTGGAGAACGGGATTTGCATAGCTGGGGGCTTTTATGGAAAAGGAGTTCTAGGATGTCCCATGTATACAACAGTGTGGATCCTGTTAAGATATCCCACCAGATTGAGTGAAAGACATGGGGTGTCTCATTGTAGCCCTTACTTAATTCTGAGAACTTCTGTTGGTTTTGAGTTTTAACAGCAGACATCTGAAAAAAGCTTCCTAAATGTATTTATAGACTTTCTAATAGGATGAAAATGTCATGTTAATTTTATCAGATAACAAAAGCTGTTTGAAAAGATCATTCTGCCTCAATATGAATGTATGATTCTTGTCTCTGTCTGTGTCTCTATTAATCAGTGTGTATCTTTGAATATGCAAAAGAGCCTTTATAGTGTAGATACTTTTTTTCTGCCTAATGGTCATTTAAAGGCAGAAATATTATAACAGAAACAAACACAAACAAAAGAAACAAAAACTTTTTCAGATGTTACAGGTGTGGATTAGGGTCACTAGACTGGTTTTGAAGAGGTGATGATTTATGGTAGCTGATGATCCAATTATATTGCTTTGTCTTAGGTACTTGAGTGGCCCTGATTAAGAGTATCCAAATATGGTTTTTGATTTTTAAACATAAAGGAATTTGAAGAGTGGAATTATCCCTGTTTTACACAGAGGACAGTTATTCAACAGTGCAAAAGTTCTGCAGGAGAACAATTTGCATTGGAAAGAAATTTGTCATTGTTGATCCCTAATTACATATTTTATGTTAAATTTCACCCCCCTTTGATTTACCAGTTCCCAAGACTGTCCAGTTTTGTTCATGTGATATTCTGTAATGGTTAAAGAGAAAGGGAGGGGTGTTATGGTGATCAGAGAGACAAAGGAGACAGCCAACAGGAACAGGGGAAATGGAAAAACTCAAATAACTTAATGGGCTCAAATTGGGAAGTTGGACAATTTCCATCTGAGTCTTTTGAAAGATGTGACATTGCAAGTCCAGTAAAAAGGATTTTCAATAAATCTGTCTAATTAGGGTGGTACATTAGGAATGAAAAGTAGCAAATCTATATTTAAAGAAAGGAGCAAAACTTGTCTGGGCCACAGTGGACCTTTTAGTCTGATCATAATAATACCAAGCAGTGTTTAAAGTAAGTTCTAAAGGAGAGATTAATGAAATGCACAGGGGAAAATGAAATAAACATGCAACGTATATTTTCCTATTTGAAGTGTGGCAAACTACCCTGATATATTTTGCTAGGAAGATAACTGGGGTTTAAGATAAGGAAATGCCTTAGACCTAAATTATCAGGATTTTGGTAAAGGATTTTATATTCTGCCCCTAAGGAAACGGTTTGTTGCAATGTTAAAGTAATTAGTACAAGATTTACAGAAGGTTTAAGGAACTGACTGAGGGAAGGCAAAAAGTGCTAAGAGGGGAAATGCCAAGATGAAGTCAACAGTAGAATTCCTGAAGTAGGGGACCAGTAGCATCTTTGCACAGAAGTTAGCAGGGCTCATTGAAAGGACTTTGAGCTAGATGTGAAGGGGGAAAGAGATAAAGCCAGGCTTGTTAGAGATAAGCCTGAGGGTGGCACACCGATGTTTTAGGGACAGTGTGCTAAGCAAGGCCCTTCGGTTTGCTGTCACAGTGGAGGTAGAGGATGGAGATTCATATGGCAGTAAAGACTCAAGAGTTAGCGGTATATTGGAAGGAGAGACTGTGACCTTTGGAGAAAGAGGCAGGCAGCTCAGGAGGACTACAAGGATGTCATGAGGTTATGCAGAAGGAAAATTAGAAGGGCCAAAGCCCAACTAGAATGATTTGATGATCTTAAAGGCCTTTTCTAACCCAAATGTTTCTATGATTCTGTGATATATTGCCTACTATGCAAGAAAAATGCAGAGTCCTTTCCGGTACTATGTGCTTGTGAAACATCTTTTTTTTTTTTTCCCCTGGAAAGAGCATATTCAGCTCTGTACTGAGCAGGACCTGATGGAAGGAGTGCTTGTCTCTGGGCTGCCTGACACCAGCCACAGGTATCTGGTGAGAGGGAAGGGACCTAAGGCAAATCCAGCTGCACTATCTCAGCTGCTTTGTCTCTCACTTAGATCTGAGCCACACTTTTTTTCATTCCTGTGACACCCCACACATTCAGGAAGGACTAGAGAGTAGGACTCCAAGCACTTTAATGCATACGTCACCCTTCATTGAAATAATGTTGTTAGTAGGGCCTTTGTTTCCTGGGTCCCTCATCTGCTTTCATTTCAGATTGCCTTAGCTCAACAACAACAAAGGCCTGTTAGATTCCCAGCTATTTATATATATATATATTTATATAAATAATATAAATTTATATATATTATATAAATAATATAAATTTATATAAATTTATATTTATATAAATAAATATATATATATAAGCCAGGAGAATACAGGGCCTTCAGCTTCTTCATTAAAACAGTTTATATAAAATAAAGGAGAATTTCCGTGCTATATTTAAGCATTCAGAATGTCTGGCAGCAGCAGAATTAAACTCTTCTTTGCACATATTTAAATTACCATGAGATGTGTATTTCAGTTCACAAAATGTTCAACCCTTTGGTTGGTGATGTTGGGTGAATTTCCTTATATTGGGATGGATTTTGGCACAGGATCCACCCCCTTATGAGGAATAAACAACCCACTATGGACTTTGTTCACTTGTGTGTGAAGCAGCAGACCACATTCCTCAAAGAAATTTTTGGGAAAGGTCTTACAGAGAACATAAAGGCTCCACAGCACTAAAGGTAGGTAAACATCTAGGATAGTGTTTTGGGGCTATAGTTCAGTTTCCAGGAAAGGTGGAAGCACAATGACATCAGTACGGAGCAGGACAAGTGTGGATGCTCTTCCTGTCTGGAAGTTCAGAGAATGTTGTCTGACACTCCCAGTAGCAAAGCTGCCTTCTGCATTACTGGAAAGAATGGTTACCCAGCCCTCTGCCTGGGCACCTGTAGAAGCAGGGCTGTATCTAAGGTGGTTTAGAGAAGGGATTTCTCTTTTCTATTTCTATTGAAGAATGACCTCAGTCTGATGAACAGGCCCCATTCTGCTTCGAATGACCTGGAAAGGGTGGTGGCAGAGACCAAGAGAGGGGAGGCTGGAGGTTGATGGCGTTGCCTCTACAGGGATGTCACATATGTGGGAGCAGCTGGATGTGAGGTCCTGTGCCTGTGTGCTGAGCTGTGCTATCAGCTATACATATGTGCCAGTGAGCTATGCTAAGCCACTGTACACCACTGAGGGCAGAACAAGGGCAGAGATAAGTGTTTTCTTGCCTCATTCGTGCAGACTTAAGCCATCCTTTTTCCATGAAATAATATTTCATGTCCAAGAGGAATTCCTTCTACTCGGTGTCATGAGGGAGAAGCCTCCAGTTTTCAAATGCTATTCCTTCTAACTCATAGATCCTGGTGGGAAAGTTAGTCACAGACTCCCAGGGCATCGACTTTGTGGGGATGGGAGCAGGACCAAATCTCATTGACCACGCCATCCATGTTTATCAGTGATTAAGTGGCTGCAGAATGGGTCTATAGAGTGTCTTGGCCTCTGGACCTGGAAAATTCAATTTGTAGAAAGCATGGATGCAGCACTGCGTTCTTCTCCCCGGTCCTGGGTAGCTCTGGGGAGCCCGGCTAAGCTCTGCCTCTTGGCCGGTCCGTGGTGCCACGTGTCTGGGCGCCCTCGCGCTGAGTGCACCGGTGTGGGCTGCCGCGTTCTGTAACCGACGCTGAGAGGAGGTAAAGGGGCGAAGGAATGGCACACCTTGCCTTGCGGTTGGCTGGAGAAGATTTATTGCCATGTGGCCGCTGCAGTGGAGAGCAGCATCCGCTCCTAGCACCCACATGGACAAGATGGCGATGAGACAAAGGACGCATGGGGTTTTATAGGGGGCGGGTAGACAGGGGCGGAAGCCCCCTTGCCCAATGGGGACAGGCAACACGGGGGTGATGTGGACCATGGCAACCAACGGGAACACGACAGGGGTGTGTACAGGGTTCCGGGATGAATGGGATTGCGGGGATGGGGTAACTGACACAGAAGTTTCAGGAATGAACAGGGGGTGGTTACAAGACTGACATGGGAAGGCTCCAATGGTAAGTGACCCAGAGCAAACCATCGTGGGGGGAGGGGGAGGGAATGGGGGTACATAAAACTGGCTAACTAACATTATTAAAATCCCTAACTGAACCCAACCTGGGATGCAACACATGGATACTTGTTTCAAACATTTTTTTAAACAGAAGGTGTCATTGGGAAGAGTGTGGCAATTTGTTTAAGTGTCTTCCAGGGAAGGAGGGAGAGGCTACTTAGTTAGTTGGAAGGAGGAAAGATGTATGTCAGTGTAAGGTCTCCCTCACACTGACAGCCATGGCACTACAGGGACAGCCTTTACTTCTCCCTCAGTCTTTTCTTCCTGTCCCCTGTGTTGTTCTTACTGGTGTCCCCTGCACTCTGTGCCACATCAGAACATCTGCCCCCTCTTGTTCATCAGTTATTATCAGCATCCAGCCTGTGACACAGCAACTAATTGCATTGTCAATGCCTTCAAATGAAGAAGCAGTAGGAGCAGGAGCAGATGAACTCTTCAGCACCAAAGTCCTCTCCCTTTACAAAGGGAGAGAAAGGGAAAGAAGCAGGACTTCCTGCTGCCCACAATGCTGAGGTACGGGCAAATCTTCAAACTCAAGCTCTGCTTCACCTGCTGCCAGCCTTGCTTCTATCTGAGGGGTCTTGGTGTCCATTTGGTTGTGTTACCAGGGTGTAGTTTTTGGCTGGTGGCACTAGGATGACTGGAATGGCACAGCTTCTTTAAAGATTCTCCTTCCTTTGAATGCAATTGATGGCATTTTGGGAGTTCCTGTACCTGAAATTTGAGGTGACCTGCACTTGACTGCTGTGGTTGGATGGTACATTGTACCTGTCACCTAGAAAATTAAGTTGTTTGAATGTTCTTCTTGGGCAAATGAGTTAGGCACTGAAATACCTCTTCTGAGGACTAAGGCTCTTCAGGCTGCTTGTGATAATGTTTCATTGAATATCTTTAGGATCTGTGTTTTGAAATGAGATCCAACTGTTTAGCTCACAAAAGGCACAAATTGCCCCAATTATATCTATCCTGGTGGCAATTTACACCAGGGTAGGACTTGGTTCTAATACTTGGGGATCAAATATGAACATTTCTCCATTCATTTCAATGCTTTCTTTCCAGGATTTTGGTCTGTGCTAAAATGCAAGTCAGTGCTCCTTCCCGAGATTAAGCTTTAATTTGAGTAAGTTTCATTCTCCATCAGAGCTATGGCAACAATCTTCAAAGCTGATGTCATGGTTTAGGCATCTGGTGCACACATACTTGACCCAAAAGATAGAGGCAACATGTAAAAAACTGATGTGAGTGGAAGAAATTGATCAGGAGTTCTCTCTATGGTCTTTAACAGTTTCTTTTACCATCAGGCTGTTCCTTTCCAAAGATAATCGATCAATTATTTTTCCTTTGTTTCTAAGGGCCTGGGAGCTGAGAAGCTACTTCTCTGACATTTTGGTATAACACTGTAAAAATATGGAGCAAGTTTTCACATGAAACATGTAAGAGCCAAAGTTTGCCCATCACAGATGCCAATCTGGTTTCAAAGGATTTAAGAAGGCCTATTGTCAGCCACACTTTTTTCTTTTGTCTTTTTTCTTTTTTTTTTCTTTTTTCTCTTTTTTTAATTTTTTTTTATTTTTCTGTTGATGTATTGTCTTTGTAGCTTTTTCATCTGCTAATTGATGTATGGCTGTATATCCTGGTCTTTCAGCTGTGCTCCAGCTTTATATTAGAACTACTACTTTGTTTTTTCGTGATTCCTATGGTTCTATTTAAATGTTTAGGAAGATAAGTCTGAAATAAATTTGTAGCTCTTATGGATTAAAGTAACATTATTGAAGTGAACCAAGGGAAAGCAGAGATCAGTGGGTGCCTGAGCCCTCAGGCAGCCTGGAAAAGTGACTTAGCAAGGTGATCACAGTCATTTCACTGGAGCATCATGTTTCAAGCCAGAAGGTGAAAATTCAAATTCACTGATGAAGGGGAGGTGAGAGTAAGAATGAAACTGGGCCTGAAAGCTTGGAGTTGTGGACAAAAGAAAATGGGGGCAAAGTTAGGGGAAACATATGCAAAGAGAGAAGGGGAAGAGTGCAAGAGAATGGAAGCACCAGTAAGGAGAGACAGCAGTGGCTGCAAGGGGAGCAGACCTTTGGTCTGACAGATCCTGAAGGCCAGGATCTGTCCTTGAACAAATATTGAAGTGACAAAAAATACATAAACACCATTTTTCTCCTTTGGCAATTAGCAAACTGTTGGCATGTTTGTGGCATGTGTGGGAAGAGCCTGAACTCTAATGCTGCCTGCAAGCCAGACTCATGGTGAAATTTTTCTGACAAAGATGCATTTGGGTCCTTACTGTAGTAGGGGCAGGACAAGTACAAACTTGTGACCAACCTTTTTCATCTTGAAAGGGTAATTTCACTTGCCATTTCTGTCCTTGCAGAGCCTCCTTGGGGGCAATTCTTCCAGCAGAGCACATCTTATCAAGTTTTCCTCCAGAAACTGAAGCAGGAGCCAGAGTCCTTTGGAAAGCCCTGCATATAAATATCTGTTTAGTTAGTCTAATAAAGGTATTACTAACAGTGCTGCTTGGAGGATTTGTTGGGGGATTTCACTAAGACAGTGTTAGCAGTGGAATTATAGTCATTCTCTTGTAAGACCTTGTCAATGCAAGAGAAAATAACATTGATCCAATCAGAGATATTTTACAGGATCAATGTAATATTCTTTTGCATAATCACAACCAAAGGATTATGGGCCTGTGCTGGGAGTGATGAAGGATCACTTGACAGATCACAGCCTCATTTGTTCTCATCCTTTTAACTGGTGAAGTACGGGCAGTTTTTAAAAGTCTACCTCTAGATCCCTGTATCTTAAATACATCAGGGCTCCTTCGGGCCACAGGCATTATATATTCAGTCTATTGCTTTTAAACAATATTTTTGGCTACATACATTTTTCATAGCTGAGCCATACTGAAGCATCTTGGTATGACCTTGAGACAATTCCCTCTGCAATCCAGGAAACCAATGTACACAAAATGGGAAATGAGGCCCTGAGGTGAACAGGGAGGAGGAGAAGACAAATCAATATACAGCATGAGCCTTATAACCCAAACATCACAAGAGATTCTGAATAAGTTTGTGTAATTGAACTTTTGGATAATGCAGCAATTCCTCCAAGGAGATACAAGCATTGCAGATGGCAGTGAATTCAGGAGGCTCAAGAGCATCCTGTGGTATGCTGGGAATAACTTATTATCAAACAAGTCTCCCTAATTGTTTGCACTATTGTCTTTGCATTTTTTCAAGATCCCAGGTCTGCTCTATTGCTTTAATGACAGCTTTGTCATGCCTTGTGAAAGCCCTAAATCCCTCTACTGGCTAGTTACCTAGATATTCCTTTGGCTTTAGGCAGGCTTCTTCTGCTGTGGAAGAGAAGCTGTGTGTTTGATAGCTTCACCACATTTGATAGAATGGTTCCTTTGGATTTGCACGTACATCTCAGTAAAAGATGGAAAGGGAATATGGTGGCTGAGGTGCAGAGCAACGGCTCGGCTCACTGATAATATCAGGGACCATTCAAACTCCAGTCATGTGGTTTCAGATGATTACAACTGCAGGGCTGCAAAATTTATTTGGGGAATAAAAACCAGTTATTACAAGTGACATTTAAAATTAGATGGGACATAGCTCTCGTGAAATACAGCAGGCATCAGCTTGTTTCCATCAGGACTAGGACAGATGACCGAACATGTCCCTTTTTCAGTCATGGGCAGAGTCTAGCCTGAATCAGAGCACACAGCTTTGCTAGGAAGCTGTGACTAACATGAAGTATATGTACAGAGGAGTATGTGAGAGGATTCAGGAGCCTTTTGGAATTAACCCTTAAAACAAGTTCAAGCTGGGGACAAAATCTACAGGAGTTTGTGGTCTCTACAGCTTTACCTTGCACCAAGATGCATAGGAAGGGGAAGAGGAGACAGGGTTACAGATCACAGACGGGTCATAGCCTCTAGGCAGCACCAACCCTGGCAAAGTCCCCTTGCTGACCTTATTCTTGCAGGCTCATGTTTGGCAATACAGGTCTTCCACAGCCATCACTGTGAGGTGATTCGTGGAGGAAGTCTGGTTTGACAGCTCCCCTTTGCGTGGCCCGTTACCTCCTGCGCCCTGTGGCACGTGGCACACACCCCGTGCTTGTGCAGACTGTGACCCCCCCTGCATTGCTACACCTCTGTGGGCTCCTGCTGCCCACGGGCAACTGCTCCTGCTTTGCTGATGGCCATTTCCATAGGACCTGGCTAACTGTCCTGCCTGTAAGCCTTGGGACATTGTCATGGGTCTGGCGCTGTGGGTAGCACCAACATGGCAAAACAAACTCAGGTTGCCAGAATCATTAAGTGAGAGTAATTGTGGTGCCATTTTATTTTTTTTTTCCTTGCTACCTCAAATAATCAGTGATCAGATTGCTTCTGCAAAATGCAGTGCCAAGAAGTAATCGGTGATAGCAATCATTCACTGTATCAGCTCTGGACACAGAGCTTCGGTCTTTGGGCAGTTTTTAAATCCTTGCAATTCACAGGTGCCTGTCATTTGTTCTGTCAGTGAGTCTGAAGAAAATCTGTACTAAAATGAGGTTAGGGGTTCAGACTTAAACCCAGAAAAGCATGAAAAGTCAGAGCAAATCCGTGCTTATAGACTGTACTTTGTTGTGTAAGTTCAGGATGGACCCTTATATAGGATTTTCACTCTTAACTCATAGTATCCTGGTGCTGAGAGTTGAGTTAGATCATGGATATTTCTGGATTGTGCATATTTTCCTGTTAGTGGATCCATAGGCATATGATGAGCACGCCAGTGTAATTTGCATTTTAAAGCAGTCTTAAAAAAGTTCTCATGCCTGCAGCTGGGCTTTGAGAAGATTGTGTTCCCTGGAGTTAGCCCAGGGCAACGTGCTGAAGATCACACCTAGCTTTTACTCTGTTCTTGCTCAAGCAAAACTGCTTTTAAGTTCAGGAGAGCTATGTCAGCCTTGCTGAAGTTGGAAGCAAGCATGCCTTTGACTTCAGTGGGACATAAATTTTGCCCAGCATTAATTTTTGCTTGTGAAAAGTATTCAAGAAAAAATGGAGAACGGCCTTCTAAACCAAACCTCCCAGGGACTTACTAATCACTCCTTCTTGCATAGGTTCACTGCCATGTGAGTCCCCTGAAATATTACCTTATGTGGAGCAGGAGGTTTGCCTAGAGAAAATGACCTATATACAAGGCAAGTGCCACGTAACACTTGCAGTTAACGTTTTATTTGTTGGTATAATAAAAGCATGTCAGCAGTTCAGTGTTGCCAAATTCCATTTGCCTGTTTGGCTGGGATATGTAGTTTTTTTTCCTGAGGAGAGAGTAAAATTATGTTCATTTGTTTCTTTACGACGCTGCTCCTGGCGAAGAATATTTTGTGTCAGGGCTGATAAATATTTGAGTGAATTTTTTGAGGTTGTTACTATGAACCACTGCCCAAAAAAAGTTCAAGGAAAAATAATCCAAGGCTTTGTATCAATTCATATACCTACCCTTACAAATAAAAATGTTAGGTCTTTAGTTGAATAATCCACTACATCTCTGACATAGTGGTCTTTTGTAGAAGTCATTTCTTCTGTGAAAGCTGCAAATATAAACGTTCCCTTTCAACCAGTCTCACTCACAAATAAATAACTCAGATCTTCCTTGATGCACATTGTGTTGACCAAGCAATTTCCATCATCTTAGGCTTGTTACTTTTTCATTTTTCCCAGAGGGATTTGCAATCATTATGAGTCACTTTCCATTTTGACTTGTAGCCCAAGCAATTGAACATGAATGTGAGGCTTCGATAGAAGCTGCTCACTGCAGATAAGAGTAACCCCCATTTACAAGCAAGTAAGGTCAGGCCTTTCCATCGTAACCTTTTAGGGGGATGCTGATCTTTCAGGCTATTACACAGGCAAGAGAAGCATACCATGATATCCATGTCACTGAGATTTTATACCATCCCATCACAGTAGCATCTAAATACCGACATGCACTACTCTGCAAGGAAATACAGCTGAGAAACTGTCTGGAGTAGATATGCCATGTATTATTAATTACCCAGCTGAAGCATCTGTAGAAATATTTGTACTATGGGCTCTGCAGCTCTTTTCCCCCCATTCTTTTGAGCACTTATTTGAATATTGTTATTTATTTTAGGCTACCTGGTGATGCCCAAGCTTGAGGAGCTTAATTGTGCTGTAGGCAGAGGAAGTTGGGCACTTTGTGCGTGTGCGGTCCCTGCCATCACGCGGGCTCACTCAGCAAAATGGTCGATGCGGGCACAAGATGTGTAAATCAGCCAGTGCTGCAAGAAGAGCACTTAATTGAAGCTTTATCAAGTGCCTGCAGAGCTGACCTCCGAGCAGCAGCTGAACCACAGTTGGGATGGGAGTGAGCCAGCAGCTTTCACTGATGACTAAGCCTGTGTGCTGGGAAAGGATTTGCTTAGAAAACTTGCCTGCTTTACCCATGGGTGGCAGAGCACTGCATAGCTAGGGGTGACTTAAATCATTCTGCCTAACTTACTTAAATTGTTCCTTTCAGCACAAATTCAGAGCTTTCAGGACACTTTGATGACTCTGTAGTTGTGTACAGGGATTTAAGCTAAAGCCAGGCTGCTGATGGTCGGGGTCAGCACGGTGCTAACGGCACAGGGGGTGTCAGGCTGTATGGTGACATGATGGCAAATTCGGGCCTGTAAAGTCTTTTGTGCTGGTCTGGCATTGCAAGAGTGGACCCAGCACGTTTTCTATCCCTTCTGCATGAGCATTTCCCTGCTCTGCATGTCTGCAGCTGTGTATGCAGAGACAGGTAAATATCCAAGAGTTGTAGATATTTGGCTGTTGAGAAATGGATCCCACTGAACTACACAAGCACACTAAACTAAAATAAAGCCCTGAAGGCTGAAAGCAAAAGGAGAAAGAACTGTGTAAAATTTCACAATGCTGAAAATAATGGAGGACCAAATTAATTTGGAGACAAAATCTAAGCAATCTTGACAGGCAATTGGAAACTTATAGACAACATTCTACTACATGTCTGCAAAAAACTGTAGTGCTATAGCTGAGAAAGAAGACAGTATTGTTAAAACCTACAATAGCTTCACTATGAGAGGAAGCAAAAATAGCAGGAAATAAAAATTTTGAATGGGCCTTTTCTCACATACAGGAGGAAGAAAGGGCAACATACTGAAATATCTGGAAATTAAAACCTTGGAATGATAACAGCTAGGTAGAAGAAGAAGTACAAGAAGGAAAGCTATGGGTAGCTGTGTTGATACAGGAAGCAAAGCTCCAAAAGCTATTAAAACCCAGACACTTCAAGTAAATTATTATTATATGCTCTGTAATAGCAAAGCATATTAATGATAGAAATGCTAACAATAGTATTTGCCTTTTGCTAAATGGAAATGATTAAGAAAACCTGTGGAAGTCAAGGATATTTTTAATAATGTTTAATTAATAATAATTTTTATTTCTCATTTGGGAAAATCCTAGATAAGATATTCTTGCCTGTGATGACAACAAAATACTTTCTTCTCCAGCAGTAATTTAGACTGACAGAACAGTTAATAAATTCAGTCATTTTAATTTAATTGATCTGAATAATTTGATCCCAAGCATTTTAAAAGACCGGGCTAAGGAAATGTCCAGATTTAATTCATATAAATGCAGATTTTTAATATTCGCCAGGATACTGGTGAAATAGCAAAGACCTAGAAGAAAGCTGATATTATTCAAACTCTTGTAAAGTTTAAGTATAAAAATGCTAGGAAAAGTAATGCAGCAGCTAATGTAATTAATGAATAAATTAATAAAGAATTAAATACAGATATGCTAACTAATGCTAATCAAAATGGATTTATAACAATAGATCTCATTAAAGTAATTTTTGTTCATAAAGGCACTAGTGTTGATTGAATATTCCTTCTCTTTTTTTAGGCACTTGACAGGATACCAGATGACATTTTTATTAATAAACCACAGAAATCAACATGATGCACATTAAATGGATTAAAAAGCTGGGTAAATTATGGAGTTTAAAATGAAATTTTCTATAGATATAAAACAGGTTTCACAGGATGTTACAGGTAACAGCATTAGGCATTTTGCATTAGGCTAGCTATCATTTTTATTAAAGAACTAGGGAAAAACATGACAAAGTGATCCATAAAGTATACTTATAATAGTTTGGAGAGTGCTAAATAATAATGCAAACCAGGTAGATCTGTGGAAATGGTTGAGGAGAGCATGCTTGGTAATGCAAGGCTTATAGAGCTCAACCAGCCAAGCTTAAAGAGAGGACTGAGGGATGGCTTCACCATAGGCTATAAAGCTGCATATGGAAAGAAAACCTGCTTAGACAGGACTCTGTATCTAGCAGGCAGATCTATCACAGGTGGAGGGCTGAGGTTAAACCAGCTGAATTCAAATGAGATATAAGGCCAGTTAGTGGGGAAGGTATTAACCTGAGGAACAGCTTCCTTTTGGACATGGCAGATTCTCCATTGAAAACACCTTGAAAACTTAGATTGTATTTTTCAAACAGAATTAAATTCCAGACAGTCCCATGGCCTCTACTGGGCATCTCAGTGAGTGATCATAGAGCTGCCTTCTGCACTCGTAATTTATGACTGAACATTACATGGAAGTTGTGGTTCTGGAAAATGAGTGCCTGACACCAAGAGTTCAGATTTTACCTGTCAGTCAAAGGGTTCTCTGGCTTTCCTGAACACAGAGCAAGACTTGGAGTATTTTATGTGTGTAAGTACACAAAGCCATAGATGCATCCACTTTAAAGCTTTAGGTAGCTGCATGGATCTGGTGCCACAGCAATGCAGCCTAGGAGTGCTCTTAATGCAGTGGCACGTTGTGCTGCTGCTTCACGATCAAGCCAAGAGGATTTTATCAACATCATCAGCATTTTACTGTACCATAACTCAGAACTGAGTTCAGCCGGCAAGCCAGCATGGCCAGCTGTCCCACAAGAGGGGATGTGGAGGGTGATGTCAGGAACAGGCACTAAAAGAGGGAAAGAATACAAGGGAAAGTTAGAGAGGAAGGACAGGCACTAAAAGAGGGAAAGAATACAAGGGAAAGTTAGAGAGGAAGGACAGATGCACTAAAACCATCAGCAGCAGAAGGGTGGCTAGAAAACAGAGAAATGTGAAAGCTGCATTTTAAACCATAAATTTGTGTACATAAGGAAAAGAAAGGAGAGGAGTATTGCACAAAAGCAGGGAAATTAGGGAGGGAAGAGAAAGAGCATGTACATAAAAGATGGGGAGAGAGAAAAGGAGAAGAAACAGAAATGTTTGTTAGTCTTTGTGACCTTCTGTTGCACTTACTGAATTATTTATTCTGATATTTGCTGGTATCTTCCTGCCAGCTGTTTTTTTGTCACGATATAAATAAGAGCAGAACTCTGTTACTGCTATTCCTGGAGGGATTTTGATGTTGAATGGCAGTGGGCACCTTCCCCCTCCCCCTGGCATCAGGCGATTATGAATTATGCCAAATGCCTCTAATAACTAAAGGGAAAGGGCTGCTCAGCACATTTGGAATGTAAATCTCATTTTTTCACTTTTGTAGGTCATGAAATGCAGCCCTTTTCTAAAGCCCTGTGCTCAGATCACAAGCTACCGCTGCACACGAATTCCTCAGCCTAGCCTCTGCAAGGGTGACATTTCACCCAATGTTGAACCCCTCAGCATCCTGAGGGCTTGAGATAAGATTGCTATTATTGTTGTTTTAAACACAAGCATGCTGCATCACATCACATAAAAAAGCGCTGCACCGATATTATACCACATGGAAAACCAGATGATTTAAAACCCAGAGATTTTGTATTCCAATTAAAAAGCAAGAACTTAATTTATATTTTTTTCCATAGCCTGCAGGTAGTCATGGGGTACAGTTTGCAGGGAATCTGCACTTATTGGCCAAAACTTCAGAAGTGTTCACTGTCCCGCCACTCTCAAGCAACCCATATAAGAGAACAGGCACTTTTGGGACCCATATTTAGTTCCTGAGTTCTTACATCTCCTGCCCTTGGCACCTTCTTTGCAGGAGCAGGTTCTGTGCTGCAGCTTGAGGAGCTTGTGGTCTCTGGAGAAGATGCATGGTTCTGCTTTGCAAGAAATGAAAGGGAGGGAAGAACCCCTTAAACATTCATGAGCTGAACTTTCTAGTTTATGATTGGAGTCATTTAGTTATGATTTGATTTATTAAAGAAATATGGATATTGATCTAGCACCAATATCCAATTGTGATGGACAAAAACTCTCTAACAGTTTTAAAGTTAGAAAGTGTATGTTTATTGTGACGCCGAGCAGCGTGCGGGATAGCTCCCAAATACACACCGCGCCTTTCAAATGATTACAGAGTCCTTTTATCCACACAAGAATTGAATACCCAAAATACAAATACATATTCATCATTTTGGTACATCCCATTCCTTGCTTTGTATGCTAATCATTTCAAAAGCTATTAAGCATGCGTAGTTTGTTCCTTGAAATGGGTCGGTGGTCCCTTTCATGGGGAGGGGTCCCGAAATGAGGAAGTAAATGAAGTCTTCCTCATTCTGACCTTTCTACCTTTTCAATGCAAATATGACACATGAACCTTGGTAGAACTCCCATTCCTTGTCTTCAATTGGTTTTGGAACAGAGGAGGCCCACAATTGTCTTATGTTCCTAAAAGCTATTTGTCAGTTTCTATATTCTTCATTATAAACCCAGCCAACTAAACTTTGTGTTGACAAGCAATCAATTATTAGTTAACTACTAACTCTTAACTTCATCAAGGCCTACTTACAGAATCCCTTTATTTTAATTAACTTTAGTAAGGCTTATCTCTAACTAAAATCTTAGCTTCTCTAAAATCTCTAAATTTCTTAAAGTTTATGTTTCAGATTCAGGTCATAGATGGTCAGTTTTTGCTTCCTACTGTACCGGCACTGCACAACATCCAGTTCAGAACTTGTTTCATTTTGGAAGAGTAAGCAAGTTATGTAAATATTTAAAAGGAGGGGATGCAGGTAAAAGGGAAAAAAATTAAAATTACTTGGTATTTGTTTTGCTTTTGGGATAGACAGTTTCTGTCTGTGGGGAGAAATTAACTTTTCTACACAACTTAAATCTCTCTTAAATACTTAAAATAGAGCTCTGGTAGTGACATGGCGCTGAGGCCTTGCTGCTGGCCAGTTTCACCTTATCATATTTGCTCAGAAAATTTCCAGCCCAGCAGAGTAACTTTGCTGACAGCTCTGCACGAACTCCAAGATATTTTCTTGCTTGCAAATTAAGTTTTCCCAGCAATCCACCCTGCTACTTCAGTTATCATCACTGGAGAATGGATGTCCTCAGGGACTCAAAGAGGACTATGCAGTCTCTCACCCATGGGTTTTAACTTGACCTTGCTCACATCACTAGTGACCAAAAGTCATTACCATAAGTGGCTTATGTGAAATGTATTGGTCTCAGTCAATTATAAGCAGACAGTTGTCTGCATGACTAAACCACCATCCCAAATGGTGCTTTTTTTGGGAAGTCCTAAGCATAAGCAGGGTCAGTACAGCTGGACTGAAACCTCAGCAAAAGCACAAGGAGAACAGATTTAAAGTTTTGTACTTATTCATTTTCAATAGAATGAAAATAACACAAGCTGTAAAATAGCTGTAAAAGGTATTTCAGGTCTGCATAAATTAGAGCAGTCTCTGGGGTTGCTCTGACTTATACATGGGACAGTCATACTCCCCAGACAGCCCCCATCTTCAGAAGATACCAAGGTGGCAGAAAGTGTTTCTGGCAGCCTTTGCCCTCACCTCTGCTGAGGAAGAGCAGAGACCAGCAGCCCAGACTGTGTCCAGCACATCAGTTTTTACCCAGTGTGCCCATACAACAAGCTCAGCCTTGCTCTGCACAGAATATCACACTGTGGACAAACAGGGATGCTGTCCACCAGGCCTTTTTGAGCCACAGAGAACCATCAGACTTGCTGGGACTACCCAATGGTACTCAGCTTTGTTGGGGTACAGATGGGGTGAGATGCAGAGCCAGAGCCATGGCCCAGGAGGAGAGAGAACAGTTGGTCCATTTTGCTTTAAGCTACAGGCAGCAGATTTTCAATCTGGGAAAGGCTTGCAAGAACTGATCTGGAAATTCAAAATAGCGGATTTTTCTCAGAACTGAAACACCAAAGCAGACATTTATTTTGAGTCAGCTGAAAGCCTCTGATTTAGTAACTGAGCTATTTAATTTTGATTTTCCTTTATTTATTAATTTATCTTGGTAAACACATGCTGACTACTGCCTGCTGCTAAACACCCAGTGCTTCCTCTGTTCCACTGCTCTCCTCTCCCCAAGCAGTTGAGCAGTGCAATGTCTCTCTGCACAGCTACAGGGAAACAGCCCTGGGAAGTGCCTTCCTGGAGGCCCACTCTCTGCTGTGACTTAATAATGTCTTTCTGGCTTTCCCTACAGCAGGGAAAAGCTTTACTCCATGCCTGCATTTGTGCTCCTTCTGCAGCTCTGTGTAGTCCTGCAGTGGTGGGTACATTAAAATTCACCTCAAAACATTAAAACTGAGCTTCAGGATGGGATTCCTACCAAGAGGCCCAGCAGAAGGCCTAGTCTTTGATTAAGGACTGTGTATCTGAATTGACTACTGTCCTGAGGAAAAAGACTGCCTCAAAGCATAAAATCTAAACAGTGAAAGAATTATTGAGATATTCTGTTTTCCTTTTTTTTTTTTTTTTCCAAGAAGCTCAGGTGCCTTGTCTGCAATCTCACAAAGCTGGAAGTGTGTCCAAAATTCTTGACCCCTAGTCTTATGCCTTAGCTGTAAAAGCATCCTTTCTTCCTGAACAGCTGTAGTAATGGTCTGCCAAGGGAATGAAGAGAAATGGAGACTCTTGTCTCCAGTATTATGATTCTGAATAAAACCTCAGGTCAATGTAATCAGACGTACAGAAAAGAGAAGGATGATGTCTCTATGACCTGGTTGAATTACTGGCATTGCAGAGCTGGTCCAATTTTTTTCATAAATGGTAAACTTATCAATCTGGGGGAGAGTCAAAGGGTTTTGTGAAATTTTGTGAAGCACAGTGACAAAATAATCACTATAATGTCAGAAGGCAAGGAAGGATTGAGGGAAATAAGGCAGTGAAAAAGTAACTTTTTTTTCAGCACGACAGATATAATTATGGAAATTATAACAATTTCTAATATTCTAAAAATAGACTTCCAATGTTTTTAGGGAATATTTCTCAAGGAAAAATGGATCCAGTTAAAAATCAAAGCATTTCATTATTTTGCCAAAACATTCTGGGTTGACCTAAAATGATTTTTTGTCTTAACATTTCACTGAAAAGCTTTAAAAATTTTATTCTGCTTGAGTCAAATTTAATTTTTTCCTGATTTTTCTCATTTTCCCACCTGTTTCTGATGGATCTTTCTTTACTAAAACAGCATCTTCACTTTTGCTAGCTTGATCTTGCACACTTGAATGTGAAAAAAGGCAAAAATAAGTTGAAAATTAAATGCATTAAATTTTCATGATGTGTAACTTTAGTATGGATATGTAAATATTTCATCCCTCTTTGGTTCCTTTAAAACATCCTTCAGCCCATTGACTCTAGTAATGGGCCAGGTAAACATCTTGACCTTTATCTACTCAACCTAAAATCCCTATAAATAACTTTTATTGGTTTCTCTCCTCTGCAGCTATATGTAGTGTCACAGCTAAGAATGTCATGCCCCAAACTGACAATTATGTTTTCCATTTTTTGTTCTTTTGCTTTCTTTTTCTTCTTACATAGTTTATAAAGCACAGAGACAAGAAAAGTCAAAAGAAAGGTCTTTGTTCAAATAAAGGTAAAATTCTGCTACAGACAGAAAAGTGACTTTGGAGAAAAAATTGTATCATCAGACTCCATATTTATTCTCTTCAGTGGCATCCAGATCAAATCTACTTGGTTTTCAAGGTGATATTTCTAACCAGCCAGCCCTTAAACTCAAATTGGGATCTGAAAGTCAAGCTGTGTCCTTTCTGACTCATGCATAATCATCCTTAATAAAGTTTCTATAGACAGGATTTAGCTGACGAGTTGGTGTTTTTCATACACAAGACAAAAGAGATTAATCCAAGGCATTCATCCATAGCTAGGCTGACTCTTCATCATTGGCTGGTTAATGTGTGCTATCTGTAAAGCAAGCCAGAACAGGATGATCCAAAGAGCAGATGTCCTAATATGGAGTTGATTTTATGCAATGCTTTTCTCCACCACAAATGCATTTCATTTTAACAAAGTATTTCCCAGATAAATCCACTGGTGAGCCCCTGTGATAGTAGACCTTGGAGAAATCCCTTTTGCCTTCCTCCCCCTCACCTTTGTGCCCATCTTCCAAAGCAAAATGTGTGTATGGGATTAAAAAGGGGAAAGAGTGGGGACGATGAGACAAGGTAGGAATACCTGGGGCTCTGCTCTGCAAAGGGATCAGCTGGTCAATGGAAGATGAAGTCAGATTTGGAGTTTCCAGCCCCATAGCTCTCCTTGTTGAGCATGGTACCTCATGGAGTATGGCACATGATACTGAACACCCTCTCAAGCTCGCTGACATATGCATTTGTATATTTAATGTACATGTATGGCAGCCTGACACCCGCTGTGACAGGAACCACCAGCGGTCTGTGCAGCAAGCTACCATCTCCCATCTCTTTAGGTTGAGGTAATGATGCAGTTTGAGCTTGCTTTGAGATCTCCTCTCTTTTTAATAAGTGTTAGGTCTTGTCTTAAATGTTATTATAATCCACTTGTCATGTACTTAGCATGCTGAGTAGTCAGGCAAGGAGAGGGGAGCTGACTGGGTGCAGGGTAAGTTAGGTATTCCTCTGCTCGGGAGAGCTCTGGTCCTTCCCCTTAAGCACACCTACCTCATATCTGATGATGAATGTTAAAGGGAAGACTGGATGTCACCTGGCTTTTTTCCTGCCACCAGGGTGCCTGTAAGAAACCAGAGGAAGCAGTTCAAAGAAGTGGTGCCCTTTAAGCAGAGAGAGAAAGAGATCATGCTTATAGGAGGCATTGCTTTGCAAGTAGCACAGTGAAGCAGAAGTGGCCAGTCTCTATTTCCTGATCTATGCTAGACCAGCTTAGGAAGCAACTTCACCCCCTGCACCTCAGCCATCTTACCTGTTAGTGACAATGGAGATCCCTCCTTTGTAAGGCATTTGAAATCTGTTAGTAAAGAATGTGCTATTAGAGAAAGGAATATTACTGTCACAATGCTAATAGAATTACTCAGTTTCTGTCTGGACAAAGATGAGATCTTTGTTGGCTTCTCGAACAGATGTGTGGCCAGGTTTTGTCTCATCAGAAATGGTTGTTGGTTATTGCCTTCAAACACTAGCTTACCTACTAGTGGCTCAGTCTGGGACCCTGTTGTGTGTTTGAAATGCAGAGGTTGTCCCTTTGGAAGCTGCCAGGACTTCTGGATCATATTTGTGTCTGACATGAAATTGTGCTCTTAATGGCCTGATGCAGTCTGCCACCCTGGGTTGTGACAGTCTGGGGCTGTCACAACATTTCTTAGCTTCCATACTACTATTCCTCCTGCTGCTTTGATCCCTGCTCTTCTCTGCTCCCTTTCTGTCCCTTTCCTTAGTCCCATTTTGTTATTATTAGTCTTGTCCTTTCAAATTGTCCTGTTATTTCTAGTGTTCCTCTCCTGCCTCTTTTGCATAGACCCTGTGTCTTCCCATGCAAATTGTGTAACTCATAATGTTCCCTATCTTGGAAGAACCAGAGGTGGCCAGCACACAGCAATTGTGGCCTCTCACAGCAGGAACACACAGGTAACTGTTTTTTTAGGGAGCCTCAACACAGTGAGTGGGCAGCAATCAGTCCAGGCAAGAGAGGAGACTTACACCTTATCAACAAGGCTAGGTTGGGCCTCTTAAAGAGGTCTGGGGAATCCTCCTCTGTGTACTTGTTCATTTGTCCCAGGTATGAGTTGGGTGACTTTGAGTCCCTTTCTCCAGTTCTGTTTCCTCACTGTCTTCTGAATCTCCTGTCCATCTGTCAGCAAGATTGTACCACATGTCTCCTTGTGATCCTGTCACTGAGCTTTCTTCACCATGTGAATGCAGCTACACATAATCCAAGGCTATAAGAGTTGTATATAGTGATGGATGATGCTCTGCAGTGGAGTCAGGATTGTGTGATTGTGGGATTTGGAGGTCCTTTGCTGTCCCAGCAGTAATCACTGTACACACAGAGACTAAACAAGAATTCAGCCAAACCAATATTTTCTTTAGGGCAAAATGTCATGGAGACTTTGAAAAATACATTGAACCCTTCTTTTCTGATTATTATACTGTATTTTGATGCTCCTTCTGTTGAAATTTTTCAGAACCTGTGTCTCTTCTAATTGAAAAAACAAGATACAAAAATAATCTGGAACTCATGACTCTCAAAAAGAATCAAAAGCCTGGAGAGCAGCTCAGAAATTCAGGATAGGACATTCCATATTAATCTGCAAAGCAGTGCTTGCACTGCATATATAGGAGCATTATATTGCAGTTCAAGGTGATAATAGATTAATTCTATACAGTTCTGATGCATATACATCTATGTATATGCATAAAAAACTATCACATCAAGCCTTCAACAAAATTTTGATAGCAGTGCCTCAACAACTGAGAGGAGTTCAAAGAAAAGCAACAAAAATTATCAGGATGGCTTCAGGATTGATTTAAGTTGAAAGATTAGGTGTGCTTAATGTGGGTGAGAGATAATGAAGGCGGGCAGGCACTAAAAGACTACAAATATTTGGTGGGTGTTAATGCTAAGAGGGGAACAATTACTTTGTGTGATTTAAAGGGGTATATAATAAGAAATGACACAGAAGAAGTGACAAGATAGTCTGAAAACTACAAAGAACCTTCTGCTGTCAAAACATAGTACTGTGTTGTCAGTGAAGTATCTACAGAGGTAGGTAGCAGGCCCTGGAAGCAAAACTTGGGAGGTTATGCTGCATGAAGTCAGCTTGCTCTAGAAGAGAGGTGAACTGGAGATTACCTGTTCACCTGCTTGAGACAGCTTTCCTCTACCACATCTTTGTGAATGCACCAGTCATTCAAATGACCTCTTCTAACTCAACACATCGAATCTGTGTATTATTTTATTGATAAATGGTTATGACTTCCTTATTATGTTGTTCCCAGTGAGTGTACAAATTTCAGGAATCTTGTTAATTTGGCTCAATCTTTCATATGTTTTCTTAATATCTAGTCTAAACCCACAAAAATCTGGTAAGCTTGTCCATCAGGTACCTTGCCACACAGGTAAGAAGAACAAAGGCTGTTTTTTTTTGTTCTTACATTGTGCTGATTCACAAATTTCTTCACTGCCAGAGACACAGCTTCTCTTCTGAGCATAGCCCATAGCAGGAGCCCCCACACACTCAGGGATGAGATTCGTGTTACCATTAATGTTGGTTTCTTCACCAAGTACACTTCAGCCTGCTTTAATTTTGTTCACCTGCAGCACAGTGGACTGTTCACATCCAAAGACGGAGTCTCTGCATCAGACCTTTGGTCCTCGCTTGCTAAATATTTCCAGAGGTCATTTTTGGCAGGTGTGACACCTGCCTGGGCACTGCCTCAGGACTGTGGGTGGGGTGCAGAAAAACATCCAAGACCATGAGCAGAAGGATGCTCATGCCAGGGGTTTCTGGAGGAGTAAGGCAAGTAAAAGACAGAAGCACAAGTGCCATCCAAGCACTGGTGCAGGGGAGAAAATTTTGTGCACTTTTCTCTTTTTCTTTTCTTGACACCTCATTTATTTCAGTGGCTGTTTACTGCTGGAAGGTGAGACACATAAGGCCCCTAGCTGTTAATTGCTTCTTCCAAAAGAACATTGTAAACAATCCTAAAAAAATTTATGATGGAATTTGTTTGCCTTTTATCAGCTAGAAGTTTTCTGGAGGGAAAAGGAACCACCACACTTCACTCCAGCCTGGCCATTGCAGGGCCTGATCCTGACCGGACGCCATTTGCAGTAGCTGCGATCCCTCAGCCCGGTGACCCCACTGTGGGCAGCCACCAAGGCAGTGATGGGGAGCTCCACTCTGGGCATGGCTCCTCCATGTCCCTGTGGGAAAAACAAGCCCCTCGTGCCACATGGCTCTGGTGGCAGGTGCAGCTGCTCCTCAGCAGAGGTGGTGCCCGCTGGAGGCAATCAGGGGCCCTCAGGGCCCTAATTGGCTCCACCTGCCCCCCCCCCCCCCCCACTCATCCCGGGGGCCATTTCAGTTCAGCCTGGGAGTGTTGGCTCTTCCCTAAGCTCTGCAGTGAGGTGGCTTAAATTTTGAGGGATGTCATGGTCCTGGCTTGCTCATTGCTGGATGGATGGATGGATCATCTTTGTGATGAAGGACCCTACTACCAGCTCCTGTGGTCCATCTTGTGGGCTCATGCCCCTTGTGAGGCTCTTCCCACCATTTGAATGAGGTATGTGCATGGCTGGGTACAGGTAGGGCCTGGTTTTGTGCACCTGGACTCTTCTGAGGCTGCTTGGAGCTGGTGCTGGGATGTCCCTGTGGCTTGGGGACCAAGGTGCTGTGGCCTCTGTGGCCCAAACCAGCAGTGTAGGCTTTGGTGATCTCCTGGACTGGGTACAGCTCTTCTTGCAGGCAGATTGTGTGATCAAAAGTAGCAGCTAGCTGAGGCCCCTTGTGTGCCCTGGGTTGTAGCTCTGTGGTACAGAAGTGTCATCTCCCTCAGCTGGGGACCTTCCCTGGTCTGGGAGGTGACATCCAGTGCTAGGGCTGAGTGATGCAGGCTTGGCTTGTAGAACAGCTGTGTGTGATCCTGGGAACAAAACTGGTGGCCTGTGAGGTTGTTCCTATGCACGCTGGATGTCCAGCTGCTTTGTTTTCAATCCAGGGAGGCTGTAGCTTGGGGTCTGCATGGGTCTGAGAGCTTCCCCTGAAGCTGTTACAGCCCTGGCAGAAGACAATCGCTCCACGCTCCTGGGTCTGAAGGTGATCAGGACTTGGTGTGACTGGGCCTGTGGAGTTGGTGAATGAGCAGTAAGGGAAAAGTGCTTCATGTGTGTTTGGTCTATGCTTAATTAAGAGTAAGTGAAAATATATTTAAACAACAGAGAATTTATCAACACTTTCCCACAAAAGGTTCAGGGGCCAAAGGGATCAGGAAAAATGGGTTCAATTGGGTTAATAGGACTCTTCCTGTTCTTTAGTGTTGTGTTTTCAGTTTGGGGTTTTTGAATGTGTGGGTTTGGTGACTTGCAAGAGAGGATGGTAGTTAAAAGCTCTCAAGCTGCATCCTTAAGTCACTACCCAGTGAATAGTGCTGTGTGCAGCTGAACACCTGTGTGTAGTTTCCTGTCTTGCACTGACTCTTCATCCTGGAGCAGCTCCTCACACAGGTCCCTGTGTGCTGGCACAGAGCCTTGGACTGGCCAGCCCCAGGAGTTTGTGTTTTGCTGCAGAGTGTGTAATTATTCACCTTATGACTCAGTCAGCAGTACTGTGAGTGTCAGCATGTAATTCTTCTCTGCCCTAAAGTAATGGTCTTTGACCAATGGTCCAGGAACTATTTCTATGGGTTTGTGAAAGATAATGAGAAAAGTGAGGCTGTTGTCATTAGGCTTAAATTCATTATTCAGGGATCCATACCTCCATTTGAGATGCTTTATAGGTCCATGAGTTTCAATAGGCTGAAACCAGTGGCTCTGACAGCTTTCCTACCTTCTGATGGTCCCTTACATAGTATCACCACTTTTTCCCCCCCTAGAGTAACAAATAGGAAGAGTACTGGGTCACACTTTTGTAGAGCAAACTATTATCAGGAAGCTATAATGGTAGCAGTCTAATTGAATTGACATTTTATGTATTATAAGTGATTCTATTAAATTAATTTTATTGTGATATGTATCACATTGTGTGAGATTTTAGGGGAAAACTGCTACTTTGTGCCAGATGTTGCTGAGAGGAATATTATAAATGGCAAAAGTATTATAAAGACTGTCTCTTTCATGCAGGATTCATGTCTAAGGTCTAAATTTTAATACTCTCATTGATATTTGAATTTTATTCTGTGTATTGTTTGACAACACCCAATCCAAATATGCAAAAAAATCAATCTAGCTCTAAAAAAATTTGAGATTTATGGCACATATGTGATTGACAAATATTGGCCTAATTTTAATTTTCTTCTGGTTATTGATCAATACCCAGATATTTAGGGTAGGTTTTCAGCTGTCCTCTATGAGTTTAATTGCTACATTATTGGAGGGAGTCTTAACAGACAAAATACTGTGGGAAGTGTTGGTAAAATGCAAAAGGTTACTGCTCTGCAGTTGGCTCATAATGCAGAATTTGATGCTACTTTTTGTAAGTGCTGTAGTCTTGTCTAAAAAGATCATTTGCCTGGGATATACTGCTAGGGTTGGGGTTGGTGGGAACATCATCTGTACTGTGGGGGTTTTCCTCAGAAAACAGTCTCATAAATCCTCCTCTGAAGAACTGTAATAACTGTTTTTGGATTTCATATCTGTGTGACTCTTGTATATCCAAAAGATATGAGGCCCATGTGCCTTTTCAGCTTTATTTTGTGTTTACATTTATCTTAAATGGTACAGGCACAGTGATGGCAGATTGCATAGGGGTATTTTTATTAGGAAAGCCCAGTAATACAAATAGTTGTAAAATTTGTCTAGACAGAAGAATAGACTAAAATAGCAGTGGAACATGGGCAGGAAGGAAAGAAATACAAGTGTGTGTGTGTGTTGGATGGGGGAGTACACAGGCCTGTTTCTACCTCCAGGGCAAATTATCAGGAGCACATTACCACTGGTAAAGGAAAATCGTGAGGACAGATGGAGTCCCAGGGGTGAGAGCAGTCTGAAAAATGAGAACATAGTTGTGGAAAGGTATTATCAGACTTTTAATGTAGGGTTTTTTTTGGTAGTTCAAGACAGGCTTATTTTTTTGGTCTTTCTTCCCTTAAATTTCAGTGACATGTTTAATGTCTTTAAAGTTGTTATAATGAAATTCTTTTGTAATTGTTATATTGAAATTTTCAGTAATGTTGCTGTAAAAGTACAGTAATGGAAGTTGGCAGAAATAAAAAAAAAAAACCATGGAGGACTTTGATTATTCCGTTATGAGAAGTGATTTTTTAATTTAAGGCTGCTGTCCTGGGATCCTTGCGGGGGGCGGGGGGGGCTTGTTGTTTCATGCCTGAGCTCTTGTTGCTGTTGGGCAGAGTGCTGTCTAGGAATAGTTCCTTTTAGTGAAAAACAGGAGTTGTAACCTGTGTGAGAACAGATATTAAACTGGCATGATTTTAAAGCGTGTTATAAGTGGGGCAAAGCATCAGAGTACTCCAGAACTGTTGATAGCTATTGCCTGGCAGCACAGAAATATTTCACTTTTCTATCAGAGTAATACTGGGGGAAATCAAAGAACACTGGGAACTGGGACACTACAATGATTGGCTTAGGAGGTTTTTTTTTTCCAAAGCTAAATCAGTAGGGCCAGATTTCAGAGCTTTATTCATGTTCAGTAGTAACCCCACTAAAGGCACCTTCCTTCTCCTGACTTAACACACAATTAAAAGGATTCTGAGAGCCCTATTAATGATATTGAAATCTAGCTTGTACCTTGGCACAAAAAATGGGGGGAAAGACAGGAGATCATCACACTCTCTGTGGCTGTAGTGAGAGCAAAGTTTGGAGAAATGTACAGAAAAAAAAGATTAATAATGAATTGAAATGTAAAATTTTAGTTCAGTACAAGACAACCGAGTGTGGTAATAAACTGTGGAACTGCATTCTGGGACAAATGGTAAACTCAGGTTGCCTGCAGCTTTTAATTTGTTTGAGAAAGTGCTTTAAGCAATCTTATGCAGTGTAGTTTCATACATTTAGATTTTAACTCCTGAAACGGAGTGCAGCATTGGGAAGAGAGTAGAGGAGCACGTGGCCTGTGTTAGTGTGACCCCAACCCTTGATGCAGAGCTTATGGGCACACTTTATGGCATTAGGAAGAATGCAGTAGCTTCCTTGTAAATGTCTATTTTCCAAATCTTGTAGTACGGTAGAGAAGATGGAATAGTCATTTTTCTGAATTTTAAAAAATCATGCTTAAATTGGAAGCTTTTTAGTACTACTACTACAACAGCATAAGGATAAGTGGACAAGCATTTATAGCTTGAACTTGCTTACTTCATTTGGTGTGGGAGAGGAAGTGAATTTCAAAGCATGTTCTCAAGCAAAAGATTTGATATTTGCAACCTAAATCGCGTGGCACTGTATGTTTCCTGGGAGGGTGATTCCTCTAACAACCCAACTGTTAACTGAGAGTGTGCAATTAAAAATGTATACTGTGTTTGTCAGCTCTTTAAACTGTTCAAGCTGGTTACATAAGGTGAAGAAATTCATTACATAAGTTACACCATGAATTGCAAATTGTTTACTTAGTTGTGACAGCCATAGCTTAAGATATTTGTAGGCCGAGGGTTAGTCAGGGAAGACATTTATGAATAATTTTGAATAATAAATAAATTTCAGATTTAATTTGCAGCCTGTTAGCAGACAATTAACAAAGAAAAAAGGATAGAACTTGTCAGAGTTGTATTTAAATTACTGTCTGCTTCAGATTAGTGATTTACGCTGGGTAGCTGGGTTTGTGCTGTTGACTAAATTTGGCAGTTCATATCTTGCTGTCAAACTCCTGAGTCATCTAGGCTCTTGAATGTTTTTCTGCATAACTGTATAATTATAGAGAGAAAATAGATGAAGTACATTAATAAGGCTTAATTAAAACATGCATATGCACAAATAATCATGTATACAAATTAAAGTATCCAAACTTCTATGTTGTGATTGAGCATCAGACACAGCAGTACTCTGCAGTACAAATTCTCTGTAAACTGTGTTTCAAGTCTTTTCTACATGGGTATAAAATTCAAACAGCCTAGTGATGTGTTAGAAATTTCTCTAATTGTAAAAAATGTTTGTGTCTGAGTTTTCTTATTTCAACTGCAGCTTTCCCAATAGAATTGCTTCTTCCTGTTCTGGAACAAAAAATAAGCTATATTAGTATAAAGTGGTTTGCTTGTAACACAGTGTACTGGATTCTCTGCTAGGATGATTTTTCAGGAAAAATCTTATTTTTATTGCAAAAGTCATGTCAAAAACCTTATTTCAATACAGATTACCTCTTGAATGTGTGCTCTGGTGTTCTGTTAACTCCAGCCAAGTCTTATACTCCGGGCTGTTCACTGAGAATCTTTTGTGTCAGGTGTGGGCAGTGAGAGCCACCTGCTGCCATGGCAAAGGTTTCTGTCATCTTTTCCTGAGGTGTGGGTGACCCAACTAGCCAAGCTGTAAATTTGTGATCCCATGGCCTGTGGGAAAATGTGGGATCTGGCTGTGTCCTTCCTTCCTTCCTTCCCCTGGCCTATGAACTTTCCTTGGAGGTGCCTGAAGGTCACTTGTCCTGACAATCTGTGATCTGGTTCAGCTGCTAAATTACTTGAGGATTATCAGTTCATGGATGCCTGGATTGGCCCTTGCTTCTCTTGGCCAAAGCTTTTGGGATGATTGACAAATGCAGGGGTGCTGTTGGCCAAAGTGTTTTCTAGCAAGAAAGGTAATTCTGGGGCTGGAACAGCTCACAGCAAGTTGGCTGTGTGACAGCAGAGCAGCATGAAGTTGACCTAATATAAAATGGCCTATAATTCTGACTGTGATCACCTATTTGATATAGTTTTCAAGTAGTTTTGTGGTGATTAATGAATAGTTATCATTCTGGAGATCTTCCAGTGGAAAACATTTTAATAAGTACCCAAGAATGTTATTGAAATGCACTTCATTGCATAGTAGGAAAACATGTATTTAATTGTTTCTGTAATTGCTGGTGACTGGATGCTCAGCTCGGCAGGGGAATGGCTCCAGAACCTGACCCATGTAAAGACTTCTGGTGCAGGTGTGTTTGTGTGAGCCATACCTGCTTTGAGAGGTAGAAGTGACCTCTGCTTCACTCTGACTTCAGAGCCAATGAACCAAGTCAAGTCACCCTGTGAAGAAGGCAAAGGAAACTTGGAGAAATAAAGTAGTTTGTAGTTTTCTTTTTCCACTGGGGTTATTCCCACCCATTTTGACTAACTTATTTTAGCAGGGTAAGTAAAAAATTATTTTCCCTTAATATTGACATTCCCTTCTCCATTGCTTTTGCCATGTTTTTTGTAGCTTTCACTGTGATAGAAGCAAATCTGTAAAACAAAATAAAAAATTAAACTAAGGAAAGTACATGAAGCAGGAATCAGTTTCAGTTCTCCAATGGTGTGAAAGATGCGGTTTGTTACCAGGCAAAGTAATTTCAGAATATTTTTTTATGCTTCAGAAGAAAACACTAATTAAAGTATTCCCTGCTGCTTTGCTGCACGAGGCAGCATAGCTCTGATGCTGTTCAGAGGACTTTCAATGGCTGTGCTGAGCAAGTCTTATGGGTGGGTAATGGTGGTTAAAGTGGAATGGAGGCTAGAGGTGGTTTATTCTTAATAAAAATGTTAGCTGAGTAGAGAGTACTTCAAATAATGTAGTGAGGTCATAGTGGCAGAACTTAGAGAGGAGAATTAAAATATTTAATTACTCTTGTGGTTTTTTCCCTGTTCAAGTCCAAGAAATACAGATAATTTTTACTGTCTTCTCCTGACACATGTGTGCAGGACTAGGGAGAGCTGCTGAATCAGTGTAGTCTTCTGCTATTGCAAGCAACTACTATGTATAATCCCAGCCACAAACATCTTAAGATACATATGAAGAATGAAAATTTAGGCCCTTTTTTTCTTGGATGACTCCAAAATGTGGGACTGCGCCTTTGAGGTTTTTTTAGGTTTGGCTTCAGTCTTAATCTGTGCCTTCTCAGAGCTGATAGTCTTGCTCTATTGATGTGAATCTTTGTTACAGCTCTTGCCATCAGCATGAGTTTTTTTTCACTGACTTTCCACCTCATCTCAAAACTGAGAAGAGAATGTGGCCTTTGTCAGTTCTGAAATTCCTTTCTATACCTGCTGTTATTTATTTGTCTCTACAGGGTATTTTGGGATTTAGCAGGGACAGGGTGCTAGAGCCAAGTGAAGTCATGTTTGGCTACAGCTGCTGGAGTAGATCGTTCTTTGCCCCTAAAGACCAAAGAAAACAGTGGATGTACTTTAGGTATCAAATTGTCCATTCCATTCAGGCATAACTCTTGTGCTAGTATAGATGTTAATATTAACAAATCTCATGAATCAGTTTCCTGTGGCTTTCACAGGTGTGTTTGCTAACATCCCACATTTGTAGTGTGTTGTAGTGAATTTGCCTGCTTTGAAATCCAGGTAGACTACTTAGTTGAATTTGGTTATCACAGTGGGACTTGCAGTCAGTACAGAGAAATGCTGGTGAGGCCAAGCTTTGAGACAGAGCATGTGTACCTCTCCTACCCTGCCTGGGTCCAAGGCAAAAGACTCAGATGATAACTGAGCACAAATCACAATAGCCAAAATAGCTTGTTCCCCAAACTGTTCCCCAGACATTTGCTCCAGTCTAGACTGCTGATTTGGGAGTGTTTTGAGTGACCTGACAGACTGTGTGAGTTTCTGGGGCAGTCAAAATTCTTTCAATATGTAATTATCCCCTTCTTCATGCTCCTTCACTATTGTCACAACTTGCTTATTGCTTAGATGCCTCCAGCTGCAGCTCGCTGGCATGGGTCAACAAAATTGGCTGGTTTATAAGCTGAGAAAAATATAAACATCCCACTCTCAAATTGATATTTGACAAGGAAGAGGGCTGAGAGACTCAGTAGTGTTGCTTGGAAATGTATGAAGAAACAGGCAGCCACCTTGAACAGAGATTTGTCATCTTGCCAGGGAGGCACAGGGAGAGAAACCAGACCAAGCTGTGTCCATCACCTGAACATCACTCAGCCATACTTAGTTGTGTGATAGCTTCGTAATACAATGTTTCAGTTGCCTGTGGTCTGTGTACCATTCTATTTAGAGCTTTAATTCCCAGAAGATGGAATTTTTGTTTTGATTTTATGGTTGATGGTTACTTAAATACAGAGAGTTATGCTTGGAAAAGAATGCTAGTTGTGCCAGAGACTAGGTATTGGAAACTGAGAGTGATGCAGAAGGGAAAAACCTTAGTGGTGCTGCATTTTTCTTTTCTCCTTAAACAAAATGCTTTGATCTCCAGATGAAGCAACTAGCACAACAGTTCATGTTAATTGATACCACTCAATCATCAATCTACTCAGCTTCTGCAAAGAACATTAGTTCAGCAGCACTGGCAGAGCATCAATGGAAGTTAATTTTAATGGTAATTTGGAGCCTGGCTTATTTCTCTTTTAAAAGGTTTTTATACATGAAATAAATTTTTATTGCTAATTCATTTCATTATCATCTGGTGTGGGCTCATGCTAAATAGTGCAGTTCACTCTTCCTTTTCTGGAATTGGGTGAAGCTACTGTACTCCCCAAATACTCACGAGTTGTGATTGTTGTTTGTAGTTCAGAGAGGTGAACCGTGTGTTAAGGGACCAAAGATTAAACCAGTGAAAGGGATATTTTTTTTTAATATTGAAACAAACTGCAGTTCTTCCAACCAGGTAATTCATGATACAGGAGTCAGCCTGCTTGCCACGACATTATGGACTCTAGCAGGACAGTGCTTCCACTTTGCTCCTGTCTGATGGGAGCAGCATAGCCCTAACCCTAATGAAAGATGCTGTCAGAACCTTCCATCATGCTTTTAGTGATATGGCAGAGCAGTGCAGTTCATAATGCCTGACTGCATCCCTGATGCAGCACAGCTGCAAGTGTGCATATTGCTGCAAGTATGATGGTACCCATTTTGGACAAGGCACTTGAGTGATTATCCCTGTCCTTTCTAATTCTGGTCTGAGGATCCAGCAGGCACCAGCATCCTCCAGGCAGAGATAAGTAACTGACTCTATCTAACATAGCTTAAAAATTATTTTAAAATCTCCTCATAAATATTCTCCTAGTAGGAGTATCTGTGGTGGTGTGAGTCTGCTTTCCTCCGATTAGAAGTGAGACTGGCATCCTTCAACTACTGTGCACAACGGCCACATTGTATTTCTCAGATTCACTTTATAAGATTAGGAGTAATAGCTGAGGGGAAATCATGCTCAGCTTCATGTCCAGGTCAGCATATTTGGAGAAGCTGCAGAGCTGTCCAGTGCTGAAGTGATTCAAGTGTTGTATTATTGCCACGGGTCATGTGCAAATGTTTGAAGTAAACCTCTTTACTGTTTTTGTACTTCATGACATAGAATCAGGCTCCAGAATGATCAAAGCCTCAGGCTTAAATTATCCTAATTGAGCAAAATCAGAGCAGTGTGAGTTGAGGCTTAAAGGTTGTCACAGAGGCAATGTGCAGTTTACATGACGATGTCCTACTTCCTCGTGGGATCTCAGGAGTCTACATGTTCTTACTTCCTGTTGGAGTACAAGATTCTGAGTCTTTTAAACAACCAGGACTATTTCAAACTCTGGTTTTTTTTGCCCTGGTATAATATGAATGATAAAATTGCAGGCTTGGTCTCAAGTAACAACTCTTGTGGGTGAGGTGGACAGTTTGAGCATCATTAGATCATTCCACTTGGTTATATATTTTCTTGGATTTTGAATATTAGTAGTATACCTAGCTATGATTTTTTGTTTAAATACATTTCTCTACCCCAGTACAAAATCAGCTTATGGTGTGATATTGGAGACATGCAGAAGCACTAGAAATTTTTATCAAATGATGAATAAATTTGGTCTGGAACACTATTTGTTTCACAATCGCACAGTGCCTGGACTCATGGGAACCTGGTCCAAGACTGAAGTTCCTAGTCACTGCCATAGCACTGCTGAATTACAATAAATGTCACCAAGTCTGTAGGAAATCTAAACAGAGAAACAAGGTATTTTCTTTTACTCCCTCCTTTTAAAGACAACCTAAGTGTTCTTAAATATGGTCTATATGTATTTAATATCCTTCTTTAAAGTAAGTAATGGTCATGCCATCTCATAGTAAAATCTTTATTCCATAGTTGAAAGTCTATAGAGTAACAGATGAATCTGTTATTTTTCATTTCTAAGGATAACTTGGTTATTTTCCAGTAGGAAAGATTTTTGCTGGAATGTGGGGAATAATAGCTGGAAAATTCTATGTTTTGCCATTCTCTACAATTCTAGACCACTTGCTCTCATTTTGGAAAGATTTTTATTAAATCTCAGAAAAATATTAAAGCTCTGGAACTGGATGAGCTTGAAGACAGATTGGATGTGGCTGTGAGCAATTTGATCCTAGTGAAAAGTGTCCCTGCCTGTGGCAAAGACCCTGGGTGGTCTTTGGGGTCCTCTCCATCCAACCTATTCTATGATTCTGTATTTCCCAAGTAGCTTTTCTTTAGTCCATTATGAAGTGTCAAGATCCAGTTTTGCCTTTTGTGTGTGCTCCTGGCAAAGGCTTCTTTTGTGTGGATGAAGTCACATTCCTGCACATTTGAGAGCTGTTCACTTATTGATATTTCAGGATTGGAGTATTTTACTTGAACTATATCCCTGTACTGAGAATGGTTCTCCATATATCCTGCATTTGCTGTGGCTACTTTCAGAAAAGCTGTTTAATCTTTAAAGTGTAAAATCTACCACATTTGCAAATGTGTTATATAAACATATATGATAATGGTATCAATTCCAGAAATTGGGCTATTTTTTGGGGCTATTTAATTTCTGACTCCTTTTAGAGTTCTGTGCTGCTAGCTCCTTTTTCTTTGTTTTATGCCTGTTGCCCACTTGTAGCTACAAGCATAAATTCTGTAACCCCTTCAGTTAACCATCTGAACCTCCTGTTCTTTTCTCTAGGCATGATCAGGCTGGTCAGTTGCCTGAGGAGGACACAAGTATCATCTTTAGCTGATTCCAGTGACAGACTTGGGTGTTCAGTTTGGGATATTGACTGTGCTGCCAGTGAGTCTGGCACGTGTGCACCCTTACTGTATTTCTACTGCAGTATGAAATGGGCATTTTGCTTCTCCTTCCTAAGTCTCCTGGTCCTGGGAGTGCCTCCTAAATCTCAGCCTTGTGCCTACCTCCTTAATAGCTTGTTCCCTTTAAGTTAGGCTGTCCTTAGAAATATTTTTGATGAAACTGATTTGCATGTGCAACTCCCTCAGCTTGTACTGCAGTGTCTTCCTGGTGCTGCATTTGCCTCTTACCCTGGTGGGTGGAGTCTCTGGGCAAGATCAGCTTGCAGCTATATCTCTTTACTATGATTTTTGTCACAATTGCTGTAATTAAACCTGATATAGCAGAACCCTAGGAGATAAGAATATTAAGCTAATGGCATATTTTCTTAAAGGTTTGGATGTTTTCCAATTGATATGTTTTCTGTTAGGTTGGCATGTTGTCTCCATTCTTTTCATCAGTGTGGCTGATGATCCAGTGGAGGCATGTTTAGAATCATCCTTGATCTCCTTCATCTCATCCTGTACTCAATGAACTGAAGCCTCATGCTCTTTTGGGAAGAGACAAGTACATAAATTAATGCTGGGAGCAATACTGTCTGTTATTAAATAGTTTCAAATATTGTAGAGAAATAGACTGGGCAAGGTAGTTTCAGAGTAGTAACTAAAATAGAAAATGAAGCATTCATAGAATACAACACATATAATAACACTTGGGTTTAGAATTAATTGTACAGATAAAAATGTGTCCAGAAGCACATAGGATGCTGAATCATAGAGTTTTTAATTTCTAAAATCAAGCATTGCAGTTCAGGACTTATCTTGATATATTATGCAAAATTATCTATATAAGCAGGGGAGGTACTAAATAGGATCAGCAAAAGTCTTTCAGGGCACAGATTCTGTTCACTGTAATTGTATAGCATTTGTCCCATTGGGTATTATCTGAGGCTACTGAGACACAAGCCTTTATTAAAGTTCAGACTAGAAGTATAGTGTAAAAAAGTAAATCCTGAGCTGACAGTGTCTGAATAAATGCCTGTTTCCATAGCCCCTTCTCTCTAAATCGGAATTTCACCAGTGTGGTGTTAAAGGCCTGTTCTGCACCTTTCAAATGGTGCTTGGAAGAGAGCTCTTCTTTGGTCATATGTATGGTGATGGATCTTCTGGGATATGGTTGCCTCCTCCTCTGTCAGGATGAGGATCATAAAGCAGGTTCTTGAGTTGTAAAGGGCTGAATAACACTTCAGGCTATAAACCCCAGTGGGATTCTGCTGCCCTTTCAGGCACAGGGATGGTGGGATGCCTTGGGTGATGACAAAGGTGTTCAGATGTGCAGTGCCCACCTTTCAGACAATGCTTATTGCTGCTGTCCATGGGGTTCTATTATCTAATGCTGCTCAGTGCACTTTGAATTGTGTCTTTCCTTCTATACAACTTTCTTGACAGGCAGCAGAAATATTTAGTCCAGCTTGTCCTGGTCAGAACATCTTAGATTGCAGTGAGTGGGAGATCTTCATTCTGTAAGCCTCTGATTTAATTTGACATTTCAAGGAAGGTGCAAGAAGTGGTAGATGACATTTATTGAAAGGCAAGAGGATGTTATAGGCAAGGGATCATCATGTCACAATCCCCTCCCAAAGCAAATTCCAATCTGCCCTCCAGTATGTGCTGACCTAGAAGTAGATGGGATGAGATATTCTCATCTTATACCTTAATACATTTAAATATACACCAGCTCTGGGCCTAAGCTAGGGTCACATGATTTTGTAACAATCTAACTTTATTTGGTGTGGGGAAAAAAGAATAGAATCTTTTAGACTTATAGGGGCTTTCCCTACTCTAATCTGCTGCCCTGCTCCATAAGTTGGGCTGGTTTCTGCTATTTTTTATTTCTGCATTAAAGTACATAATATGCATGTGTTAAGAGAAATACAATGAATCTTAGCTAAAGTGCTTGGATACTAAATACCTTTGAAACTTGACTAGAATAACTTAATTCCTTGTTCAAGATCATGCTGGCAACAGGTCATCTCACTGCTGACTTTCCTATAGCTGGAGCTATTGGCATACTCTGATCCTTCCAGATGTGTACTGGGAATAAGCAAAGGGAAGGTTGGGACTGGAGAGAAGTTGATCCCTTCTCAGTTTTTGGTTCTCTCTATCCTCATGCAAGGACATCTATCCTTCCAGTATTTTTATCTGCTGTGTTGTTGTTCGATAGGGAGCATCTGCAGCGATGTTGAGATTCTAGCCCAAAGTTGACTGAAGTACATTTGAGTGCAGTAAGACCTTGATGCACCAGAAATGAGTTCCTGTAGTGTTTGTGGAGAGGTGCTCAATGCCCAAGCCTTCTGTACACAAGGGCATATGATGGTATTGCAAAACTCCTCACTGGATAAGTTAGGGCACAGTTCAGTCAATTGGAACAATATTTTTTGATCACATCCACCAACATTTCCTATTTCAAATACTTCTTCAAGAAGAATTTCCTTCTGGCAGGAGCCACTTATGATATCAGACAGCTGTGGGGAGATTAACAATATCTGTGGTTCATAGGCTTTAGAATGACCAAATTGTGTTTTTGCTCATCTTAGATTTCACAGTACAGTTGTCTGATCTTCTTATCACCATCTTTATCTTCCTTTTATTTCCGTCTAGTTGTCTTTCAGTTTGTTAGACTATTCAAGGACACCTTTTAAAATATCTGCATAACATTGAATTTCGCAAGGCCTTTATTTGATCCAAGCCGTCATGTACAATAGTAAGTCCAGTTAGAATAGTGCAGCAAACAGCCTTGCAGGGCAAGGGCAGTGAGCTGTGCAGTCTTTTGTCCCTCTGAATGTGTACTCCTTTACAAAGAAAGATAGAGTATCTTTGCAATTTAGTGATGATGGCTCACCAGTTAATAATTTGAACAAGGACAATCCAGGGAATGGCTTCACTGGGAAAGAGTGTGGCCAAACATGAATCTGTTCCTCACTTCAGACAGATATTACACATACTGCCTGTATAATTTAATGGTCTCTACTCATCAGGAAAAATACTCTCAATGTTTATTTCAAGGTAGTTTTTTGTAGCTTTTGTCCATCAGACTATATGATCCAAGTAGTTATTCAGTTGGTAGAGTTTGAGGCAAGAGATATTATGGACTTGCCAGGAGAAACTCTGCTCACTTAGGGATGATCTCATCTGTTAGCTTTACTCTGCACTTAGATTTAATAACTGCAGGGGATCTTTGTCTCAGAAATACTTTATGTATGAAATGGTATCTTGAGAATGTTTTTATTCCAATCACAGTACCCTAATTTTTTTCTTCAAATAACTAGAATAGGGACAGCATAAAAAATATTAATGAATCTTGGAGAATCTAGAATATAAGGATATATTTAAAAATGGAATCTTTCTACCAAAGAGAGAATGTGAATATGTCCAAAGTCTTCTGTTTGCCCAGTTTTAAAGTCTCAATAGAGTCCTTGATGGATGGAGGTAGTCTGTCTCATCAGCACAGGATGTAGAGAGAACAGTTTATGGGAATAGCAGGGTGTCTTCTTTCTGGTCTAGCCATGCTGTAGTCTGCTCATGAGGGAAAAAGCCCAGCCTGGTTGCAAAGCTGATGTTGGATTTCTTCCTCACTTATTTCTTTGATAGGCTTTGATAGCTGTCTGATGGTATTTCTGCTTTTGGGTCTGAGATAATTTATCTTTTTTTAATCTATTTTTATCTGAGGTAATTTCAAATACTGTGGTTTCTCCTAGTTACCTTTAATTTAAAATGTGCAAAATGGGATTTATGCTAGCAAGGGTGTACTTCCCAAATTTAAGGCGAGCCACATCACCTTTTATATAAAACATGAGTTAGAAAAATGTATCTTAATTTCAACTTAAAAGCAAAATGCTTTTTGACTATAAGGGAAAAAACTGTCTCTTTAGTTTAATTCTATAAATCCCTACCATATGACTCCTGCCACAAACTTCATTCTTCCTTCTCCTTTATCTTCATCACAACTTATTGTGTTCTAGTAAAGTTGTGAAACTCTGCCTGCCACCCCCACACCTAGTTGCAAGACAAAACCTACATGGAAATGATATCATAAAGATGTTGCATAGCTCATGTAAGTCCTTTTGTTTAGGGTTTTTTTTTTAAGAGACTGCTGTATGCAAGTGTAACATCCCCTGTAAGTGGGTTCTTCTGGGAGATTTGCCTGGGTTAGGTCTCAGCCTTATTTCCTCACTGTTGCATGCATGCATCTGAATGATTCTGTCATGTTGTGATTTCTGCTGTTTCAATATGAGGTTGAAGTGCTACAAGAAAGCTAAGTGCTTTCTCCAGCTCAGCTATTTGTGGTGCTTGCTGTAAACTAGCAGGGGATACAGAGAAGAGCTTCTGTTCCTCTCACTTTAAGGAGACTGAATGTGTCTAGAAAGCCACGTTTACATTGCAAAGCAGCACGTAAAAGAGCTTTCCAAGGCAGAGAGATAGGCACCTCAGACTTCACTGCATGTGATCACAAATACTCAGCACGATGAGTAATATCAGTGGATCCACCCTTATTTTCTTCTTGGCAATATGGGCCCCTGTGTCTTAGACTTCCATTTGAAATAGGTTTTGAAGCTGGTTCATGAAACACCAAGCTTCATGGGAGCATCTCACTATGAGAATCATAGGGTGTACATTGATAAAGAATAAACCTCTCCATTGAGTAGCCTTTGCTGTGCTTTTTCTTTGGCTTGACAGCAATGCTGAGATATTGCTTTGTTCCATGAGCTATTGGGTCATCAGTGAATTTTTACTGGCAATTGCTGTCTCACTGACTTTTTATTGATCATTTAATTTCTGCCTCCAAACATGTGGGAGCAAATATTTTTCAGTCCTTTTAACCTTCTTAACTTTTCATTTGTGCTCTGCTTCCCACTCCCCTGTGGCCAGCCCAAAGCAAATAGGTGGACAAAAAGATTAATAGAAGCAAGGAGATGCCTTCCTCCTCTCAAGTGCCCTGTGGCTTGGAGACTGTTATTAATAGCTGAAGTAAAAAAGTGTTTCATAACCCTCTTCTTTCTCCTGCTTCCTTGCCAGTCCCCTTTCCTTGGTCCCTGGAGAGAAAGTGTGAGCTCATCACTTTCCAATGCAAATTGAGCTTTTGGTCTCATACTTGGATTCTTTTCTTATCATGGGTGGAATATTTATCTTCTGCCAGCTGGTGGCTTTAAGCAAGTTGCTATTTGCTGGGCTATCCAGAAAGCATGTGAGGAACAGGCCTGGCAAAAGCTGCTCAAGAACTTTATTTTTTCTCTACTCTGAAAATGTTGCTGTCCGCTCAGTGTGCACACATCTGCTGCACCTCTGTCTTTGCTCACACAGTGGTTGAAAAGAAAATTTAGACATTTTGGTGTGGAAACAGAAATTGAAATGTAGGTGTAACTGTCTGAAATCTGTGGAAGTTGCTCTGTGAAATCTGGTCACATAAAGCCCATACACAACACAGCTGTTGTGTGTCTGGAGATTCATTATCTTCAGGGATGGCTTCCTTTTCATGTGTGCACTGTATCTGATTTTTGCTGTATCTCTAGAGATCTAGTGCTAGTGGGACAGTACTGAAAGGGAGCTGGCAGGTTTCCATCCCAGATGACCTGGTAAGAATGAAAATGGCACACTGTTGTCTAATACCCCATTTCTGTATGGATAGTACAGCAAGGGGGGATGGTTGAAAAGATCCACCATGCTAAGTTTTTTACAAGACTGATTTACCAGCTGAGCATTGCCTAACAAGTTTGACTAAGCTAAAGGCTCTGAGAGAGTTTTTATTTGGAAGTTAAGTGAGATGAGCTGTAGAAGAAAACTGGAAAGAAAAAAGAGCATCATGGTCCTGCTTTTCACTCTGAAAAAAAAGTTTGCTCTCTTTTCTAGTGAGAATCTTTAAGCTGTTCTTTCTGTTAATGTATTTTCTGGGTATGTGCCATTTTGTGGACAAAATATTTATTTTACATCTCATCCTTTCAGTTGCTTTCTACCCAGTGAATACAGGCAAGCTTTTCCTTCAGATAAAACAGAGGATGCTGCAATCTTTGGAGTATGTTTTCCTGAAGTTCTGTGTTCATTGCATTTTTTGGTGATCAGTAAAGGCATCTACATGTAAAAAGCAAGTTTAAATAAGATTGTATATAGGAATATCCATTTTCCACTGGCAGCCTAACAGGCTGCACTGCAGACTTTCTGCGTTTTACCCCACAGGGAATCTATAGGTGTGTAATGTGCTTGTAAGTACATTTATAGTTACTCTTAAGTACAGTTAGAAAGTTGTTGTTTTCTAAAAAGTTTCATGTGGAAACTTTTTTTCTGAAGCAAAAAGCATGCAAGGGGACAGAACCACTTGTGAAACAGTCTATTGCTGCTGGTGGTTTCAGCTGAAAAAAACCTATGAAATTTAGAAAAATGCTGTAGAATTTTCAGAGTATGTTTTTCAGACTTTCAATTGAAACACAGTTTTTAAATTATTCTTTAAAGGCATCAGAATAAGTCAGAGATGAATAAAGTTTTGTGGCTGTACAAAACTTTTCCGTCTGGTGACCTGAATATTTTTTTTTTTTTTTTTTTTTTTTTTTTTTTTTTTTTTTTTTTTTTCCCCTTGTGCAATATGGCAGGGTTGAATTTAAAAGAAACAATTTGTGCTTAGGACCTAATGTTCATTTTATGTTTTTAAGAAGAGGATGTTACTTCAAAATGGCTCTGCTCTTGTACCATTAGTTGAATTTCCATCAGCACATCTTCTGATTTAACTTTATTTGTGAAGAATCTAATGAGCATCATCTCACAGCACATGGTGTTCTGAACCAAAGCATGGTAACTAGACATGATCAGGTGGTAATTTCCAAAAATGCTCTCCTGATCCATGTCACATGTTGCCATAGACATATTCATTGTCTCTCCCAATACGTGACCCTTGGGTCTCTCTGTGAATGGGAAAGGGCATTGGAGCAGATCCCTCTTTGATTTTACTCAGATATCCAGAAGGTGAGTAGAACCTGACTGTGCACCTCTATCCACGTGCAGGGGAGGCAAGTAGGGGCTGGCAATGAGTCTTAAACCCAACAGACAGAAACTCCACCTCATCAACTGAAGGGAGGCATCAGCCCAACTCCTTGACAGCTCAAAGCAAGCAGCAATGAGCACCAGGAGTTGTTTCACTTTATCTAGGACAAGTAGCAACAGGTCCTACTGGCAGATCAAGCTGAACCTCTGTGCAGGATAATGCCAGAGCCAGTTGGGAAGAAATGTCTTATATTCTAATAGTTTGGCCCATGCTGCAACTGAAAATCTATGTTGAGCTTCATTAATTAGAACATTGACTTCTATTTATGCTTATAAGTTAATGAATATTAACAAAACATGTTGATTAAGGCAATGATTCTTGAATATTCTTCCTAGATTTTTAGCCCTTTACTCTGAGGTATTGTATTATTCAAAATATTAATGTGACACCAAGGGAATTTCTGATTAGGTAACAGGGGCGTTCAGATGTTGGAATAGGTGCTCAAGGATATGCACCTCCATTCTTGGAGGTATTTAAAACTTGATTGGACAAGGCCCTGAGCAACATGAGCTATCTTTGGATATGATTTTAACTTTGAAGTTGTGCCTCTTTTGAGCAGGGTGTTGGGCTGGTTGACATCTAGAGATCCCTTTTAACATAAATAATTCTGCAGTTAATGCAGAAGAATAGTGTTCCTACATTTTTGGTATTAATCTATTTATAGATCTGGAAAAAATATGTAACCAGTACTTTCATGGTTAGTATTACTCCAGAAGTAACAAAATACTCCTGTTAAAGGTGTTGCAATATTTTCTAATAAGTATCTGATTTCATTAAAAAAAGTCATCCTGAGTTCATTAACTAGTCAGCATCTCTGATTGCATGATTGCAATCTGATTGCAATCTCTGATTGCAGTTATGTCATAGCAGCTGGTCAAAGTAGAACTTAATTTCTCCTTCTATCCTCCTCCAAGCTTTAATTTGACCAGTTAATTCATGCTCAAACTGCAAGTCTTGCCTATATTAAGGTGCCTCCAGATGAGTTTTGATGACTCATAGGAAATGATTAAAGTAACTGAGGGCAGCACATACATCTGAGGGTGATAATTCTGAAATGGCACCAGCCTGAATTGCCAGTGCTAGTTTGAAAGATGCAAAAATGTTCACATAAACAATGAACTTTTCTAGATGAGAGAAGACTTTTAAGACAATAGTAGATACATATGCCACATAGAGTTGCTTTTTGTAACCAAATCTTGGTCCTAACTATGATTGTAGCCTCTGGAAACCTTACTGAAATGTTATGCTAAGAAAAACAACCCACTATGAACTTCCTCTGCTCTACAGATTTTCTGAAGATAATATGAAACAATTAGAGGTTAAATGGCTAATCTACATCTTTGTTTGCTATGGAGATAGTCACCCAATGAGGGAATGGTAACCAAACCATGGAATTAAGGTAATCATTCATACTGAAGGCAGTCTCTCATAATGAAGAACAAATATATGTAGTGAGTGCAGTTTGCAAGCCAGAGGCTAAGATTTCTTTTACTAGGAAATGTTTGTGTAGTAATTCTCAAACAGATTTGTGAAAATTAGAACTAGCACAAAGGGTGAATTTTGTGGAATTGCTTACTACAAAACAGTTCATCCAGGGGTATCTGCAACACAGAAGAAGGAAAAGCTGCCTGGGGGTAGCAAAGGCTTGAATATCCACACCAATCTTTTCAGGGAAGCTCATAATATCAAAAGCTTTGATATGAAATGTAGTAGAACAAATACTAGTTTTACAGCTGGATCTTTCTTAGAAATCAATAGGCATACTATAAGAGAAGAATGGATACTCCCTGGTTCAGATCTCTGCATGTTACAGAATGCAAGGTGACTCTCAGTCCTAGCTTGTGGAGTCTGGAATGGCTACACCATAGTTCATCCAGAGTGAGTGAGCTGATGGCTCCCTGCATCTGAGTTTCCTGATTGCTCTAACCTAGGGACTGATGCAAAGAATCTTAGTGTGAGAGAAAATTTTATGTGTATCTGCAAGTCCTCTAGCTACTGAAGGCAACTTATTCACAGGCATTTGGTTAATCTGTAGTTGAACCTTTAAGGATGGCTCCACAATCTGCAACCCTGAGAGCTGAGGCAGGGGGCAAGTGTGGAATATTCTAGTCCTCAAGATAGGAGTACTCAACCCATGCAAGTAACTCTGCCATCTTGGGCTGGACGTGAAGTGATATTACTGTCACCCAACTGCTCTCACAGGTTACGAGTTTGATGAAAGACCATGTCAAGGACTACTTTCTGTTACCAGCTCTCAGATGGATTGGTCTGTATTATGCAGAATACTAAACCATACAATCACACTGACACTGTAAATTCATGAAACTTGGCAACCACCTCTGCAGAAGTCAAACTGACCAGGCCAAATGCCTCTGGCTGCTTTCGAGATCCAGAATTTACAATAGAAATAACCAATACCTTGGTGGCATTTTGAATTTCCATTCTATTTTTAAAATTAGCCATGGAAAAAACTGTGGCTTGGAGCAGTTTGAAAGAGTTTAAATATTATATTTAAGGGAGTGGTGGGGGCAAGATGGTGATCAAGAAATACTGGTCCAAAAGTTCTGAAAAAGTTGTGTGTTTACTTACCAGACAAATACATTCTGGACATCAGAACTATGACCTTAATTGATCTCAACCCTCTTCTGTTTAGAGTGGGATAATAGTTCAGTCATTCCCTGCATTACCAAACAGTTTAAGGCCTCTACTGAGATGGTGTTTACAGCTCCAGTAATGCAGTGGCAGCTGAACTAACATCTGGATTTTAGTTGGTAAAGTTCTGAAAATTGAACAGAAAAAAACCCAGGGTTTTCAGGTAGTATTTCTCCTGTGGCCCAGGTTAAAAGCTTTTCTTGTAATGGAGAGGAGAGGAAGTGTTACATGCTAAGGTGATAGTATGGAGCAATGATCAACAGATATGGGAAGGAAACTGAGCAGCTAAGTGAGTCAGTAAGAGGAGGTGCGTGTTTGCTGTGAATACTTAGCTGCTCAGAATGAAGCTATCTCTAGTTTCCTTATCTCAAATTTGTTTGTCATCTGACCTTTGCAGGAACAGGGGGTGGCCAGCCACAGTTAACAGCTACTGAATCCCCTGAACATCTGTGCTTGTGATGAAGGTATGGCAGAGGTTTGCTCTGCGTGGTTCTAGTTGCATCCTTCTGCTGATCCTTTTCTTAGCACTCTATTGGAAGATGTCAGCTACTTTTCTTTAGGATTTTCAGCAAGCATTTCCCTCTGGTCAGAGAAATATAGGCTATACTGCATCTGTCCCTGGAGCAGCTTTGTGGTGGTTTTTGTTTCTTGTGGCCAGCTATAACTCTTGCTATGGCAGCTCATAGCTAAAAAAAAAACCCACTCACTGCTTTGCTCTATAAATACCGTTCCCAGTTATGGGAGCAGACTGCAGAGCAAAGCTGCAGTTGCATTTGGTCTAAGTTTGTGCTGAAGGCTGGAGATGCTCCATGAATTGCAGTTACCCTATTGAGAGTATGGAAGGGAAAGCTTGCTTTGCTTCCTATCCCAAAGACTGGATTGAGCATAGCTAGTAATTCTTCTGAAGGTAAGGATTTTGTAGCATTTTTCTGAGAAGGCTTTCCAGCAGAGCAGTAGTTCTGATTCTTGATGCTTTTGCTCTCATAGGGACCTCCAGGACTTAGATCTTTGGGCATCTTGAACATTGTTCAAGATGTGTTCAAGTTGTTCTGTGTGGAACAACTAAGGAAACATCAGAAGTATGAAATCATCACTGCCTATAAACTCACCTTCTTCTAATTTTTCTTGCCAGGTCCAAGCAATTGAAGGTGTTTTTCTTAAGTTCAAAAGCTGATTGTCCCGTCTAGTTAGATATAGGCTGATGTAGTTGCATTGACTCAGCATAGTCACTCTCCTACACTTGTGAGAGTGGGTTTAAACAAGTGGTTCATGTTTAAATACCAAGCAATTACAAGTATTGTTGTTTTGGGCCATAAAAATCTTGAGTTTCTCAGTAAGATACTGCCTTCTGCTGAGTGGACACCATTGCTCCTTGGTGGAGCTGGCAGGGCTTCAATGCCCTGTGCACTGCCATGCCCAGTGCTGTACCATGCCCTATTTGCCCACCCTAGTTGGTCCCAAAGCTATTTTTGTGTGCTTAAGTCTCATTAGAGCCATGGGGAAGTAAGCATGAGCCCAAAATTATGGAAATGGTCAAGTGATGACCCAAATTCAGCCCATAATCTTTCTGCTTTAGACTTTGGCAATAAAAGTGATATTGAGCAACTTGCTGTGTTACCGCCAAAAGTATTTGCAGAATTAGAAATCTGATGGACCTTACTAGAAATTAGCCTTTTTGGTTCCAGAAAAGCTGCAAATAGAATAGGAGTTTTTCTCCCTTCCTTCTGTAAGCTTTTTTTTTTTATCTTGTCTCTGTGTCCCTTTCTACTATTCTATATAAATCTCTTGTTTGGACAGGTATCTGATAACTTAAAGATTAATTTCTGACAAATAAGCATTTGTTTTTTTCTTGCTGATGCTTCTAATCTCTAAAAGCAACCTAACAAAAGGGGATAGGAAAACCTATAAGAAGGCAAGGTTGTGATTTGGGGATTTTTTAAAGCTCTTTGCACACTAGCTGTCTCTTTATTTAAATACTATTCTTAGTTTGAAACTTTAATTCTGGGCGTACATTTGGTGCCCAGATGGTGCAGACTCACACAGAAGCCCATCATGCTGTCAGGGCAGGCGGATACATATGTAAATATTTTGCCTTTTTCCCCTATAATATTTGGCTTTGTCTAATCTAATTGCTGTCAAAGGCAGAATGTGAAGAATACTTGCAAGAAGCAAACAATGAGGACCTCAAATGTTTATACTGCACTAACTCTGGGAGATGCTGGTAGACTCTGATGTAATTAATAACTTGTGGGTTTTCTTCATGCTGTGAATCCATGGTCTATAATCTAAGTTCATGCCAAGTAGTATCTTACAACCCTTAGTAGAAACCTGTATTTGTAGTGGTTTAAAAGCCTTTTTTGCCCTGTGGAACTGTCAATATAAGGCTAATGGGTCTGCCTTTTCAGTTCAGGCTGGCAGTGTCCTCTACCTGCCTCCTTGTGTATAATGGTCTATATTATTTATATAATTCATTGCTTCATTTAATTTATTCTATTGAGTGCTCATCTTAATGTATTTTTAATACATAAAAGCATTTCCAGCATAGCTGCTTCTCTGACTAGTGGTAGCTAGTAACAAACAGCATCGCCAACAACATTAAGGATACCTATTTAGTTATCAAAGGTCTGAGCCAAAATAACATAATGTTAGTGGGAAAATGACTTCCATGGGCTTTGACTCTGACAGCTTAGTGAGAAGGTCTAATAAAGCCAGTGTTAGCTGAGAATGCTGGCAAAAGCAATGTAGGAAACCTGACTGGCTTTCATCAATACAAGAACAGTTATACAGTTACAGGTGCCTGATCAGATGTGAAATTTGGCTAGGCTATAATTCATGGAAAGCATCAGACTACACCAGACTTTCTTCTAAGGATGCTAACTATGCAGAGAGATGCCATGAGATCAGATGCTGGAGGGGCAATTATTGTACAGGAAGGAAAGTGTTTATAAAAGGAGATGTAATGATGTGACCGGAAGACTTCAGAAGCAGCACATGGTGCTTTTTTCCATGGAAATAGGTGAAATCCTGAGGAAAATACAGAGGGGGAAAAAAAATTACCCATTTCAACCATTGATACTGCCATCTGAGCCTCATTGTTCAGGGATGCCAATGAATTCTGTCCCTGAACCTGCTGTAAAAGTGTCTAGGTACCTTCAGGAGACAGTGTTGCTGGTCATGTGTCCCCCTGCTGTGGGGTGGAAAGGGTTAGTAAATTGTTCACTACCTATATGTATAATTTTTCTGCGTTGCTTTTTATTTAAGGGAAGATCAAAGTTATTTGCTTTGTGTATTTACTGAAGTATGGGCATTGAGTCATGCCCATGACTGCACAGAAAGCTAAGACATGAATTTATAGCTTCTATAAGTTAACTGTATGGCAGCTGCTAGCTCACAGTTCAGGGAAGACATGAAAGGAGGAGTAATTTGCCATACAGATATCTCATGGTGAAAGCAGGCACTGGCAGCTACTCCAGGGCCAGTCTGGAAGGTCCCTGGAATGTGTGAAAGATAAACTTCCCATATCAGAAGTTTGGATCTGAGCTTACGTGTAATGGACCAGGGAACGTGCTGGTTGTCACAGTGGGCAGGGATGGTAGGGATTGCTTTGCTCCTAGGCTTTGCTTTTGGTTGTCAAACCCATCTGGCCTGTAGCTGGCAGGACATGTTACATTCATTTAACCACACTTTTCTGCATTTTGCCTTTCCCAGGAGCAATTGAGCGGTGCTCATACATCAAGTACCACTACTCCTCAGCCACCATCCCCAAGAACCTTACGTACAACATCACCAAGACAATCCGCCAGGATGAGTGGCACGCCTTGCGTAAGTGTTGTTGCCTTTCTTCACCTTCTCCTCATGTGCAGACGGGAGGTGCTTCCTGATAAATGAGAGCAGAGGCTTTGAGTGACAGCCCGCTCAGAGCCCTCATCTCACATACAGTTTGTCTTTGCAGCAGACGGATCGATTTGTTCTTAGGACCTACATCTCTGTTTCTGCTGCTGACTGGAAATTCTGCTGAGGCATGAGAATGTGGCAGTGGGGAAAAGGCATTTGTATGCAGAGATTAATACTGTGTTAAATACAAAAATGAATAACAAAATCAATGCCCTATTTTTTAATTCAGTGGAATGCTCTGTACGTGAGCAGATTCTCATGCCATTGCTGCTGAGTTTCCTGCTTCCAGGAGAATTCATTGCTGGCATTTATTGTAGAATATGTCCCACTGCCAGCAGCTCCTGTGTGAGTGTGGCATCACTCTCCTTTGAAGATCTTGAAAGAGAATTGCTGCACCCTTTAAGGCACAATGCAGGAGCTTAGCCCTCAGTGATAATTGTAGCCAGTGGTCACCAACTTGTAATGCTTGCTGAAGTGACAAGATCTGACAGGGATGGGATTGCTTTGGGATGTACTGGCTGACCTTAAATTTTGTCTCTTTCTCATCTTGGAGATGGAAAAGGGTTTTCACTGATAAAATGCAAGAGGTAGAATTTCACAAGGAAGAATACCACTGCGACTGTTCTTGTTACTACATAGTTGTGGGGACTCATGAATGAATGTCCTGAGTGGCTCTGTTTTGGTGCAAGCAGTTAAATCTCCTTGAAGTTGGCAGTGGTTGAAGCAATACTGGTTCTGAATGAGAACCTTGAAAGGTGATAGTGAGCTTCTACTCTGTCAGTTTGAGAACTGTGCCAGACCTTTGGTGTTCCCATGGTTTTCAGTATGTTTCACTCCTCCCTTATGTGGTTCTTGCTTTGAGAGGGTCTTTCTAAGCTCAGAGGAGGAGAAGGTGCAATGCTATAATTTATTTCCTGCATGGGTGAGGTTCATTGATGCTTGTAGGCCTTCCTGGTACACTCTCGTAAAGAGTTAAGAACATTCTAGAGGGTCTTGCTAAATGCCTGTTGGGTTTTTTTTAATGTGTCAGTGTGGAGAAATACCTATTTTTATTGTGATATGATGAAAAAAAGGAATAATTGAACTTATTCCTCTTCACAGTTGGTAAGAGGCTGTTCTTGCAAAATACTGTTATGTTATTTTGTCCCTGAAATCAGAAGGTTCAGTTTGCTTCAAGTTTTCTCCTACCACCTGTCTTCTCTGCTGGCGTTAGTTTCATGTGGATGTAAAATGTAACAATGCTCATCTATTGGCAAAAACAAAAAAGTGCACTCACCACCCAAGAGTTCTTAGGGCAGTAGGAAGGAGCTTTGGTTTATGCTTTGTGTATGTGTGGTTTTGCTGCTGTTGTGAGTAACAATGAGCAACCATCTGCTGGGAATCTCACTGTTCAAAAATTATTTTCTAAAATTAATATTTATCTCAGCAATAGCTCAAATAAAGGGTTATACACCTGCTCATCTAAGGATCAGCAGGTGTTGAGTGTTGGTAGGGCGTTTGTCAGTCTCCAAAGGTGCAGTCTAGACACTGCTCACATATTTATGTATCTGGTGTGGTCTGAGGCACTCTCCAGGTAAGGCTGCTTGTCTCTTCCATGTAGAGGATATACTGAGTGTGCCTCGTATTTCTGACCCAAATTTTCTTGCCAGTTTCAGAAGTGAGATGTAGATAGAACTGGCATCTGCATCTACCTATCTGAAGACAGAGGAGTAGAGAAATACTTTGTTGAAACTCTCTTCTCCTGAGCAGTTGGTGCAACAGAGTGCTTTGATATATGGCGTAATCCCACTGGTGGTTCTGGAGGTCACTGCATTTAAGAATTAATTGAATATGACTATTTCCAGTCTAGAAACAGTAACCTGTTTTAAAAGACAAGGCCAATACCAATCTCTCAAACTGTGGTTTGGTTGAAGGGATTTTTCTCCCTTTGCATTGCAGTAGACCAAGCAGGATAGGTCTCTTCAGGAAGTCCCCATGATTTTAGCCCTCTGCCTTAGCAGCTGATCCTTCTCTATGCCTCTGGACTAGTTTCATCCAGGACACAGGTACTTTATCTCAACACTAGTCAATCTGATATTTCCAGGTTGACCTGGCCATTAATTTCTTCTGTATATTTTCCTGTTCATATCAGCAAGTGTTGTGACAAACAGCAAAAGAATCAGGGCCCAGGCCTGGCTATCTTCCTTCTCCTGCCATGGGTTATTTTTCAGACCTGTTGCATGAGATTGAGGGAAAAAATGTATCTCCTGAAAAAACACTGGGGCAAAATGGCTTCTTGGAGAACTTCAGAGGAACTGGAAAGGTGAAAGCAGAATATTTGGTCACCATAGTAAACAAAAATGTCTCTTCCAGGCTGAAGCCACTGTTACCATTTTCTGTATTTGTATTTGAGTCATGTATTTTCTTATGTATGGACAGTCAGCTGTGGTGCCTGTGAAAGAAATCCGTTGTTTTGTGTGTTCAGTGGGTTAGGGATCAGAGGAGAGAGGGCTCCCACCATGGTCTGCAAACTGCTCTTTTTGGACTGGTAGGCAAGACTGATGCTCCAGCAGTTTCTCTTGAATTGCAGGAGTGGGTGAGGGGACAGTTAATTTGAGCCTGAGGACCCCATGGCACCATTCAGCACACAAAGCAGATAGTCCTCTAGCTGTGCTGTTAGCTATGCTGGAAGAACCTGAGAGAGCAGTTGGTCTTACAGGAATGGTTGGAGCTGACTTTACCATTTTTGATTTTATCTTTTTTTCATTCTGTTTGACATTTTCAAGATGGAACCTTTGCTCCAAATTGATTGCCTATGGCAGTATGAGCTGGGGAAATAGGACTTGTCTTCACTGCAATCACTTCCTCTCAACTTTCTCTGGTTAAACAGGGATAGAGGGAAAGATGATTGTAGTATTGTCAGCTCTTGCTTGTCAGGAGATAAATGTTGATCTAATTAGACAAAACAAGACTCTATGTGAGCTGAGAGGGGAAGAGAGAAGCAGAGAAAAGCTGTGTCCAACAACTTTGAGCACGAGTAACTGTCTTTATGGAAGATGCTGACATAGTGATACGACTGAGTCACTATTAGGCATTTACCTTGTCACACTTTGACCCTGGCGTTGAGTGCAAAACCTGATAGCTGTGTTTTCTGAAAAAGGAGACCAGCATTGTTGATGCTCTTTGAAATGGAGGTGTATTATTGCAGTATAAAGCCAAGAAAATGTGAGCAGGTCTATATTTATTCACACATTGTTCCATGTGTTTTATGCTGTTCCTGTAGGTTCACTTTCATTATGCTACATATGTGTTCATAAAACATGGGAATGTGCTCATGGCAGGAGTTTGAGCTGTAGAATGTGGTGCAGGCATTTGGAGGGGTGGGAAGTGTTTTCAGGTGATAGAATAAGCATTTCAACTGGATGCTTGTGCTGTAAGGAAGCTGACAATAAAAGGGAGGCTATGTTGTGATGTTGAGGCTATGTTGATGTTAATTCTTCTTTTTCTTGTCCCAAAGTCTTCAGGAAACTGTTTTCTGATATGTTATGGCAAAGCAGTTGAAAGGCTGTGTTTGTAAAGAAAATGGCAGTACCTCCAAGGCAATGAAGGGACATGCTATATTCAGTTTAACATCTTCCAGGAGCTAACAAAGCTGTTCCTTTGTTCCTTAAAGCCAATGAGGGATAAGGCACTCAAAGCCCAGGGAGTGTTTAGTCTTTGTTGCTCTTTGGGGAACCACAAACACATGTTGGGTTGATGCTGTTCATCCCTGTTTGGCTTTGTGTGGGTGTGTTTGTTTTGTTCTATTTTTTTAGTAGGCTATAGGCAACCCAGACTCTATATTAATCTTACACTGCACCCTGAGAATTAACGTCCATGGAAAAGAGCCATCTTCTCTCCAAGGCAGACATAGAAACTACTGTGGCTTTAAAGTGCTGCAAACAAACAGGTTTCTGATGTGTGTTCTTGAAGAGTGAGATTTGTTTTTCTCTTAGAGAACAAGTGCAATGACTCCCTCTTCACTTTTTCTTGCCTTCGCAGCTGAAAATGGGACAATTGCTCCGTGGCACTTGGAGCCTTTGGCAGAACTCCCAGTGGTTTGTGTTATAGTGCGTGAAAGTCTCTACATCAGAAGAGAGATAAAAAAAATTTCTTCATTGTCTCCAAAAGCTCTTGTTTTGCTGATTCACACAGCCTATTGTGTGAGGTAGATAGTTGGGTCTAGAAGCTTTTTATTTTTCCTTCCTTCCTATATGTCACAAACCTGGTTTTCTAGTTTGGATGTAATACTGCCACAAAAGAGGGAATTTGTCCGTCTCTTCTTCAGATTGCTGTTGCCTCCTCAGCCTGTCTTCCACAGCAGCTGTGTTTTGTGTCCAGGAATGTGAAGAGTGCTGCATCTGGGCAGGAAGTGGCTGGAATTGCTATGGAAACTGATTTTTTCCTGCACAGCTTAGAAATTGTGTCACCAGACTGCTTTGGAGTGAACCAGTTCATGAACAGGTAGCTGATGCTTCCTGAGTGTTCAGAATTTCCTAGGCTTTTTGAAAATACTCCTTGCCTGGCACTGTGGGATCTCCTTTACCTGTCTTCTACCCCCATGTTTCTACTGCAGGACCACAGGACATGGACTCTGAATTTAAAGTATCAGTGAGGAGAGCTGCATTGTCAGAACAACAATCATAATGCTTTGTATTGCAATGATAACATTCATCTGCACTCTGGAACTGCAGCACTCCTGTGCTTATGGTGGTCTAAAAGCCATTTGCATAAAAAATGAATTCTAAAGTCAAAAGTAATAGCCTGGCACATTTTGAGAAGAGCAAGTATTGGAGGAAATTAATAATTTCTACAGGGTGTACAGAGTGGTAATATTTTAATTCATACATCATCTATGCTGAAAGTTGAGTGGATTTTATTGGCCTTAATGCTCTGAATTTTGCAGGAGCCTGCAAAGCACTCAAGTACTTCCTTTATAAACAGTAAAACTACTGGAAAAAACATCCAGCAACAATTAACAGTCAGAAAAATGTCTGTAGTTCAAATTCTTGAAATGTCCAGACTTCTAATTTCTACAGACTTCCCAAGCCTTCTCATTCCATGAAACAGGAAGTTGAGATTTGCACAGAAGCTCAATTGATAGCTTGACGATGCCTTGGTAACATCAGCAAGCTTATGGACTTGGCCCCATCTGCTATTATAAGTAACAATAAATATTGAATAATTACATTTTTAATAAGGGTCTACCCCAGAAATTTTTTGTCTTTATTTTTTTTCACGGGTACTACTGAAAACAGTATTGAAGTAAATAGGCAACATCCCACTTTTCTTGCTCCTTTCTTTCATTGTCTCCTCTATGTGCCTCTACATGGAAATCCTGTTTCATTTTTAATTAGCTATCTGGGCCCCCAGATGGAAGCACACCCTGAAGTATAGCCCCGTCCTGCTGGTCAGTGCCATTTGGTATGATGTCATTCCTTAGTGCATTGGTTATGACAACAGACGGGGCAGCCATCCCAGAGGTTAGTCAGGCAGCAGGTGCTCACATGCCTGGAGGTCTTGTGTTGTTGGATCTTCATTGCATTCATTGTTCCCACAGCTAATGACCAGGTGGTAGTGACAGATCTTCTCATTTCCCCCCTCTCTCTGCTGTAAGGTTTTCTTCATATCCTGCTATTTCAAGCTAAGATAAATTTTTTTTTGGCATTGTAGTCTAAGACCTATTTTGAAATCTGTAAGGGATTTTATTGCCTTCTGCTAGGTTTCATCTTAGGATCTGCTAATATGCCTGTGACCTTAATACCTACACTGATGAATAACTTTCCCAACTGCATACTACTTTTTATTTGCTTCTTAGAGGCAGAAGAGTAGGGATGGGGTAAGGGAGGAGGTCAGTAGACCCTTCAGTCCTGAGCTGACAGTGGTGCCTGAATAGCAAATATAGACAAGATTTGGGAAGGGAGAAAATGAGGACAGGGAAAAGGGGTAAAACAGTGCTGGAGAGCTGGAAGAGGTAAAATGAGGGATTACTAAGCATTGCAATTGGGAAAATGGTTGGAGTGGTGGATTGCAACAATTTTAGAGAGAAGGTGCAAAAATGGTCAAATTCTGTGTTGGAGTGAAGTGGGGAACAAACAGGAAAGTGTAGGATCCCCTCCAAAGCCCTGTTCAAAGGGCACAAGTCAGAGGTCTTACTGTAGATCTACTGCTAATGCAGCTGTGAAACACTGGTAGAGGGGAGGTCTCATCCTGCTCCCTCAGCCAGCAGGTTCTTCCCCAGCTCACATAATGGGGCTCACAGGTAAATCAGGATAGTCTTATTCTGCTGATGACCCTCTTGCCACTCTTCTGAATCAGTAAGAAACCCCACAGTAGAATTTCTGGGTTTGCAATTTGTTGTTTGCTTAAAGTTCACTTGAAATCAAATGAGTGCTTTTAAGGTTGCAAATACAAGCATGTAAGGTTAGGAGATGACCCAGTTTGGGCTGCATACTTGGCCTTAGTTTCTCTCCTCTAAGCACACTCACTATTGAGTCTTTAATAACTGTAATCACATACTCTTGCCTTGTTCCATACATCTGGGATATTCTGTTTCCATTCAATGATGCCTTTGTTTGGTTTCTTTTTCATTGCTAAATGTGTGGTTGTTGGCCTTTTTAATTGAAGATCATACAACTCCTGATCCTATGATGGAGTTAACCACTTCATGGATTTTGTCACATTTCTAGTCATTGAATTGAAGAAGGGCATGTAAATATAAATATATTAATATCTAATAACAGTTTGTGGTTGGCTATAATTTTCATTTTAGGCCTGACAATGAAAGATAACTTGTTTGGGTTTTTGGGTGTCCAGTTGGACATAAAGAAATCTTGAGTTTTACATATTTCCACAGCACAGCTCCCATTAACTTTCAGAGTAACTATAAGAGCTCCACACTATGTATCAAGCTTCAAATGGCCACCCAAATCACATTGGGTTGGCATAAATGAGGAAAACACATCTAGGGAACATGTCTTAAGAAATTTCTTGGACTGACTTATCACCAAGGAGTTTTAGGCTAAATGAAGAGAAAAGCGCTTGTGTGAGAGGAAGGAGGAGGTGTGGCCATCTGACTGATCTCTGCTCTGATTGCTCTTTGCTGAACAGCTTCTTGTCTTCTCCCCTTTCACACTGACCTTTCAAAGGGTCTGACCCTTTCAATTCCTGTATTTCCTAGCTTTGGCATGCTTGGCTTGGTAACCTTAATGTTGATAGGTTTTGGATTTTTTTGTTTTGTTTGTTATATTTGTAAGTTTAGGCACTTCAATTCACTGTGGTTTAGGTGATGTTTTGCATTGTCTTACACTGTTATACAAGAAAAAAGACAATTTTATCTTCACTGTTGAAGAGAGTATTAAGGTACTTACAGAGCTGTTCTGAGTGCAGGAAAATGGAGAGCAAACCCCCTCCAGTCTCACTAGTGATTTTTTGAGAAGAAGTATTAGATACTTTTTGCCTGTTGCAGTGTGGAGATGTTGACAGGTAAAACATACCATTGCTAATAATTTCTAGTCATTCAGCCAGTCAAAATATAGCTTTATTAATATGCATACAGAGCTGTCTGTTTCCCTTCTCTCCCTCTTGAGAGACACAGAGGGGGAGACATGGGCGTTCTTCTGTCTCTTGGCTAATCAAGAATGATGCCTTGTGCATTCTTAGGGTGAGAGAAGAGGAAAGAACAAACAGGAGGCTCTAATGGGTCTCATCCATCTGACTTCTATAATTTTTGATTTATATACCAATTTAAGGCCTGGTTTATGATGATTTATGTCCCAGTTTGTTTATACCCCGGTCTGATGCCCCACCCCACAATGTTAGTGAAATGAAATCCTGGCTGTTAAATATTTCAAGGTGATTACATGCCACATACAGAGTTACTAATGACGAGTTAAGTGCTTCCTTATTTCAGTGCAAGAAGATAGACATAAGTGGAACATTTTGGAAATGAGTTTAGTGTGATTTGTTCACAAAGCCATGCACCATCCACAAGGAAACATCATAGCAGCCAGTGTGAGAGAGGGGGCAAGAGACTTTGAATCAAACAACCTGGCCTTGACCTGACAGAAATTGCAGGCTGAAACATGGTGAGTTTTATATGTCAATAGCTACTAGGCAGTGGTTGCCATTTTAATTACTGTTGTGCAGAGATGCTCTTTGGGCATTGAAGTACAGAATAAATCCAAACCTTATGTACAATCAGGACATTCTCCTGCTTTGAAAAAATATAAAATGTGTCAATATTAATATACAGAAACCATAATGCAGTTTTACTTCCTCAGATTTTTAGTGTTTACTGAGTCATTGTGATTTTGGCCCTGTTGTCAGAGCCAAATGTGGTTCTGGTCCATGAAGACCAGATGAAGCTGAGGATTTGTCTAGGGGCCCATCCCAAGACTCCTTAATTGGCTGGGTGAATCACAGTTTAGCTGTTCAATTATTCCCTACCCACCTCCAGGAACTGATTGCACAGTTGGTGGGGGAATAAGAAATCAGGAATATAAATCAACTGCAGGTATCTCCTGTGGGAATTCAGAGTTCAGTCTGGCAAATCTCATCTGGCTGCTCTGGATGTAAGGTTATACTTAATGGAGCTTGAGCCTGCATGTCCCTCTGCATCACTGGAATTATGACAGCTAATTTGAGTCTGTCTGCCACTGGTGTGTGCAATTGATCAATATCTCTTTCATAAATACAAACTCTCCCTCATCTCTGCCTTCATCAGCTTTGTCTTTTCTGGCTTGCCCTTTGCATCCTTGTGTATTTTGTGGTTTTTCCCCCCCAAACTTGATTCTCACCTACATATTCTCAGAGAGGAAAATCAATGGAAGAATATCAGTTGCTCACCTAAGAGGGGCTTCTTTGCCATACATAACTAAGGTTATAAATAATTCAGTAGGGTCCCTGTCTTGTCTTTCCTCCCATAAGATTGGGTTTATTAAAATTTTATGGGAGAGGACATGGAGGTAGCTGAATTACTGGCTTAATCTGATACAATCTTCAGCAATGCATTAGTTCAGTACCAGCTGCTCTTTACTCATCATCACAGACACACACTAAATCAGTCCTCCTTGTAGAATCCATTTTGCAGCATGTTATAATCATGTATTTGAGCATGAAGTAATGCCATTCCTTATAACTTGCTTTCATGCCTGATGGTGTTGCCAAGGGAAGAAAAGTGTTAAACTGGCAAGGCTTAATCTTTTTTATTTCACTGAGGAATTCAGTAGAGGTATGAATCCATATAGAGAAATATCCTAATCAGAAGGGACCTATAGGCTGGGGACTAAGAGTTTGGTTTGGCTTATATTCATACAAAAATACTAATTCTACTGAAACAAGAACAGATATTCTAAGATGGAAAATGGTGTGAAATCAGCATCTGAGTACTAAATACTCAAGAGATATCAGGAAAAGAAAATGACTTTTTGGCATTTCAATGAAAATGGACAGATCCCACAATTAAACTTTTCTGTTAATTATGCTACTGATGGTGTATAGTGCACCTTCCATCCTAGCATCTTGAAATACTCAAAAAATGGTTTTCACTGATTATCCTTTGGATTTAAACAAGGTGCCAAAGGAGGAAGACAACCTAAGCGCACCCATTTCACAGAAGGAGTTAGAGAAGTGAATTAACTTGCTAAATGTCATGTGGAGAGTGAGTGGGAGAGCCAGAAACAGAACTCAGGTCTTTGGATTCCCACTACTGTAAGTGCTAGACAATGCTGTGTCCTGTCGTGCCAGGGATTATGCAGCCTATCTCCTAGAAAAGCCTTGCAAAACTAAATATCAAGAATGTTTTTCCTAAAGATAGTAAAAAAAAAAAAAATTCAAATGAAAGCTCACTGGCCAAAACCAGAATCCAAACGGATGTATCCATTTTTGCCTAGGAAAAATAGCAAAACCACCTTCAAAAGTTGCTAGCAGGTTAGATATAACAAAGTGGGGGTTCCTCAGAACCTGTTAAAACCCAGGTCCTTGGAGACACAAGGGTGAGGAACAAAGATCAAAGGTTGTCCGTTACAGTATGTGTAGGTGCTGTGAATTTTCTGCCATGTATATGTTGCACTCTACAGAAGTGTCTTTTATGACAACAGATACAGCACAAATAACTTACTGGTACTTGGTTTTACCTGCAAGTAATCTTAACCATAGTTTAATTTGAGAAATAATCAAATCAGTGCATTTTGAGAAATAATAATTATCAGTCCTATTACAGAGTCATAGAATCTGAAAGCAATGCATGCTGACAGGATAACTCTAGGCATATGATGCAAAAATGGCCTTTCTGATATAGCCTGGGCAGAACCTGTTATGGGTGACAAATCCTCTTTGGCTGGTAGATTGGCCACAGCCAGCTCTGCTCCTCTTCCCAAAATGGCATGGGTCAGGAAATGATTAATTGACAAGGTTAGTCCTGACTATGATTACTGCCTATGAACCATCTGCTGCCAGAGGGTGCATTAGAGCTACCTGTGATTTATTCCACATAAACCTAGGCTGAACCGGTTTTTGGCTTGTTTCAGGAATATCTTCATCCTTCATGAAACCCAGTGTACCAGGACCTATGTGTTGGTTAGTTCTGCTGTTTTTTCATTGATGTTTAGGTCTTTACATTAAAACAGGATTTTTTATTCCACAGATAAGCCTTGGTTCTGACAACCATTTGCTGAGGCACCATTCCTCTGTACTGACTTCAGCTGATGAAGTAGTAAAGTCCATGGTGTCATCCCTTCCACAGAGGACCAGATATTTCATGTGAAAGTAATTGAGAATGAAAAGCTTTTGTAACAAGATACCAGGCAGAGAAATGCAAGAAAAAAACCCTTGATATAGCAACAGGATTAGTATTTCAGACTGTCTGCCCAGTTTTCCAGCAGGAATCAATGGTTCTCTGAAAAGCTGAATTGACAGCTCCTCTAGGTGAAGCTTTTTAACAAGACAAAGGGTTGCACGGACAGGAGCACTTTGAAAATCTGTGTGATGCATGGATGGATTCGATAATTTGATGTATCTCTTTGGCTGCTAGTTCATAGGATTTCCTGATTAACAGTTCTGGCATTGGCTTTCAATGGGAACCAATTCTTTATGCAAGTAAGAGCAGAATTCCAGAGGTAAATGAATCCCTGCTTTTTGGCAGTCAGATAACAAGTACAGGGTAAGGATATTTGTGGTTTTTTATCACAACTGTGGGAGCTTCAGTATTTTACAAGCCAGAGAAGAGAGGCCATTTGTCACTGGCTTGTTGGATTCATGATGAGTGTTTTGCTGTCCTTTCCTCATAGACCAGGTGAGTTGATCTGTTACTGTACCAAAGCAGTGCTTAGAGAAGGCATAGTAAATATTGTTGTAGGGCTAAGACCTGGTAGGAAGATCTAGGAGGCTCCTAAACCTCCTGGTGCAGTCGTCAGACGATGCTTTGACTGAGAGAGGGACCATGGAGAGCCAATCGCCAGGTAGTGATGGCCTGTAAGAATTGCACACCTGTCTATGAAGTTGGCAGAAGGAACATCAGGGAGGACATGGATAGGATGCTCACGTGGTGCCAAGTTATCTACAGAGGGCTGTGGTCCACACAGCAATCTTGTTTTGGTGGGATTGAGGGGAGCTAGTTTGGGGACAGAAAGCCATCTGCTTTGACAGCTGCCTTCATTTTGATGTTGCTAGAAAGGGAAAAACATCTGGTAGTAGCTGCTTAGTGGTATGGTTGGCAGTTGGAAGGGTACTGCTGCTTTCCAAGTCTTTTATTCCTGTGCTAGGTATGAGTAAACATTCTCTGGTGTAGGAGCAGGAATATTACAGCCTTGGCGAGTGGTGAGTGCAGAGAGGAACTCTTTGTATGCTTGGGAGGCTCTGTGTGTTTTTTGGTTTGTTTTTTTTTTCTGAGAGCTGAGGGTGCCATTGGATGAGCTTTTAGTGGTGCCTTTAAGAATATGAACAAGGGAGCTAAGGTGGTGTGTGTAAACACCTGGGGAGAAGCTAAAAGAGAAAACAGAGCATAATGGAAAAGCTGCTGGGGGAAAAGAAAAAGTGATGCCTAGATGCTCTTCTGTGTATAGAGAGAACTTTTCTGTTTATTATTCAGTGGTGTGGATGCGTTAGATTTATATGAAAAATCAAACAAATTCCTGGCAGTGCTGAGACAATAACCAGGAGCTGTTGCCTCTGTCACTTTCCTTTTGTAGCAAAGTCTGATGGTGAATCAGACTGGCATGAGTTTGCCATTGCTCACTCATTACTTTTTGAAATTTACTTCTGGTTTTTTTGTGTGTGTCAAGCTCTTGGCACAACACTGATAAGCAACAGAAAGATGGAGCCTTTCCACAGATCAATAGAGATCAATCTCTTAATTTTGACTGAATGACAAAACAAAACCAGCTATTAAATTGTGTTTTTACTTTTTTTAACACCTGCTAGCTGATAGCTAGCAGGCAGCTCCCAAAACCAAAGTACCAAGGGACGTAGAAGAGAGCTCTTGCCTGCACTTTTTTTATACTGACTCCCTCAGAGGTATGGGGTCTGTTTGTACAGACCTGAGGATTACACAACAGGTAAATGTGCCTTGAGGCATTAGTGTGTAAAATTCAAACTGTTTGGCTTGGTTTGTTATTTTGTTATTGACTGGTCCATTACACTGGCTGCAATGCCACAGAGCTTTGGGCATGAGGCCTCAGCATCCCAGGGAAGAGCTGCAGGTAATGTGAAGATGGGGCTGTACTTGGTGTTAGCCAACATCCATGGGGTTCATTGGTACCAGATCACATGTAGCTGTCCAGTAATACATCACGTCTGGTTCCCTGACTTACAGAGAAGGCTGGGAAGTGGGATGATGAGTTCATTTGGGTGTCATTAGAACTTTCAATCAACCATGTGGGATGTTGTCGCACCAGTGCATTTACCCCAACAAGTCTTAGGGGTATGGTTTGAGGGCAGTGTGTGAGACTCACTGCCCTTGTTTCCTGACCAAGTGCTGTGTAATGAAAATCTTGCTCACTGTTACATTCAAGTATCAAAACAGAGGTCTTGGTGAAGTATTTTGAAAATCTGTCAGTACACAGAATGGTGAAAAAATTGGTTTTGGTAGTTGTTCTGACTACTTAGAGCACCAAAGTATAAAAACTTTATTGTAGACACTACTGTATATACCCATCTGAATGTGGATGTCAGGGGTGGATATGCAACAAATGGCACAGGATAGTAAGTAGTGTGAAATATTGCTGCTAGTAACTATCAATAGCTGACAGTTGAATCCTTGTGCGGTTTTTTATGAAGGAACAGAAATCAGATATTTCAGTTGTCCTGAATTTACTGTATTTTGTTTCTCTTCCTACAATGCTGGCCTCATCAGTAAAAGTGAGATGTTTTTGAGCATGGCTGCTCAAAAGCCATGGGCCTCTGGTGTGAATGAACAGGCAGAAGGAACAGAACATTGCCTCCTGCAATGAGTTTTCTCTTTATTTGGGGGTGCGTGTGGGGAAAGGCTGAAATGATGTATTGCTCATGAAAGCAAGAGACAGAGCCCCAGCTAAACCCAGGCATACTGCAGGCAATTACTGGGCACGTTTCCCAGTTACCACCATGCTGCTGCCCTTAATTGCCATGTACAAACTGTTGCTCTAGCAAGAGCTGATCCTTTGTTGGTGCAGAACTCTATCTTGACTTTAGACAGCTTTGCTACTATGTCTCAAGCCTTCTCCTGCAGTATTGCCCTGCCATTCCCAAAATGCAGCACTGTGCCAGCTGCAGCCATGCAGTTTGGCTCCCAGGGCTGTCCTCAGGTCAGAATGTGTCTTGCTTCAGTGCCATGCTTTGCTGGAGGAGTTCAGCATTGGTAAGTAACGTGTGAGTTCTACTCATGACTCTGTTCTTCAGGTTCTCAGCTTTGGCCAGCTACTGGTTTGGTGGCAGAGAGTCTGTGGGATACATTTATATGCTTCTCATCTTAGAGCTGTCTAGAAGAATTTGGCCCCTAATGCAGACATGTTGTAATTGGGCCTCACAGAGATGATCCCTAGAACTTGCTGCACCAGTAGATTTTACTGGAGAGCAAGAGCTTTGTGGGGGAGGTCGTCCTCAGTTCTGAAGAGGGAGAAATGGAGTTAGCATAGAGTCAGTGATTTTGTCTTTCTGTGAGCTGAAGCCCAAGCAGTGGGCTGAAAGAGCAGCTGCAGTGGTGCAGAGGGGCCTTGGGCCTTTCTCCAGCCCCTGGGATGAGAGGGCTGAAGTTTGAGGGCTGGCTGCATCCCTGCACTCTCCTTTTCCCTGAGGATGCCTCTGTGTGGGTCATTTTGGGGGTTTTACCAAACCAAGAGCCTGTGTGAGGGAGATGTACTGCTACTGAGAGGAGAACAGAAGAGCTGCAGAAAGGGGAGGTCTGACAGCTTCTGGAGCAACATGATGTGGAAACTGAAAGAGGTGGATATTTGTCACTGTAGCATGAATTGAGACAAAATCCCAGCACCTCAGGCAAACAATAACAAGACCCAAGTTGACGGAGCTGCTCTCCTCTGAAGCCTTATCCATTGTGGCTGTCCTGCTCTGCTAAAGCTGCTCTGAGGCAGCTCAGAGATGATTGCCTCTCCTCCCTCTTTAGGGAAATTACAAGGGGTGGGCTGTGGAAAAGGTGCCAGCAAGCATAGAAGGGAAGAGAAAATAGAGAAAATTTGATGTTGAATGTATTCATCACCGTCTATTTTAGGGTCAGTTACTGTTTTTTTTTTCTGTGTTAAATGAAGTGCTATTTTTAGATTGCCAAATCCAGACATGGAAATTATTCTCAAGTGTTCCAGCTTTCATCTTGTATTAAAAAACCCCAGTTTTATCTTGATGGTGCATTTACTGCATTAATTCTATGTGATTTCTTTTATCCTTTTTTTTTCTTCCTGCTCAAAAAAAAATATACCTGCTTGCTCCCGTACCTTGGCTAACATTATTGGAAATGCAGCAAGAGAGCTATTTAATGCTTTCACTTGTTGCTTTAGTGTTTTGTTGGAGTTATGGGGGAAGCACTGGTGGGTTAAGAAGTGGCTTAGCCAGCAGCCCACCCACTTCCTTGTGATTTTTCTTCAAAGAAGAGTCTGACAGAGGAAAGTTGTTCTGTTGCAGATTTGCTGAGTTCAAAGTGAGTGCCCTACAGATACAACTTTGTGATTAATCTTCAGAACTGGCACATAAAGCTTATGCTATACCACTGCTACTAATGTTAATGGGAGTCAGGCAGCTTACTCACAGTGCACTGCTTCAAAGAGTAATAATTTACCCAGAAAAGTCCTGAGGCAAGAGAAGTGATAGTCATTTATTAATTCTTTTGTAAATCCTTTTGTCTGTGGCAGTGGCATTGCTTTCCATCCATTTCTAAGTCATTACATTTTGGTGAGCCACGGGCCCTGAAGTGGGAAGAGAGCAGGATGCTATTTTTCCCATGTCCTTGAGCTCTTCAGCGCCAAGAGCTAGTGCATGTACTAGAATTCCAGGCTATATTTACAAAGAAGAGACCAAAACCTCATAAACATATTTTATACCCTCTGTTGCACATGCTGAATTAGTAGCTGTAGAGAAGAATATGACCTTTAGGCAGCCATTGAAAAGCAAAGAGAGAAAGCTGTGCCTCTCAGCTTTGATAGAAAGCAGTTCTCTCTGAGCATAGCTGTGACATCAATGAGATAGTTACTCAAAAAAGTATGGGCTTTTTCAGAGGGAAATGAATTGGGGTACCTGATTTTGAGGTATCTGACATTAAGTATGCTTGAAAGAGCCTGATGGCCAGTGGGAAGTGCTCAGCATTCCTCAGGAGACTGAGGAAGGTTGTCAGCATCTGGGTGTGGTTATGTGCAGCATTAGCTCCTAGTATAGGCAGTTATCCAGCAAAGGTGTCTCTTTGGCAATTTGGCTGTATTTGTTATTTCTATGCTAGTTAGGGATTTCTAGTGAGGGTGCTGCTTTCTCAGTGCAGGAAAGAATTTTGGCTGGGAACCAGCTCATGGAGAAAAGGCTGTCTGCAAAATTGCACCATAGTAGTGGATATATACTGGATATTTTTTGCATGTGTGGAAAGTTTCCTCCACACATACAGTGAATACTGGTGTTCTGAAAGCAAGAGAACTATAAGTCTGAAATAAATTACCATACTGTGTTGTTTTCTAAAAGCAATTGAGCTACTTGGGTTCCCAAATGACCCTGAAAGCTACAAGTGAATAATGAAAATTCCATGTTTTTTTTTTTTTTTGTTTTTTTTTGTTTTTTTTTTTTTGTTTTGTTTTTTTTGTGTTTTTTTTTTTTTTTTTTTTTTTTTTTTCCAGAGCAGATGAACCAGCACAAAACATGATGGATGCAAACTTTCTGGGCAATTCTGGTGGTGGAACTAGCTTTGGGAGGCTTGTGGCAAATGGCAGCATAAGTTAAAGGACCTCTTGAATGCTCAGTTTGCCTTGAGATGAGCAGTCATTATTACAGCTACATCTGTATATTACATTGCAAAGCCTTGAGTCCTTCAGGAATGCTATCTGAAATAATGATCCTGCAGCATGAACCTGAGTATCAGCCTGGGAGACTGGGTCATTCATTAGTTAGAATTCCCTTTTCCTCCCACCTTTCAAAAAACATTCTGAATTTTTTTTTCACCTTTCCTGCTTTTATCCCCTCCCACCATCCTTCCCAAATGCTTGAATATTTTATTCTAACTTTAAATTATTGAGATTATGCATATCCCTGTTCTTCCTCTATGTGCCTGTGGGATCACTTCCCAGCTGATTTTTGGACTGATTTTGGGTTTGTTTGGGGTCTTTTTTGGGTTTTTTTTTTTTTTTTATTTTATTTTATTTTATTTTTGGGGGGGGTGGGTTTTTTTTGTGTGGTTTTTTTTTTTTTTTTTTAGCAATGAGGCTGGTGTCAAGTACCTCTACATGAGAGAATTTTTAGTGATTTGCACAATGGGATGTCAGATTGGGGGTTCATTTCCTTGCCTTTGCCTGTGATGACTGTAAACAGAGAAGCAATTGAGATTCCTTTGATCTGAGGGAGATGAGAGGTGGCAAAGATGACTTCTCAGTGAGCTGAATGGGCAAAGAGCTCAACATAATTCTTGGTACAAACCATTTAAACTACCAGCTGGAGCTGGGCAGGAAATGATCAACCAGAAGCACATAGACTCTTCTGTATTTGCTTGCTAGAATGTCTCATAGAGGGATCTGGGAGACAGCCTGAAATAATGCATCCAGCTCCGGGTTCCTCAGCACAGGAAGGACCTGTTGGAATGAGTCCAGAGAGCCACAAAGCTGATTAAAGACATGGAACACATTATCTGTGAAGACAGGCTGAGATACCTGGGGTTGTTGAGCCTTGAGAGGAAAAGGCTTTGGAGAGACCTTTTTGCAGTCTTTCAGGACTTAAAGGGGGTTTATAAGGAAGGAGACAACCTTTTAGCAGGTCCTGTTGTGGTGGCACAAGGGATAACAGTTCTAAACTACAAGAGTGTCAATTTAGACTAGATATAGACGTAAGGAAGATTTTCACAGTGAGGGTGGTAAAACACTGGCACAGATTTGCCCAGAGATGTGATGATGCCTCATCGCTGGAAACTTTCAAGGCTGGATTGGACAAGGCTCTGAGCAACCTGATGTTGTGGAAGGGGGATTGGATTCTATGGCCTTCAAAGATAGTTTCAGCCCTCCAGCCCAAACTGTTCTATGATTTTAAGAATCTGCAGTATTGTGGTCTGTAGTGGTGCTTCTGGGGAGACTGGGACCAACACTTGGTGGCACCAGCTGGTGCTGGAGTGTGTCATTGCTACTCCAGGTAGCAGTCTGCCTTGGTGTCAACTCTTAGCCAGGACTCGGTACTTCCTGTTGGGCCATACAATATAATTTTGTCCCCTTTTCCCATTTCAGTCCTGAAACAGCCTCTTTCAGAACACCACAATTACTAGCAGAAGCCTGTTTCAAACTGAGTAATAGAAAACACCAGTTTAGCTAAAAAGGAACATGATTGTACTGCAGGCAAAGTCTTGTTTATTCAGGCAACATAGACTTTACTAGCTTGAGTTTGCATGGATGTTTTATGCAAAATGTTTGACAGTGTCATCATTGAGTCACACCATTGTACAAAATGTACAAAAATGTTATTCTTGAGTTTCGTTTCTTTGAAAGCATGTTAGAGAAATCTGGGATAATCTGGAATTTTTAGAAAAGGATGACTGCTAATTTTCAGAACTCCCTGTAGAGCAAACATAGGAAAAACAGCTTGTCTTTTACAAGAAGACTGAGGATGGTAATTACACAAAATAGCATATACTTCCAATGAGTTGAATTTTCAAGTGTATACATTTACAAAGAAATAATATTCATCTGTTGTCTTTTCTCAAAGCTCTAGCTGAAATAGTACTCAGTTTGTTTTTTTTTCTATTATTGACTTCTAATCCATAGCAATTAAAAAAACAAATTCCTCTATAATGCCTTAATAGGATTTAGAAGTTACTATGCAAAAGTCACAGCAGCCAGACTCTTAAATCCTTCCCTTAAAAAGTCATTGTGGATGCTTCCTATAAGAGACAATATGGTTATTAAATTCTCATGCTGCTTCCTGACAGCCCTGTTCCTGTGCTTTCACTGGCTTTATCACCCCACTGTTAGTTGAGTATTGGGTATTTATCAGATAAGGGTATTTTTCAAATGAAGGAAATCTCTCCTAAGGGAGACAGGGTCAGATATTTGCTACTAGAAATAGTAATAAGGCAGTTCTTTTGAACTAATATTATGTGCATGAAACATGTCTGCCCACCTCATCTTTGCTCTGATTCCCTCCTGTCCTCCCTCCATGTCCATTTCTGCTGTAGGAGGGCAGACTACACCTTGCTAATAACACCTGCAGCATGTGGACTGGGGCATTTTTCAGGAGATTCTGTCAATGCATTTGCCCAACACAAGCCCCTGATTTCTCTGGGAAGGGACAGGACCCATTTGGTTGCTTGGGGTCAGCTGTCCTGTTTGTGTGCCCTCCCAGCTTCTTGTGTACCCTCAGTCCAATCACTGGTGAAGGCTAGTGAGGAATAAAAAAGGAGCTGTGCAAGCACTGCAGTAACTAAAAACATCCTTGTGTTATGAATGCTGTTTCCAGCACAAATCCAAAACAAAGCACCATAATAGCTACTATGGAGAAAATGAACTCAATCCCAGTCAAAATCAGCAGAATTTGACTTTTTTTTTTTTTTTTTTTTTTTAAACAGCTGAGCTCCTGTGGCAGTTTTGTTCTTCAACAGTTTGGTTAGATCTCATTCAAAAACATCTCTTGTAAAGTCGCACACAATGGAATGCCAGCCCCATCCCTTGCTGTCAGGCTCAGGATCCCATGGGCAGTAGTTGCTCTGTCCTCACTCCTGCCTGGGGCTGCTCAGGTGCTTCCTGTGCTGCTTTGGCAGCTCTGACTCTGCCTGCACAACTCTATCTTTAGAGCTGCAGAAACTCCACTACCGCAGTGTCACAACAGAGCAGGTGGTACAGCAAGCCAGGCTTTGAATGTTAATTTTGTTCAAATCATTTCTTAGTTAGGAAAATTTATCTGAGTTCACAAACCTCAGTTTTAGAGGTGTGTTAAACTGTAGAGAGATTTTGAAATGTGCCTGCTGCAAAACCTAGCAATGAGGGGGCTGTCTGCATTATGGAATTACTTTTGTAATCTTTTGATGTCATTTCCTTAACCTTGTGCTAGTTTTATCACAGGGATATATTTTGTTACATTCCTCTTAAAAAAGAGAAGAAAATAAGTAGTTAGTTGTTATTCTAGCTGACTCTCTGAATAAAGTTCAGACACAGCTGTCACACAGTTCTACTATCTGAGGAATATCAGCATTATGAGTGGAATGCTATTAGCATATTTATTAACAGTGCATAGAATTTATTTATTAATAGTAATGCACAGATAATTTACTCATTATGTACTTGCACTACTGTTTTGATGCAGTTAATATTGAAAAAGCTTGTATTTTTCACTTTACATTAAAAATATTGATGACAAAGATTGAGTTGGTTTGCTCTTGCTGTGTCTTGTGTCACCTCATACTCCCTCAGGGACAAATTTACCACTTCACTTTCTCAACATGCTTTAAGTATATGGCAAGGTGGATGTTGTCAGCTAGTATTGATTATTGATGCTGATTCTTGCAAATTTCAAAATCCCTGTAGTATAAACATTTGATGTAAAATTTAGATTAACTTGCAAATGCTGAATTTAACTAAGAATTTTTCACCTTCATATTTTCAGTAACATACACTCACTAGTGCAAAACAAATAGCATGTACTGCACCTTACAAATGTGCATCATGAGCCCAAATTATTTTCATAATCACTGTGGATGCTTTTTACTGCTAGCATTATGATACAATGGCACAAGCTTTGCAAATACCCCTGGTTCCAGCTGTGGCTGCTCACAAGTAAACCAGACTATTTTGGGCTGTAGCAAAAACAAACTGATGGGTGAATGTGCTGATGCAGTATGTCTTTGGGAAGCCCTCAGCAGCAGTGAGCCATGGATCTCTGGTTGGAAAAAACCTCATGTGTTTCCTTCTCTGGGGACAGAAGCAGCTGCCCTCCTCGGGGACTGCATCCTGCTCTGTCCTAAATAAGCTGATGTATTTGACTGGCAATGTGATTGCTTAGGATGGAGCATGATTCCCTTAATTGTTGACCAAGAACATCTTGGTGATGTTATTCACTAAGTGCTGTGCTCTGTTCTTGTCAGGGATGTCTCTCCAGCACGGATATGACAGTCTTGGAAGCTCTGTTTCCCAGTTTAGGATATGGCTTTAACAAAAATCAGAACAAGACAGATTATACATCATCTGAAGAGTGTAGGAGAAGTTTCTGTGGTTGCTCTAACCCTGTGGTTATTGCCACCTCAAGGGTCTTAACTGGCATTTTAACTTATGCAGAGGGGAGGGATGCTCTTCTTGGTTAGAAAGAACAGTGACCATTGCCTGTCCCCAGCAGTTTCACCTTTTTGGAATTGTGGAAAGAAAGTGTTTGTCAGAGAGGTTGGGAGGATTTTGAAAGCTGTTCTAGGTGCTCTCCAGACCTCACATGTAACTTCTAATTTTTTGGGACAAATATGCATTTGGATCTTTTAAAACACCTAAAGTCTCACTTTCTAACCTCTTGTTGCTGTTGTCCTATTAGGCCAGATCCAGCCCTGGAGAAAACAGGCAAATCAGAAGGGAGTTGGCCCCTTTTATGTAATGTCATATCTGCCACATGGAGCTGGAGTCCAGCTGTGGATGGAAGGAGAGAGATGGGACAGTGCACATACACATTTGTGCCTGCTGCAGCCCTGCAGGGGGAAATGGAAGTTTTCTTATGTGATTCCTTATACTGGAGGAGAAAAGGAATTGATGTGTACTAGACCTGGCACTGAGGAGCTCCTTAGCTGATTGCTGCTAATTTAATTATTGGGATTTCTGTTAACCCTTTGGTAAACTAAGACAGATCTTGTTTTACATTAACGTTCCATGAAGAATGAATAAGCATAAAAACCAACAACTTGTAGCCAGGGAGCACCCAAGGGATTAGTCTTGTAGTCAGGAGTATCTTCAGGACACTTGATTTAAACGGACTGCTTGCACAAAATATCAAAGGTGTTTTATTTGGAATTAGTTAAATGGCTGGAGATAAATTTAGACATATAGCTCCTTATCCACACATATCAGTTCGATTTTGGAAGTGTGTGTGGGGGTTGAGTGTTCTTAAAAAACAGTCTGGCTGAGGCATTTCTGGTCTATTCAGGCAGAAATTTTTAGCTACAATCTCAGGGTTTCTGGGTACAGACTGATGTTGCCTCTCTCACAGTGACAAGAGCCTTAAAATATCTGGAAAAACCCTTCTCCAGGTCCCAGTGATCTCCTTATGTTGCAGTTGTCTACCTTTTCCTATGCCATAAATATTCTGCAGGAGAACTTATCTCTTTTATTTTATTTTATTTTTTTTTTTTTAATTTATTCTTTAGTACTCCCTTTTCATCCTACAAGTATTTTCATATGGTTTCTCACAGGGCAGTGGGAGCAGAACCATGCTGATATCTAAGAATATTAACTTGGGTTATTCTCCTCACAATTCATGTCCTATCTGCCAGATGAGGGGATTGCTTTTCCCACTCAGCTTGCTTAAACAATTCCATGCAGAATGAGGCTGTCTCTCTTCTTGCATTTCTGCTGTCACAGATCCTCTTGAGTCCTAAATCCCCTCTAGTTTGAGGGATGAGAGTCATACCAAGAGCATTCTTGATGCTTGGTCCTCAGTTCTCTGCTCATTATAGGACTGTGTTGCTGTTATTCTGTTGCTTCAAGCAAGAACTCAAAGGCAGCAACTTTTTCCTTCCATGTGATGGCCCAAGTTGAAGTGTAGATAATAAATGCTCCCCCTGCTCCAAGGACTACAGCCGTGTGTTTTCATTCCTGATAGAACTTGTCTCTTTGCAGTGACCCTTGTGTATATAAATGGGACGAAGGGCAAACCCATGTTGCCTGTAAGTCCCATGTATGCAAGACGTGAATATAAACATTGGTTGTTATATTTGCTAACTATAAACGCTGTTTTCTGCATAAACTGGGGAGCTCAATGCAACTGCATATTCTGAGAGTTGGGTGGTATCTGTAACTTTCATCACATGTGTTGACACATTGCACAATTTCTCCATGCCTACTCAAGTTGTAGTGCCCTTAATGGATGTCTTAAGATTGACATAGAAATTTTGTTGGTGAGATCACATCTCAGTTCTACCCTGTGCTTAGACAGGAAGAGAAGTGCCTCAGTGTGGAGAGACAGGCGCTCTCCCTGCTCGTTCCATGAGCTTCACAGCTGTTTCATGCAGCTACCTATGCAGTTGGCACCTTGTAGCAGTCTGAGAAGAGAGGCCAAGAGCTGAATCAATCAGGAGACTCTGCTGGTCTCAGTCAGGCAGGTAAGCTCCCTCCTGGTCACAGCTGAGATGAGTTCTTGTTCATTTTAACTGTGCTTGCAAGCTGCTGCCCCAGGAGCTCTTTCTGCTGTGTAAATAAACTGGGGACTTCAGTACAGCAAATTTTTACCCACGTTAAACTACACAACAACAGTTACTTGGCAATGTTCTTTATCATCATCCTGTACTTTTTGTGAGTATTTACACTGCTGGGAGAGGTTATCTGGATTCTACTGGCTTGTGAAACAGGAAGAGTTTTAGTAGAGAGAGAGAGAGGGAGTAGGCTTGGGATAACTTTGCTTGAGATAAACCCCAGCAGCTGGGTTCTGAAGAGGGTTCCTGTGCCTTTTCTTGAAATGTAAAGAGCAGGCTTGAGCTGAATTTTTATGTAACGTTGCAGCTTTAGCCCTCTCATCAGCAGATTTCAGGAGGAAAGAGTGACTTTATGTAGTGTTTTTTAGTAAGCTGGGAAAGAGAACGGGTAATAAGACTGCACCACCTGAGTGGCAGGTGTGAGGCACCTACCATGTGTGGGTATATTAAAAATGTTTCATAAAAAGCAGGTTTATTTTCCCATCCTGTTGTTTTTAAAATCTCATGAAATGCAGTTTGGCTGGTGGAAACAGGCAAGGACATGCCTATGCCATGCATATTGGATTTGGCTCATGAGTACTTGGGTGCAGGGTCCTGGCTGCACTTTTTCAGGCTTTTAAATTATGAGTCAGCAGTACTGGAGGAACTACTTAAGGAATAAAAGTGTCATGTCATGAAGGCCACCATCAATCTTTTCACTTGCTTGAAACTAAAAAGCATCTCATCTGTCTGAAAGTTTTGGGCAGGTGCTCTGGTTAGTGCTGTTGAAAAAGACACGTTCACAGAATTACTTTAAAAGATGAAATTATGTGCCTCATTCAAGCCTATTCATTGTAAGCTGTTTCTGGGCCTTTATAATGACATGAGAGGTCTTTCTGGCTTTTCACCACTCTTCAAAAACTGACAGCTCACCAATGAGGGGAGGAGAGCAGCACAGTGTGGTCTCGTGCTGCTCTGTAATCCCTGCCTCACTCCCTGACAGCTTGCTGAGGCCCAGGTTGTCTGACAGAAGGCAGACAGGCCTTGCATTTCTGTCATGGCACAGATGAGGGTGTTTGTTACTGACAGGGTCTTTGTAGGGAAGGTGCCTCCAGTTTTGACACACATACTCTTTGAAGGACGGTACCAGTTTCTGGTGTGTTATCACTTCCCTATTAATTTCTTTCTTGTGAATATTTCTTTTCAGATAGGCATTTTTAAATACAGAACTGCATTCTTTCCTTCTACATTTCAACGTTTCTTGCTGTGATTTCACAGCCAAGCCAAGTTTATAGTTATTGAATGTCAGCATATGTATATAAAAGAGACCAGGGAAGTGTGGAATGCTGGATGAACAGGGTGATAGTTTTTGTTTGAGGACTGATGGAAGTGAATTTCTTCTAATGAAGGTTGTCTTTGTTGTCAACTTCAGAGGATGCTACCAATGCTTAAGAATTCTTACAGAGAAACCTGGGTTCCTAGATGACCATAGTATTTCTTCTGCTTTTTAAAGGTATGTGCACCAGAAAGAGCAGTAGGGTATCTTCTTTTTTTCTATGTACCCTTTTTTGTACAAAAAACCCCAGCAACTCAGAAACTGCTGACAGGTTTGGAATTTGTGAAGGGTGGAAGGCTGCTATTTTTATGTTCATAGGGGAAGTTGAGCCTCAAGGTAAATCAGGTCGAAAATTAACGAAAAGCCTTTTCGATGTGATGGCTCTTTAAAGATTTGACATGCAAATATAGCTCACAGGAGGGACATGTCTATAGCACAATTAAGCAGAGCAAATCTTTGCTAGCAGCTGAGCACAGAAAACTGGCACCACTGAATCTGCATAAACTCCAGTGCATTCTTGGCTGAAATATGTGTGTGGGAAAGTGTTTGCTTCAATGACTATTTTTGACCTATTTCATGAATAAATAGGACTTGTGCCTCTAGAGCTTGCAATCTGGCAATTTCCAGAAGCACTACATTAGCAAGGAGAAGAAAACAATTATTAATAAATACACTTCAATAGAAAAATTCTCCTGCCCTAGCTTTCTAAATTCCATATTTAAGCTGATTTTATGTGAAATGCACCTCTAAGATTACCTTTTTTTAAACAAACCCTTATTATTCATAGAAAATCTGATACCAGGGTTTTGTTCCTCAGTGCCACACAGGTTATTAGCAGTGAGATAGAGGATGAAAGAGCTGTAAGGAGAGAATCCATAGACAGAAATGTATCTGTGGAAAGAGCGGTGGTGTTCTCTACCTGCTTAGGTTCTCCTATTGAATTTACTTAAAATACAATCGAATTGCAAAATCCTTTAAATCAAACCTTTGTTCTGAAATACAAGGTGGGTGCGTTTTGCAGGAAGATATGAAGGAAAGTTATCAGAAATAGATTAGCTCATAGTTGCTTTGATGTGCAAGGCAGAATTCAGTTTATTCATTTTTGTGTTAGTGTAGTAGAACAGAACTTGTTTGCATGAATAAAACAAGTGGGTAGTATAACATCATGTACGAGAGAAACCATGAACTGGAGCTGCTTGTTTAAATGAATCAAGTTATGACTGCTCCAGCTATGAATAATAAGAGTGATTGGAGAAGGTTTTTTCATTTAAAGTCCTGACAAGAAAAAAAAAAAAAAAAAAAGTTTGTTGGCGTTTCCCAGCAATACTTCTATAGTGTTCAGGCAAAACTCTTTTATGTCTTCCTGTTTTATAATTACAGATTCCCAAAACCTCCGAAACTTCAGATAGATACTGAAAAGTCTTCAGCATTATTTTTCTCCAACAAAACCTTTTTTTTTCCAGAAGGAAAGAGAATATCTTCCACATCTTTTGGTCAAAAATCTAATTATCTATTTTAAAAGATGTTTCAACAGATTTTTTGTTTTAATATAATTTCTGAGTAATGTTGAGTTAAAAGGCTCCCCACTTTAAAACATAAATTTTTTTGCATACTTTTCAGCAAATTGTAATAGCACGTATAAATAATCAGATGATCTCAAGAACTGACAGGGGCTGCACAAATTTTGTTTCAGAATTATTTTTTAACCTTTTTCTGGGGTTTTGTTCTGAGGTAATCAAGATAACACAACACTGTCCTGAATCCAGAATGGTGTGTTTATTGTATGGTGAGATACAGTGCAGGATCGCCTGAGCAACACCAATGCTGTTCATGCCATGTGGTACAGTGCAGTGAGAAGCCCATTGGAAGCCTCACCTTGCACCTGGGTCAGCAGAAGTGCCTCCCTGAGGGGCTCCCAAACTGGGAGCTGAGCAGGTCTGTCCCCTGCTGCCTCCACCACCTCTGTGTGATGCTCCAGTGTTTCTATTTCTGAGTTTAATGGTGAGTTTCAGCTTCTCCCTATCCCTGGCATGGATTTACCCTTAAGCTTTCCTCTCCAATTAGGCTGTTTCTAGATTGCCATATATCAGGCTTGTCAGAGCCTTTAAATCCCTCTTCTAGGTCACCTTCTTGCCTTTCCCCAGGGGAGTATAGCAAATCATACCTCCCACTGAGCTTTCCTACACATATGCTAAGAGGATGCTATTAGTGCCACCTTCTTCCCCAGAGAGTAGGATGCAATAATGATTTTGGGAAATGGGTGTTTCTGGCTTCTTCCTTGGCTCTAACGTTCCTTTTCCAGTGGCTTTTACCAGCTCAGTTGCTATTTCTGGGTGTCTGTAATGCTAAAATTGAAATGATAACACTTCCCTACCTGACAGGCTGGAGGTGAGAAGTGGTCGTAAGGATTAGTTACTTAAGGGCTATAGCATGCAAAATGTTATTAATAATACAAAGCAAGAAATGTTCTGAAAGAAAAATCAAATTCTTTTTTTTTGCTCCAAAGGAGAGGTTTACCAGAACACTGTAAAGACACTGATTTCTAGTCAGGTGGATTAACTGATGTCTTACAGTATTACAGATGTACATGAAACAGTGGGAGAGTGGCAGGCCTTGAAGTGTTTCCCACATTTGGGTCACTCTGCAGTGTTCAGCGCATTACTGAATGCAAGGACGTGACTCCTGCCCAAGAGGTGCACCTAGGTGCTAAAAGGGTCCTAGGCTGTTATCTTCATTTGCTCAGATAATTACTTACATCCTTCTTTTTTAAATTGTCTCCTAGAAGGGTGTCTAGGTTTGGAAAGACAGGTGTCTGCTAAGGAACGGAGGAGCCTCTCCTGAAATGGAAAAAATTAGACCTCTTCCCTCCAAATTGTTATAAATTTGAAATTAAGGGTGGCTCTCAGGTAAAAATATAGGAGCAGAAATAACAGTTGTTTATGAGGGAAGAAAAAAAAAAAAAGTAAACAGTGCAGTAAACCAAACCAACACTGACAGAGTCAGAATATAACCTGACAACCTGTTGGACAGGGTGTTGGCAGTGGTCCAATTGGAATTGTGGCTGCAGTCCTCCTGTAGTGTCAGGTGTGGTTCTGTTGAAGAAGTGATCCTGTAGAAAAGGGTGCAGTCTTCCTCTGAAGAGGCAGTGGAAGAGGCAGCTGTTCCTCTGGGAAATCCAGTGCAGAAAAAGCTGTGCTGGTGGGCCAGAATCTCAAGACTATATATCCAGGTAGAAATGCTTGGCTCCTCCCTCTGGGTGGAGCATCTCACAATGGGATGTTATAGTTCTTATCAGTCATACAGTGACACTCAGTGGCCTGTTATCAGCAGATGTCTCCCCCGAGGGAGGATTGGTTGTGGAAGAAATAAGGAAAAACTGGCCACTTAACACAAGACAACTGCCATACAGATGGCAAATAGAATACATCTTGCTTTTCAATCTGGGACAAAGGGCCAGTAGAAGTGTGAGAGAGGAAAAGACTTGAACTTCTGTGCAGTGTAGGGGTAAAGCAGAGATAAGAGGAGGGAAGGATGGCAAAGGACAGAAAAGGAACCAGTGACTATGTAGAGTGAGATAGAGGGGAAAGGACAGTGCAAAAAAGAGAAGGAAGGACAGAGTGAGTAGCACAAGCTAAAAATAATCAGTGAAGGGAGTGAAAATTGGTTGCAAAGGATGGAGTGTCAAAGTGCAGGAGACAGCAAGGAAGAGTGAGTCAGGGAATAAAGAGGAGAGGAAGAAAATGCATTTATTAACTCTTTTTATCTGACAGTACTGAAAATGGTGTAAAACAGCAATTACCCTGCTTCATGCAAGTCTCTGCTTAAAAAGTGATAAGGAAATGAATATGATTTCTGAAGAGAGATAGTCCTCTGTCCTGCCATGGCTTATGTGCTGGAGCAGTTCCTGCTTCTCTGCTGGTTCTCCTCTCTTACAGCTGAGCTGCTAGTATGCCCATCACCTCCCTGCTAGTATCATGCAATGTTTAGAGGGGGTCTTATCCATGCCAAAAAAGGACAGCAAAGCAAGCACTGGAAGTGCTCATAGGAAGCACCTAACAATTTTTTCTATTCATTAAAAAAAAAACCAAAAACCCCAAAACCTACATGTTGCATATTATTACATCTCTGTTAAGGGAACATCTGGCAGCTTATGGGATTGGGTTCATACCTCTGGGCTACTTCCTTCAGCACTGACACCTGTGGACCTTGGGGGATTTCTTTGGACAAAATCTCATTTCGCTGTGCTGCAGCCCTATTCCATGTCACGCTCATTAACACTCTGCAAGAGGTACCATGCACTGCCACATCCCTGTTGGAGCTGTCACAGCCATCTGTGGTCTTTGTGCTTGCCACTGCTGAAAGTAGGCAGTGCAGTGCCAGCAACCAGCCTCACTCCTACCAAAGTCACTGGTGAATTGGAAGAGTGCAGCACACAAGCTCCAACCACAAAATAGCAGGGAAAAATTATTTGCTAGCCTGTCAAGAGTTAGAGTAGTCCTAGGAGCTGCTCTGGGGCTATTTTATCTCTTTCACCCCAGATGACACTTCTAGTGCAACTCCTTGTGTCCCTGGCCCATTCCTTATGATGGGATTAGAAAGGGTTGATTCCTCTGCCAACCCACTGGTTTAGCACTGGGAGGTCAGTCTCTGACTCCTTCATTTCTCTGCCATCACTCCAGCAAACCAGGGCAGCAATCTGGGCATTCTGATTCTGAAAGTGGATGCCTCTTCTTTCTTTTACTGTTGGGTAGGCTTTGACCTTTGTTGAATGGGGATAGTGGTGTAGTAAAAATATGGTGTTGGCTATAGGGTCCAGCTGCTGATTCCATAATTTTATTTCATATTCAAGGATGAGGAACTTTAGCTTATGTTCAGCCCTGAGGTAATAGGTGTCAATCACTACCACTTGATAAGCTGGACAGATATTGTTGCTATCAGATCCATTCCATGGTTTTAAACCATGCTGATAACATACCTTGCTGACAATACCAGGGAACCAGGATCATAAAAAAGAATTACCTTCCTAGAAATAAGCTGGAGGGAGAGGCAGTTTGCAGGCTTGATTTTAGTCTCGAGTTCCAGATTTCATCACTGATGCCTGTTGATGTGGCTGTGTGCAATCCATGTAACTGCAGCACCTCAGCTGTTTTCTGTAGAATCGGGATAAATGCTGCTTCCCTGATTGATGTTATTACAAGGTACTTCAATACTATGTAAATGAAGGTCCTGTAAATAATGCAGAAAAGTAGATGAACATAACTGGGGAAGGATGAGTAGAATGAAAAGTTCAACCTGAAGCAGAATTCCAGTCTGCTGAGTGAATATATATGGGAAAATCCATAAACTGTAGTTATTTTTTGAGTAGAGCTAGTTGATTAGACATAATTCTCTAGCACTAAATAATATTAAATATTTATGAAGTTTATTCAGTATAATTTTCTGACATTTGAGTTATTACCAAAGAAATCTGTCTCTGAGCATGCCTCAGGTTCAAACCCTGTATCTTAACCCTGTGTTTTGATCTAGGCCTGCTTCTGGATAGTAGGGACTGAATTCTGCTGTCAGGTACATAAGCACAGCTTTCTATGATGTTGGAGCTGGAAAGCTAAATTTGCTCTGAATAGTGAAATACCTAAGTATCTAAACAATTTGCTCTAAATTTGCTTAATATCTTTTCATAGTGGCAGACTTGTAGAAATATAATTTCAAAAGTCTGTTCCTATTTTGTTAAATAGAAACAGTATTTGGTGATAATGCACCTTTTTCTACTGAGGGAACTCAAAGACTGAAGAACTTCAATACTCTGTAGTTTCCAGGACTGTGCTAACTTCAAGCTGAAGTTGTAGCTGTGCTTATGAAATGGGTGGGTGGTGTGATGAGCCTTGTCCTGTGTGCAGGGGGAGCTCTATGGTCTCAGAGCCTGCCAGGACTTGGCAGAAAGCTGCAGTTTTTCCAGAGTATTGCAGCAGAGAGAGCCCAGGTATGACCCTGTGGGAGACAAACACAGTCCATCATGTAGAGGCAGCACATGAAGTGTGGCAGTGGGAGGCATTCTCTGTGAAAGCTTCCAGTGGTACACCAAGAAGAGATCCAAGTTTTGCTGCTTTCATGTTTTGCTGCAGAATCTGCCATTTCATTGAACAATTCCCTAAAGGGAAGCTGGAAAAAAATCTAGCTGTGAATATAAAGGCAGAAGCAAGTGCTTAACCAAAGGCAGTCCTATGTGAGTGTAATCTGAGTATAATCTATGAACAGCACTCAGATACTCTTGATACTGTTATTTTAGGCATGATGGTTTCAGGATAGAATGCCATCAACTCTTGCAAGAAGAGATGATGTCTTTAGGAAGAGGTCATGTGTCTTCCTTGGAGCAGGGATTGTTTTTCTGACTGCATCTCGGTGTTTCTATCAGTTGCTCCAACAAAAACCTGCATTTTTCCATCCAAGTTCTCATTGCTCTTCTACTGGTGCAGGTACTTCAGAAAGTCTAAGGAACAGACAGACAGGTAGTAATACTTATGTCTGGACATAGCAGAAACCAAACTGGAATTACATTGGCATTTAAGGCTTTGGAAGAATAAGGAAAGAGAGCTGTGTTTATCAACTGTTCAAAGGAGAAAAAAACCAAGAGGCAGCAGCACTGGTTGGTTTCTTTTTCCCCACAAGTAACAGTCTTGAAAAAACAAAAATAAGAGTCAGTTTAATCCCAGTGGTAAACTGCTACTATATTCTTCAGTCTGATTTCTTACCTAGATGAATGTAATACACGGTGGTAAAAATGCAACACTTGAGGCTGAATTTTGGATTATGGCTGGACAGCTGGAGAGAAAAGCTCTGATGAGCAGCTTTGTGGCCCTAGTGAAATTCTGGCTTTTGGTGTTCTGGGAACATTGAAACACCTGTAAAAATGACTAGAGCTAATAAGTGGACCCAGATTTTTGGCATGAAAAGTAAGATTTCACTTTGCTTTTTGTTTTTTAATATTTTCTGATATTTGTCAACTTTCTTGAGGGATATAAATAACATTCTCATCCTTTGCCGTTATACCATGAAGTATATATAGGACGGAGACACATTATATGACTGTCATTTAAAATGTTTTTCCATAATTCTTTCTTTCCAATAGGTATAAAATTAACCTGGCTTTAATACCTTATTTGAAACACCTGCACAATGTTGGATAATGTCTTCTCTGCCCTGGGAATTGGTTTGGGTTCTTTTTTTTTTTTTTTTTTTTTTCCAGCTAGCAGATGCTCCCTCTGCTTGTTTTGGAGCTGGAAAAGATAACACAACATAGGACCTACATAAACAGAGAAAATTACTCTTTCAATGTTTCTTGGCAGCAGTTGTAGATTAGATGCACATGAATGTCCCCTCACAGATGTAGAGTGATATTAAGCTGAAAAGTCATGTGATACCAATTAAATACGTGTGTCAGCTGGCTTCTGTTCAGTAATTTATTTTTTTCTGAGGGTATTTCAGCATCTTAAAAAAATTAAATACTGACACTAAATAAAAAATAATCAGCTTGGCAGAGTAATCCTTCCTCTCCTTCCTCACCATGATCTTTTTTTTCTGCCAGGTAGTTAACATGGCCTAGAATGGTCATACTTTTCTGCTTGATCCTTTGGACAAAATGATAGGATGTGGTGAAAGTCAGGTCACTTGCAGCCATGCAAAGCTTGAGATAGAAGTTGTGTGTGGGAAGTCACTCTCTTTTTCCTGTGGGAAACAACTCTCTCCTACAGCTTTCAGAAGGTCTGAGATAAGACTTAAGATATTTTTAGATGTGAGAGAGCTATTTTTATGTCCCCTTTTTTATTTTCTTTTCCCCCCAGTTTTAACAGTTCCCTCTGAGCCCTCTGTGGTTGGGGTGGTTGTAACTAAGGCACCTGGTGCTTGTGCTGAAAAAATGAGTAACACAGTCCTAACAGCACTTTTGAAAGTTCTTTGTATTGTTCTAAAAAGACCTTTTTTTATTGTGGAGCACATAGCGAATATATGATAGTATAAGGTTTTGGAAGTAGGCTATGAAGTCTACTTCATATGGAACAGAGACACTGTGCAGTTCGTGATGTTGTCCCTTGAAGTCCTGTGATGTGCATCTTTCTACCTGTAATGTGTTGTTACCTGCCACTTCTCCTTCCTCTCTGCCATCTCCTCACTGCTGCCGGACCAAACCTTGGGTGCCCGTACAATCACCTGGATCAGGGAGCTGATTGCCCTTTGTAAGGACCCACAGAGGGGGAAAAAAAATCCTTATTTTTCTTCTGAATCAGTTTCCCAGCCCAGATTATTGGAGAGGCCCATAGTCCATGTGATGTGCAATGGGGCAGGGGAAGTGGCTTTGCTGTGTCAAGGCAGCTCATACACGTGGGTTGGGCAGCGGTGTGAGAGCAGGGGAAGTGGCTTTGCTGTGGCTGCTTGTACACGTGGGTCTCTGAATTGGTGTTGTTTTGCCATCCCTGCACACAGTTTTTCACTGGGATATCTAATCAGATGAACAAGGCAAAAGGCATAAAGACCTGTACCTGAATGTGACAGTTTTAAATTAAATGAAATGTTGAGCCCACATAATGGAACCACTTTCAGTAAAGGATTACAGCCACTTACTCCCCCTAAACCAAGACATTTCCTTTCATGCCTATGATCCAACAGGGCACAAAAAAATCAGTTTAGCCTTCTGTGTAACCTCTGCCAGGCAGACAAATTAATTTAATCTTCTCCTTGAAGCTATGTCTGTACCACACTTTCACTTTTGACTACTAAATATGAAGGGACATATTTACTTGAGGTGTTTTCCAGTCCATATCCTCCAACCTTCAAGAGGGGCAAAACCACAGAGCCTTTTAGGGCAAGGCACTGCCCTCACTCTAGCATCATGTCCTTCCTCTGTGCCTCGAGAAAAAGGCTGTTGAAGGCTGCAGAACAGGAACTCCACCCTGTAATCTTGCACATGTCTGGGTTGTTAGTGGCTTATCTGTGTCTTGTAGGTCACCAGGAGACTTGGTCCATAAATCTGAGCTGTGCTTAGGATAAACTCCTGGCAAAACGTGTGGATATTCCATACTGCCTGTTTTCTGTTGGGAGTAATCGGAACTATTTTTGTCTGGTGAGAGATATTGAAACAAGCTCTACCTGATTTAACTTCATAGTATTCTTGCTGTCTACAGTGTTTGTCACTAAAGCTTTGAAATAACGTCAGGATTATTTATATGTGTGTCTATTAAACCTTTGTGTACATATGTTTGTTAATATGGCACATGTGTATGCAAATATAAGTGGAGGAACAATGTGTAATAAAAGATCAGATTGTGCATCCAGAAGAGGATTTCCTCTATATTCTGTACTTTATTGCACTCTTACATTTTTAAGCTATTGCTGAGAGGTGCTAGAGTGCTGAGCCTGATTTAGGCGCCTTCTAAAACTGCTGTAAGTTTTGGCAAACTTTGCCACCATCCTTATCCTCCCTTTGGCTTTCTTTTTATGGCTTTGAGTAAGGAGAAGAATAACTGTAATAAAAGTCATTGCAGCTTCTCTCTCCTCTGGCTGCAAACCTGTTGAGGATCAGAGGCTGTATGGATTTTTTTTCTATCCTGTTGCTGATTGTCTGCACCCTTAGAGGTACATGAGACTTTGCATCTCTTCCAGCAGAATTCCCAAAAAAAATGTAGGGAATCCTTACTCTAGAAGTCTATTGTATGTGAGAGCTGGTGTAGGATTTTCCATCTGGTATGCTCAAGATCACGTGGAGATCCCTCACACAGTGTGTATGGAGGTGCAGGTAAGTTCCTGCATGCACTGAGGGAATTTGGTCAATTGCATTCCTCCGTCCATTTTCAGATTCTTACTCTCTTTTGTCTGCCTCTTTTATAAAAGGGACAAAAATGTATGGCTTCTTTAGAAGGTCTTTTAAAATCTTAGTTTAGGATTTTCCTTTTTAAGCATACACCTATGCTGCCTGTTATTTCATGTTTATTGTCTTTTTGAGATTTTTCAAACCTGAGTTACATGGATTTTTGTCTGATGACTCTTTTACTGGCACATGGATATTGGACATTGAAACAATAACTATATCAGTATATTAATGAGAATGATAAGAGTGAAGAATGTGTATGAAGGGATGAAAAGACAACCAATGCATCTCTACAGCCTTTTGGAGAGTCAAGTGGGCTCACTCTTCCTATCCCTAAAGCTTGATTGGAGCCATGTTTGGGCTGAGCATGGGGCAGGAGAGCAAAGTAGCATCTACCTAAGAAAGATGATTGAGGCATATGCAAGAAAAGGAGGAAATGTATGTACAGAGGATACAGAGTTAGTCCTTTTTTTTTTTTTTTTTTTTTTTTTTTTTGTGGAGAATTAATAGCCAAGTCACAGCTAACCAAAGAAAACTCTTCCTGCTTTTGAGACTTGGCTTTTTACCTTCACTGACCACAAAATTGGAGTTAATGTTACCTTTGCTCTCTGATGTGGAGGTCTGCTGCCCACAGGAGGGCAGAGGCTGGAAGAGTTGGTGCTGAGCAGGCAGGTGTGTTTTCACAGCACCTTAGGGGCAGCAAAGAGCTTAATTTGCTAATTGTGAGTCAGAATTCAGGTTTCTGTATGGAGGGGAAATGGAATCTCTAAGCCATGTTAATTTGGGATTTAGTACCATTCCAGTAGCTTAAAATAACAGAGCATAGCCAAAGCATATGTGCACCCATTCATCCAGTGTTGATCTTGAGGAGGAAAAGTAGTGTGAAGTCTTTGGAACCACCACTGTATCCTAAAACTACTTTTGCTGGATGAAATCTAATATGATATACAAGTCTGCTTCCTTTTGCATAGCTGTCTTTCTATGTACTGATGAGCTATTTATATACAAGGTCTTTGGTCTTTGTTCCCTATTTGCTGCTGGTTTATATTAGCTCCCTGGATCTTCACAATCTCAGATGAGGAAAGTGTTGGCCTTAAAAAAAAAAAAAAAAAAAAGGCTTCTCCACAGTATGTGTGCACTTCTAGGGCTTTGGATTGTGCATGTGATCCTGGGCTTTAATCAGAACTGATTAAAGATGCCTTTAATGGTATGCCACACTGCAGCGCAAGGTTTTATGGTAGGTGGGCAGTGAGAAGAGCATCACTTACCTGGGGTAAACACAGCCTGCCCTATGTTGTCAGGTATTTCCACCTCATGTTGCTGCCCAAATTCATATCATTTGTTCTGGTCCCTGTGGGATGTCTGTCTGAAATGGAAGCTGTGTTTACTTGGGTCGATCTCTGGTGAATTTTCTGAAGGGGAGAAATAAGATCTTTTTGAAACCAGTTGTTTCTGGAGCCTCGAGACACTGCTTATGGGAAAGGCAGGGATTGTGTTACTCTTCACCCACATGGGTGGGTTTTGCTCACGGGTGTGACTGCTCGGGCCCCAGCACAAATACAGTGTGATGAGCCCATTTGTTGGTTTTCCTGGCTTTTACCTGGACTGAGTCATTCCAAAGCACCACGAGATGGCAGTGCGCTTGCTCTGCTGTAGGCAACGCGCAAAACCTCTTCCGAAGGGAAAATCAGTGCACTTCACTCAGGGACTGTCTTTGTACCCCATAGCCACAGTAATGCTGCTTCAGAGTCGAGTAAAGCCTATCATCGTGCTTGCTCTGAAAGCTGGTAATGAATCTGCTCCTGGCAGAGCTGCCTGTGCTCTTTTATTCTGCTGGGGTACAGGTAGAGAGGAGGGGAAGGGTTTACAGAGGGAAATTGAGAAGAGGCAAAGCTTGCTTTGAATATTTGTTTCCTGTACTGCTGGGCCATCCTGGCTAGAGAGGAGGTGCTCCCTTCCTTCAGCAATGTTGGTTCCAGGGCTGCCCCAGCAAGATATAGAGAATGTCTTCTCAACAGATGCTTTGGAAAATTGTCTGCAGTCCCCTTTTGAAGGGGATTTGTGGTCCTTTCTTTGTGTTCTTGCAACCCTTTAATGATGGCTTAAGTTTTTCTTTCCTTCTCTGTCCCTTCTGACAGGCATTTTTAATTGCTCTCTGTCTCTTTGAGTTTCTTTGCAGCTTCTGGTATTAATTGATTTCACTTTACAGTCCGTTTAGCAGGAACCATAACAAGGAGTCCCAGGGTGGCTTTTGAGATGTGTTATTTTGCATGACAAGTACAAGGCTTCAGTGTTTGTCCTATTCCCAGGCAAAGATGACTTTGCCAGTGGAGTAAACTGGGGCCAATGCCCATTGCTGGATACAACTTTGGAGCACCACAAGTTTAACAGCAGAGCAGGGAGATGACCAAGTGATGCCTTGCTGCTCTGCCATGTGTGTGCTCTGCCATGCCATCTGTTAGCACTACCTAGGGCTAATCTGTTTAATTTTCAGGCCATCTAATGGTATGACTGTATTAAGTCTGGGTAAAGTAGGTCCCTTGATTTTTAGTACAGGTCAACTCATTTTTGCTGTTCTTAAACAAGTTTGAAGCTAAGAACTGGCCTCCAGGTTCCTGAGAAACAAAAAGTTGAATTTGGGCTCAGTAATCCCTTGTGAAGATAATGAGATTTTCTTGATTTCTTGCAAGGGATGCAAAGGTTGAGGTACAAAAGTTGTGATTAGCTCAGGGGCATCCAGAGAACTAGTACTGAAACTGTGAATCCTTTTTGTCTTGTGCTCAGTCCTTTAAGAGAGGTATCCCTTTAAGGGGAATACCATCCATATTAAAAATGGCCTGCACGCACTTCACAGATGCTCATGGTAAATACAATGACATGAAGTAGCATGGCCATGCTCTTACCTTCAGTTCAGGAGATAACTCCCCCTTCTCTGCTCCTTTTTTTTTTTTCTTGTCTTTTTCCTTATCCTATGTTCCATCTCCTCATCTCTTCATGATTCTTTTGTCTTTCAATACCTGTCTTAAGTCTTCATCTTTATTTTCTTTCTCCTCTTCCACTACTTATGTTCTCCCTTCATGAAGATGGTTACCCAGGGGCCATGAGCAGTGGGAGCATCTCCCAGACTTTGAGAGCATCTGTTTTCTCTTTTTCCCACCCTCTCCTCTTGTTTTGGCAATAGTAGCATGAACAGAAGCTTGAACCCTCACCAGAGGGTAGCAGTTAGGGCTTAGGCTGCCACATGTGTTCATGGGGTAAAGGTGGGAGAGCAGGCTACAGAGTGACAGAAATTTCAACTCCCAGTGAAGAGAAACAACTGCTGTATTTTGGAGCGAAGGAAATTGAGTCCCATATAGTTTAGACTTTTCACACACTCTCAAAACAAAGCAATTATAGAGCTGGAAGGAGCAGTTAAAAGCTAATGTGACAGTGGAGCCAGCTACTCTGTGATAAGATGGCAGTTGATCCCTAGTCCCCAGTTTTGGAATACAGCACTTGATATTTTCTCTCTACACTCAAAAAAAACTTGGAAGAACTTCTGGAAAAGTTACCTATCTTCTTCTACCCTTTCTTGCCTTTTCATTCCTCACAGCAAGCTCTGTTTACATATCTTTTTCTCAGGCAGGGTTTGCTTCACAGCACTGTTTGGCCAGGCTCAGTCAGAGCAGTAAATAGCTGTTTTCCAATAGATTCCTTGTAGTCCAGCTGCAGTTTGTTGGATTTATTCTGTTTCAATATGTTGTCCATTTATCTCCTGTGCTGTGTAGTCCCCATTGTGGAGATGCCTCTGGTTTGGCATTCTTTTAGGATATGTTACTTCTTGAGCCCAGTAGTTGGAATTTATCTGACAACTTCTGCTTGGCATTAGGCCCACCCAGCACCACAGGGTGCTTTGCAGAAGCTGCATTTCCCTCAAAGCCAGAGTGTTATGAATCTGTAGTGAACCAGGTTGTCCAGAGGTGACCCAGGGAGAGGACAGCCTGGCTGAGATGGCAGCTGGCCTGATTTTCTCAAGACGTGGTGAGCTGCTCTTCCATCCTGCCCCTGCTTCTGCTTTGCAATGCCTTTTAGGAGCTCCTCCTGGCTCTGCACTTCCACCCCCTTTATTCCAGTGACATCTTCTAGCCGCCCTTTGTCACCAAACTGGTCCCCTTCCTGGCAGTCTACTCCAGCAGACCCTTTGCTCTAAGAGGCCACCACGTAAGCAGAGCTGTGCTGGTTCAGGCAGGCTGTTTGGGAAGCCGGGCAAGGGACAATGGGAGTTGGGATGACAACTGCTCTGTTGTGTCTCATAATAGCAAAAAATCACAGCCCTCACCTCTGCTCCTGCTCCACGCATGAGTGGAGCAGAATCCCTGCCCTCTGGGGACTCTGCCTCTCCTGATCCTGCCCTTTCTCTGCCCTACAGGCAAGAGTGGAGTGATTGCCAGCCCTGCCCTTTCCTTCTCTCTAGCCCTTTCTAGCAGGAGAGAGTGAAAAGAGATTTGTCGGGGGGAAAAAGGTTGGAGGAGGAGACGTTGCAGTAGAAGTGAGTTGGAAGCAGAAGGTTAGGAGTTTCAGGTTAAATTTCAAAAAGTGCTGTGTACCAGAGGATGGGGATAGGGGGAAGAGGGCCAAGGGGAAGAGCAGAATGTATACAAATAAAGGGATTTCTTAAAACTATTTTCTTCTCTCTTGGCCCTGTGTTTCACCATATCCAAAGAGCTTTCACCTCATTCCCAGCCTTCTTCACCCCTCTGGTATCCACTGCTTCTCACTCCCCAACCCCGAACTTTCTCGGTTGCTGCTCAAAATGTACATTTTACCTACAAAGCCAAAAAGCTTTGAAGAAGCTCTGTCCTGTTGTATATCCCAACATCATTCTTTCTATTCTGTGCTGTCTGTGATTCATCACAGAGATGTGATTTTTAGAGACTTGTACTCATGGACTTGCTTCCTTTGTTAAATGCTGAGCTGTGTGTAAAGTCTCTGGTAGGGAAAGCAAGGTCATTAGCAAACTGCAGTACAGAAAGTATATAGTTTATTTAAACTCGTGCCTTGCAAATGCCCAAGGTTATAATGCTAGGTAAGCAAGACAGATCCAAACCAAAAAGCTTCCTTCAATTGGTTTAAGGCTTGAGAAAGTGCTTCCTGCATTGCAGACAAAATGCAGACATTCATGAGGACATTCATGAAGAAGCAATTATAAAGATTTTGGGAAGTAGTGATAGCCTAAATCCTATGTTGCAGCATAGATACTACTTTTTTTTACCACCTGGTCAAGTTTTGCCTCAGAAAATGTATCTCTTATCTTGGATGATATTAGTGTTTTGTCATGTCTTGATGTTGGCAATACTGTGTCCTTCCTGTGCTTTTTGACTGTCCTACAAACCTCTTGGGTCTACTGTCAATAGAATGTTCAAGCTTGCCTGTGATAGTTCAAAGCAGTTCTGAAAAGATGAGAAATATAACTTCTCATCTTCTTGAAGGACACTGGTGCATGTCCAGATCCTGAGATCAAGTACATGATCTGTTGGGCCATCAGCAGGTTATAACTGATTTATACAACTGAAGATGCAGGATCTTTAAAAATGGGTTACTCTCTTTCCAATGCTGGAAAGATATTAGAAAGTAAGAAAATAAGCAATCAGCCTTCTTCACACAGCTGAACCCACACATGCTAGCCACAACTGCCTAATTCCCCAAACTTTTTAATAGCCTGATTGTAATCCCATTTACTATTGACTCCTAGAGTTTCCCTGGCTTTAGACTTATGATACATAACCTTTCACACTTTCTCAAGTCATTATAACATCTTCCAGAAAATAACCAGACTTCACATGTAAGAAATCAGCAGGCAAAGACCTTGTAAAATGTAAATGCATTTAAAAAAAAATCACAGTTCGTAAAACAATAAAAAACAGAACTCAAAATTGAGGTTATCCCTTTACACGTCACCTTCAGAGTTCTGAGCTGTGATGAAAGGTGTGTTTTCCCTCTTAATAAGAATGTGTTTATTCCATGGACAGAATGCAGTTTATGAACTCCTTAGCTATTTATTTCCTGGGGCTTGAATGGAACCAGATTGCTCCAGTTTCACACCCTTGATTATTTCAAAGGAAGTCACTTTTCTTCCTATCTGGAATGAAAATTATGCAAATGAGTCATCAGACTTAGTTTCCACCTAAGTCTGAAGGCAGCCGTAGCTTGTGGACATGTCAGGAGGTGTCTTGGTGATGTGCAGATCTGAGAACTGGTTACTAAGATTTCATTGGTAACATCATGATCTCTACACTGCTGGTCAACAGGTGCTGTGCTAAAGAGGTGAACATATAGATGCTTTTTTGTCACTGTTATTGTTTTTCCTCTGCAATGAGGAGCGGAAGTTGTTTGTTTCAACTGGCATATCAGGATCACCTGGCACCCCAGGGAGGAATTTTCCTACACACAGGCCGGCTTTAAATATTCCTTAATTTGGTCCTGTTTCTGAAACTGTGCTGTGTGATGCCTGACAGAAGGATGAAAGCAGTTATAAGAGCTGCAAAATTTGTGGCTGGTGCTTTACTTTGTTGCATCGAATACATCAATACTTAGTTCCAAGTTAGATTAGTATTGTACTTTGTGAGTGATGCCTGAAAAAATATCACTGCTTGTTTTTCACAAGATGTTATCCATGTTTTACAGATGAATAAATACTTTGTTGTCACTTAGCAGTGTTAACCACTGCTTAAGTCAAAATGTGTTTGTTGTATGATTTTACAAGCCTTTGAATATTTTATAAAGCATTTAATTTTGGTTTTGTTGGTACACAAATAGAGAATGATTGTAAAAAAATTAAATAATGATGCAGTTTAAGAACTGAGTCTTTCAGTCTAGACTAGTAATTTATGTAAGGGACTTTGCACCTGTAATGGCTTTGAAATTGTCACAAGAAAACCTTTTAGTGAAAGTGTATTTTATAAAAAAGATCCATTAGCTCAGTATCTTTGCCTTGGTCACAAGAAGGGATTTGCAAGTGATAATAGCTCTCAAAAGTATATGCCTTTTTTTACATCAGGTTCTGTTTTTGGGAATTAGGTTTTCAGACACTGGCAATTTGCTGAACGTTTTGATGTTTCTCATCTTTGAAAAGTGCCTGTTACACTAGCAGGTGTCAAAATCTGTAGATTCTATTTATTGCCCTTTACAAAGCACTTACTACCGGAGACTGTACATGGAGTAAAAAACATCAGGGATGCTTTCTTGAAGGGGTTGGTGTCACTGGTTATGCTGGCATTTTACAATGTAAAGTGCTGTATAACTGTGGGAAATGGACAGAGGTAATTAAAAAAAAAAATCTTTGCAGGAAAATGTAAAATATAGCCACTTAAAACTGAGCAACCCAGGGCTATAACTGCACCAGATGTTGCTGGGGCAATACCCATGCTGTGACTTGGAGCTGCACCCTATGGCTTAATTTCCTCTGGCCCCAGTTCATGTGTCCCTGGCAGGTAGCCCCACCTGTTTTGCAGAGATGAGCACGCTAATTCTGGAAGTGGTTCCCCCTGTGATACTTTTCCTTGGAGTGAAAGAAGTACTGGTATTGTCTCCAGCATGGAGGGAAAGGGTTTGTTTTGTTTCCTGGGGGAAAAACTACCTGGTTGGCCCAGGCTGGGCCATGTTCCTCCTCCTGTTGGGTGGCTGGATGCTCTGAGTGAGCACCCAGCTGGATAAACACACCATGAAGTGGGAGAGCAATGGCTCATGAGTCAGGCACCAAGGGTTGCTGTGAATAGGGTGACATCAGGCTGGGGACATGTCACCAGTGGGGCTCTGCAGGGCTCTGTTCTCGGCCCTTTGTTCTTCAACATCTTCCTTAATGACTTAGATGCAGGACTGGAAGGGATACCGAGGAAGTTTGAAAGCAATACAAAACTGGGAGGAGCTGTTGATTCCCTGGACAGCAGGGAGACCCTGCAGAGAGATGTTGACAAATTAGGAGACTGGGCAATCACCAATCAGATGAAGTTCAACAAGCAAAAGTGCCAGATTCTGCACATTCCTGAAGCAAAGTGCTTCCCTCTGATGGTTGGCTTATGCTAAGGCTTTATGGACAGGCAGCAACTTTCCAGTAACTAAAGGTGCTGCTTCTGCCCACACCACAGCATCCTGCAGCTTATTTAGGGGAAAAACTCAAAAAAATCAAATACAAAAAAAACCTCAGACAAACAAACCTTCCTCCCTCTCAACCCCCTCAAACCACCTCCATAAACAGATGCCTTGGTAAGCAAATTAAGCAAGTTTAATAGCATCATATGTTAGTGGAAACTCTACTGTAAGCATTACTTTATAAATTAAAAGGGGTTGTTTTCCTTTTCCCCCCCACAGAAATATTGAAGAAAACTTAATTTCTAAATGAAAACTTCCTTTTAAAATTTTATATCTATTTTTGGAATTATTTTAAGGATTGTTGTTAGGAGTTATCAGTAAAATTAAAAGTTAGCTTTCTCTAGTTCTAACAACACTGATTTCTGTGTACATTTGTAAATTTTTAACACATGTTGATCTTTCATAAACCCTGAATCTAGTGCTTGAAGTCCCTTCCTATTTAACATTTCTGAGATTAAAATCTTGACATTGATGTTATCTGGATGGGTGGTTAAGATACTAAATATTAGATTCTCTTTTAGCTCGCCAAACTTCCTATGTTATTCCCACATTAGAACTGTAGTCCAGTCTGCTGAAGAAATACCAGCAGTGATAAAATCCCAGTATTGTCACTATAGGACATGAGAAAGCATGACGCCAGCCGCTGCTATTGTCACGGTAAAAAGACTAGTTTATTTTTCTGACTCCAGCATTTATAGTTTTCCAAAGGTGACAGTGGATTGGAGGGTGAAAGTGCCACCTCTCTGACGACACTGGACAAATTACCAGTCCATCAAATTTCTCCGCCTCTATGAAGGAATACAAAACAATAAGTTATTTACAGAAAGTGTATGAGAAAGTTTGCTACAAGAATGTAAACTCAGAAGGCTTTAGAAAATCTTAAAAAATCAGGGTGACAAGTATAGTGGAAGAGTCCCCTGAAACAATGTCTACTTGACATAGTTCCCTCCTTCCCTCCTTCCAACCCCTCCAATTCCCTGTGGAATTGTCTGTGATGATGAAGTGGACCTTCATTCTGTATTGAAGGCTGATGCTAATTCCTCTTTCCCATTAAGAAACTGCCACCAAAGAGCAAACTTATTTCCTTGAGTTTTGACAAAAGATGAACAATTGCATTTGCAGACGCAATCTAGGAGAGTGTCAAAGCTGTCAACACAACCAGAGGTGTCTTTCACTGTGTGTGTACAGAATCATTGCATTTTGAAGGTATCAGCTTTTTCCTTCCCAAGTATGTCCATGTGATCTGGTAGTTGTGAAAGGATGGACATGTACAGGACTGCAAGTCACTATCATGTTTTTTTTTTTTTTTTGGTAGCTTTAGAGTTGAGAGGGTTCTCAGCAGCTGAAAGCAGATTTATCTTCAGGGAAAATGGCTGGGGGATAGATCCTGATCTCCTGATCCCTTGCTGCCTTGTGCCATCTCTGGTCCTGTACTTCACTGCAAAAGGGACTTCACAGTGCCACCATTTTGATCTGGTGGCATTCTGCAGGGCCCAGTGAATGGTTCCACATTGTGGTTCCACACAAAAAGAAAACCAGTCTGGTTTTCTTTTTAAATAAACTGCTTTAGTATGGTGCCGTACAAGAAAGAGCTTCACCAGGATTGCTGGGGCCATCAGTTCAGCTTGGTCTCCCTTTTGATGTGTGGCACAGGACATTTTTTTTTTTGAGAGGCCAGAGGTGATCCTGTCCCTCTCTTTGCTGCAGGTGACGGTGGAGCTGTTTGGGTCATTCACTTGTCCTAGGGAAGTTCTCAGCAAGTGGCTGTGCACAAGGGAGGGTGGATGTGTTGTGCTTGTTTTGAGATGTGTGTCCAAGGTGAGCTGTGCTTGCTCTGGAGCTGGCATATTTGTGGCAGCAGACAGGGCTGCGGGATGATTGACTTAGGCTAAACACATGGAGGTTGAGGGATGAGGTCCTATTTTTTCATGGCTCTGTGAGTCAGGCTTCTTGGATTCCACTCGTAATCCTGCAGCTGTCCTCTGTGACCACAACCTGCTTACACAACATCTTCATGCTGATAAAAAGGGACTGCACCTTTTTTGCTATATTGTAATGATGATAATAAAAGCCAAAATTATTTTGAGATCACAAGCTGAAAGCACTTATGTAAAAGTAAAATGTATTATTATGTTTTGTTGAAAAACAAAAAAAATTGTTTTTAATTATGCATTGTTTGAGCAATCAGTTTCTTGCAGGAATACAGATGAAGATCACAGCTTTTCACATCATTTGAAAGAGGCAGTTGGTAGCAGCGTAACAGCACAACCTTAGAAAATTCAAGCACAGTCATCTCCACAGAAAATACTTCAGATTTTGCCCTTTTATCTTTCCTTTTCAATTCTGAGTTTATTCCTGGCATGCCCTACAGATAATATTGCTGCCTGAAGACATGCCCCTCTTCCCAATACCCAAATTTTCATTTTCTCACATCAGTGGCTGTATATTAAGGAGTGGGTGATAGAGGGAAGGATATTATTTAACAGCTAATATTGTAAATTCTGTCTAATATGGTTTGTATATGGAAACAGTAATAGCTACTGCTACTGTGGTTTTGTTGCTGCAGGGAAAATACAATAAACAGGACTTTCAGATGAAGATCTGGCAATGAAGAAAAGCTTTGGGATTTCATTTGTTCTTCTTGTGCTACCACTAAATCTCCCTTCTCATGTTACTGAAATAAACCATAGATCTAAACAGATCCTGGCATGCTATGGATGTACCAAACGAAGACAATGTACATGGATACTTCTTCCCATTCAAATTCATCTGTACAATCCTTTGTGGAAACCAGTGATGTGGTGTGTTGTAATACCTTCCATTTCAAGTTCTCAAAGCACTCTCCAAAGTGTGAGATTACTTATTTTTATTCTTCCCTGTGGTAAGTTAGCATTATTGTTCTCCTTTAACAGATGAAGGAGACGAGATGCTCCATAACCGTAACTGGAAGCCAATAGCAAAATGGAGAAGAATGTTACATTTCTGCCCTTGTTTGCTTTATGCATCAGGCTGTACTTCTGCCTTGCAACCTTAGTGTCTGCCACTGCACATCATTTATTGGTTCTGTTGCTCACAGCTCCATGTTTTCCTTCTTTGCTCTTTGCTTTCACTAAGGCACTCAAGCATGTCAAAGACTGCAGAGTGCATATTAAGGAACAAGACTGTAAAGGAATAAGATGCAGCTTCATGGCTTATTGAAATAAAGGAATGCATTTTTTGCGTGCCCTGGCAGTAAAAGAAGGAAACAAGGTGGTGCTCTTGCTCTCCTTCCTTTGCATATGTAGACTGTGTTCCTTGAGATCCTTGGAGGAAGCTGCTCCCTGGCTTCCAAAGCTGCTTGAATACACGATGTGGTAACAGAACATATATCCTGATGTTATTACAACACCTTTTCCAGAATCATCGAGGAATATTTGATTAGCCAGAAAGTCCTATGACATAGCCTGGAGATGTCATGGGTGTGTTTATGAGCTGGTTGATTTGCTTTTCTCTGCCTGTCTGTTGCTGCATGTCTAAGGCAGGCAGAGAGAGGGCAGTGGGCTTTCTCAGCTGGTTCAGAGCTCTTTGTGTTTATCATGTGTCTCATTTTCCACAGGGATGCCTGTGTCTTTGTGCAGTGCCAAGGTGCTTTTCAGTGAAGCATTTTTGAAGGTGCAGCAAAGCCTTAAAACTGTTCTGGTTCAGGCAGGATTTAACAGGTGTTTTTCTTAACTGAGCTGGCCTGTTACTATTGGAATTAACTGCAGTATCTGCACATTTAAGGCCAGTTCACATTACAGATTGGACTCTCTAGAGTTTTATGCCAGAACTTAATCTTTCTCTCCTCAGTCCTGAGTGTTACCTGTCTATTGTTTAGTCTTTCCACAGTCTCTTAACATGATGAATGTCATATTATTAGTTGTGAATCTCTGTGTAATCTGAGATGGTCAATATCTCTGACTGCCTTCTCCACTTTCTTTAATCCAGTCTTTGGGAAAGTCTCACAGTGACCAAATATTTTTGTTTTAGTAAACAAATCTTTTAGCACCTCTGATCTCTCTAGCTGAGGTTTTCCTGATGACTGCCTCTATTAGCTGGGGGATGTTATGCTGCTCCTTTTGTGGTTACCTGAAGCTGGGTCTTTAGGACTTTGGAGGATTGGAAGTCAGTTGAATAAAATAAATTGATAGATTGTGTGCAGTAACCTAATTTCTGCCTAAGATAATGAAACCAAATTTTATTTCTCTGACTACAGTGAAACAAAATGCAGCAAGAGTTTTCAAAGTCTCTTCAGAAGCCCCAAGGGTTTTTTTCTTCTGATGATCTCTGGTTCTGATTTTCTTCTGATGGTCCAAGGAGGCCCATTTGCTGCCTTCACTCAGGGTTTTTGTTGTAAGAACTTCTGCTGCTTTCTATCTGCAGTGCACCATCTGGACACTGCCTCCTCTCCTGACTTGCAACATTTGAACCTGGGAGATCCTTCAGTAGAGGCAGCTGTGATCTGGCCAGTTCCCAGCTCTTGCTGATGGGGTCACTTTTGTTGGTTTGTAAAATTTCACTCTTTGGAAAGGGTTGACTGATTTCGCTGACAAGTTTGAAAGATCACAACCATTGTTTTTAATGTTATAGCTGATCATTTTCACATGGTACCCTGTCCATCCTTGGATCATTTGCTCCTTCCTGTGGCTGGATTGAAGAATATCTAATTCAGTCTGGTGGTGCTGAGTGCACCTGTGTAAGGCTCTACAGCTGCCCCACTTGTGCCTACTCCAAATTTTGTCCATCCTAGTGTGTAACTTCTCTATGTGTCACTGGTTGCTGAAGGGTTAACTAGATACAGGCTTAGTCTAGTAATACATGAGATTCAGAGGCCCAGATGGTGTGCTTAATTACTTTGGCCACCTCTGGCACCATCCCACTCCTGAGGGAATTAAATGAGGAATGGTGTGTCAGAGACTGTTCCTTTCCTTTCTCCCCAGAGCTCTTTGGTGTTACAAACTCCATAACACATTAGGCCTAGCTCAAACGTCCCCGAGACAAAGTGGGTGCTGGCTGGCCCTTATGTTCCCAGCTGGGGTTTTACACATTCTGTGTGCCATCAGGGCTGCTCTGGGAGTGCCTCATTACAAGTGACTCCAGGACACCATTTTCTTTCCGGGAGCAGTCAAATTCTAGTCCATGAGCATGGCTGTAATGCTCACAGCTGAAATACGTGCCTCGGATACATGATCAGAGCTTGCTCTACAAAGTTATTTTTAATCCTGTCTCCTTGTCCCTTGGTATCACATGCATAGAAATATCCTATCTTGTTGGCTTGCCTGGTAACATACCTGCCTTTAGCCAGAATTTAGAGGGCTGATCCCCATTTGCTGTCAGGAGGGAAAACTCAAACCACATCCACAGTATGTACAGTCTCTATTTTTGCTTCTTGCATGTGTCTTTGCAGAGTGAGACTGAACATCAGAGGAATGCAGATGCCCCCATGGCAAGGTACAAGCCAACTGCAGATGGTGCAACTCAGCCTTTCCCAAGGAGTTATGGACTGGCTGCAGTGGCTGAGTCCCAAGCTGGGCTCTGGCTTGCAGTGCCAGATCTGGTAACCAGCTGTTAGGAGGAAGCTGGCTGTTCTCTTAGCAGAGCAATGACCAACACACATCTGCCTTGATGTACTTCCCACATTCACTCTTCCCATATCCACTGGGAGTTTTAAGTGACAGAAATTCTAGAGAATGAATATTTTTAGCTGGGACTGGTGCAGTTAGTATTGCATTAAAGATTATCAAGGTACTTGAAATTTTGAAATCCTGTTTTCAGACTGAGCCTGGGAGGCATTCTGCATTTGGCAAAGATTTGTCATACTTGCTTTCTGGACTGAAATAAAGCTTTTTCATTTTTTCTTCTCTTTCCTATCCTGTCGTTTCAAATAAGAGCAAACTTAGCTATTTATTCCTGAGAAAAATAAAAGAGGAGGGTATGTCTTTTAGGTGGTGATGGTTTTCTTAAGCTGCTTTTCAGTAGTAATGGCAGATGTTTGAAAGTTGTGATTTAAAGCAGTAATGCTCCTCACTGGAGAATGATGTGTGGCCTTTTTCCAAAGGAAATTTGGTTTGATTTTACCACTCTATTAGCACTGAAAATCACATACTGAGCCTGTACTGTGGAGTGTTTTTCCTGGGCTTAAGTGTGCATCTCAGAAATGAGGCACTGTATGTGAGTGAATTAACTTCACTCTGCAGTCAACTGGGTGGGCCTCAAAAGAGCTTTAAAAGTACAGGCTGTTTTTCATGTGGTTTGAAAAACTTAAGGTAAGAAAAGTGTGTCCCATAGTGCCTGCTATTCCACCAGTCAAAATGCCCTTATTGCCTGGGGAAGTACACTCAGCTCTAGAAGTCAAGAGGGCATGAATCCTATTTCCAGTTCTGTACTTCACAACTCCTATTTAGTGTGTCTGACTGGTGCTGAGCAAGCTGGAGTCGGAGAGATGCAGTTTGTTTTGGAAATAGTTGGCACTGGGGAGCAGCACAGGGCCTTGATCCAAGGGCGACTAATTTTTATTTGACCACTTTAAGGGGTTTTGAAAATCCCATGCTGAATGTGTAGAGCAGAGATTTTAGTAGAATTAACACAGTCCCTGAGGATGGTTGTTCTCCACAATAGTGCCTCAGCTGAGGTCAGATGTAACTCTAGTCCCCAGTCTTCTCAGAAACTGCCGCTGAGGAGTCTGCACACTTCTCAAACAAAATTTGGTGAGGGCACCATTCTGGTGTTTAGCCAACTAGTTTTTTCTATTCTTGGATGCTTTATGTCCCCGTGGCTTCGAGAGTATCTCTTTTGATATTCTGCTTCTTTTGCTTCATTCTCATAAAGTGACCAGATACAGTCACTATAAAAAAGTAAATGGAGAAACCCATATTGCATTTGAGTGTGAATGCCAGTGTTGTCTTGAGCCATGCATGCACTCGTGTCTTTGGTCCACGCCTGCCCTGGGGGTCTCCTGGTTTTCTGCAAGGACACAAGAGAGGGATGCTTTTCAATGGGATTGCCTGAACTGTAGGGCACAATTGCAGGGCCTTGGGAGTCAGTGGAGAATGGGGACATGTCACTTCAGGCATAGGTTTCTGGCTTTGTCCTCTGCAGGCTGGTCAGCTGGATATGCAGCTGGCCCCTGAGTGGGACAGGCAAGGTGGCTATGAGGGGTGTGTAAAATCCAGCAGCTTCCTTTCCTGTCACACAGAGCCTTGGGAGCCTTTTGTAGCCTGCCCTGGAAGGCGATAATCATGAGAGGGATAATGGCTTGTTTTGGGTTAGTAGATCTTGACAGCCTAATTTCCCCTGGTGAAAATAAAAGGGAATAAATCTTGCAAATACTGTAAAATCAATAGCTAGCAGTGAAGGGGATGACAACAGGACCCTATATCCACAGCACATTTTTCTGGTGAATTGTTCATTTCACTTTCATGCGGATGGGTTCCCTGTGGCTTTGCTAGAGCCATGTAATCCTCCATTCTCCTTTCTGTCATGCCTATCTCTTCAGTGCTTTTGTTTTACTTGCTTCTAAGTAAGGAATCTTAAGCCTTGAGCTTGTTGGAGCTGCCTTGCTGGGGGAAGATCTACAGTGCTTTCACATCTTGGAGACTGCTCTTCCTTCTTCTCATTGGCCTGCACAGCTAACCTGGTTGCAGGTCTTTATCTGTAAATAGTTAACCTTATCCTGAACCTTCAAAATAACACAGCTGTGGGAGCCTTTGCTCACTGGTCTCCAGAAGACCACAACCTCTGTGATGTTATTGACTTGAAATATTGACAGAGCCATCATTGGATTTTTTTTGTATTCCCAAGGTCAGGATTTAGGATTCATACACTGAGCAGCCAGAAGCTGCTCCAGATAAATCTGCAAATCCACTGAGGATAGTCTGCAATGAGTTGGGATTAGCAGCATTACAAAAATAGAAGATCATGAAATAGGAAGCAGTAAAACAGAGCTGTGGGATCCTTGCTGGTGCACACTTCAGAGGCCAAGGCACAAATGTCTCTCTGAACAGAGTAAGCTTGAGGAGGACCACAAGCTCCAGCCTTGAGGAACTCCTGGTTCCATGGGCTGGCAGGAGCATGGACTGAGCAGTCCTCCCATAAGTCCTGAGGAATAAGGCTTGGGATAGAGTGTTTTCTTGCTATTTGATTCTTTGTGAATGAAGATTAGTGAGATAAATGGGCTCTATTCTGTACTCTTGTGGACCCTACTTTAAAGCTAAGGTGAAGGAACTACCTGTTTCCCAATTTTCAAATACTAAAAATTAGTTAGGTTGCTAAAAACTGTGGAAAGAAGTTACTATATTCTCAGAGATAAGAATCAAGTAACAAGGATTTAAGAGAAGCCTGAGTGAGTGGTTAATCCAACCTCTCAATTATAGTGCTTTGACTCTTTCCTGTCAAAGTATTTACACTTGAGTTTCGATTAAAATTATGCCCTTCCTTAAAAGGAAAGAAAATTCCCACTTTCTTTGCTTTCTAGATGCAGACATTTTTGGGCAAAGCCAGGCGACCTCTTTTCCTCAGCCTGTTCTAGTTTCCCACTTCCTCACTGCTGAAGGACACTGAGAGGCAATCAGCTTCTCTTATGTCAGGGCACTGTCCTAGTGAGGGCACTGCCTTGATCTGAACTCCTGCCTCTGAAACAGGCTTCCTCTGTGATGTTGAATTTGTTCTCTCTTAACTCCAGTATTTCTTCTGTCAGATGGCTCTTTTCTTCTGTTTCCCTTTAGAATGCTCAGGCTTCCTGTCATCACTCTCTATGTACGGTTCCCATTCAGTGATATCTTCTACTTTGGTGGCATTTCTGTTATTACAAGTAGAACAAAAGCACTGGTGGGAGAAGGTAAGGGTTTTTCCACTGACAGTTGATGTTCCCTTTGAGATTTTCTTCCTCTGCCACCTGTTTTATGTTCTGTTATACCCTCTCTTCCCCAGTGTATTTGCCATTTATAGTGCTGATGACTTGGTGCTATGTGTTTTCCTCTCTTGTTACCATCCAGGGGCTGTGGGGACACTTTGCATAAAGTAATTTAAACTGAAGTGTATTTTTAAGAAGCAGAGGTATCACTCCTAGTGTTGCATCATTCATACAGAGACTAAAATTGCTTTCAGAAAGGGCTGGTCATTTGCTGCTTGCTGTGGGCTCTTCCTCCCCTCAGAACAAGAGAGAATCTCCATTGCCCTTCTACCACTAGGAATTCTGCTGATTTCAAGTGGTACCAAATGAAGAGCAACATTAATGAATTTATGTACAGAAGTCTAATTTAAAGTATACAGGTAGCTATGTTTCCTCACATCACTTTTCTTGGTGCAAAAAAAAAAAAAAAATCAAGAAATGGATTCATTAGAGTTCTACCTCTCAGTTGTGAAAGGTAAACAAAAATCAATATGCTGTAGGCAAGTCCTTGTTTTCAGAAAAGAGTCAGATATCAGGCTGGGCAGAGAATCCCCTAGTGATTCTTAGTCATAGTACATATTTTCCTCTGTTGGAGTAACTGATGAAATAATAATAATATTTAACAATAATGATAATAGGTGCTTCACAAGTGATTTTTTTTGGTCAAAGATTACAGCACTCCCTCCTTACTGATATATGTGTTAGAAGATACATAAGCCCATGACAGTAAAATACTTTGCAAATGTCCTTCAGCAAATAATCGGTGCCAGCCCTTGGAAATGGGATCACTAGTGATGTACTTCAGTGGTTACAGAGAGGGTTTGGTGCAGGAAAGATCTACTGGGTGGAAAAATGAATCTGTAGTTATGAAGGTATGGAAGCACTTGGCGTCCTTGGGAGAGCTGGAGCCTCTTTTTTCTGTGCAGGCCATGGAAAACAAAAATGTTACTCTTGTGCCAGAGGATTGTTCATGTCAGTGGAAGTGGCAGAAGGAAAAATAGAGGTACATAATTGGAAGTGGACCTCTTGACTTTCCACATATCTGGGAGATGTATGCAGGTGAACACTGAGTGTGCACTGCTGATGATAGTCCATGGGTTGTGTTCCAGGAATAAAACCTCCCTGGATGTATCTGGCTTTAATTCATGGAGAGAGAAGGAGGTGCTTTTGATAAAACTGACTTGCAAGACAGAACCTTCCCTTCTGCTTTGGGGTTCTGCACCCCAGGCACATCAGGCTGGCATGTCAGGAGGTGGCTGCTAAGCTGTAACTTGTATAAGGTATCATGAGGCATAACAAAGGTTATGACTGTGCTGCAAATGTGTGGGAAGCTGGGGCTGTGAAGGGGCAGCTTGGGGGAAAATGGGATGGTGTGAGTCTCACACTTGCTCTCTGAGACTTGGCAGATGTGTGGAAAGTAATTTGTCTTGAGTCATTCATCAGGTCAGTGACAGATCCAGAAATAGAATCCAGGTCTGCTGATTGCTAGAGCCACCATCATCTCTCTAAAACCGTATTGCCTCTCAAAAGTTACTTCAAAAGTAAGCAAAGTGCCAAGGGATCTTTCACTTTCCTACCCATACAGCTCTTTGATGTGGCCAGGCAGGTGCTCTTGAATCATGGCTGTATATTCAAAATCTGTGGCAGGTCCATTTTGAATAAGAGTTAAAAATTAGTTTTTCATGTGGTGAGAATCTTCTGCTGTGGCAGGCAGAGGCACGACCATGATGCTAGAGATAAAATGAGTTCTCTCTTTGCACTGCAGCTTTCAAGGTGACCTTCACATTAAAAAAAAAACACCTTGAATGTAAATCAGGAAGCCTTAAGTACTTGTTTATGATTTAGGAAATGCAGTTTGAATATGTGCTTTACAGACACCTAAGAGAGAACCTCTAGGAACCTTCTGCAGGTATTATGACTCATACACTATTCAGCAAAACGATGTAAAATTATACAGACCTCACTGGTGTGGAAATCAAGCCTTGGGAGGATTTGTTAAGCAAGAACATGAGCCTAAATCCTCTGAATTCAGTCCTCTGGGGTTTCAATCAGACCTTGTGTACCTTTTTCCTGCTCCTCACCCTGATGCTGTGTTCCAACTGCAGCTGTGACCTGTGACTTGGTGTGGATCTCCAGTAGTTTGTTCAGGTTTTGTGCTAACAATATTCCTCTTCATAGAATGTTTTTTCTCTGGCATGACACTTCTCTATACAGCATCTTTCCCTTTCAGGCCTCCCATCCATTCTCAAGGAAACCTGGCTGCAGGCGAGTGCTAGGTAAGGCATGAATAATCATGGTTGCAATTTAAAGGGTCTTGTAGCTTTGCCATATTGATGAATGCAGCAGTGGAAAGCAGGCACCATGAGCATGCCACTACAGGCAAAGCAATACACAAAGTGTTGATTTTTTTTTTTCTTTCAGTATGAATATTGTGCTCAGAAACATTTTCACATCAGCTGTGGGGTGTTCAGTGCTGCCTGGTATCGACTGCATCCATTGCAAGGTAGCAGAGACAGCACAGCCTGCAGGTGCCCTCCTGCCATGCTATAGCATATCTGGGACTGGTAGGGGTGGAGCAAAACCTGTCCATTTCAGTGCTCTTCTGCTGCATCCTGTGCATCCATGAAACACTGGACATTTAAAGATTTTGGCTTGGGATGACTTCTATAATATTTCTAAATCCCCTGAGGACTTGGAGGGAGGGGGCAGTGAAATGCATTTTGTATGTGTGCTATTCTATTACTATTTTATTTCCTAAAAGAAGGTAAATTTGGAATTGGGGTTGCAATGAAAACAAAAACCATAAAGAAGTCCTGAAGTGCCAACAGAAGTTGAAACAATGCTTCTGGGATGGGACATCCCTTCTGGTGCTGTCAGGCCTGTGCCCTCTCCTGAGTGGGATCTCATGTCTCATTGGCTTTTGCTGACTTGAAACCTTTCTTTCTATTTACATCTTAAATGAGTATTTGTCTTGATTTGGCATTTATTGACTGTTTAATATTTAAACACACTTAATAATTCCTGAAATGAAACCATTTTCATGTAAATATGGGACTTCTAGTCTCAGCAAGGGCAAGCATCAGCAGCAAAAAGATAAAAAGCCCAAAGTAGGGACAGCATTAATATAAAAACCACAGTTCCCTGTCTCAGTAAAAATGTTGTGCACTTGTCTGCACTGGCAGCATCAGGGCAAAGGCTGCTCTGGGGATGCAGTGCTTCACTCAGCTCTGGTGTCAGAGGGCTGGTTACAGTCCTGACACCACCCCCTTGACTATGGCAGTGAGGAGGGCAGGCAGGGATGGCTCCCTCTCACCCTGTTCCTGTCCCTGGGGACATCGAGTGCCATCTCTGCCCAGGTACCAGCGGTACCCCCTCTCCAGGGGTGTGGTAGAAGGTGATGAAGACATGGTCTCTGGCATGGCAGCTCTTGTCACTTCACAGTCTCCTTACAGATTTCACTTTCTGACCTGACACTCTGTTTCCTTCAACTCTCTCCAAGCTGTAATTTATCCCTCACTGTCAGGAGCCAGCTCTCTGCTCTGGCTCCATTTGGTAGAGCTTTTTCTGAAGGCAAATTCCTTGAGCCCCCCATGTCCCTGCCAATGCAGGTGCTTCCAGCATGAAATTTCTAGCCTCTCACCCTGCAAACATGGGCTGTCCAGAGAACTGTTTTATGCAGAAGTTCCTCTTAATCTAGTTGGAGTAATCCTGAGAAGGTTTAGAACAAAACAACAAGCACACAAAAAATATTCTGTAGAACAATTCTGCCTGTGCTAAGTTAGTTCTGCATCATGCAAATTTATTTAGTGGGGCATGAGAGATTCTCAAATTTAGTGGAAGTACCAGAGAACTCCTCTATATAAATAAAGACATGGAAATAGCTTTCCATTAGGAAGCAGCTCTGAGCTGTACTGCCACAGTGTACCCTAATGCCTGGTCATCACCTTTGTTTTCCACTTAGGCTTTCCAATGTACTCAGTGAATTCAAGTGGTTGTGAATCTTAGTAATCAAGATGTGCAGTTTGGCCACTTTCAGGCCTTTGGGGTGCAGACAGAGAGCTCAATATAAAAATAATAGCATATGGTTCCATTTATCTAAACAGTGGGATTGGGAACTCTTCAAAGCTGTTTGCAGTGAATTTGTTGGTGTTTCAACTGTCTGTTAGGGTAGGGCTTGAGCAGATGTCATTTCCAAACCTGTTGCTGTTTCCTTGGAGAGCGAACCCAGGCAGATGGGAATGGCAGGGTTGCAGTGGTTTCCCCACTTAAGCGGACCCCAGGACTTGGAGGTGTGCTGCAAAATGCACCTTCCCTTCAGTGAAGATGAAGCTAGAGAGAGCTAATTCAAATGTGGTTTTCTACCTTTCTTTATAGCTACTAGGAAGTATTTTAAGAGCAACATGTGTTCTTGCTCAAATCCAGTGACAAGTGTTTTCCACCTGCTGAATACTTTCACTTCACAAATCTATTGCTCCTCTTGGCTCTTTGGTGGAGCCTAATAAGCCCTATCCTGAGAGCTATTTATCTATGTCCTGATGCTGGGAACATTGACAGTCAGACTGGAGAGTGTGTGCTCTGCATGCTGAGCCATGTGCTAAAACAGCACGCTGCAAAATATACATCCTATCATCTGTGCAGGCACACCGTGAGCCTACGCAAAAGAAAGGATGGGGAAAAGCCCACAGGATAATAATCAATTGTTTAGCAGCCAACACTCAAGAAACTCTGTGGCTTTTCTAAGAGCAAAGAGTGAGAAACCCTCCCTGCTCTGAGAGAAACTGTGGTTATGATAATGGAAACGTTATTAGTGGTTAATGTTTCAGACTACTCAGAGCAATAGGGAAACTTCTATCAGTGTTGAAATTCATATGACTAAATACAAACCTTAAAAAAATATATCTTTGGAGGTTTTGAAGACATTTAGATTATGAATTTGAAGCTACGTTTTAGAGATTCAAATCCCTGTGCTTTTGGAAGGGTCTGAAACTTGAACTGAACCTTGTAGCTTTGAAGCACCTTATAAATTTGTTATTTTTTTTACTGTTCCCCCTCCATTTTTCACTCCCTGTGATCCATCAGTGATCTCCAAAAGTCTAATCCATTATCCATTGGAGGCAATATAAATTTCTAGTGGTATCAAATATCACTGGCTACTCTTGTTAATGATTGCTGTGGATTTTTTGTGTTTTTCCATTGTTTGGGCATTATGAAAAACCTGTGCCATTTTATATTAAATAGGTAATAGACCAGTTGTGATGGTCTCTGTTGCATACATAGACTTTGTAAGACTTAATATTGTTACAAGGAATAGAATTTTTATCATTTTAGCTTGTGCCATTTAAAATTCTTTAACTTTTAAAAAATGCTGATCTCTCTGTCAGTCTGATAGGTTATAACTGAGATTTCTGGATATCTACATATTGAACTTGTAGTGTTACAGGGGTTGCAGTTGCCACACATGTTTTTCACTCAAAGCTGCCAGGACTGAGGTATCTCTGTTGTGCATACTAATGAGTGATTTGCATGCCAAATCTCTTTTGGGCATGTAAGGGCTGGACATGCAAGGAAAGAAGAAAAAAAAATGGAGCAAGGTTGGATTTTAGCATTCTTTGTCACTTGTGCCACTAGGGCTTTGTGGCTGCTTCTTTCGTCATTCAACATGTCAAAGCATCACCAATGAGTGGCACTTCTTGGTCCCACTCTCCTTTCTGGCAGATGTGAGGGTCTGTGTGGAGGCCAGTGGAGCTCCTTCCCGAGTAGGGGATTCAGCCCTGGACTAGAGGCTCCCCACATGTGCCTTGCTCATGTTGGGGACCGGTAGCAACAGCTTCAGCAGTATTAGCAAACCTAGTGGGCTGGCAGAGCTGTGCAAATCTTGATAGCTTAATATGAGTTGGTTGTCTCACAGGCCTGAATCTTGTGAACTGTTCCACCTGCCTTTGTTTCCATAGGCTGAGCTGATGTGATTTCAAACCTGTTCCTCTGCATAGACTTCTGTACTGTCCCTTCCTTTGATTCCTCTGGCACATAATCACTTCCAAGAGTCCTAGGTCTTCAGGGCCAGTTCTGGTCCTCACAAAATACACCATGTGAACCCATCCTTTCCCAAGTCTTCAGCTTTATGATTGCTCCAGCTGATGGCTTATTGCCCTGGGACATTTGAAATACATAATGCGCTGTCTGAGGGATTCCAAGTCAGTTATCCTTCTGCTCACATATCACCAGACATGTGACAAAATCAATAAAATACTAAAAATATTTCTTTGCTTCAATTTTTTCATTATGATGGCATGCTCCTTGTGTTTGGGATTCTCTTGTAAGACCAGGATCCTCCTGGTTTTCTGTACATGACCTCTCCTCTGTAGTGGAATATCTGCGGCATCTTCTAAGAAGGTGATGAGTAAAATTTGCCTTTAAAACTTGCTGTCCTACTTGACAGTAACATCTTGGCCAGCATGGTTGACTGATCATACTCCCTCACCAGCTTATCAAAGTGGATACCAGTTTAATTACTAGCTTATCAAAGTGGATTTTTTTCCTGATTTGACTGTCATTTTGGCTTAAATTGTTTCTTCTAGCAGAAAATTATCAAGGTTTAATGGTTCTTTTTTTTTTTTTTTCAGTCCTGTCCCGACAGCCTTACAATTTCATTTAAAGACAGACATCTAAGAAGAAAAGAGGCAAGCAAGCTTCTTGCACAAAAGATGTTTGGAGTTTGAAAGCAAGTCTCTAATTTCAAGCAGAGTTCTGAGACAGAGGAAGCAGATATCACTGCTGCTGTTAATAAGATAAAAAAAAACAATTCATAATGGCCACAGCAGTCAGAATTCGTCTGGAGGCCTAGGGGGAGTTGCTGTGTGAGATATTTTTGCTTTTTTACAGTCAGCTACAATGTGGGTTATGTTAGGATTGTGACAGATCAGTATGCCTTCCAGCATTATTCTCCTATCTTATTTTATTGTAATTTTAGTCAGTGATGGCTAATGAAATTAAACTCTGGCCCTCTTCTTTGCAGCAGTCCAACTGAGCATGCAGTGGTTAATGTGATGGGATGGAACGGGAGAAATAAATTCCCTAAATTTTGCTGATGGCTGCCAGAGTGCCCCAAGCATCTCAAACCCAGTGTGTGGTTGGGTGCTCTCATTTCTTCAGGGACAGCTGTCTTCATTCATTGGTTCCTTTGTATCTGATGAAAGAAAGAGGTTCTCAAATGCACCTCAAATAGGCCATGAGATTTGAGGCATTTTTTTTCCTTTAGGGCCTTCTTTGGGCCATGAGGAGTCAAAAAATAACAGTGAGCAGGGTTAGTAGAACAGCTAACCTTTGTTCTACATTTTTAGGAGCAAAAAGAAGGTCATTGCCCTTAACCTTATCTCCCATTCCTAGCCAGTTTTTTTTTGTTAACTCTTAACATTTTCACTGTGCATTTGCCACAGCATTATCTTTCTCATGCTGCTTTTTCCTCAGAGCCAGTGAAACAAAAGAGAAAAAATGTTTTAATTCCTAGCCAGAGGGGAAAGTGATATCTCTAAGATGAGTGTAATATATATGTGAGAATATAAAAATGTGAAATGAACTAGCTTTGTAGGGATGCCAGCTGCTTACAAATTACTCTTTTTGTTTCTGGCGCTCTCTGATACATTAAAAGCTTTACCCTAGTACTGTTTCCATCCATCTTAATGCTAAGTCAGCAGAACCTGATGTTACAGAGAAGCATTTTCTGCACCTCCTCAGACTGCAACTGTGGAAGGAACAAGCAGATAATGTCTCTTGCTGGTACCCTGCATTTCCATCATTTCTTCCCCTTTTGTGTGGTGGCTTTAGTATGGGCTTTAAATTCCCAGACACTGAGTCCTGAGGTTTGCTTCTGAATGAGGACAGCAGAGGCAACAGAAATGCATGCTTCTGCCTCCCAGCAGAGCACCTGCATCCTTACCTAGAAGATATAAGGTAAGAAGTTAGTAGTTTGGTTTTCAGACCTGGTTTTGTTATTGTGTGGTAGTGTTGGCGTCACATGAGTGTTTATGTATTGTATTATTTATTTTCTGTGGCATTTCGGTCTGTTGTGAAACTGCTAACTCCTTTTTCACAGTTGACCAAAAAGTCATAAAAGGGAACAACTTTCATTTTCCTTTTTTTTCTGTTGAGATGATTTGGATTGTTACTGGTGACCCCAAATGAAAGGCTTACTGTCCCATTGCCACTGACCTGACCCATGCAGCTGCTCATTCTTACATCACCTTCATGGCTATACAAAGGGTGAAAGGTGATGCTGTGGATGCAGAACAGTTAGAGGGAAAACACTGAAGGGGTGCTCATCTTCTGTGGTGCATAGCATAGAGAAGAGACAAGTCAAAAAACACTGTAGAGCCTATAAACTGAAAAAATGGGAATGAACAGGAAAGCCTGCAAATGGGCTTCAGGTAGTCCAGATCTTTCTGGGACTTAGAACAGATTTTGTTATTGACTTTTCTCTAGTGAATTGTAAGGAATAAGCATTAATATCAGGATAACTGCAAGTATGAAGGACTTCATAGCCACAAAGGATATGTATTTGGAGTTCTGGGGACTGAAGTTTTTCCTCTTTACCTTGTAGTATACTTTCATACCGATTAAGTTCAGGGCAGTCTGTGTATAAAATGCCCTTAATCAGCATCCCCGATTTCTCCACTGCAGGCATTTTACACCTGCTTTTGATACTCACAGTGTGCGAGTGCAAATCACTATACAAGGCAATCAAGCCTGTACGGCTTGAGAATTACTTCGGTAAATCCCAGTTTATTTCAGTTGCATTAGTGGAAATATACTCGTTTTTACTTAACACCTTAAGATCCGCTAATCAGAATGTGCAACTTCCTGGATGAACTGCCTGACTTTAACCTCCAGATGCTGTGAGCTCACAGCCTTCTTAGGGGTTGTCTTTCAGTGAGAAAATGCCACAAAATCTGTCTTCCCCTGTGAGCAATGGAGGACTAAATTCCCCCCACACTGTTATTCTTATCAGCCCCAAACATGCCACATAGGACTACTGCAGTTCAGTGGCACTTTGTACTGAGGAATAAAAAAAAATCTGAAGTCGAGTCTGATGTTCCAGAAATGATGCATGCATGAAGAGAGCTTTGCTCCACATGAAGGAAAGGGATGCACTTTGAACTCTCTATCCCTTTGCTTGTGGAGCACTCATCCCCTCATACTGCTGCTCCTCTGTGCTTCTGTGCAGACCTTTTAAGCAGCTGTTGTGCTGAGCTCCATGGTATGGGGGGGATTTGCTGGTGTGTCTGCAGCAGCTCAGAAGGTGCTGAGCATGGTGCACACAGTGTGCAATTCACAGAAAGGAAGCAGTTAATTAGCCTTTTTTATGTCAATATGTTTCTATTACAGTCACGGGTCCATGTTGATACCCTCAGATGCTAATTTACATGGAATTTCTAGTGTGCACTGAGCTTTAAACAACATCCCAGGTAACCCAGTGAAAAAGGTTGCTGATGGCTTTTATACAAAAGATTGGAAATTCAACCCCTGTTGGGACTGTGCTTTCAGACACAGCACAGAAATATTAATACCTGTCTTTCCTTCCCTGTTCATAAACACATTCTTATCGCTGTTTTTACTGCCTAAACAAAAGAAATGGTCCAAAGCATTTAAGACATACAAAGCCAAGATGTGATATTTATAAAAAGAGCCAAGGCAGATAAAAAAATGATTTATGATACTCATAGAGCACCTTTCAGCCAGCTGGGTCACATGACACAAACTGATTGTATACACTCTGAGTATCTATGTGTGTTGTAAGATAAATGAAAGAAGTGTAACTTTTTCCAAAAGTAAGTAAAATTAATGTACGTTACTACAATAGCTTAATAAATCTGCACATTAATTTCAAGGAGACAGAGAACAACTGAACAGCAGGAAAGATAAATGTACTGTAGCTGGGTGGGTCTTGGAGCAGCACTAAAACCTTTGCTTCCGTGAGCAGTGATGTGTTATGTCGGTAATGATGAATGTCTGGCACTTTGGGTGTACCTTGTGCTGAGTTTTGGCACCTAGAAATCAGAACAACTGCACCAATTTATGCTGACCTAAGCATCTGGCCAATTCTGCATTAATTTTATTCAGACTAAATGAATTCCTGAAAAACTCAATATATCACTGTTTTGGCAGGAGTAGGAGAGTTTCATTGGAGAGGATTCCCTTGTTGTCCTTTCTGTTCTCTGTTCATAGGACAACTTCCCTAGAAATGAACCACATTAACTCTTTCCTGTGGTGTCTTGTCTCCTGATCTTAGTGTCAAGATGTGATCCCAACTTAAAGGATCAGCAGTTTCTGTTGTAAGGATCCTTGTCATTGAATGTTTTCACTTGAAACATGGTAAGCCTCTTTTACCAGGGACCCTCCACTCTGAATGGGGTGGTTAGAAATCCAAATATGATGGGTGGACCTGCCATCACTTATTCATGTTTCAGTTTTCTTCTGGCACTGGAGAAGTGCCAGCCTCTGCTCTAAGTACTCTTCTTTCAGTGTGAATCAAGGATTGTATATCACAGTTTGTGATAACAGCTCCTGCTGCTTTGACCCCCTGCCCTCTGCTGATCCTCCAGTCTCCTGACTCTGTGAGCTTCCCCAGAGCATGAGTTGCCTTTGCAAAGGGGTCTTCAAATTGTCCTTTTTGCTTTGTCATCCCTATGCTGCTGTTTTCCAGAGCCAGGACCGTTTATAGGTACAGACTACTGTAGGAGCTTTGACTTTTCTATGCCATGGGCAGCATGTATGGGTTGCACTCTGTGCCTCCTCCTTTGGGTGAGATGGCAGTATAGGTAACCCCTTGTCTGCCTGAATTTGGAAGGATCAATGCCTTCAGCACTACCAAGACCCTTGTTCAGTTTCTCCTGTAAGCCAGACACGAGGCTTTCATGTGCAGTTTCACTGATGCTGGTTAGCAGTGCCTGCCATGCCTAGTGTGCTGCAGCACATCCACTCCATAAGCTGAGTGATTGGCACAGAGCAAGGCTGGAGAGTTTTTCCAAGTTCAAGGGCAAGCACTTGCATAAAAAAGAGGAGGACCTGAGAATCTAGACTCTGTTCCTGTAACTGCCAGACTGACTCATATTTGGAGTGATGTGAGGTAGTTTAGGAAGCACCGGTGTTTGATGATTGTTTTCTGATCAAATAATCTAGCTAAAGAACTCAGCCTACCAGAGACCTACAATAAAAAACAATGAAATATGGGTTGAGCATCATTCACAGACTTAACTGTGGCTTTATTCAAATCCTTGGTGTTTGTAGCAAACAATGCAAATGCATCTATTTCTCTGCAGCAACTGAATGCTGCTAGAAATTAAAAGATGCCAAAGACAAGAAGAAGCTTACAAGGATCCTATGATTATTAATATTGATATAGTCCAGAGAAACAACTGATACATCTGGTTTTTTGTAAGGAGTTTGAAAGAACTGTCTTTTGTCTTAAGAGATATAATCCTGAAAGAATTAAAGGTGATAGATGATCAGTGGAGCTATTGATCTGTTGATTGATCAAGCTATCACATGAATGTTTATATGTCCTCATACATCAAATGTGTGAACTTTTGCTAAGGCATTAAGAATAAAATAATGTTAATAATAATTTTTCCCATTCCACAGGCTGTGCATGTATATGTGAATGTATCTTGTGTATTGCAGTAGGTGAAAGCATGACTTGCAATTCTTTGGAGAGGCAGGCAGTAACAGGGATGTGGTTTGTGTTCAGCTCTAAATGTGGGCAGACCTGCACTTTTAACAAATATGTGAGTGATGGCTCTGGTGTGCAGAAGTTGCATCCTGTGAGCCTCCTGCTGCTACTCAGTGGTGTAATTGTGTAGGCGTGGTGCTGTTATCTTGGAGATTACAGTGAGGTCCCTTGAGTAGCTGCTGTCAGTACTGTGAAAAAAAACTTTAGCGGAGGACAGAGAAATTGAAATGGTCTCAAACATAATGAGGAGTCTCCAATGTATACAATGACCTGATACAGCTACTAATAAGTAAGCAGGTTCATTTTACATGCACTGAAGCTTATTCTAATTATGTGGCTGGATAACTAAACACCACTAATTGTCACAGCCTGCGCAGGTTTTGGCTGGGGTAGAGTTAATTTTCTTCCCAGTGGTTGGTATGGGGGTGTGTTTTGGATTTGTGCTGCAGGGTTGATAATATAGAGATGTTTTGGGTATTGCTGAGTAGTGCTTACCCAGAGCCAAGGCCTTTTCTGCTTTTTATAGGGTCACGCTGGTGAGGAAGTTGGAGGCTGGGAGGAACAAGTGACCCAAACTGACCGAAGGGATGTTCCATACTGTATGGCATCATGCTAAATGTAAAGTAGGGGGAAGAAGGAGGAAGGGGGGGATGTTTGGAGTGATGGTGTTTGTCTTCCCAAGTCACCATTACATGTGATGGAGCCCTGCTCCCCTGGGGGTGGCTGAGCTCCTGCCTACCCATGGGAAGCAAAGCAAGGAACTAATTCATTGTTTTGCTTTACTTGAGTGTACAGCTTTTGCTTTTCCTATTAAAATGTTTTTGTCTCAACCCATGTGTTTTCCAGATTTTATCCTTCCAATTCTCTTCCCAATCCCACTGGTGGAGGGAGGGAGTGAATGGCTGTGTGGAGCTTGGCAGCTGGCTGGGGTTTAACCATGACAGAGGCAAATCTTGACATCATGGATAATGACACCACATAGTCACATATGTCTGATGAGTTTGGATGTAGTCCATACAGCACCAAATGGATATAGGTCCATTCTTTCTGACTTCATTATTTTGGTATTTGGTGACTCTAAGATATACTAAATGCATGTGGGTTTGGTTCTCGGTCTCCTGCCATTAGGGAGAGGACAGTGAAGGGGATGATGGCTGGGGAAGGCAAGGATGCCTGTTATGGCAGTGGGTTGTGTGATCATGTGGGATTAACATGTTGCTAGAAGATTTGCTGTGTTAGTGGGAGGTCTTTGATATGTTTGCTTCCTTCTGCAAGCCTTTGTTCAAAAATCTGGGAACAATGCTATTAATTTTGGTTATAAGGAAGATAATACATACTGGAGTCATTTGTATGCTGTATGGTTTTATCACTAACACCAGCAGCCTGGGTAGGGGAGGAATGGACCCACACAGTCTGTGGAGGCTGAAGAAAAAATTTACCTCTCAGGCCAAAGAGGAAGGACCCTGGGCCATTTCAGAGTGGTTAAAATAAACAGCGGTAGGATTTCTGTAGTCATGATTGTCTAAAATACATTAGTAAGGCCAACCATAAACCAAGTTTTATGGTTTTATATTAGCTCAACTGGCACAGGTGGAAAGCAAAACAAAAAGTTTTTCAAGTTCAAAACTGGTCTCTGTTTCTTCCAACTGTATCAGTTAATCTAAATAAAAGATATTTTCTCTCTATATGAACCCTGCTTCAAGGATGTCCCTGTACACACCTCTGCAACCTGCCAGGGCAGTGAAAACCAGAAGAACAGAGATACACTATGTCTGTCCCTCCTCCCAGTGAGCAGCAGGTCCTGTCTTCATGCTGTGTGTTGGTCCAAAGGGCACCAAAGAGCATCCAGCACCCTGCCACGAGTCTGGATTTGTGCCAGATTCTCAGCTGACTTGCTTTGGAAAGGGAAGCTGGTGGCTTGAGAGGTCACCAGGGTGGGCTGTGATTTCTGTGTTAGCCATCTCTCTAAAGGTTAATGTGAGATTCTTCACTTCCTAAATCATGTTTCCATTATCTCTGCTGGGGGCAGTCTCTGCTACAGTCCCCATGCCTGTCCAGTTAGGAGAAGTCACTGATGGTGACTGTGGTTAGCCACTTTCTTCTGCACTGCTCTGTGAAGCCCTTCCGGTGCTCTGACCCTCTTCATGAAGTACAGAGCTACTGGCAATGGCTCTTTCCAGCTTCTGGAGCCAAAAGGTGTCAGGTCAGGTTTATAAAAGGGTTTGCAAATAAGGAGCTATGTAGGGAAATGCTTCTCCTGCGCTTTTTTCTGGATGTCACAGAGTTCTGAAGGAGCTAATGGGAACACTCTCTGATAAAGTTAGGAAGTTCTCAAAGGAAATTCAGACATCTGTTTGGGGAGTACCTTTGATACATCATCTAGAAAGCTGTAATAGAAACTTTTGACCTTAGATTTCCCACAGACAGTTTCTGGATCTCCAAATAGTTTTCCTTGAATTATGTCCTGGAGACAATCCCTCAAAATACATAGAATTTCAGGATAAAGATAGGAATGGGTTCTGTCAAAACAAGGGTGGAATTTCCTTATAAACAGAGAAGTTAGAAGGGTCTGATCAGAGAAAAATCATGGGGCAGCTATTATACCACAGAGCTGTTCCAGCAAATAATTGGACTCTGTATTTAAAAGTAATAATGAAACAAATGTACTTACTTTGGTACTTAAAATAACCATAGTAGATTAAAACTGAAGATTAAAATGATAGTTTTCATTTGTCAGTATTCATATTTTTGACCACTATGCAACTTTCCTCTGTTAATGAGGTGTTAGAGGTTTTCATTTTTGCCCATATAGTAATTTTCTGCATAGTTTCAATTTTAGATTTTATACCCCAACACAGAGATGCAATCACGAGAGCAGACTGTTAGTTTATATTTAAAATTCCTCTACTCTTCTGTTTCTTTTTAAAATTAACCTATAGCGCTATGGAAGCAATTCTGTTAGGCTTGAGCATTGTAAAAATCCTTCTGAAATTAAATTGTAGCAGTGTGACATCCAGTATTCTATTAATCTGGGAAATAATTTGTTTCCTAATAAGCTCCAGTGCTATCAGTACACAAAACCCAAAAGTTGTGCCACTGCAAGTCTAAATGCAAACTTAAGTTTCTCTTTGTATTTTGAAAATTTACAAAGCATCCATTTGAATACATTTAGCAAAACTTTTACTTTTATTAAAGGCATTAAAATGTTCTGGGCAGTTTTGAGATCCATACAAAAAATTGCACAAATCCTTGAGAAGCCACCACTGCTTGCAGCTAGGTGTCAGAGAGAGCAGACTGGAATCGAGAGCTTAGAAGTGACTAATAGCCTTCAACTTTACTTGACCCCAAATATTTCCAGGCATTGAGAACAATACTTTATGGATGAACTCGAGTTTAGACCATGTGTATATATTTCAGAATCCATGAATGACTTAAGTACATATTGCAGAATTGAGTGTAGTGTAACAGATGTGAGCCGTGAATGCCAAATCTCTCCCAATTCATACTGAAGCAAAGGTTGTTGCTTATTCCTCTCATCTTGGCAAAAATTTGTATTTTAGACAAATAAGTGATGTAATCTGATTAGCAGGATTGCACTGGCTTTCAGGAGTGATGAATATGTGGAAAAAATATCTCTTGTATATGAGAGTAAGTGCAAAATGAAAACCTAGTTGCCTTTCTGTTGCAATAAATTAAAAATAACTGCACGGATATCACAGGAGTCTCATGCTTATTATGTTAATGCAAGACAAAGATAAAATTCATTGTTTCAAACACAAAAAAAAATACGTTTAGCAAATATGATGTACTAAAAGGAGTTTTAAAGAAAGAAGGAACATTTCCTACTGCAAGAGGACAATTCTGATTCTCCCATATAGGCTTCTATGACATTTTTTGAGTGTGTATATCTTGCTGAGGCATTGCAGATTTAACAGCAGGAGGCTAAAATGGGTTGATCCATATTTAATTCTAGAATATCCATTAACTGTCCACTCTGCTAAAAATCTCCAGAATTAATGTGGTTTACATGTAAGGATAAGAGGTCAAGAGCTCTTAAAAGGACTGGGTACATTTGTGACAAGGTATAGACATTGATAATTTGGGAGCAATCAAGACTGAAAGATTTACAAACAGAAGGTGTGAAAAGTAGGGTACATGGCTGGAGATGTTGAAAACTGCTTGAGAAGCTGTCCTGGGAAAATGCTAAAAAGATGTACCATTTTATCCCTATGTGGAAGAGGTGCCAAAATGGCATATCTGATGCATACAATTTTGGGTAGAGATGGGTAGAAAAATTACCTATCAAGAGGTTTTTTTTATATGAAATTTAATTTTAGCCTAACCTATGCTTTTGTTCTTGTTTTCAGCATTCTCTTACAAGAATATATCTCTGTTTACAAATCATTAGCCAAAACCTAGAACGTGTAGTAGACAAGCATTTGATCCAGACTTAATTTTTAAAGTTTTATTTTCTCATTGAAGTTTGCATTACTTGTAGAAGTTTTTGATGAGAAGAATGTAAATTTTTTGTAGTTAGAAGTGTCCATAGGAAAGAAACCCAAGCAAACAGTGTTTCAGCCTCCTGAAAGGTTGAAGAGCTTGGAGGCTAAAGAAGTCAGTGAGGAGCTTTGCCTTGACCTGAGCAATGTGTCTGTGGGCACTATGGTTTTGGGAGCTTCTGAAGGCTTCGTGTATGGAGGAGCTGCCCAGGCTGTGTCGGTAGACTGTGTGCATGTGCTGCTGAGCTCTGAAAAAAATCAGTGTCTTCTCAAGCTGCCATTTCCAACCTTCTGCATGACTGACATGCCAAGAAGCAGTCTCTGCAGAAATGTGCATGAACATTCCCACTTGGACTTACTTCATCATGGTAACCAAGACACTGAAAGACACCAGGAGAAGATGCCATGTTCTTTGACCCCTTTGCTGTCTTCCTTTTTGCTTTTTTCATAGAACAGAGTTGGTAGGACTAACCAACAGTGTCAGGCCGGGATATGGGGATTTTATATGGTTGCTATCAAGGGCCTTAGTTTGAGAGCCTCCCAAATCAGCACATTCTCAAATTTAAAAGTCTGGAATCAGACCCAACTGAGACTTATTTTTGATGCTCAAGATACAGAAGCTTTTAATACTGTTAAATGTTCTCTCTTTGATCCTTAGAGCTTGCAAGGACATAGTTGGGCATAGAGATCTCCTGTTACCCTCATCCTTCCACAGGTTGTCCGGATCAAGACTACTTGGGAAGCAGAGAAGGACTGGTTGGAGCCTTCATATCCCAAGGTCTTAAACTTCAGCACAAGGGAATGTTCTCTGTATCAATTAGGTTGTCTTGATTAATGTGTTTGAGTATTATTCTTTGAGGTTTTGCAAAACTTTGTTTTTGCAGCACCATTTGTCTATTGAGTGTGCAGTGGGGAGCAGCAGAGAGGACAAGATGCACTGCAGTTACAATCATAACCCACCTCTGTGTGCTGTGGTTTGAATTTAGGTACGTTTCTGTATTTTGTGGTGGTACATATGTTTTCTGCATGCACACTTCTCTGACAGTGTGTCTTCAGAGGACCTGGGCAGGAACTCAGAGTTTCATGCCTGGTTTGATGTGTTTGCAGTTTCTGCCAGCAGTCTGTGGTGAACTATGACAGTGCTGTGAATAAATCCAGCACACGGAGGGCCTGTTCACTCCTACATCCATTGCCTTCTGCCTTCCAATATGCTGATGGCTGCCTGGCATCATGCCTAGGTGAAGGGAGTCCTCTTGTAACTTGTGGCATTCAGGGACTGTACCAGATGAAGAAAGTCCAGCTGTAGAACTGCATGCTGGTGTTAGCCTACTGCTTCAGACAAGCAGGCTGGTATGGTTCCAGGCAACTCCAACCTGCTCAGAGCAGTAAATAATTGCTAATGATAGGCAAATGTAATAAGGGTTGGTAGGCCTTGATCCCCCTAAGTCTTTACATGCTTATAGATATCTAGCCCATTGCCACCAGTTTTCTCACCAGAACTGTCACAGAGTGAACAAGGCTGACAAGGAATTAGCTTTCTGTTAGAAGTCAGCCATGCTGCCCAAGGGCACAGACATAAGCCATGTCCGTGAAACCTTCCCAGACTGCCTCTGGTTTGAGGATGAAGAAAGTAATCCTGCCAACTGCTGAACATCTTTCAGGAAAGCTCAGTTCTCATCTTCTGTTCATGGCTCTGAGAGGGCTCAAGTGTTTTCAGGAGTCACTCAGCAACTTGTAGAATGAGGCACAGAAAAAAGCTGCCTGTCCATCTGGTCCTATCCTCAAGCAACAAAATAGTTTTAAAACAATAGACTGTGTCTGATTTTTCTTGTTTCCATTTGTAGATATAAATACATGTATGTTCAAATGATTTTATGAGTCTGGTTGTGAGTGGCGGATGAGAAACTCTCAAATGCCTGGATTTTAATACTGTTACTTCATCAGGAGAATGAAAGAAGTAATGAAGCCTGTTAAAAGGGAATATCTTGGCTGCTTATTTTGCTTCATAAATATTCATGAACACCCCCTCTCCTTTCTTTGCCCTTTGACTGCTTCTATTAACTGGGAGCCATTAGCTGTGGATGAGGCTTGAACCTCATAAAACATTTTGTGGTCATCAGACGCATTATTGGAAGAATTTGCAGACACAGATACTCTTGACATTCACATCTGTTCCATCTAATTATTCTTAAATTGAAATTGTAAGCCTGTCTTTGTGACAATGCAATATATTTCCATAGAGTTGATTGCATTATTAGAAGCAGTGGTTTACAACTTCAGCCAGGGAATGAGTGACACACAGATGAAATTTATTTTTCTTTGTAGTATTCCTAGCAATATTAAAAAAAGCTTGAGAGAGAGCATGTATGATGTAAATGCAAGCCTATGTATCATGTAAAAACATACCATTTTTATATAAACATTTTATTTAGAAGGTCAGAAGGCAGCAGTAGAGAGCTTACTCATCGATTGAATAAGGATTGAAGACTCCAATAGGAAGTATTGGTAGTAGACCAATCTTCTGTCAGGATTGAGTATGCACTATTGGGAAGGTCTAGGTTTTGAAGTAACTCCATGCTTGGAGATTCCCAAGGAGGTCTGCCAGACAGTGCAGTCTTCACTCCCTTGGTGCAGCCCAGAGCCTTCTCAGAGGAGACAGCACCAGTGTCCAGGACTCCATAATCTGGGTGGCCAAGTGGTCATGAGAAGGACAGGGACACAGCCATAAGAATTTAAGCTGTATGGATCTTTGGTGGGAAAAGCAGTCATTTGAATCACTAGATCTGTTTTTCCCTTTTCTCCTCTCTCCCACTACCCCTGCCTCCACCCGTTTAAATGTGGGGTTTTTTTTTATAGCTCGTTTTTTTATTTTGGCATGTCTCTATGGCCTGATAAGTAATACCCTCTGTAAAGATTGCTTTTGTGAGGTAAATGCCTGTCCAAAGGGAACCAGGTGAAATCAGCAGCACTTTTCACAAAGGAAAAGCCAGCTAGATGACTGGCAAATGTTAACAAATTTTGATCAGCTCTTGACTAGAGAAGAAACTCCAAACTGGACGTGAAAGTTTTCTTAAATGTCACATTATTTTATTGTGGTCTCACTTTCTTTGCATCCATTCTTTGCTTCACCCCCAGACTGTGGGATGGACCTCCAAAATGGGACATGTCATCCCATAAAGTTGAGAACAGGTGGAAACTGTTGTTGTGCTTTGTTACGGCAGGTTTGGTTTGGGGATTTAAGGATGAAGGAATAAAATGACCAGCTGGTTGCCTGAAAGGAAGATACAGTCACTGTCTCGTTAACAAAAAATTAAAAATTTGTTTATTTATTGCAATTATTTACAGACTGCCTATTCACAGCCGTGTTTTAATTTTTATTCTCTATGCACACAGCCGCCCACCCCACTGCAAATATGTTATAGAAAAGCTGCAAATTACAGGATGTCTAATTAGAAAGCTTTGAGGAAAAGATGACAAAGAATCATTCACCATGGAGACAGAACTTGCTTGCTGGTTTATAGCCAGCTAAACAATGCCAGAGACTCTGACAAGCTATTCCTGGGGAGAGTAGGAGTTAGCCTCTTTGAAAAGCAGGGAGCTGGTATGCAGCATTTTATGGAAGAGCAAAGCCCTCTTCTCTTCTAGAGGGACCAGAGACAAGGCTACATGAATACAGTGGTAAATACACTGGCTGCATCTTAAATCTATTTCATAAGCTGATGTAGTGCCTGATTCAGACCTCTTAATACAGGAAAAAAAAACCCTACTCTGTTTTCAGTGACTGTTTTTAGGTCACAAGGAAAACAAATCTGTGGCTTCTCTCTAGAACTGGTCATTAGAGGTGATCTGGCGACTACAAGTCTGAACATAGCTTATAAGAGTACCAGATTTATACAGTGCACAGATGAGGAGGATTTTTAACTTCAGCTGTGAAATCCCAATGTTTGTTCTTAATTTGTATTCTCTCAGCCCTGTGGAATTGGCCAGAAAAAAGATATTTCGTTCAGGGCTATTTTTACATTTGAGATGTTTGTCACTAGCAGCAAATTTGACATGATAGGCAGTCTCTGCATAAGGCTGTCTGGGGACAAGAATAGCAGAAAGCGCAGCAGATGAAGACTGAGGTGCACTGTCAAGAGTGATCTGTTATTACACGTAGAGAAATTGCATGGGGCATGACTGGGTTGAGCATGTAACATAAGCTTCTCTATCCATTCCACAGATATGCTATTCTGAAGATCTCAGACTGCTTTTAGCAGAAGAGTTCCCAAATTCTTTCCTATTCCTTGCATTTCAGAGCTATGCAGTGACTCCTGTTCACAGCTCTGTGAGCTGTGGGCATGCCTGTTGTTGTCACCATGGGATGTCATGCGTGACAGTGTTACACCCAACGCAGCATTGCATCAGCTCTGCACACGAGGTGTCAGACCCACCACAGCACTGTGCCAGACCACTCTGCTTTCCTCAGAGGCAAGGGAGGCAGGGACACTTCCAGTTTGGTTTAGGCCATGTTCAAGCTAATGACCAATCTAACCAACCAAGACCAGCCTTGGTGCCAAAACCCCTTAATCAACCAACCAAAAAACCAACAAAATCAAACTTTGTTGAGAATATACCTGCATTATTGAGAGAGGGAGCAAGTTTGTCAGCAAATCTGACAAAGCTCCTACTGTGAAAACATTTGGGGTCTAAATTTATACCTTTCTGCTCAAAGTACACGTCTGCTGCTTTGGAAATATGTTTTGTTTTGCATTTGGAAGTGATCACCAAGCTTTAACTGAGATCAGAAGTCACTGAGGGTTAGTTCAAAGGATTCCTCTGAGAACAAGATGAAATTTGAGTTCTGTTTCAAATAAGGGATTGTGGTGGATTAACACTAGCCAGAAATTAAAGTCCAAATAGGCCACTCCTCTTCCTCCCACCTTCTTGGACAAGAGAGGAACAAAGGCACAGACTATGGGGTGAGATAACAATTTACTGAAAGGCAGCAGCAATAATAAGAAATAAGAATAAGGAATAAGAAATGCACAGTAGCAACAGCAATATTAATGACAAAAGTATACATAAAGGGAAGCTGCTTCACCCACACCTTGATCACTTGGACCTCCTCATGAAAATGTGAGAGAAGTGGGATATACATATTTCCCAAGAAAACTTTGCTGACATGTATCTTGCAGGAAGAAAAGGACATCTTCTCTTAACATACTAAGACAAAGTTGACGTTGCTCCTGGCTTTTGATGCAGAGCTGTGATTTCATCTGGTCATCAAAGAGAAACAGTTGGCAGAGATCACTAGGAACTTCTCAGCAACATAAGTAAAATGGGATATTTTTATTCCCACAAAAGTGGATGTGAGATAATTTATATCTGTGCACATTGATGAGTTTTCTTAAGTTTTGGAGCTTTTGGATTTTCAGAAGTCAAAGTCTGCAAAAGTATGTGTGAGCTGTATTTGTTGAAGCTCCTACAAGTGTTCTCACATGTAACCTTCTCTTCCTGCACCTCTATTCAGTAGTCCATACCTGGTTCCCACTACACCTTTAGAGTGCAATTCACTGAGATTATGCAATTTAGAGCAGGCAGCATGGGATAAGTGATCAAAGAACCTGATCTTGAAATTAAAGCTCCCCAGCTGGGTTTCTTGTTCAAAAGGTGACTGAAGAAGGGTTAAACCCAAGTCATGGTTGCTGGTGGTAGTCTCTAGGTTTGCATCTTGAGTTTGGGAGGGATGCAACCCTCCCTTGCATTTGACCAGGTTGCCACATTTGACGAATGGCAGTATGTACATGCTGAGATGGAAGATAAAAACAAAGGGAAAATTAGGGTTTAAATATAAAAAAATTGTTTTCAAGCAGAACTACAATCTAAAATTTGTGAGGGAAAAAATGGTGGATTTCTTCTGTGTGATTAGGCTGGCCCATCAACAGGGGTCCTGGATATTTGAAACTACAAAGCAGTAGTGGGTGATACACAACTCTGCCAGTGCTTTTCAGTCAAGAAGCCCCTCCAGGATAAGTGGTAACAGTGGTCTGCTGAGCTGATTAAGAGATGAGCTTTCTTTTCAGCACCTTTTCCCTTCCTGAAAATGCTTCAAGTGTTGGCAAGGCAGAGCCTGTTCCAGCTGTGTGGGCACGATGCTTCTCCCTCTTTGGGCCAAACCCAAAGTCACCCTAGGAGGGGTGTCAGAGGAAAGTCTCTAGGCTGAAATTTCTCCCTCCCTAAGCTCACAACAGATTAAATATTTGCCCTGTTTGTCCATGTTCCTGGCTGGGTGTACAGTACTCTCTAGAAGAAAAACACTTGAGCCAGTAATTAAACATGTCAGCTCTTTATCCAGGAGAGTATTATATTAAATTATGTACAGTAAATATTTTTGGAAGGTAGAATTCGAAAGAGAACTTATTGATTTATGGCAAAGGGCCAAATTGCTGATGGGTTTGGCAGACGTGTTCAGCATCCAGGGCCAGCCTGAGGATGGTGTGTGCTCGGGAGACGCAGGGAGCCGGGCATATCAGCACAGAGGGAGGCTCTGCAACTCTCCCTCCTTCTCACAAGTACACAGACAAACTGTGAGCACTCTTCAGCTTTCTGTATGCCTGTTGAATCGATAATGGTAATTTAGGAATGCTTTATCAGCACTACTGTCTCAGTTGTTCTTGTAAATGGCAACATTAGCAGGACTACCCAGCCATAGCAGCGAGGGTGGCACTGAGGTGAGGGCAGAGGAAAGTGTCAGCAATATGGATGGCATTGCCAGTACTGTCAAGGACTGGAGGTGATAAACAGGCAGCTAGAGATGTCATTTCAGCTCCCCAGGGAGACCAGGGTCAGACATTCATCATATCTCTTTATTCTGTGGGGAAATGCTTTATGTGAGACAATACATGGTGTACTTCTGTATGTTGCCTTCTGTGAAGGCTGATACATGCACTTGGCTTTTTGATGTGTTTGAGCCCTCAGTGCTCCTCAGGAATGCTTTGCATCTCTGTTTACAGTCAGATGTGCCTTTGTCATCTACAATGTAAATAGGAAGCGATCTCGAGGGAGTTATGCTATACTAGCAGAGAACAGGTTAGGTAACCTGAAGAGATTTCTTATTTGTAATGTCTTTCTTTGATTCCCTGGGGAATATTTGCACATGCATGTTTTAGCAAATGGTGCAGGACCCTTGCATGGCATTATAGGAATGTAATGTTCCATCTGCACGTGGCTGTGGTTCACACAGCATGATGCTAACTCACAGCTATGGGATCACAACAGTGTACTACAGGTGTGTGTGTGGGGAATAGGCAGGAGTGAAAATGTATTACTGAATAAGCATGGTGAACATTTGCCGTCATTATTTACTGTTTTTTAAAGGAAGGTGTCTGTTTCAGAACTGGAGATGCATGTTAGATATGCCCAAGGTAAAAATTTGTGTGTAAAATTTGCTTATCTACATTATGCTTTGTGTGTCTTTGTGTATTCTTGTTTTTTCAAATATAAGAATATTATGGATTTAGTGAAGAAATTATACATACAGGTGTATTTTTATTGTAAAATATAGAGAAATATGTGTAGTTTCCTGAGGTCATTTTCTTTTCTGCTGGGAAGTTGATAATGTTTGTGATAGTTCCTCAAAGGAAGAGAAAGATCCGGTGTAGTGCAGGGTATGGCATTATGTTCTCTGCAGGGAGCCATCAGTTCATTAGTTAAAGATGGCTCTTCATTTTGCAGTATAAGGTCATTCCACATCTAAGTGATGAAAGTCCATTTCACTCATAAAAATTTTAATTTAAAGTGCCCAATGCCTCTCCTCAGCTGGAAAAGAGCTATCACTGGATTTTTCTGCAGGTATCATAAGGAAAAAAATTAACCAGGGCAAGCAAAGCATTTTAAATACTGCCCCTTTTGTGGTTATCGTGTGTCTCCAAGGGTGCTCTTCACTTGAAATATTCAGAGATATGGTGCAACATCCTGCTGTTTTTTGCAATATTTTTAAATTTTGCCATGACTAAGGTGAAGTTTCACGAAGACAATGTTTTTGAAGAGTTTGTTAGTATTGCTTGCTTGTGGTTGAAAAGAAAAAAAAAAAACAACAGCAAACTAGGCTTGAAAGGTAATGAATACAAATTTGTAGCATGTTTCACATACACAAATAAACTATGGCTGAATGTGCAATCATTCCAAAGTTTGGATGCCCAAGTACCAGTCTGCAGCAGTAAAGAAACATGCATGAAAATTCTACTGTTTGGAGCATAGCATGAAATTTTCATCTCATGACATTTGAGCTGTTGCCTTGCAGAGCATGTCCTGTTCTCCCATCTTACACCATAATTGTGTATGGCTTACCGAGCATATTTTCCCAAAATAATTGCTGAAATCCTTTCTGTGGTTTGATCAAACATTCTTGGATGCTGCCAAACAACCCAGATAAGATTTGCGTTTCCACTCTTCCACAGCACAGTAGGCGAATGAGTCTTGAGGTTGTATTTAATCTGCTGACTTCATTGGAGTCATGCCAGGTCAGGTCAGCTGTGAAAATTTGGCCCCAGGTCACTAATGAGAGCTCTATCTCTGGAGCTCCAACCTTGCAGTGGTCTTCTGGACACTGCTGGCACTTCTCCAATGCAAAAAACATAAGAAAAATTTTGGTTACGATGCAGTTAAACCCTCTTTAATTTGAAAGTGATTATAATCAGTGGAGAAAATCCTGTTAATTAGGCAATTATGTACTCCACTTCTCTTCCAGTCTCTCTCTTTTTTCACTCTCCACCTTGTTTTCTACTTCGAAAATCAGAAGAGCAGACATTATTCTTGGCATCTAATTCTAAATTCATCTCCTGGGTCAACCTCATTCCAGTTGGTGCACCTCTTCCTTCAGCAGGAGGATGATTTAAAACCTCCACCATACCACTGTGATTATTTAAAAGCAAGAGGTGATGACGTGTGTTTGTGTGCATTCCTGTCTTTCAGTACACCCTCTCAGGACATCTCAAGTGTCTCTTACAATGAAACCTCCCAAGGTAAATTGATATCTGTTTCCATTAAAGCTTGAGGATGCCTATGAGTGAAAGCTGTATTGACCAAACATCCAAGGCTTTGCTGTTCTGGAGGTCATTAACTGGATGTCATGTGCTGGATGTTAGTCAAAATACACAGATGTGAAAAAGTGTACCTCAGTGTAGCTGTATTGGGAAGAATAAGGTCCTGTCAGCTCATCACAATCCTTCTTATCCTTTGTGTTCCTTTTCATTCCACCTTGGCTTTGTTTGATATTGGTTATGTTGAGGAAACAAAGCTATGTTTTACTTTCTCTGGCAGCACCACAGTGTTCCCCCAAACCTGCTAGCTCTAGGGTTGTCTGACTTTGATGCTTTAAAGATAATCCTAGGGCTTCATGTAGTAGTGACCTCGGGCTGAGGAAATATTGGCTTTTTTAAAGCTTTTCCAAAATATTCCCACAGTCTCTGCCATGAAGGTTGCTTGTGAAACAGAGACCAGATGGTTAATCAAAATTAGTTGTGCTTTATAGGCCATCGGGGAATAGTGAAGGGGAGATGGAAGTTTATCATCAATATAAATAGGTGGAACGCTGGGAAGAGAGAAGGCAAGGGAGTGGGCGGAGTCTGCAATAGCTCAGCATTAAGGCTGTCAACCCTTCTCCATGCCAGAAGTGGAATGACACACAGAAGTGGAACAGGAGTGGGTCGAGTGAGTGGAGATGGAAAGGAAGCAAGGAGGAGGCAGGTGGAAGCTGAGGAAGACTACATGGGACCTGTGGAAGTAGAGTAGGAGTGGTTGTGACACGTGAAAACAAGTTTGGGAGCGGGTGGAATGAGTGGGAATGGAGCAAGGGTGGGAAGGGCCCACAACCACCTGAAGAGCACTTTTGTACTTCAGACAGTTTTCTTCTCTGTCTGGTGTTGAGAGTTCAGGCCAGCAAAGTGTCACTCATCTGCATGATGGGAAACCACCACTGGGCAGAGGGAGACTAAAAACTGTGAGACACACATTTTTAACACTGTCACCACACGTGATGCTGTGTGAGGCTCTGCTGCCAAGAAGTGTGGTATCTGACCATATCCTGGGGTCAGGTTCCTTGCTGGAGAGCAAAGCATTTAAATGCTTCTAAAATGCCTTACACAAAGCTTATTGTCAAACCCAAAGAAATCAGAAAAATAACTGGGAGAACTTTTAGCTCCAGATAAAATATTCAATGAAAATGGTTCATTTCTGTCTGCAGACTGATTCTGATTTTGGCTAATGCTTTCTTTCTGAGTATTGTCTGAGTAGTGTGGAACTTTTTGCTCAATAAAGGTCTCTGCTCTCCACTACACAACTGACTTATCTGTGGAGTGGGTTTTCCAGTGGTACTTTTGCTGTTTAGCCAGGTATCGGAAACATTTTATGTAGAAGAAATGCAGAGGGAGAGCAGAGAGTAACAAATTTCTTTTGTCAATTTGGATGATGTCAGTTGAGCTTCCTGGGTTTTCAAACAAGATATTTAAGGAACACGGCAACAAACAACAATGTAGCAATTATTAAAACGGCTCAGCAGTGCCGCCCCTTCTTTTTTTCATCAATTCAGCGTGGGGACTGCTTGAGCAGCCCTCCCACAGTGTGTCTCATGACATGTGTGTCCAACCATCTAGGCTGGAGGCCTCTATCCCAGCCTGGCTTTCTGCTGGCATGTCTGTGTCCTGAGCATCCCGACCCACATGCAATATGGCCGATCAGGCTGCCTGGAGAGACAACTGAAAAGAAAACACATTCCTTTCAGTTCTTTTCTGAGGAAAAACAAGTGTGACAGGTTAGCCCCCATCCCAGTGCACAAAAGAGAAAAAAAAAATTGCAAAAGAGGCTGGCAGAGGAAGGAAGGAAGACAGCACATTTTCTTGCTTCCCTGAAAGCCGGGCTGCTTTTGACCCCTGGTTGAAGTCATCTGTGTTGGAGCCTGCAGGAGAAGGATGCTTCTGCTGGGCTGCTGTTGCCATGGAGACCAGCAGAGACAAGAGGGGCAAAAGACTGCCAGAGACGACTTCTGAATTAAAAACACGGTATTCCTGCTCTTCATGCTCCCATATCCCAATTCCCGCTGCTCTCTGCTCTTCATGGGCTGTGGGTGTAGTAGCTTTGATGGAAGGGGGAAGCAGCTCTTTACTTATTTCACAGAATGGTTTTTTTCATGCATTTCACAACTCATCAAAGCAAATACAGCACTTTTTTTTTAATGTCTCACACTTGGTCAAAAAAAAAAAAAGAAGAAAGAAATAGAAAAAAAGTAAAAATAATGAAAAGACTATGTAAAATTGCTCTTCCCACCCCCAAAACTCTCCACTCCCCTGGAGACTAAAAGGGAAATATCATCATCATTTTATTTTGAACTATCATTTTCAGCTTCAGTGGGTGGGTGGAGGAGGGTGAGAACTGAATTTCTAATTTCTTTCCATCAAAAATGAGCATGTGGATCAGGAACTGACAGTGTCTGTTACCTGTGTCTTCTTGTCGGATGTGTTTGGGGAAAGAGGAGGGAGGGAGGCGGAACAGGTCCATCCTTTTCTCTAGATTTCCAACTAGAAATTTTCTAGAAGTGTTCAGTTTATTTTGGATTGTTTGGGTTTTTGGGGTTTTTTTAACCACATATATTTTTCGTGTATAGTTCTATTTAGTGCTATCAGGGTTAGACGGAATTGGGAGTTGCAAAAACAACACAAAAAGGGGCAAAGTGACCTTCCAGTATTCTGTAAAAAGGTGGTTTTTTTTTTTTTTTTCCATTTAGGTTCTCTACTGTTAGACCTTCCTATGTTTACTCTTTTGCCACAGAATCCTCCAGGTTTGCTCTTGATGCTTGAATGGCACAATCGGGGTAGAGACCCAGTTGCTGACTTGTGACCAGGGTCCCTCCAAATACCACACTCTGACATAATTTCTTCAGCATGCAGCATCCCAGAGAAAAGGGTTTCTAGTCTCAGCCTTCAGCCCCCCTGAAGCTGCACTTCAGCCTTCCTGTGCTGACAGCCAGGTCAGGCTCCACACCCACTGCTTCAGCCAAATGCTTCCCCCAAACCTGCTTCTCCTGTTTTGCTCTCCACAGTTGCACATCTGTGAGAAAGTATTTCACTAGCTCATTGGTAGCACACAGCATGAATGTTGCATTGTTTAAATCATTCTGTAGGCCCTAGCTCTAAAAGTCCAAGGAGAGAAGAAAATTGCTGTAGAAGAAGGTGAAATATAGAAGGTCAGAAAAAGAAGTCTTCAAAGTTTTGTTCTTTTTATCATTCCCTCAAATGACTCTAATTTTCCTCTTTCACAAGTTTTGATGGGACTAGCTCTAGCCCTGACAAAATTTGGGTTGAGGAAAGATTTCCTTGATCTGGTTGAGATCTTCATTTTTGCATTCCCATTCTGCCTTTTCCTACCCACCCACAGAGATCCTAGTCCCAACCTTCTCTCAGAAGCTCTCTGTGGCAGTTGGTGGTGGGGAGATAATCAGGACTAGTGACATTTGGTGTCTAATCCTCCCCAAGGCCTTCCTCTGAGCTTCACTGTCCAGTAGCAGTGGAGAACATTTGTTATCTCCCAGACTTGGGGCCCAAGCAGGAAATAAGTAATTTTTAAGAGACAGACGTGAATTTATTGTTGACATCTGTTCTTGTTTTAATGAGAATTAGAAAGAAGGAAGGCTGGTTTGAGATGGAATTAAATTTACTTTTCTCCAGCAGGAAATTCCATTAAAAGTCCTTCCAAAGACACTGATGAGCCTTTAGTAAAGTAAAAGAAAATTATTGGGACATCAATAAAAATCCAAAGAGCAGTTAAACACTAGTCCCCTTGCCACCCCAGTCTCCTGTCTTTCCTTCTGCCTAGGTCAGTCAGTAATTCCTCCTGACTGAAATGAGCAGTTTTCTTCTCTGCTGAATCAGAGATATAATTTTTCCACCTTGACTCACTCACCACTTTGAAATGCAGCTCTTTCTTTGGCTTGTTCTCAGAGGTCCTTCTATAACTGTTTCTATGTAATAAAGACTGACCAAGGAGTGAGATTGATGTCTGATGAGAAAATTCAATCACTGGCTTCGATGATCTATTAAATCAGCCTGTGATGTCTCCTGATCTGCCTCTTGCTGGAAAGAGCCCTTGCAGCAGTGGAATTGCTTGCTGCCTCCATTAGTTTGTAAATAACATATACATTTGGAGGTCAGTTTGGCATGATGGTCTCTGGCTCAGCAGGTGTCCTGCACTGTTAAGCCCATTTGATTTTTGATTTTTGAAGGCTCTAAGTCAGAAAGAATAATTGATAGAAGACTTTAAAATAAAGTTTCTCTACACTTTTTTTGTCCCTTCAAAACGGAAGTGTGGCAGTGAAACAGAGTCCCTGCTCTATCCTTGCACCTTCACTTGCCTTTTTTGCTGTTTCTCTTGCTCATTTTCTTTCTCTAGAATAAGGCTTTTTTTTTTTTTTTTTTTTTTTTGTTCCTTAATGTAAAAAACTGTCATCCAGAGATAGGCTACTGAGGTTTACTCATAACTGTGAGATAAATGCCTTTGGGTAGCAACTATGGAACAGATACCTTTCTGGTGCTGATGAGTTTGACAGCAAGAAACATGTTGTTAGGTGCTGAGTTTTTCCCCTTTCCACAAGATAAATTCCTCCTTCAGTGTCACATTAACTCTGGTCTTCCACTTCTAAGAGAAGTTTGGACTTAGCTTTGCAGTTGGTGGGTGTCATTTGGGGTCTGTCATCATGGATGGAGCAGTTTGGGAAGGCTCCCATTTTACCTTGTGAGTTCAGCAGCTGAGAGAGCCTTGCCTTGCCTCTTTTGCCACATGATGCAGAGTGAACACATAGGAAGGTGTTTCCTGGTTATCCTTGCTGGTTATCCATGGTTTGCATTTAGGGGCAGCCTGAACCCAGAAGAGTTATTCAGAGAGGCATGATGCTCTGTGTGTGGGCCACATCACCTCCACCAGGAGTGCAGCTACTTGGGTCTCTGGGATATTCTTGTGCTTGGGGAGAGAGCAGTGTTAGAGGAGTTATTCTGCATGGAGAAGTTGTGGATCCAGCTTGTTTTAGATGCTTCAGACCCACTGGGGCTCCACACAAAGCGAACGCTTCGAGGCATGAAGAGTGTCTGGCATAACCAACCTGTCTCCCATGTCTTCTAATAGTAGAACATGGACTGTAGTTCAATTTCCATGAGGGTTCATAGGCATTGAGTACCCTCATCACCAGTTAGGGAGGAAAGGCTTCTCTTCTATGGCAAGTACATCACGACTGTATTTAGCTCTTATTAAATCAGCATGGCAACAGAAGTGATACCACTGACATGCTGCCATGTGGTAGACAGATGAAAGGCCCTATTGCAAATACATTAAATCTCCCAAGCATTTTTACTTGCAGTAATTGCTTCTGTGCTCCACTCCTAGATCTTGAGGAGAAGTTGCCATTCACATTGGATAAAGATGTGTGTTTGTGAAATGTATTGATGAAGTTTTTTTTGGCTGAGAATTAAATTATTAAACTCATTGTGCTCAGTTAAAGTGTGAATTCAGGTTCCCAGAGGCCAATGTCCTGACTCACAGGACCATCTCTTTTCTGTAAATAGCTGTTGATGAAAATTCCACAATAAAATCTGTCTTCACAGAAATATAGTTCTCAACTTGTATTGATACATTTAGCCTGTCAAGTAAATAGGTTGTATTGAATGAAAAATAGTTAGAGGCTGTTCTTTAGTGGCTGTGTTGTACCATAAGAAATAACTTCTTTTCTGCTTGCGATGTCTCCTGAAAAACTACTAGAAATATGGATACTCCCATTATATTAATTCTGAAGATCTGAAAATGGCTGTACTACAAAAGGAAAATGGTAAACTTTTAGGATTCTCCATGTGGTTCAAAAAGCTCTTTGCCTATACAGAATTGGGTTTATTTAGTCTTTCCGAACAAAACATTGATAAGATGAATTTTTAAACTATGCCTTATAGATTTGCATCAGTGCATATAGGACAGAATTTGCTCTGCTATTTCTCCCACCCTCCTGCTTTCACTAGGTTGCCAATTAGGGCTAATTATATAGGGCTGACTCACCACTCCATTATGGCTCAGGTTTGTGCCACTGTAGCTGCCATTGGAATGAATCAGCCTGTGTGGCTGTGTGACTTGCCCTTTTCCTCCTGCCTCCTACCCAGCTCTTTTTTTCTTCATTTTTAGATGCCACATGCCTTCCTTCACTCCTTCTACCTGAGTCACCTGCCGCAGGTGGTGTGGCTCACCAGAGCTCTCTACCCATGGTCTTCTCTGTTTGTCTTCTTTTTGCAAGTCCCTTTTCCCTGTTAGTGCTGCCCACCACACTTTGCAGGAATGCAGCATTTCACTGCTTCATCTGAGTTGCACTTGTTTGTCATTATTTTTCTGAGGCTATCATAAAGATCATTTTTCAGGCTCTAGGAGAGAGCTGTGCAGGTGTTAGGATGGAAATTACCCAGCTTGGGTCAGTCCTTACTGAGCCCCCATCACAGGGTAAAACAGAGAAGTCTCACAGTGGGAAGCTGAAAACTTTTCTTATTTCACCCTCAGTCTTTCAGCATATTTTCAAAGAACCTTGCCTTGCATAGCATCCTCTCATGTTTCCTTTTGATAGTCTCACTTCCCGCCTCATATTTTATTCTACCTTCATATCAAGGCTGTGTGTGGTGTCAGCTCATTCTGAGCTGTCATCACAGTAGCTGGAGAGCTGACACCACAGGACAGTATTTGCTGTTTTGATTGTGGATTTTAGGTCACAGAGGTATGTTAACAGTATTGGGTAGTAGGCCTGCTGCTATTCTGAAGTTTAGAACCTTAAGGAAGCTTCTCAGGTGGGATCAGGGTGTCTTCAGGATGGCAGAAGAAAGGGGCAGGACATACTGCCTCTCTGCCTTGGCTCTTCTGGGAGCTGATTCTTAGGGTTGCAAGATGAGCATGCAAAGTGGAGCTGCTCACGGGTTCTTTGGCACAGTCAAAAGAGGAAAACATTTTATTTCAGTTATATAAACACAGGGCAAGAGGAGAGCACAGAAAGCAGCATGAAAATGACTTTGTATCACCTACCTACCACCACAGAAAGCACCCAGTGTTATATTCTCATCCAGACACTTGAATTAGAGTGGGAATGGCATTCAGCCTTTTGTAATACACATCCTGTTGTGGCCTACTTCAGCTGGACTACTGCAGGACTTGTTATTAATCTTGGATGAGGTGTAATTCATAGCATCAACCCTTTCTCAGCTACTGCACAACAGGTCTTTTCAGTCTCCTTCACAACTGCAAACCATATTTTAATATAAAGAAAGTTGCTGGTGCTCTTCTCCTTCCAATTTGCCATCTTGCACAAACTCCCCCCAGATGTTGAGAAACACATTATTTCCCTGTGACAGCAGTGGCAACTGCCTGCTGAGGAAAAAAGTAATTTTAAGAGGGCATGTAATGCATTTTTAGGTGGGGAATTGTGATCAGGCAGCTCTTTGCAAACAAACAGCTGATGCTCAGCAAGACACACACGGTTTGTGGCACATCTCTGGAGAACCTGTGTGCTGGAGTTTGCCACCCTGTACAGTAGTGTCACAGCTGGAATTCAGTGGTTGTGGGAGACTCACTGAAAAGCCAGAAATAGAAGCAATATTCACTCCAGCACTGAGAAGTGGAGCACTGCAGTGCAAAGGGATTCCCCAGGCCAGAGTCAGAAATGCAATGACTGCTATTCTTAACCACTTACACTCAGCAAGATCCAAGGACCAGACTTCAAGAGAAATCCCTGCACTGATGTATCTGATTCTCTTTTGTATTGGTCTGGCCTGAAAAGAACCAGCTGTTTTCAGATGGATGCAGCTAAAATAGAGAAGAGTACTGAAACCTTGCTCTTTTAATTGCACTGGTATATGAATGCTGACTGTGTACTGAAAACTCCCTGATACTTCATTTAACAATAATTCCAGGTATGGAAACCCACAGACCTTATTAGTTTCCACTCTCAAAAGCAAACCTGCTACAGAACTAGCTTGGGTGCTTTGACCAAGCTTGTTGGTCTGTCCTGCCCAGTACATGTTACTCAGGGATGAGCCAGTACTTGGAGCTGCACAGACCCAGCAAAACAGGAAGGTACTTGGTGGATCTCCCACCCCTGGGCAGATCTTCCAGGAACAGTTGGGTTGGAAGAGCGGCCTAGGAAGGGCATAGTGAGTCTTGGGAAGGCAGTTAAGACTGGTCTCATCCAGCAGGGTGAACTTCTGTGCTTAAACATTTCTTGGCTGCTCCACCAACAGACACATATTCTGCATGGAAAAGGAGTTGTCCTCCACACAACTGACAGAGCAGCGTGTAGCGGTGTGTCAGCTTTGAGCTGTGTAGGTAACAAATGGATGCTGCGCACACACACAGATTCTTGGTCTGGTAGCAGGACCATGTGTTTGAGTCATGGCTACCCCTCCTGCCTGGATCTGTACAGAGCTAGACAGAGCTAACTCACATATCTGCACTGTTGTCTGTTTTATTCACAAACCATGTTATCGACTTGCAGGTGATTAAAGGGGACCAGAGGGAGGTGGGGCTGGAACTCCTACCCCAGTTGTATGGCATGGTTAGGGCATTTCCATAATGTTGGTTTCTTCTGTAAGAAGGGAACACTGGGTACCAGGGATCCTGACATTCATGCATGAAGGTGAGGGAATTCCTATTCTTTGCAAAAAATTAATGATGGCATGCATGGGCATAATATATGGCTATTCAGCAACTGAAAAATTGCTGATTTATAACTTACTCTCTTGCAGTTGTGTACAAGAATAATTTCAATTTTAGGCACTTTACAAAGTGCAGGTCCAATCACTTATATACTGTCTTTTTCCCTGAGGAAGTCACTGTAACTAACCTGATTATCATTTAGTGATAAAATGTATTTACATAACTGGAAAACCAAGGTATATGTAAGTGTGTTAATGTTTTATGAGAGCTAGGACATGATGGATCTTTTCAGAATTATCTCAAGAAAATCACAGATGTGGTCTTTGGAGTTGGGTTCATCCTAATAAGATGCAACAGGATGACTTCAAAGAGACTTTTGAGAGGAATTTCACAAGGAGTCTTCAATCTCTGAAGACCTAAACTGAAATGATAAAAGCAATTGTTTTAATACCCCACAGGGTGTGATGCCATCATGCTAATTTGCACCACAACGCCAAAGACCCTGCTTTAATAACATCTTCATTAAACCACTGGCTTAGTATCTGCCTTTTAAGATATAGTGGATGAATGAGGGATTTGGGAGCAAGTAAAGCAAATTAGCTTGGTCAGCGTATCCTTGAATGGTTACCACTTCTCTTTGCACTCACAGCTGCAGAGGTGGGGGAACTTGGAAGAGGAGAAATAGTCAAAATGGAACTACTACTTAGATCCTTTACAAACTCCTTTTGTCATCCTGTCAGTGACAGAAGACTGATTTATTCCCTCATCTGTTAAACTCCAGGCAATACAATGATCACTGTAGTCATGATGTGTCAATGCCATCTTTATTTTTCATCATTCGCAGCAAGGAGACCATTGTCACTGACACCAACAGCTTTCTGGTTTTTTCCTGCTTCTCCTAACACATTGTGTTCAGAAGGCAGAATATGGTGTCAGGGTGCCAGAAGAATTTGGGCTAGAGATCCCAGAAATTATTCCACTCTGCTTCTAGGAGCATTGAGTACCAGTGGCAATCACAGCAGAGATTATGGTGACACTGGTGAAAACAGAGGCATTTTTTACTTTGTTGAGACTGATGTAGCTTTTTTGGAGTCAAATGGGAACTCTAAAAATTGGTTTTTTTTGGTGTCCTCCTAATTTTCTTCTATTGCACACTCCACAATGCATAGGTAGGTGTACCCAGTTTTTCCACTGCCCAATCTCTCCAACTACTTCTGTAGAGGGTAGGCTGGCAAGTTTTTGCAACCAAATGACTAGGATAAAGATAAGTTGCTGGCTTGTGGGTACTTCCACCTCATATATTTGGCACAAGGGATGTAATCAAAAGGGAAGGATTATAACCCACAGCCACCAAGTGCAGTTCAGAACTATGTGGAGTAGCCAGGGTTATGATAAAGCTATAGACATATTTGGAGAAGTTCATGGTAAGTTTCTCACTGTGCATGGGCTGTGCATGCCTCTGGAGCCTGGGTGTCCTTTAATACTCCCTTACTACATCATGAGCTAGTTTTTGGTCTCTTTGATGAACATGTCTGGACCAGGTCTTTAAAACATGGAAAAGCGTGGAGCACTGTGGTGTGGATGTTTATTTAGATTTTTTGAAAGTGATTTCTTTTACTTCTGGTTTGTTTCAGTCTTTTTTTGATGATCACTTGAAATACCCTGCACTAGTTGATCTTAGTTCCTCTGCAAATAGACAGATGCTGGCAACACTAAAGTGCAAATTGCACTTTGTAGCATTTCTGCTGGCACTTTGAGAAGTACAACCACCCACTGAATGGCCTGGGCAGGGAGAGAGCCCATAAACTTTGGGTTGGCATTGCCAGTCGAGAGTACAAGCACATTGGCAATGCAAAGGTTAAAATGCTGACATCTGAGAGTCACTGGAAAAAGGCCAGAATCGCATCTCTGCTGGCCAGGCAGGATTGCCTTGTGTGGAGGCAGAACCAGCTGCCCTCACACCTGTTTTGCTAGATGTTTGCATATCTTGTTCTGCCCTGGAAGTTCTGCAGTCAACCTAGGCTGTCTGCTCCCATGGTGAGCTCCCACTGGAAACAGTTTCCTAAGGTCTAACCTGTGTCTTGCTCAGTACAATTTAAACTTGTTTCTTGACCCGTTCCGTGTGAGCAAGGAGAACTGCTTATTGCTTGCCTTTTCACAGTTTCCTTTCATACATCTCAAGACTGCTGTGCCTCTTTTCAGCTTCCTGGAGACTAAACACCCTGAATTCCCCTCAAACTCTGACCCCCTTGGTCAGGTTTTTCAGACGTTTGGTCACCGCTGCTGCTTTCCTGTGTTACCTGTCTATGCACATGGTGGACTTCTATCTAAGGCTGTTAGCACAGTGCTTTTTAGCAGCATTCTCTCATTTGAAATAAAAAGTGTGAGGAAAGCAACAGCCTGACCCACAGCATCTGTCTGCTTCTGTTGAAGGTGTGAGGGTTGCTACTGTCACTTAACGAATATTGCTTTTAACCCAGATTGCATCAGTCCCTCCTTGCTCACAGTGTTAATCATCAGAACAGGAGATAAACAGGGTCTCAAGTGAATAAGCTTTTTGGCTCTCTTCATATGGACTCCTGGGAGATGACGATTTACCTTCTACATGATATTGAGAACTGGGATCTGTGAAAGATGAAATAACATGAACAACAAAAGGATGCATTTGTAATTGTGTAGTTGCCTCTTTCTGTATAAGTGCATTTGGGAATACTGAGCCAGGTGGTCAGAAGTAAAGAAAGGAAATCTTAGTAGTAGGGCAACTACGTATATAAAGCTAATTAGTTTATAAAGGGGAGTGAAGGCTCCAAAACCAGAACCCAGGATAAAACAGTGGGATTTGGACCGTAACTAGGCTGTTGTTTTTTTCCTTTGTCTCCTTGGCAAATGTTTCCTGTTATTTGAGGTTGTGACTCCATAATTTAATACAAACAGCAGTGTTAATAGAAGGTGTTTGAATGTTTCTTTGCAGAGAATAAAACTTTGCTGGAATTTGTCTGAGTGTGACCTATGGCTGGCTGTCCCTTGTCAGCCATATGGTACAGTTAGGAAGTGTTGTTATTTTGAAACTACCTAGGGAAAAGCTACATGAAAGCTACATGATTTAGGACAAGAGAATAGTGTTAGGGTAAAAGCTGGAGTAGGAATTCACTTAGAATTCAGGCTGCTTTAACAAAACATTGCTTTCACACAGAAGGGTGCTGCTCTGTGCATGTGTGGAAGCAGGGAGCAAGAGCTTGGCTCATGGAAAGAAAGAAATAGAGGAGGAAATGAGGGAACTGGCACTCAGTGCCAGCTGTATTTCTGCTGCAACCTTCTGTTTTGCACTCAGAGGATTTTACAGTAGACAGGAATGTGTCCCACATGACACACAATAGCCACTGATGGGAAGAGAAAGAGAAGTTGAAAGGAAGAGAGAAAAGAAAAAATACTTGTTTCCCATTGTGGAAAGTGGGAATGATAGACTTACCTTCTCAGGAGGGGATTCAGTCTGTGAAATGGTTCATTTGCAGGACAGATTTTATTCCTTACATGCATGGCTGATTTCTGCCCCCTCATTAACCTGCTTCACATGTTCCAGTTGGCTGTATATGCAGTGTTAGTGATAATGGTCACATCCCAGGAAGCTATAGGTTGTTTGGGAGAGGTACTCTGTGCTCACCCATAAGGTTTTTTACAGATCAGGAAGGTCCTCATCATCTGGTGTAAGCTCATTGCTTTTTCTCAGGGGTTCAGCTGTGGTTTGTGAGGAGGTAGGGGCTGTCAACATCCAGTTCAAAAGGCACTATGGCAGTGCCCACATCATTGCTCTGACAAGTTTGCTCACATTATCTACTGGTCTGAGAGCAAACAGAAGTGGCTTAGAGGCAGAATCCCTTGGGTGAGCATGGATAGATTCAATCTGATCAATTTTTATGTGTGGAAGTGCTAGGAGATCAAGGTAGGGTACATGAGGCCAAGCTCCTCCATTGTGGGAAGTCTGAAGGACCTCTGGTTTCCTGGATGGTCGCCTGTTTGTTGTAGCTGTCTCCCCTGACCTTCACCTTCCAAGAAGAACTTTCACTCTCGTCCTGACAGATGCAAGGAAGGGCAAAGCACTATTCTGATTTTATTTCTATTTTTTTATCTCTTCTGCCCCTTCTCTTCCCCAGGGTTAAAAAGAGAACAGAAGACATCTAAGAGACAGATACTAACTAATTTATGTAGGGTATTTTCTTCCTAAAATCCCTCCCTATTTCCTGGCTTGATTACTTATTACTTAAGGGCGTCTCTTCCATTACTTAACAGCTGTGCCTTGAAGAGAGTTCACAGAAGCCTTAGTCAGTTTGTTTAACCTGGAAATAAATTGAAGTGACCCACCAAATTCTTTTTAAACAAAACAATATTTAAAAATAAAATGTTTACTAGCTCCTTTTTTCTGATGCTTTCTTTCTCCTCTGCAGTTTATCAATTCTTGGTACCATCTCTTCTTTTCTGACTTTTCATAGGCATGAGAGAGAGCCCCAGCTACCCAGTGGTTTTATTTTCATTTGAAGGCCTCTATAAAATTGCATGTTACGATATATGGTGTTGCCCTTGTGGAACTGTTTATAACCTACTTTATGGACCTCAACACCATCCAGTCCTCTTGTTCCCTTTAGATAGGTGTTGAAATTAAACTGCCTGCAAAGGTTTCTTTATTTTTGAAGCTTTTTAGGGGAGAACTTATTTATTTTTTGCATTTGCTATATTTTTGTTTTGCTGTTTCTTTTCCTTCACGTTTGGCTGGTATAAAGCAATTGCCATGTTCCTCCAGGTGTCCAGCTTTCAAGGGCATCCAGGGGGGACTGGAACAGAGGGGGACAGCAGGATAAGTCAGAGGAGAATGTATGATTCTTGTTTTGTTTGTACAGCAAGGTATTGTCCGTGGAAAGTCAGTAGCCCTGTACTCACTGCGAATGATGTGCAAGCTCCCCAGTGCATGAGACAGCTCCTATCACCCTGTTCAGTGGGCACTGAACACCCTGTGGGCTCCAGCTCCTGTCACACACTGCAAGCCAAACAAAAGCTCTCTGGGTCCCAGCGATGCTCAAGACGGCTCTGTAATGACTTCTTAAGGATGTGTAATGAATGGGAGTGAAATCTACTTAACTCCTTAGCTCCTGGGAATGTCCCTAATCCTGTTGTTGTCTGCTGTCTTTTGAGCTGGTTTGCATCATGTGGGTCTAGAAGTGCTGCTGTTGTTTTTATTGCTGCTTGGGCTGGGAAATCATCCCTAGTTTATTGCAATCTAAACAGGAGGCAATACCTTCAAAGTCTTTTAAAAATGTGCTCCTTTTTCTCTTCAGGTCCCTAATACGGTATGAGAAGCTCCAGTGGTTTTTACTAGGTTTTTCTTTCCTCAAATGTATCTGCAGGGAGGTTTGCAGATTTTTATTTAAAAATAGGAGGGTTTTTTCCTGAATTCCAAGTTTAGACAAGAGCATGCTTGGATGTTGAAACACTGGGCTAAGAGTAAGACAGTTGAATTTTGCTCCAGACTTTGCCCATGTTTTGTTCTTAAATGCATCATTTGCCCTTTTTGCAGGCACAGCTCAATGCTGCAGTATGTAACAGGAATTCAGCTGCGTTGAATACTCACTTATACTGTAGCCAAGTTTAGTGCTGCCTTGTAATTTTCTGATCTGCCAGCTAGGGATAAGACTTGCCCATTAGTGGAGAAATGCTCCAGTTTACCAGCCCAAGAATTAGAAATCAGAAGCCAGCCATGCAATAAGAGAATTTACATAAGAAGCAAGACATTTTTTTCCCCTCAAGCGGGAACTTTTTCAATTAGTTTCAGATTTCTGAATCATAAGACTTGATTTTTGCCAGCTGTTGCCCAGTTATATAGCTATGGATCTTGCACATCATTTGACTTCTGAGAGTTAGGGCTTCACATAAAATAGACTAGGACAAGTAAAGTTGAGTGACTTATGGTAAAATTGAGGGAGGTGATAACCCTGGTGTTAGAGAGAGTTTCATTTGTTAGTATTTGTAAAGTGTTTCTTGAGCCTTGTATGGCATAAGCTATAGAAAGCAGTGCTTCTCTGCCATGTGCATCACCAAATGATGAACCACGTGTGTCTTCAAAGTGTGTGTGAAGTGAAAGCATGGGACAGGGAAGATTTCCCTCTCCGTTCACCAATAATCCCTGAGCAGGTGCTTGTCTTCTAGACTGCACATACACTGCTTTGTTGACAGAATAACTCTGTGTTCTGCTGTGTGTTTTATTTGGTAAATGCAAGAAGATAGATGATTTCTTTTAAAAAGGAAAAACATGTCAGAAATAAATAGTATTTTTTTTTCTGTTTCAAGTATTATATTCATATTTGAATCCAAGATTTGTAATGTGATTTTCAGCATTGTAGCACTCCAAAGGTGTAACCTGGGATGTATCTCCTCAGCTTCCACTACCACCAGTGATATTTACAGAATTAAAACTGAATGGTCCCTGACCTGTAAGATCTGAATCTTTTCACTCACAGTGAGGCTATTTCCTGCAATGTTTAATGTGGAAAAACTTCCTGAGATGTCTTACTCATTTCATGACTGAAGAATATGAGCTCCCACCTCCTGTATGTGAATTTCAGGGGTGTCAGGGGGAGGCCTGTCTGTTATTTGCTGAGCAAAAGGATATGTTGAAGAGGAATGAGCAACAGGCTTCAAAAGACTTTAGGTCAGGCCTTTCTTCTAGGCTGACATTGCTGCAGTTCAGAGAGTTGTAGCCCTGCTAGTTTAAAATAGCCAGGTGGGTTCTTAGCACAGCATCTGCCTGGACATAAGTGTGAGCTGCAGAGCCCAGCCAAGAGGCTGAGTCAACATTTTTAGTTAACCTGCATTGAATCACTGTAGGTAGCTGCTAGCATTACCTATTAAATATACCCACACAAATATAGATATACCAGACTGTTAAGGAAGGAAATTGGCCTGTGTTGATGTGCACAGGTGGCTTCTGAAATTCCTTAGATGACTGTACATTGGAATGTGGTATCAGAAGAGAAGATAAATCTCTTTTCCTCCATTCTTTTAAAGGAGGAGCTCCAGGCAGTTCCCCCTCCCCTCTAGTACTCTTCTCCTATGTTCATTTTCGTGCCAGGTCATTTCTTGCCAAAAATCCCATCTGCTCATCAGTGGCATTCCAGAGCAGGAGGTGCTCTGGGGACTTGATGCTGATTAATAGCATCATTCATGAGCCTGTGTATGAAAGCAGGAGAAGAGAGAGATGATGCCAACCAGAGCTGAACTATCAAGAGCTTGGAGGTTCCTTTCTAAGGTGCAGTGATCACTGCATGTCCCTTTCCTGGATAATATATTTCACTATTGCTTCCTCAAATACAGTCTTCAGTCAAGTTTAAATGTTCATGTGAAAACAAGGGAGCTTTTGCCTGGGTCAGTCAGAATTAGAACAGCTTCCATGGAAATCACTCTGTTATTTACTATGCTAATTTTCATCCCATTGTTCCTAAATATTTGCTTAAGTATACATGGTAGAAAAAAAAATCATGCAGATAGATGTGCACTCACTTGTATCCCATCTGGAGATTTTCTCTTATCCTCCACCACTGCTTGCCTTTTGCAGTCCCTATGTATTTTTTAGGTAGGCAATGTGTATGTAGAGCATTTTGAGGTCTGTCTCACAATCACAGAGTCATAGAATGGTTTGGGCTGGAGGGGATCTTAAAAATCAACAAGTTCCAACACCTCTGCTGTGGCAGGGACACCTTTACTAGACCAAGGTTGCTGAGGCCCCCAGCCAGCCTGGCCTTGTGCACTTACAGAGATGAAGCGTCCACAAGTTTTTTGGACAACACATTTCAGTGCCTCACTACCCTCACAGTAAAAAAATTCTTCATTACAATTTAATCTAAATATCTTCTCTTTAAGTTTAGCCATAATCATGATATTGTGCAGTGGGCTCCAGGACTAGCGTCCTCTGTGATCCAGCTGTACAAAGGACAGCTTGTGCACATACCTTTTTGATTTTTCTATTTAGCTGTCCTATTTAGCTTTTTCAGTTTTCCCTATAAAATAAATAGTATTAGGTAATAGTTCTTGCCTTTCCTTAATCATTTTGTTGAAAAGCCCCAAATTACCTAATTTCCTGAGGGTGAGGTTCTCTATAACTGAGAATAATAGCTTTGTTACTCTATTAGCCTATATTAGCCTATTTTCTTTCTACGCCTTTTCTCCATCTCTGCCTCTACTTTCTGTGTCATCCCTTCCCTTTCTGTCTCCTCACATTCCTCCCCTTGATCTGAATGAGGGGTGGGGAGAGGTCTTGTTCAGCCATATCAGTACATGTGTGACAAAAGGATTGAGAAGTTGGCCCACCACCAGTACTTTTTATTGGAAGGAAAAGTACAGTGGGAAGTAGAGTCAAAGGGGTTTTGGTCTACTCAGCCTCTCCACTGACAACAGCTTTGAGGAGCATCACCCTTCATTTTAAAATGGAGAGAGAAAAGGTAAAATGGGGAGGAAATTTGCCACAAAACACTGAATTCCATACACACAAAAATTGATTTGTCTCCTTTCACCCAGCAATGGTCCAGCCCAAACACTATCTCTTTTTTCCTCTTCCTGCTCATACTTGCTCATGGGTGGTGCCTGGTTTGGGTTTTTTTTTTCAGAAATCCATATTTAGTAGTGAAATCACTGCTGTTGTTTGTATTCACCACTTCCTCTGAAATACATATTAAATACAACATAAATTGAAATAGATGTATTTTAAGTGGTATTAGGAGCAGCTGAGGGAACTTGGGTTGTTTAGCCTGGAGAAAAGGAGGCTCAGGGAAGACCTTATTGGTCTCTACAACTGCCTGAAAGGAGGCTGTAGTGAGGTGAGGATTGGTCTCTTCTCCTAAGTAACAAGTAATAGGACAAGAGGAAATGGCCTCAAGTTGTACCATGGGAGGTTTAGATTGGATACTAGGAAAAATTTCTTCACTCAAAGAGTTGTCAAGCACTTGAACAGACTGTCCAGTGAAGTGGTGGAACTCTTGAGGTATTTAAAACCGTGTACATGCGGCACTTAGGGACATGATCAGGTGGTGGACTTGTCAGTGCTGGCTTAATGGTTGGACTTGATGATCTCAGAGGTCTTTTCTGACTCAGACTATTTTGTGATTCTATGTGTCTCTTGGCTTCTGTGCATGCCCCCTATTTGTGAGGCAAATCTTTAATGTCCTTCCTTTGGGACATTTTCCAGACACTACATTTCCTTCAAACCCAGGTACTTCCTAACCAAGACTAACATTTTCTATTTAAACTTAGTAACACTGAAGTAAAAAAAACAAATGCCAGAAGAATCTTCCAAATGTTAACAGTAACATGTAGTTACATGTTAACTTAATAGATTTTATGTGGCCATTGAGCAGAGGCATCCATTACTCTCAAACAGTGTAAATTTTTTTTTGTTTTCTAAAGCCTCTCCAGGTGCAAATTCTTTTATAGCAGGAAAAAATGTGGGAAGATAACAGTCACAGGATGAGACTAATGTACAATTACAGAAAAGTCATATGTCTTTGATCATGAAGACTAAGGTAGGAACAGTTGTACACCCTAATTTGTATTAGAAAATGCAAACTACCTTCTCATTAGGGTAAAATCAGATTTCCAGAATTCCTTATAAAGCATATAAGTGACTGCTCTTCAATTCCAGGTTGACCAGGGCCAACGAAGAAAATTAACTCCAGGACTGAGGGTCTGTTGTTGGGATGTCCTAATCTCAGCTCAAAAGTCACAATGTTCTCATTTGTCAGAGACCAGTGAAAAGGCAGCATAGGTTACAAACTAAGCATGGGAACCAAATCAAAAGTATTCCTGGACAGAGGGTTCTATTGATTTACTAGCTCACAGGCTATTTTGAAGCTGCTTTACACAAGTGAAGTAAGAAAAAAAAAACAAACCTAAAAAACCAGAAAACAAAAAACCAAAACCATTAAAAAATCCAGAAAAGTAAAAAAAAAAAAAAAAAATCCTATAGATTCCATTTAAGATCCTTTTTTGTCTATGAAAGCATTCTGAAAATTGCTTGCTTTTTTTACTTCACAAGAGGTTTGATTCTAAGCACCCCAAGTACTGTGCAGTAAATACTCTGTAGACCAAAACAGCTGAAGGAGTTTTCCCAGTTGAGCTCTCCCCCCAGCCATCCTCAAGCCAGGATCTGGAGTTTTCAGGCGGTAGGCTGCAAACATTTTATGCATATCCAGAAGTCTTGGTACAGTCAGTATGCAGTTATGCTGTTTCTAAGTCAGAGTCAAGATTTTTTACACAACATTACTTTTGTAGTGTATTGGGTCCCTTAATTCCAAAAAGCAAATGAAGATATCCTGAGTGCTGTTTGGGGACTAAGCTATGTATAAAACCCACCAATTTTGCAGTGGTTTGTGACATCCTGCACATAGAAAGCTTTGATTATTCACAAAATTGTTATTAGCCTGTGCTGCATGTTTATGTTTGCCTCCTCCTTTTTTAATTTCATTGAAATTTCCATCTCCTGCCTTTCACCCTTTCTCCTACATGCTCCTTGTGTACTCTGCCTTGCAGAGAAGCTTTGAACAGGAACCTGAGCAGACAGTACCACTGTCTAAACAGCACTGCACTCCATGTTTGATGATTTAAATCCCATATCTTCATACAGAGTGGATAAACACATGACATGGCCAATTCCCACTACCTGCAGAAGGCAGCACTGATTTTACCCCCCAAAAAAGGCCCATGTGCTTCCCAGTCTTGGCAAGTGCGGTTTGCTGTGTACATCTCCATAGAGCTGAGCTGCCACTGCCTCAGCAACCAGACGCAGCAGCCTGTGTGTCCACATGCGCTCCCTTCCGGGGCTTGACAGGCTGTGCTGTCAGGAGATTAAATTATACTGTGCAAAAGGGTGTGAGGGAAATAGCCTGAGACAGATTTCTCGGCTATTGACCGCTTTTCTGCGAGACATGTTAGCGTTAATTCTCTGCTCCTTCACTCTGCTGTTCTCCGCAGTAGCAGCTCCGTGCAAAATGCAATGAAGTCAGCATTTTGGGGGTGACATGGCAGAGCAGTAGCTGTGAAAGGCAAGTCTCTTAGATTAGTCCCCAGCTCAGGAGAGATGTTAGGGTTCTGCCTTCTAGAAATGCTGAGCAGCTGAAATGTGGGAGAAATCAATGGACTCTCTTCCCAAGACAACTACTGAAATCAATGGACTCTCTCCAGCTTGTCTGCAGCTCTGGTCCTCTATGTACTGCTGATTTAGCAAAGACTTTTTTTTTTTTTTCAGTCTGTCCACTAGTAAACAAGGTAGCTTTCTCATCTCTTTTGATTTTCCTCTACTTTCTACCATTTTTCTACCCTCATGCAGACTTCCCTTTCTATTTTGTCCTCTGTCTCAGGTGTTTCATGTTACACAGCTTTTACTGTCTGAAAGTTAGGCTATTAATTTAGCTAGTTTTGAGGCTTTCTTGACAGCCACCCCGAGACAACTATTTATTATGGAATAATTAATTCTTTGGAACTGTTCCCTTCACTCTCTTTCTACTGATTATAGCACCATACAGCAGGGGTGGACAAGACAACTACTGAAGTTTAAGGGCAGTCTCTGCACATCTATCTCAAAGCACTGTGTAGGCCCAGTCAGATTCTTGAATTAGGTTCCCAAAGATGCTGAACCCCTGTTTCCAGAGGGTTCTAGATTTTATTCTGGTTCCCTTATTTCTGTGGGAGCTGAAATTACCAGCTTACAGAATAGCATGTGATGATGATAGCTCTATGTGGCTGACTGGCTGGGTTTCTAAATAGGTTGGCTGATTCTTCTTATGGCTCTGTGGCTGCAGAACTACCTAGAACATTATTTTCTTGGTGCAAGGGAACTGGACAGGAGAGGGAGTAAGCAAAACTGGCAAAATAGAAAAATAAGGAAAAGAAGGAAAGTATAGAATGGGAAAGTAAGGGGAAAGAGGCAGGATGGAAGAAGGAGAAAAGAGTAGTGAAGAAAAGTAAGAAAGGTAGGAATAAGAAAGATGAAAGTGGGATACAACAGTCAGGGAAAAGGATGAGGATGGCAGATGGAGGGAATATATGAGGCAGACTGAAAGAGAGAGAGAACAGGAACCTGGCAGAGTACAAGAGAAATGCATATTAAGAGATCATTTTCTTCCCAGTGGAATAGTCCTGTTAGGAAAAAACAGTCATCTAACAGACAGCATGTCATCTTGAAGTAACATGCAAAAATTAATATTACACTGCATATGATTTGTAAAACTCCATCCCCTGGGGAACATATTATGATGGAAACAAACTTTGGGTGTGTCAGAATGAGACTTTCTGTTTGATGGTAAATTGTCCTGTCTTTGCATCATGTACCTGGCAGTGGTTCATAAGCTGACAAAAGCTCACACTGGGGAGAAGTAGAGGTGAGAGGTCTTCTCTCTTATCATTCTTGCTGGGGAGGGAGGGAAGTGTAGGGGCAGAGGTGCAGTGAGGGAATTTGTGCAGATTAGAAACATCTATAAGGGACTGCTAAAAATAAAGTGCATGAGAGAGAAAAAAATACATGAGATGGAGAAGTATAACCAGTGAGCAGGGAGGGAGACATGTCCTCTTCCCTTCCTATCTTTTAATCTGTGAATTCCCTTCTGATATTTGTTATTTTACTTCTCTGGAATTTCATTATATTTGGCTCCTTCTGTACTATTCTTTTGCCTCTGGTTCCCCATGTTCTTCTTCAGGCAAAAGCCCTTTCCAAACCCTTTTTCCTTACATATCCTTCCTGCCTTTTCCCAGGCTCTCTGACGCATAACTAGTGTCTCCCTTTTTCCCTTACTCCCTTTTTCTCTTTCACGCTTCTCTTTCTTACCCATTTGTGGTTTTTTCATGGACTCATCTTCCTTGTCTAGAAATTAGAGGCTCTTGCTCTGGTGTTCTACATCACCAGTGTCCTACTGTTACATGTATATGTCTATTTATTTACATGTACACACTGACAATAATATAAATGTGCATATGTGCATACATATATATGTGTATATATATATGTACACACAATATTCTGAACCAGAACTAGTTAATTTGGTCAGAAGGCAAAGCCTGGGTGTTATTCTTACTGTAGTTGACAAACTGCCTGCTTTGATGCAAGGATTCAGACTCAAAGACATGATAACATTTCTCCGGTGTCTTCTCACAAAACTCTTCATATACAGCCTGTGATGTGGCAGGATGGAGTCATGGGAATGGCTTGGTTTACTTCACCACTAACACCATGAGATAGGACTCCTCAATTCCAGCTGTCTTATGCTGATGGGTGCAATACAAGTGGACCTAGTGCAACAGGGTATGGCAGTGCAAGTTGTCATGATAAACCATACCTCAGCCTCAGATACTCACTGCAGCCCCACCCTCCCTCTTGCCCATTCCTCTTCATACTGCCCTCCCTTTGCCCTCCCAGCTGACAGTAGATAACTCTGTTATCTCTGTTATCAGGTGTGAGGGCAAACAAAGCATCCTTTTAGTGTGTGTGCCAAAGGTCTGCATGTCTCAGTGTCTTATACCTTGAATTCTATGTGTCAGAACTGCATATAAATAGCTTAATTTGTTTTGAGTGATTGTATTTACTGTATGTTGACGGAGCTTGTTTCTAGGCATTTACAGTTCTCTTCTCCCTCTTGGGCCACTATATTTTTGAGGGGCTTAATACAGGTATGACGCGAGACTTAAACACTGAATTTTTTCTACTCGATTTTTCTAAGGAAACTATTTACATACTAACACTCTGGAGAGAGAATGAGAGTTAGAGTTGCTTCTTCCTCTTAATTCAGTCTGAAACTCTTTGGCCAAATTGGTTAGAGAACCCTCTGCAGGAATCACTCCTTGAACATCAGCAGATCTGTTTGGGGAAAGTTGCTCTGAGATGTACATCCACAGCTGGCCAGGATCCGTTAGTTGCTCTAGATATGCCTGGTGTCCTCCTGAGCTCTCTTCTGTGGGACAGATGTGCTCTCCTAGTAGCCCCATGACTCCTGTTTCCCACTTAACTGCATTAGGTGGCCCATAGTCTCAGCACCTTTCCAAAGGCCAGAGAGATGTTAGGGTACAGGTTCAGTCATGAGAGTAGCAGTCCTTCTCCTGTGCCTTCACACTGTGCTCCTTTCTTGCCCAAAACAACCAAACCCAAGTTCTGTTATGATGTGGCAAGGAAGCTCAGTTTACCTCAGCCTTGAGTCATGGCAGGTTACACAGGGTCAGGATTTGTACAGAACCAGAAGCTATTTTGGAAGCTCAGAAAGAGACCATCCCTACTGAGACCAAGAATGCAGCAGCCTATAGCATAGTCAGTCAACAAAGTGTAGGGAAAAGAGTTTCCATGTTCTGGGTTTGAAAATCTCTGCTATTTGCATTTTTTTATGTTGCTATCTTTTTGGTTCATTGAAAAGCCTCTTTTTGAAAAGCCAAAGACCTTAAGGCCAGAAGATACAAGACATTGTAATGGTGGGACATTTTATAGAACACAGGCTATTTAATTTCATTGACTTCCATTTGTATGAAGGCTTCCAATTTGTATTTGGTGAAAGCACATTTTCCAAAAAGGCATCAACTTTCGATGTGAGGAATCTGAGAGATGGAGAAGTTACTGCTTCTCTTGGTAGTTTGTTCCAATAGTTAAACACTTGTAGTGTAAGTTGTGCCTCATTTCTCATTTGAAGGTGTTTCACTTTCCCAGCTTGCATTCACCTATTTTTCTATAGTTCTGCTTATCCACAGTGAACCTTAATCTTCCTCAAGGTCCCTGCTTTCCCAGTGTCGTGCTTTGTAGATATCGTCTGCATTTCTTGGTCCTTAACATATTACTCTCTATTTGGCTGAATTAAAATGTATTCAGTTTGAATAGGTATAATTTAGAAGGGATCCACTTTATTTAATATTTCTGCTTCTCTACCAGTCTTCGCAAAGTTCACCTCAAGTATTTAGCATTTATTTCTACATCGGTGATGAGATGTAAAATCACGTTCTGTTTACTCATGATATATGCAGAACCTCACACTAAATCCTCCTACTGAATGATGATTCTGTTCTTTGTTCCTTTTTGAGATTCCTCAGACAGTCCTCAATTCGTTGAATAGGTACTTTATTGTCAAGGTATAATGCAATTTAATTCATAGTGCTATGAGATAATAAGTCACAAACTCTACAAAAGCCAGAATTTCTGTAGGATATTCACTTACCTTTGTCAATGAAGTTTGTAATTTAATTAAAGTATGAAACTATCGCTTTAAAATTTCTTTGTCCCCATAATCCTATGTTTCTTGGCATGAATTTTATTGATACTGTTTTATATATTTAACAGTGATTCAGCATTTCTGTGATCTTTCCTGGGAGTATTGTCAGGCTGAGAACCCTCCCTTCTTCCCTTGCCCTTTTTGACTGTTGACTCAACATTAAGATTCCCCCAGTCCTATCAAATTCCTCAATGTTCTACAGTGTATTAAAAATTAACATCACGGTGCTGAGGGATGTTTGTAAGCCAGGTTTTCAAGAATTGTGGGTATTGGCTGGTTGGCCTACAGAACTTGTCTGTGGTTCCCAATAGGTTTGGAATTAATTATTGCCAATGCAGTAAATATTAAATATATACATAGTGTGTTAAACAGCCATAGTAATCCTTATAAGACAGTTTGCTACCTTGGCATTAACAATTTTGCCACTTTCATCTAGTATCATACTTCCACTTACCTGCAGATTTCTTTTGTTCCCAGAGTGTTTTCAGATACCTTCAGCATTCTCCTGGAGAAACAGGCAATCCATGGCTTGGTCAGGTGCACCCTGTGGGGGTGAAAAACTGGCTGGATGACTGGACCCAGAGAATGAGATGATGGAGAATGGAGTTGTGGTCAGTCCTGTTGGTGGCTGGTCACTGGGCTCAGTGCTGGGGCCAGTCCTGTTGAATATATTTATCGATGACCTGGATGAGGGGATCAAGTGCTCCTTCAGTAACTTTGCAGATGACATCAAGTTGGGTGGGAGTGTTGATCTGCTGGAGGGTAGGAAGGCTCTGCAAAGGGATCAGGACAGCCTGGGATCGATGGGCCAAGGCCAACTGTGTCAACAAGGCCAAAGGCCAGGTCCTTCCCTTGGGTCACAAAAATGCGCTGCAGTGCTACAGGCTGTGGGAAAAGTGGCTGGAAATCTGCCCCAAGGAAAAGGATCTGGGAGTGCTGGTGACAGTGGCTGTACAAGAGCTAGTTTGTACCCAGGTGGCCAAGAAGACCTGTGACATCCCGGCCTGTATCAGCAATAGGATGGCAAGCAGGACCAAGGAATACTGGTGCCAGCCTCTTCTCCCTTACAACTACTGACAAAACAAGAGGACATAGCTTCAAATTACACCAAGGAATTTTTAGATTGGACGTCAGGAAGAAGCTTTCACTGATAAGTGAAAGGTGGCGGTACTGAAAGGTGGTTAGGCATTGGAACAGGCTGCCCAGGGAGGTGGTGGAGTCACCAAGCCTGGGAGTGTTCAAGAAACAACTGGACTTAGTGCTATGGTGTAGTTGCTGTGGTGGGGTTCAGTCAAGGGCTGGAGTCAATGACCTTGGAGGTCTTTTCCAACCTTAATGATTCTATGATTTTGTTATTCTTAACTCTCATCAATTACTTAAACACACTATACAATTTTCATTTGTATTGACTGCCCTTGTAACTGCTGCCTTACATTTTACCATATGTTGCTTTAATTTCTAATTACTGCTTTATTTGCCATCAAACCAAGCATTGTTTTCTTATCCAATGTTGTAAGCTTTTCACTGTCATACCAGCATTTTGACTAGTAACTTAACTCTTCTTATGTAAAGTACTTCCACTTTTCAGTCATGTTACCTCTCTAATCTTTGGTCCCTTCTCAATTTCACTCAGATTTTCTGCAAATACCTTCTCTTGAAGCCTTAAGACCATTTGTTGGTATCTGTGTACTTTGTATGCATGTGGATATGGGTATGTAAGTATTGCTTGTCGATGCTGAACTTTTGTCGCCCTTATTGATTGTAATCTGGTCATGATAGTTGGTTTCCAGGCAACAGCCATTTTTCAATCCAATGATTAATTTATTTTCTCATAGGAAGAAGAGAGAAATAGAATCTATTAATTTTTCTTCATAATTTCTTGTTTTCATGCAATTCTTCCCTATGGAATGGGGTTTGCTCTTCTGAACAGTCATTTTAATCTTTTTTTTCCCCCCTCAGTGTTTCCAGACTTGTAACAGTTGCTCTTTCTGTAACTGACTCCCCTGGTTTTTTTCCTTCCAGTTATATCCTTCCAATTTTTAAACTAAATTCTTTCCTAACAAGGATATAATGGATTACTATAAAGAAACTATCATATTTCAATGTTCTCCTTTCCTCTTTTCTTCATACAGCTTGATATTTAATTTGTCCTGAAGATTGCCTTTGTCACACTGTGAACTGTCCATGGAGTTCATCGATAATTTAGAAGTCAGTAATGTGTGCAGTGAGTTCAAATCATTCCTTCTGGTACCTTACATTTTCCAGCACCAAATTTCATTTCTTGTCTGTGCTCATTCACAGGTTCACCAGGTTCAGCTGAAAGTCTCTATCAAATTCTTCACTCTTGATCAAAATAAATAAATGGCATTGTTTGGAGGCTTAATCATCTCCTCTTCACTCATTTTCATAGATCCCTTCTAAACATGTTTATGTGAAGTATTAAACAAATACCAGAAATCTCAGATCTTTTAGAATGCAATTTTCCTACTACTTTGAAGACAGAGGAGAATTTTTTAAAGATCCCAAATGTATTTTGGAGTAGTGTAAAATCTTTTCTAAAATCCAGAGTTAGGAACCATTCTGGTGACCTGCTGTTACCTGTCTTGGTAGTGTTGAAATCCCCTTCTCAGCCACCAAAATCTTCTTTCTTCTAGTTAAGTTCCTCTTTGCAGAGATGTACTCATTTCTCCTAACAGTTAATTTTGGAGGAGTTTTGATAACAATGGGATAAACAGTGTCAGGTCAACTAAGAGCACTCTCCTATTAATAAACTGAACGGATATTCTCACAGGAGGCCAGCAAAGATTGATTTGTCATTATGGACAACACTCACCAAATTCAGTTCTCAGTTACCTGACTTCAGTAAAACTGTTTTAAGATAAGGGACTAGAATTTAGATAAAGGTGCTTTGTTTTTGCTTTTGGCTACTGTCAGCTAAGTGGTAAGTAAGAAGCCTATATGAAAAAATCCTGATTATTCATGGTTTTGAGTAATCTGCCCTGCTCTTCCCTTCTTACTGTGTCTGTGGTGATCAGCTAAGTGGTGCTAAAGTGAGGGATGTCATCTTCTGCTGGGAGCGGAAATTGTCGTTCAGATAGGAAAGCACTTGGTTTTCATTCTTTCTTTGCTTGAATTTATGTGGGTAATCATCAGCAGGACACTTTTTGGATCTGAAATTGGGTCTGTGGAGGACTTTCTCTGCTGAAATCTGTGATGTGTATTCAATCACTGCTATAAATAAAGGACATCTATATAAGCTCGATATTAGCTATATTAGCTCACTATAATGGACAATAAAAGGAGCTTCCAGGATGTTTAATTGGAGAGGAGTGGGCTGTTTATTGGAATGAAACCCAAATGCAAATTAATGCTTCCTGGAATATCACTATTGTTTGCTCTCAACACTGGATGGAGAAAGATAAGGAGAGGAAAGTGAGAAAAATACCCCCTGGCACTTCTCTGCCAGCTTTCAGTTTCAGTCAGGCAGTAAGTCCATGCACGCATCAGTTCTGATGAGCCTGATAAACAAATCTATCAAATTTGCCATTTGTAGGAATCCCAGGCTGCCTAATGGTAGGTGGAGGTAGGGGTTACAGCAGGATGGCATTTACTATAGCTGCGAGCTGAAATATAGTAATAATATAATAATAAATATAGCTGCTCCAGCAGAGAGAGCAGAACTTCTGGGGCTGCATGAAATTTGGGTATAAAAGTGGCAGCAGTGGGAGACCTGGAGGATATTTAGCATAAGGCAGCAGGAGATGTCCAGGGGCTTAGGAGATATGGCAAATGGAGGAGCAGGTTGCAGTCTGTGAAGCACAGTAGTCCAAACCTCAGATCATTCATTGTGTTTAAAATGAAAATTATACACATTTTGGATAATGTTGTAATTTTATCATGGTGTTTAGTAACTGGATGAAATAATTAGTTTCTCTGTGGACTAATACTCTTTAATTTACTATATGCTGAACATACAAGCATACACACACGTGTTTTACCAACCATTCTCTTGTTGGTTCCAAAGGGAATTTTGAGACAGGGACATTTTAGGTGATACTGTATCACTTTAAAATTTTGGTAAGATGTACTTTAAGTTATGAATTATCAGTGCACCCAGTCTCTGTGGCAAAACCTGAACTGACAAGCTTGTCTGTGTGGGAACTAAAATCACATTGTATGCAGGCCAGGGTGAGGATCTTCAGTTAGTGGATAAGGAAAAGGCTGTGGAAGTTGACTACTAGACTTTAGGTGAAGCTTTTGATACCACTTCCCACAACATTCTCCTGGAGAAACTGGCTGCTTGTGGTCAGGTGCACTTTTTGGGGGGTGAAAACTGTCTAGATGATCAGGCCTAGGGAGTTGTGGTGAATGGTGCTACATCCACCTGGTGGCCAGTCACCAGTGGTGTTCCGCAGGGCTCAGCTGGGGCCAGCCCCGTGTAATATAATGATCAGTTATCTGGATGAGTGCTCTCTCAGTCCAGTGACAGCAAGATGGACGGGTGTGTTGATCTGCTGCAGGGTAGGAAGGCTTTGCAGAAAGATCTGGACAGGCTGAATCAATGGGCTGAGGCCAAAGGCAGGAGGATCATGGGGGTCCTTATTGCTCTCTACCACTGCCCGAAAGGAGCACAGAGCCCGGGCTCTTCTCCCAAGGAACAAGTGATAGGACAAGAGGAAATGGCCTCAAGTTGTTCCAGGGGAAGTTTTAGATTGGATATAGGAAAAATGTCTTTACCAAAGTAGTTGTTAAACATTGGAATGGGCTGCCTAGGGAAGTGGTGGAGTCACCATTCCTGGAGCTATGTAAGGGTGGCATTTAAGGACACAGTTTAATGGTGGGCTTGATGGTACTAGCCTAATGGGCTCAATGATCTTAGAGGTCTTTTTCAACCTAAACTATTCCATGATTCTAAGAGCATTTTGCACCAAAGTGTTTTTGACCTTCTCCCTAAATACATATTAACTTAAACACAGGCACACACAGCTGAGGAGAGATGTGGCGTGAGCTTTCAATGCTCAGTTAGTCTGCCAGGAGGGATCAGCAGCAGCTCCCGTATGCACAGAATTGCAGAGACAATTTCACTGATATGAGCAAACTCTTTTTGATTACTTGGGTGAGAAGACAGAGAGAGAGAGAAAAAGACAAAGTGACATTTCAATTAAATCAGTGTTTAAGAAAAATATTTAAGGAAGTAGATGGAAAAAGATAGGAAAACATAAACAAAACAAACAAAAGTCCCCAGGAGCTCTGTGGCGTTAATCTAACCTTCAGCATGACTGAAAACTGCACAGGCAGGTGAGCAGCATTATTGATGTTTGAAGTAATTACTTCAGCAGGCACTGCTATCAAAATTCATAGTGATTGATTTCCCACTAGTCAGCTTATCTGTCTGAGAACAAGTTCACTGGAAAGCAGCTTATAACCCCTTCCTAATAAGCCATAGCACATCACTGGAGAAAATGGCGTCAGGCTCGTTTTGTTTTGCATTCACTGCTATTAAAGGTTGAATCATTCAAAATTTTAAGACGCCAGGCAGTTTTCTTCTCCAGACAGCCTAGGAATACAGAGATCTGTACTTCCCAAGCAACCGGTTCTTGTCCTCCTAGGTACTGTGTCAATTGAAGGAGACTTTCAAACTGAATTTCTTTCAGTAACAATGGGGGAAAGTCATATCTGAACACATACATCACATACATTTTTTAAGGTGGTTTTCAAATGTGGAATATTTTCCATAGGCTGATTGAGAGCTGGTTAAACCACAACAGTGGAGGATATAATTGAGGTGCCTTAGGCCACAGCAGTAATGTTGCTGTATACGCATTCGTCAGCATCAGGTTAAATCAGTGTTCCCTCAAGGTGCAGATTCAGGTCTGAATCTGAGGTGAAGTCTTTAAGGTGAGGTTGGATGAAGATACAGGTGGCTCTGGGGTTGTTTTCCCTGGAAGACTTAGAAGACATGATCCATATCATCACAGCCTCAGTAAAGAACCACAGTGTTGTGACAAAAACATGATTAAACATCTCTCACGTCCCAGCTATCCTGATTGAAGTTAGCGAACAAGGAATTACTGTCCATGACATTGCAACAATATCCATCAAATGCAACCTCTGTCCCAACTCTGGACAGGGGTGCATGACTTATAGAGAAAGCCTATCAAGCTGGAGTGACAAGGGCTTTCTCTTTCCCCATCCATTTTTTTTTTCAACAGTCATGGGCTGGAAAACAGCAGCCAAGACATGGGGTTTTAACATTAGGTCAGTATCAGTAAGAGCTTGGACCTTTACTTCACTCCAGCCTCTGTTGGTTGGCAGTCATCTATTCTCACAGATCAAAGCACAGGAAAAATTAAATGAAGGACAAGCGCAAGGGGCTTAACTGTCAGTCTCCTGGATTTGTATCAGTCTGTGTCAGGAGGCACATCATCTGCAAGTGTTTTTCCTTTTCCTTTTGGCTGTTTCCTGTGCACAGAGAGCCAGAAAGCTTCCTAGTGCAGATAGTTGTTTCCCCCTGCCATCTGGCAGGGTGTACAACACAAGAGGCAATGGTACTATTTGTCAAGAAAGAAAAGAACTATTTGCTGGATCAGTTTTATGGAGGAAAAGAGAGGGAAGAAGAGAGTGCAGGAAAACCATTTTGTACAATTGACAGGAGAAAGAGAGGAGCTGAGTGAGGTCATTTCTCAGGGCAGAGATAGGCTGCTCCTTCCAGGACCCAACAGCTGCCTGCTTAGAATCTGTGCATGAGAGGCAAAGGCAGGAGGGGAGTTTGGACCTAAACTTTCACAGAGGATTCAAATGACAACTTTTTTTAGAGTTGTGGGAAGATGTGTACAGCAGTGTCCAGGGCTCCTTCTGCTGCCCAGCTACGTTGTTCAGGCAACCAGGTGGGGAGGAAAAGTTCTGTAAGCTCCTTTACTAGAAAAGCCCTCAGCACGTGGCCGAGTAGGGGAGTTCTGGGTTGTATAAACAACACATCCCAGCAGACCCAGATGGCCTGTGACTCTTCAGATGGTGTGACAGAGTGGCAAGCATGGCAACCCTTTCTTCTCTCGGCTGTACCCAGCAGGCTCTGGAGACATCAGAGGCTCCACGGATTCTCACCATGGTCTGCAAACCAATATGCCCTGGGTTTTGGCCCACATTACCAGTAGGCTTCTGTGCTCTTTTTATCCTTCTGTGCTTCCAGTGCACTGAGCTACAGCACGACCCAAATTTCTGCATCACCCTTCTGGCTTGTAACACTGTGCTTCTATTTCAGTGCCTGGCTTCCTGGTCAGTACAGTGATCCTCTTGGTCCATGGGAGTCTGGCAAGGATGGGGGAGCAGATGGTCACAATAACAGTGAGGTTATAGGAAAACTGTCTCTGCTGGGGGCACATTTTTCTCAGATGCACAGGGATGACTGCATCTTGTCACAGCTGAAGAGGAAGGTAGATGAGGATCCGACTGGCTTCCTTTGCAGGACACACACCCCTTTATCCTCCCAAACCTTTAACGTCCTCCCTGTGTGTTTGTGTCTCTTCCCACTTGTCTCTCTGGATGGGTGCTGCGGAAGCTCAACGCTCTGATTCCTGCAGAGTCAGGAGGTGAAGCGCAGAATGCAGACAGGATGGTTCCCCTGGGGGCTGGAAAGTCTCTCTCCATTGCTAATTGTTTCTGACATTTCACCTGACACATCCTGAGTGAGCACATCACCCCTACTGCTGGGGGGTGATAAAATGTTTGGATCTCTGAACATGTAGCTGTGTTCTTTGTCAACAAGAGATCAAAGATGTCAGAACTCTGGAAAAAAATCCCACAAAAAAAGAGAGACTGAAAAGCAAAATAAATGACAGAGATGGAGAAGAAAGTCAAGTAGAAATAGGAACAATTGCCTGGAGACAGGTGGACAGATGCCTAGCAAACCAGATAGACAGAGGGCTGTGGCAGAAAGACAGCATGCTCCTTGCTGTTCTTGGGCTGTAATTATCAGCTATTTAGGCACTAAGCCCAGGCAAACCAGTTATTATCAGTATTCAACAGCTCTGAGGTGAAGCCCAAAGCAATTAATGTCCTTTGAGATCTCGGGACCAACTACAATGAGCACTGATTTTAAGCAGTGTTTGTGGGGAGGGAGGGATTAGGACTTTTTCATTATATAAGAAAGGGAGGGAGAGGGAATCTCTTAATGAGCAAAACAAGTATGAACGGCAAGAGAGCTAGAACCTGCACGCAGGGAGTGACTGTTGATCACATCTTTTCTACAAGCAACCCTTATTCTTAAAAGGAGAAATTGCTGTCAGAACTCATCGAGTTCTAAGAAAGCAGAAGTGCTCAGAAATACATCATGAGGAGAGCAGAAAAAACCATGGTCTGTCAAGGGCAGGAACAACTCACTCCTGTTGTTTTCATTTGGTCTGATGTAGTTGTAGCATCTGAAAAGGTGACAAGACTCATTCTATGGGATGGAGGGAAGGGAAGGAAAGGAGGAGAGATGTGCCCTTTCCTGGGTGGAGGGCTGAAATCCACGAGTAGGGCTGGCCTCTCCTTGGTATTCATATTTTGCCAGGAGTAGAAAACCATCCTCTGCCTGATCTGGTCCTGTAGTGATAAGAGGGACTTGGTGTGGCATTACAAGTCTCTGGCCTCTTAGGTTTTTCAAAGAAATACAGAAGAGTATCCTAAAGGAAGCCTTTCAAAGAAACTTTCAAAGACTTTGTAGTGAGCCTATTTTAGCATTAACAGCCATACCTGTGCAGTTCCCATATACACACACAGATGTGGTGGTGGCTCAACAGCTGGTGCTAGGCACTCCTGAGTCAGAAACGTTGAGAAAACATCAAGTCCCAGGCACAAGAAATTCTGTTTGTCAAGACAACCAGAAGTTTAGATTTTCTGATCCTGAGTGGCTGCTTGCTGCTCTTTGGTCAGAAAATGAAGTGTGAGTAGTTGATAACTTGGTGGAGTTTTGTTGGGATATTTTCCTCTATATCTTAAGCATGCATGAGGATGAACAGCAGAGCCAGCAGTTTATTACTAAGGATGCACAAATTAATAGTGTATTTTGGTGCTTCTAATTAGCCCCTCAAGCACAGCACAGAACCTGCTTGGAAAACCCAAGCTTGTAAACTGCTGCTTTGCTGTGAAGCCTGTTCTAATAGTGAGAAGAAAGTGTTTTGAAGATGGCACATATGTGAAATAGTTGTTAATCCTCCTTAAAACCATTTTTTTTTGTTATATGCTCCTGGAAAACACCTTCCTTTATATTTTGAGCTGTATTTCTTATATAAACTTGCTCTTCAAAAATTTCAAGTACAGGAACAGCTGGCACACAGAGTGGCAGAGGAAAGGGAAAGGAAGCAAGAGAGAAAATCCATTTGCCTGGACCCTGAAAGATTGAGAAGTGAGAAAATCTGGTTGAGTGAAAGGGAGCTGGTAGCCACAGCTGTGGCGAAGGAGGCTCTTTCATCCCACAGTGGTGAGGCTGTGCAGAGAAGGGCCTTGTGATAACAGATGTGGGGCAAAAAGCAGAAAGGAAAATATTTCTTTCACCAATGCAAATTTCAAAAGTTCTTCTGCTACTGCAAGCAAAGCTCCCATGACCAGGAGGTCCACTTCTTGTTTGTCTCATTTGGCTCAAGAAGCAGTAATTAAGGTAAATGTTTGAGTTCTCTGATCCACTTATTTATTTGTTCAACCTGCAGCTTCTCTTGAAGGCTCACAGTCTGAAGCAGAGCTTTACAGCTGACTCAGGGAAGGATGCTAAGATGTGTTTTCCTTGTAGATCTAACAGCATCACTAAGGACCAAGTGAGCAGTGGGGAGCAGTGGAGGCACCATGTTCCTTCCACCAGGCTGGATCGGAGCTGCTCTCTGTGCGGTGCAGCCACTTGTCAGAAACCTGCAGGCTCTTTGCTACACAAATGATTGGAGATGCTTGAAAATGGAGTGTTTTCTCTCACTGCTTTAATCTTTATTTTATTATTTTTATTTTACCAAGTCCATTGCTTTCTTCCAGGTCTTTTGAACGCAGCTAGAAATTCATAGGGCTGGATTGCTTATTTTCTCTTTTACTTTAGATCCTGGCACGGCATCACTATACTGATTGAGATTTATTGGGTTCATGCTTTTGCCTGACCAGTAATACAGCCCAGTGTGTTTGCTTGAGACTATTCTTCCATTAAATGGAGCCCTGCACTTCACAGCAGGTGCATATGGATTCTTTGTTTCTTCCTTTGAAGCCCCTGCTTCAGTCATTTTTGAGGAAGATGGCATGACAAGGTGACAGTGGGCTTTTTCTCATATAATAGTTTCTATAATCACTACATTGGGGTTTAGTCTGGTGAAGAGAGAGCTTTTTAAGAAAATACATATTTAAATGTCAGAGAAGACCTGTGTTCAGAAATGTCATGTCCCCTGGATGCCTTCGTAGACTTTTATAAACAGAGGTGAGGTTTTTCTGGGTTAATTCCACGTAGCTTTGTACTGAGTCTGCTACGTGAGAAGATGGGATTTGGAAAGTTTATTGAGTGCTGTGGGAATGCTTATGTGGTACAGACATGATAAATGAAGCTGGTAGATTGTGTCTCTTCTGTCAACTTTGTGTCTTGATTTATGGAGGTTTCAGTGTTTTAGGGCTCCATAGCACTATAATTCCAGATCATGCAGGATTTGTTACTTTGAGACTTGATCCAAAACTCTTCCCGTGTATACTGAAAAGCTTGATACCTTCTGGAGCAGATATTCTTATTGTTTCAGTCTTCTGCAAGAAAATGGACGGAAATGTGTTGTGTTGCTGAAAAAAACCTCCAAAAAACCAACAAAACCCCAAAACACAAAAGAAAGAAAAGCAAGTTAGGAATGTGTCTTTATTCAGTGGGCTGGGTAATGATTTTAGGTGCTGACTCTGCTGGCAGTTTCACATAATTTTTTCTCCAGCCTGCCCCTCTCTAGCTTTGTTTGGAGGGAGGGAATGGAGGCTCCCAGTAGCATCCTTTGGAGCTCCAGTCTGCTCCCCATCCCTCCCTAACTTCCTCCCTTCTCCCCTCTACCTCCTCCCCTCAGGCTCTGCCTCTTTGTGCTGCATGTTCCTTTTTCAAAAAGTAATTTCATGGCTCATGCGCTTAAGATTCCATCAGAAAGTTGAGTCTTTGATCAGGCAGACACACACCCTGCTGGGATTTCATTGGCAAATCACAACTCCCTTAATTAAGACTATGTGTCTTTATATCACTAAACTGGTTCCAGCTGGGTCCCTGCTTCTTTTACATCCAGATTTACCTAGACCATGGAATCTCACCCCCTGTGACTCTGGAGGAACAAAAACCATTTAAAGACTTTTTGTTACCAGTCTTTTTCCCCAGCTGCTTCTCCCCACTGATACAGCAGTCAGTGTGGGCTGGGAACTAAACCTCTCCCTTGGTCTTGTTTGTACTCTCTTCCCAATCAGGAAATATGATTTTGTGAGGGATTTGCTGTTTCTTTGCAGCACTTGGAAACTGGGAATCAGTAGTAAAAAGGGAATTGAACTTGCCTGATGCCTCTAATTATTTTTTTTTCCAGAAGCCATGTTTTTACTGAGAGTCAGGAAGATGCTGAAATTCAGCATGATTTTCTCCTCCTTCCCATCTTTCCTTAGCTATGCATTAAAGGTGCAGCAGGTTAAGAATATTCACTTATGGTAATCACAGGACCTGTTTGGGAGAGATTTTGGTGACATTTCTGCTGTGCTGGGTTTGCTTGTTGTATTAGTCATGCCAAGAGGAGCATTTCTCTGGAGACAAAATAAACAGTCTTGCCTACAAGGTGTGTGGTCTGCTGTGGCCAAGGAAATAATGCTCTGGGGGCAGCTTCAACAGACAGTGTTTTTCCACCAGTCATCTGCATTTCCCCTTCCTCCTCTTTAATTTTCTGTCTCCCCTGAGCAGTGCCCTGACACCTTCTCCAGGGAGAGGAAACTTCTATAGCAGCCTGCTAATGGCCCTGATTACAGGGGTGGCAGCTGGCATGGCTGCACCCAGCCTCTGGCCCAGAGCCTATCTGAGGAGGATTGAAGGAGATTCAGGGCTGGGGCTTCTCACTGCACCAAGCCCAGTGGTACAGCTGTGTTTGCCATGTATCAGAGAGAGAAGTCTGGCTCCTCTGGAGCAAATCCCTTAGGCTTTTTCAAAATCATCTATGGGGGCAGGAGATGGACTAAAAAACATGCCTACAGCTTGAGAAATGTCCCCATAGATGTATTTGCAGGTGAATGCAGTCAGACTCTGCCCTAAATGTGGGGAATGGCTGTCCCTGGGTGGGGCTCTCGAGATGCCACCCCAGGCTCTGAGCATCTCTGCAAGTGACAGCTCTGTGACCAGGAAACCTGGCTGCTGGCTCAAAAGTGGCACATGGGAGGCTGTTGGCTGCTTATGCAGTCATGTTTAAAATTAACAGTCAGCAAGCAGGGCAGCTTTAATGGCCAGCAAACCCTGACCTGGCAATTCTGAAGCTGACCTGCTCTCTTAATAAATGAATCCAGAGTCTAGATTCAGGACACATCCTCTTCCACAGACTGATGCATCTTCTGATTTCTCATGTGGAATTCTTTGCTTGAAAATGCCTACTTAATGATGTGCCTGCAGAATTTCAAACACTATCCTGGGAATGGAGTGACTTTGTTTGGGCCAGGGCAGAGCTTGACTTTAAAGGAGCTTCATTTTAAGGGCGTGGCGTATTTCCTGCTGTTACTCCCGGCAAGACGAGTTTCTGGTTCAGTCAAAAAGGCTCCTGCCTGAGCTAAACCTTATTTTGCTCTTCACGATAATAAAAATGTTCACTGAAAACATTAATAGGACTTTGCACTTAGATGAGTTTTTGATTTGAGGGTTCCAAAGCTCTTTTTAATAAGAATTGCTGATTATGCTCCATGGTAAAACCGGATTAGAACAAAAGGGGCTGAGATCTCTGTTTTGTTTGAGAGACAGAACAAACTTATTCCAAATGTAGAGATAGTACATTCTGTGAATAGAAAATGAATTTTATGAGCTTTTTAAATAACTTGATAATTAATTTTTGTTCAAATTAATTTAAAATCTCATACTTTATAGAATGTTAATATCTATGTTTATCTTTGTCTTGTCCCAGTTCATCTTAATGGAACAATAGAGACACGTTAAACTTATAGTTTATATATAGTTAAAATTAATTGAAATCTTACTCATAGGCTCTTTGTAAAGAAATTAGGATGTAATTAAGCTAAGTTGTTAATGATGTCTAGATGCTGTGGTGATCAGGGTCTGTGCCAGACTTGGGCCACTTGGATTTGCAGACAAAGGAGCCCAAGCTGTTGCTGTGTTTCCTTTGCGGCTCATTGAGCACAGCAGGACCGTGGTCTGCAGGCACTTGCTGGCACCGGGGATGTCCTTCCCTGAGGGAGGAGATCCCATTGGCAGGGATATGCCAGGGCCCAGAAAACCACCATGCCTTGGGGATGGCTCCCTGTGCTGGAGCACTGCCTCTGGGAGAATGGAGCCTGCACAGAGACACTGAGACTCATCTGAGCACCCCCTGCACCCCTTGTTGAGTGAGAGGCTCATATGTAGGGCCCTAGATAAAAGCACTGCTCGAAGGTGAAAAGCCAAAATCACGAGTGTGGTTTGGGTGTGTGACACTACAGGAACACAGTGAACATGTCCTGAAAAGTTTAAATTAGGAGGAGCGATATAAAGTTAGTACTTCAGGACATCAAGCCCTTAGAAATATTATAAGGTAGGATTTTCTTGGGCTTTCTTATGCCTCACTAGGTGTGATTAAAAAAAAATAATGAAAGCACAGTTAAAAAATTGCTAAGCAAAGCATCAAGTGCTGTTACAGTTAAGAGTATCAGTAACTTAGCAATAAAAAATAGTAGAGGACAATGTCCAACTGCACAAATTCCAGATATTCCTAGCTGACTTCATATATAAGAGAAAGCAAATGCATTGAGATAAGAAATGCAGAGATAAGGTACCCAAACTGTCTTACCTTAGCCCTGGAGAGATACCACAAAGGGAGGAAGTGGAAAATCAATGATGATGCATTTTACCAACAATTTAAATCCCATCTGGGACTATAGAAACTGATGTCATTCTTGTCCACACTGAACCATAATCATTGCACCTGTCCACTGACTTCCCTAATATTTTCTTTTGACCTGATAAGGAATCTAATACCTGACTACAGCTTTTCACATGTCTTGAAAGTCACAGGGAGGGTGTTAAGATGTGTCAGACTTGTGAGAGATAGAAAGGAGATGGGAGGAAATTCTAAGGGAATGTTAGGAAGGAAAGGGAGGGGTGAGTGTGTGTTAAGAAAGGAGAAGCGAAAGACAATGTAAAATGAAGACAAGCGGAGAGGGGCAGGCTGAGAAAAGGAGGGATTTGCACCAGAGATGGCGATAAGGGACAGATAGAAGGGAAGGTGGGGAGATGGCTGGAGGGGCAGGTCACAAGCTGTAGAGGGAAGGGTGTTATATTTTCTTAAAAAAGATATTGGTATGCATTGGACTTGTGTCTTGGCTTTCTGGATAGGCAAGTCTCAGTTAAAGGAAAAGGGAATGGGGGTCTGGGCTCTGATAAAATGCATCTCATCTTTTGGTGCATGAGCATTTGGCAGAATAGCCTCTTTTAAGGTGCAGATCATTGTTGTCTGAGGCACAACTGTCTGCCTTGTGCTCTACTGCTAATTGCCAAGGGAAAAAGGGAGCCCAGTGGAGTGCAATAGAAGTGAATCCTGGCCCCAGTGTGCACAGCTTCCTGAAACAGTTTGAGTTTTCTGGGTTTTTTTTCTTATTGCACATACATGACCACTACACAACCAGGAAGAAAGCTATTCTTTCCCAATCAAAAGCTTTTTTATCCACCTCTCACAAGTGTGTTTGCTATGTCTGCTGCTCTGTACTGGGTTGAGGCATGTGTTTTGATGTGCAAACATAGCAGAGCTGCCTGCAATATTTTCTTTCCTTTTCAGCAGCTCATACTGCATGACGAGATCAAAGAGGTTAAGTGAATTAGGGATCTCCCAACCACAGCTTTTTGGAAATGTGTGACTGTTAGCAATGCACAGTGGGCCCTTCCCTCCATTTGTTCCCCCTCCTTCACATATGTACCCACCAAAACTTCAAATGCTGTATCAGATCTAGGGAGTCCCATTAGGAAATGAGCAAATCAGCCAATACAGATGAACCAAGACGCTTCTTAAAAGTGAGAAAATGTGCTACAAGGATTTCAGATCCCATATCAATTGAGTCATGCATGTGGAGGCACAAAATTGGAACAATATGCCATCTCAAAACCAAAAATATTTAAGAATAATTCTGGTTTTGCCACTGCTGTCAAAGCTTGGTTTCCCAGTTTAGCTTTCTCATTCCTGCCAAGGATATTATTAGCCCTGTGCCACTGCTCAGGTGCTGCACTGATGGACAGGGCTATTGAAATAAAAGGGCTTTCGGGCTGGAAAGGCACAGTGAATAAAGCAGCATGGTGGAAGGACTGCAGGTGGCTTTTAAAAGTTTTTCAGCAAAATGAACAACAGTTTATTTTGGAGCAGCCAAGAGTTTTGGCTGAATTGAGCTGCTTTGATTGTCTTAACATTTTTGAATCTTTTTTCTTTTAAATGTAAGTGCAATTAAAAAAAAAAAAAGGTTGTTTGAAATGCAAAGTCAGAAGCTTTATTATAAAAAAATGTCCATATGAGACCTTTTGGACTTTTTATATGGAGTATATAAACATTTTAATGTGATACTTAACTTTCCCTCTTTTGTAGCATCTTAAAAGCAATAGAAAGGCAGAATCAAGCAGATAACTGCATAGACACTTGTCACTGCTTTTGGGGTGCTCTGCTGACAAGGAGATGTGAGGCTGTCCCTCAGGACAGCACCCAGTCAGGCCCACATGTTTCCACATGCAGCACCACAGCCCCTGGCAGTTGAGGAAATTGCCAGGGTAGTTTTCCAGTCAGCTTCCAACTTATGGTAAAAACGTCTCTGATCTACGTCAGTATCACAGACTTGGCCTTTAAGGTGAACTTATGAGGCAAGTCATGTAGTATGATGAGTTTCTGACTTTGGAGTGCAGACACCAGATCACCGTCCAGTGAAAGAAACAGGACAACTGTGCCTTCCCCCCAAAAAAGAGTCCCTGAGATGGAGATGTCGCAATGCCATGCATCCTACATTGGTCTTTCTAACTCAGAAGCTTACTAAGGCTCTCTTCTGGGCAATAGAAATGAAATGTGTTTTATGGAGTAGGCTTTTATCACTTATCTATCAGGTCACTTCAACATGGTTTTGAGTAATTAAACTTTCTATGGAGCTCATTGGAATTGCTCTAGATTTTCACTAAGTCGAGGATCTGACTAATATAGGGATATTTCTTTTTTTTCACAGTAAAACTAGAAACTCTGTCTCATGGCATGTTCTTCTAGCTCATTGAGTGGTTTTGTGAAACTGCTGTCAAACATGGTATTTATTAGGGTTGTGCACAAATACCTAACATCGTGAATACACTGCATACATACATTAATGTCACATTCAGGTGGCAAAACATTTATAACTGTCACCGCTTTCCCTCTCTTCTTGCCTGTCTCCAAACACATAATCAGCCCTGCTCCTGGCTGATTGATGAGGTAGGTGGGGAATGGTCACATTTGTCCTCACGTTGCTGTGCTTTCTGCAGACTTCAGAGACAGAAGTGCACAGGGACTTTTGGGTTTGGGAGTGTTGAGTATATGACAACAACAATAATCCATTTAGGATGATAGCTGAAAAATACATGGTATGAAGGAACACCACCACGGTCTGTTGGTGGTGTTGTGAGGGAATTGTTTGTTGGGCTTAGATGATCTTACGTAATTTTCTAGAGTATATACTGATATCCTCAGGAATTTGGGCCCTTCCATCCTGTTTGCCATGCAAATATCAGTCCCTTCAGAGACCTCAAGCCACGTTTCATGGCCTCACACCACTCTGTCAGACTGAGTCAGGGTGCTGCCCGCAGCACTCACTGTTCTCCTTAGCAAAGATCAAGGGGTGCTTTCCATGAAAAGGTAATAGGTCCTGTGAGACCACATACAGCTCCAAGATTGTTCAGTCTCCTACCCTGTCAGACAGTGCATGGAGGTTGTTTAGACTGGACAATTTCCAATAGCATGAGGTAATTTCTCAGAATATCTCCCACAGTTGCCCCAGTTTGCTGTGGGCTTGTGAAATTTTATCAGCAGCAGGACTTCTGATATGAGCCGACGAAAAATCTGCTGCTAACCAGTGCTTCTACTGCTGCTTCCACAAAGAAGCCTGTGCAAGGACAGGTCTTCCTGAAAAAGCGTGAATAGCAGCACGGGAAGTCAGGGAAGGAAATGAGCCCCCAGAGGGCTCTCTGGGGAGTGGGAACAGGCTGCTGGGGCAGGGAGGCCCTCTGCAAAACTGGAAACAAGCTGACTTTAGGAGAAAGCTTTGGCTAAGCACCTACAGGCTGTTCTATGTCAGTGGCATTGCTAGAACAAGGTAAAGGCTCACTCTGTCCCATGGCATGTGTGGAAACCCTACCTGCTTGCAGTGCTGTGGCCAAATAATGACTTAGTTCCCACTTTTTCTTTATTTGATGAGGCCAGATAATCTCACATGCCAAGTTGGATCCTACCATCTATTTTAGGTGAAGGAATGTGTTGCCAGAATCCGTCAGAGCTATGTATACTGGCTTTGGAAGCAGCTCCGTGCTGTTTCTCTAAGTCTGACACATACATGGCTTCAAAGCAAGCTCTCTGTCACAACTGCTGGACACTCTGCACTTCTGACCTCCATCATTCTCCCAATTCCATCAGGTGTAACTCCATACAAATGTCACACTGGGAGCAGTCACCTGTGTCCTGCAGCTGCATCAAACACCCACGTTTGCTCCAGCCTTGGCCACAGTCCCCTGCCTATCAAGTGACCTTACTTTGAAAAGGTCTTAGAGTTCACATTCTCCCTGAGCATGGTTAATACAGTGGTCCAGCAGCTGCCCTGCAGATATCTCTTGAACACAAAAATGCTTCAGGGAAAATGTTTTGGAAAGAGTATATGTGACATTTTCATCAGGCTTACTGTCCTCAGCCTGTGCAAAGACTCAGCTTTCTGAATTTGTGTTTTAGTGTCAGCCCACCTCCACCAGCTGGCCAGTGGATCCCACTGCCCTTGCTCTGGGAGTATTTTAGGGTTTGTTAGAGCTCCTTTGGGCTCCACGTTTGTGTTATGTTTCTGAATATGGAAAGAGCATGCTCCATTTCCTCTCAGTTGCAAGCTGCAGTTTGCTTGTCTAGACCCTTGTGATGCCTCTCTGACTGATGTTCCAAGAAGACCCACATTGTCCTAAAGAAAATTCAATAAACTATTATCTTTTAGTGGTAATTTTGCATCTCTGGTTAGCTGTGTACATCAGCTATACCATCACAATACATGACTATTTACATACACAAATACAGCAAACACATCTTCACATTTTCCACCAAGGCATCAGTGCACCATCATAAAAGCCATAGTCCTCTAATTTCAGGAGAAAAGTTATTTCAGTGTTGCTGAAATGGGAATCAGAAGGAAGTGGACTGATTACAGTGCCACTTACCTTGCCTCCTATCAGTAATTGCCTGGCAGCAGAAACTGGACCAATTCAGTTGAAATATTGGCTCTCCTAACTGGAGGTTAATTAACCACCTGAATGAACTAAGTGCAGCATTCTTCTTTTCTTCATCTTGTCATATGATGATTGGACCTCTTTCTGGAAGTTTTTTTTTTAGCCAAATATTATGAGATTCAATATATGTAATTTGAAGAAGATGGGTGTGATACAGACACCAAGTAGGTGAGTCAGTCTGTGAACTGTCAGTGATGCTTTGTGCATCACTTAAGATGCAAGAAAAGAAGTTCTTTTCAGACAAATGGGAAAGCATTCAGTGCAGCGATACTTTGAAAAGTAAATTCAAAGACACCCCACAAAATAGTGTTAGAAAATAGTTGTCTCCCTACAGCTGATCACATCAGTGGAAATATTGAAGATTCCTTGTTAGAACAGCTGCTGAGTCCTGTGATATCTGATAGTTTGTACAGATTGAAGACCATGTCCCATTTCCCTTCTGCTAGGAAAGACTTCTAAATTCGCCACGTGAGGAGAATTTATTGGGAGGCATCTCAAGCTAGACTGGGCTTAATAGGTGCCTAAGGCTTTCTTCCCAAGCACATGTTTGCTGGGGTACTCCAGCTGTGGATATGCTTTTCCTTTTTGCTGTGTGTAACATCTGCGCAGTGGGCTTTTGTTTGGCTCTTTGGCGGTTTTCTTCTCCTTCCCCCAAGCTGCTTTGGCTGCTTACCCAGCTTTTTACCAAATTGCAAATTTATTTTCCTTCTGCTTTTAGCAGGCCCATATATGGAACTGTCAAAATGTCACTGGCATCAGTTGTGAAAGGTTAGTGCCGCATTATAGTCAGTGAGCTTATTAACACAGAAATGATTGGATTTTGGAGGGGGCAGGGAAGGATAAATGGGAATCCGTTTTCCAGGCACCTGTTTTTTCTACTAAACATTTCTTCTTGTCACATATATATTTTCAGAAAGTGGTTGTCATCTGCATAGAAGAAAAATCAGCTGGAGACCCCATGAAGAATGAGATTGTTCTTTGTGAGATTCCAGCAAGCTGGGAGAGGGAGATGGAGAGGCAATGGGGCAAGTTGGCCAAATTCATTTGAGTGTTGAGTGACAACAGATGTTTTTTTTTCACCAATCCAGTGACTAGAGACGAGATCATGCTGCAAAAATTAGGTCTGATGAAAACCCAGCATCAAAGTAGAAGATTGTAGGTTCTTTGTTCCATGATACCAGCTTGGCCCCATAAGAGTCATGATTTCCAGTTGCTCTCCTCAAGTTTATAGATGCCTGTATTTAGGTGAGAGCTACTATTTTGCTTATTTACATCCCATTTTTTAGGATTTAATCAGAATGAGTTCCAAATTACCATTGAAAAAAACCCCATAATGCAGTTTTTATCTGTTCAAGGCCTTTTTAGGGCTTCTGGGGCTATCACTGCAGGGAACCCATCTGGCAGTCTTTAATGCATTAATCTTCAAAATGACCTACTGAGGTGAGATTTTTGCAGTTTATGAGAACTGAGACACAGAAAGCCTGACTTTGCATGGTTTTTGAGGAGGTGTGTGCCCCTGTTTTCTAGATGGTGTCCTGAAGCCAGAGAGGTGTATAACAAAACTGCAGAAAGTTTGATTCTCCAGGTGGGAATGGGAACCTGGAGACATCCCCAGTGAGATGGGCATTGTGGTGGGAGTTGGAGCCCTGTGATTATGGGTGCCATGTCTCCAGGACCAGAAAGGACAGACCCCTCTTGGTCCTGACCCTGGTAGCAGGCTGGACTGCCTCCTGCAGGCTCCAGCAGCCCTCCTGGAGAAAGTCTGAGCTCAGAATCAGGGGTTTAGTTAATCAAGCAACCATCCCCCTTGTGCCACCTCTTCCTTGTGCCAAGCAGAATTTTAATGTACTTCCAATTTCTCTTTTTAGCACACACAAAGAAAAAAGAAAAAAATTAATAATCATCTATAAGAGAAGTTCTTTTCAGACAAATGGGAAAGCATTCAATGCTGATATATATTTTTCTCCACATTTAAATGGTATCTATTTAAATGCAGATTTTCTGGTTTCATATCTGGAGCTTGGAAGAAACGCCTTTCAATTTAAATGTTAATAGCAGAGTAAACTTCAAAATCAAAATTTCTCCATAAGGGACAGTGTTTTTTCACAGCTCTGTCTTTTTCTACTTCTTCCCTCTTTCTTTTCCATCCTCCTTCCTTTCTTCCTACACCTCAGCCCAGCCTCACTTGCATTAAATAGTCTTTTTAAAAACAAGAATACATATTTCAGAGTTCCTGAATGGAAATGTTTAATGCTGGGATCTGTGGAATGAGTGTGTTTGAGCAGAGGGCTGAGGCACTGATAAAGCAGAGATACCATCCCTCCACCTCCAGCCTTTTTTATGCTGGCCATTTATCAAACGTGCTGCTCTGAATGCTTTGTGCTGGGATTATTCTCAGGCTCGTGAAGTGGTTGGGGCAGGGCATGAAAAGAAGGAAAACCTTTAGCATAATATTTTACTTGCTCCTGATTGTGAGCAAGGCTTTGGTGCTGGGACCAGCAGCAGAGGAGGGAAGTCAAAAGCAGAGAGAAGAAGATAAAACAAAGGTGCCGTTACCAAGTCTCTTTCTTTCTGTATTACCCCTCCTGCTCCTCCTCTGCTCCATTGCTGCACGTCTCCAGCTTTGTTTATTTTGGGAGAAGCTTAGGGTAAATCTGCTTTTTACAAAAGGCACTTAACCCTGTCTCATACTGGAGTTCTACATATAACTATGGGTTTTGCTTCTTGTCACACTCCATTTCTCATCTTTAAGGTTTTCTTTAATTTTTCTCATCACTCTTCAATTATCCACCTGTTTTTGTCCACTCTTCTTTCCTCGCTGAAAGAAAAAAAGTGGTTCTGGTTTTTTCTTCTGCTTCTTTCTGGCCCCGATGAGCCTTATCCACCTTTGCAAGAAGTGGTTAAAGAGATAATATCTGAAGATTAAATCTTAATAAAATTCCATGTGATTAGTGGATATGTTGATACTGTGATGGTTACCAACATATAAAAGCAGACTGTAACAGGGCAGAGTCTGCTCACAGCAGAAGGGCAATTCTGTAAACTAAGTAATAAAGTAACTAATCTATAGAATAAATCATAGGGCTTTCTTTTGTCCAGATTATTTTCATCCAAATGTTACTTTATGTCATTATTATCTGAGTGCCTATGAAGAGAAAGTGCTAAACTGGTTTCCATGGCCCCCTGGGAGACAGGAGAAAGTCTGATTTTCAGAGGCAAGCTTTGGAGCGCCCAACCCTCCCACCAATTTCAGGGAAAGCAGAGCTCACTGGGCTCTTCACTGATGCTCAGTTCCTTGCCCCCAAGGTGTCTCTAGGTGCCTGTGAGAGGCTGGCAGCACGGCTGTGTGGTGAAGCTGGCCCTGGTGCCCTGCTCTGTGTTGCCTCCTGTGCACTGTACCTTGTGGAGGTACATGGAGTATTCAATCTTAGTGGTATCAGAGCAGCACTTCTCACCAGCACTGAGAGCACTTTACAATGAAGGGAGACACCTTTGCCCTAAACCCAGAGCCCATCAAAGATTTCTTCCAGACCATTGGAGAATGCAGAGAAACTTCCATTTAGAAATGGGCTTTTCACCTGGCCTCTCCCACTACCCCCAGGGGTGGAAGTGCTGGGAGCAGGGCACCTCACATCCTCCAGGAAGGATCCCTCTGGTCAGGCTAATGTGATGCTGAGGGACTCTGTTGTCCTTCCTCCCCATCAAGACCATATTGTGCTGTAGTGGCTCCAGGTAGAAGTCACTTCCAATAAGAGATGACCAGCACAAAGGAGTGTGTATTACCTGAGTTTTTCAAAAGTACAGGAAGGAAAAAAATGGAAAAGGCACAGCTTTGATGTCATAAAGTCCCAAAGTCCTCACTGAAATTGAGCAAAAGCCATTTTATTTCAAATGCCTCACGTTTTTCAACACCTGCATAATCCATGGAAGCTGTGTAACGAAAAGCCTTATAGCTTGGTCACAACTGAGAAATGTTTGCTTTGTCCAGCAGGAGCTGGAAGGATTAAAGTTATAAATATGAAGAAGAGTGGCCAAAATTCCAAGTGCCTCAGACTTTCTTGTTTCTGAGGAGAGAGGGGAAAGAGGGATGAAAGGGTTGACTGGACAAATTGCAAGTGTACTCTGCTGGGACCAAAGCTTGGAAATATTCCTAGATGATCATATATTGCAGTGCTGAAATCACAGGTAATAAATCTGGAGAAAGACTCTCTAAGATCAGCTCTTGAACATCGCTGAAGAAATGTACATAATCAGCTTCAGGTACTTTCCAATAAAATCTCTTCACCAGAACCAGAGAAGGAGAGGAAATGGTGTGGAGTAGGGAAGGTAGAATAGGGCATGAAAGATGAGAGTAGAGTAAAGTTGAGTTGAACGATGCTTTGGCATAGGCTCAGCTACACTGGCCCACTAGATCAGCGGTTGTAAGGGCAAAGCTTTTCTTTTCTTCCTACCCTGCTGTCAGTCAGAGCTGAGTAGAGAGCAACACAACAAAATAATACCCAACCAAATACCCAATACAATGAAAAAGATCCTTATTCTTCTCTGGTCAAAATTTCTTTTTGAATGTAAGGGAAAGTAGGATTGGAGCAAAAGGCTGAACCCTTCTATGGGATGGTATTCGCAGTCATTCTCCCACAACATAAGTCTTGCACCTTCTATAGTGGAACTGCTTCAGATGTGTTAAATTCCTGTTGTACATTTATGCATTAAACTATCTAATATCCATATCATAAAGTATCTTAAAGACAAATCCATCTTTTCACCCTCATGAGACACTTCTCACCCTTTTGTGCACTATACTTAAACAAGCCTTGTTTCCTTCCTTCCTTCTCTAGTACCTCCTTAAATCCCTCCCTTACTGTCTAGGGGTCTTCTTTTTCCTCTTCTCTGCTCTACATGAGGAAAAGGCAAGAAGGAAATCAGAACTTGTTATTTGAGCTCCAGATAGTGCTTTTGACCACTGCACAATTTCTTAGGCCCCTGTAATTTTCCCCAAATAATGGAGGAATTGCTTTCAGACAGGAACATCAGTATGTGACCTGGTCTGGGAGTTCCCCTTTCCTCTGGTGCTTTATGACAACTCACCAGAGAAAAGAAATTGCAGTGTCATGTGGGGTTTGCTATTTGCCAGCATAAACCTCTGAAGGTGTCAGCCTTTGTAGAAGACCTGGCTTCATTCCTCCCTTGATGAACTATTCACCTGGCTCTGAAATTGTGGGATTTCTTATGAAGGAAGGCAGACTGAAGTGCCAGCAGTGCATAGCTGGCACCTTCCTTTTGTGATTGTATCTGTTTTAAATAACTTTAAGAACACTTGAAACTCTGTTGGAGGAAATCCATATAGGTAGCCTGTCCCAACAAGAATAAATCAATCTCATGATGTCCACTCTCCATATACCTCATCCTGAGGGACGTGTTAACTATTACAGACCACAGCCAGCTTGCAAAGCTTCCTATCAGCTTTTCCATATAGGTGGGCTCAGGCATTGCCGGCAATCAAACACTTCACTTATCACAAAAATAACAGTCTCTAGTCAACAGAATGTGAAGGGATTTTGTTATTTCGGAGAATTTATACATGTGTGTTATAAAGGCCATTGTACCTCTTGAGATATGAAGGCTCACTTTATCCTTGACAGAGCTGCTTCCCTTTTTGTGAGGGTCTTCTGCTGTTTTTTCTCTCAGCTTTGAGAGAGCTGTGTTTTAGAGTATGTTTGTGATGTGCATATTTCTGAGTCTCTTTGGTGCAGATACTTACATGTAAATGTAATCTACTGTTACTTTGGTAGAAGTGGGTTGTACTCATGGAGATTGCATTAGAGTAATCTTTAAACTGAGAACTGGGTTACCACATGATTCAGTGAAAGGCACTCAGAGATTTTAACAGTCTCAGGTAGACTAATACATATTTCTTTTCTTATCTCTTCATACCTGAAGCGCAAAGAAAAGATTAAAACCCTCACCCTCTATTTGCCAACCTCATCCAAAATACAGTTTTAAGCTCTGCAGAGAGAATAGTGAGAGCCAGAAGATGCCACTCAAAATCACCCGCATTAACAGTCACTTGTTCATTGTACCTGGGAGCTGCAGGGCTGGCATTCAATAAAAGACATGTCTGTCCAATTCTATCTTGCCCCTGCTGAAGTTTCAGTGTGAGATAAGAGAAGGGATTATGTCAGAGAAAGATACCTCTATGCTGCTGATTCATTATAAGAGAAGTAATTTAAACAAAGCTCAGTGAAATCTGGTAAATTGTGTTCTAGGGCTGTGTGCAGTTCTTGAACAATTTCCAGTACATATACTTTGGAAAAGGAAGAAAAAGGAGTGATTTTGACTCTTTTCAAGTACAAATGTTCTCGATCCCTGGTAAAGACAAATCAGAGGGAATTTAGTACAGGAGGGTATAGATCAGAGTGACCTGCAAGGAAGGATTATGCTAAAGAATTATGCCATCCCAGTCTATTTCTACTTGTGACTACTATAGTGTTCTTCTGCTATGCTACTACTATAGTATTCTGCTTCTATAGTATTTCTACTATATCCTGACATCTGTTCCTAGATGGGCACAGAAATGCATTTGTGATTTCCTTTTTGATTTTCCCTTTTGTTGGGACACCTCAGGAAAGAACTGTGATATACCCCGAATGTCTTCTAAGCTGTTCTAGATATTCTTGATATAGACTTCAGGGTGCTTAGTCTCTGCAGACTTTCCTCTATTGGGAGAAGGAAGGAGGACATGTAGGATGGACTATCTGAAATACTATTTGCAGCAATATTGCACTTTCTGAGGGTCTGATAACAAGCACTGTAGTTTGATTTGCTAGCAAACACTTGAGAACAAGCAGTTCTGAAAGCAAAAGCAGTGCTGTGTGATTCAAGGGCTGTCCAGAAATCCTGTTAATATAGATTTAATTATACACTCTCCACAAACTTTTTTTGTAGCTGGGGGCATGTTGACTATTCTTGACTTGGTTTCCCCATCTTTCAGAAGAGTTTTCATACAGTGCTTCCTGTATGTGTTGTGAGGAAAGCAATCTCTAGATTTTTTGGGGGTACTATTAAATTCTGTGGAAAGGAAGACAGATATCAACAGGAAATCTGAGCCCTTGCTTTGGAAAGATGACTTGCAAAATCAAGGAAGAGAACGGAACATCAGAAGTCAAAAAGGAATATTGAAATTTTTAAAAAGCAAAGCTGAATCAGAACATGTTATATTTGCAGCTGCTGGGGTGTGAAACTTCTTCCACGATGTGATAACCTGCATGAATTACCTTATTGCTCATAACAAATACAGATGGACAGATATTGGGGTGAAAGGAAGGGCAGGGGCATTTGCAAACTGACAGAGAGAACCTTCCATCACAAGTGGCTTGGAAATAAATTACTCTTAATCAGCTTTTCTGCCTTTCTTTATCTTCAGGAAACCTATAGAGTTAACTCCCAGCAGAAACCAAAAATGCTTTAAAGAAATGCATGTTGGTTTATGAGAATCTGTCTCTATTTTAAGGATGTTGTCTAAAATGTTAATGTGTCTCTTTTCATCATGATTCACAAAACTTGTGGCTTTCAAATTTGTCATTTCAGCCTCCATCATGGGACTTGGATTACTCCATTCTTTGTCCCTTCTCCAATGTTATCAGTTGAGAAGTTTGTTGTTCCCAACCTACATGAAAATGACACCCGTATTCCTTGCTTGATGACCCACTTTGCTTTTGAGTCAGGATTGAGTTCCCTGCCTTTTACATGCAGCAGCACCTGTAGCAGTGCTAGATATGTCTCCCAAAGATAAGATAATTCACTCATAGCTTTTAGTCGACATTAAAAAGAAAAAGGGATGAAGAAGGTGTTTCTAAAAAATGTGTGGAAAGACAATATTGTGTTTTCACCCACAAGTGATGTTGGTATCTATGTCCACATAGTAAATCATTGAAACCAGCAGTCATATAGGCCAAGCATTAAAAATTAACTTCCGTATTTTAGGTTATGGAATAAGCAATGCAATACATTCCTTACTTTCACCCTGTAGCTACATTTCTAAAGGTTTGGTTTGCTAGATGGTAGAGAAGGGGAATTCAGTGTCCCTGCAATCTGTGCACTTTGCTGCAGTGTGAGGACTTGGGATGGGTACCCAGGAGAGGATCAGCTGCAGGACCAGCTAAGCAATGCTCATGGATGCACTGAGATAAGTTTGTTTGCTGTTGCAGCTCCCATTTGATTGTATAAGATTCAACTATGTATTTTGCTGGCATAGTCACTCCTTCAGTTGATTGGTGTTGTCATGCCATGACCCTGAGATCCCATTACTCAGAGCGGTTTTCAAAAAGAGAAAGAATGTAGAGAACTAATAATTTCATAGCCTAAAAATAAATAAAAGCAATTTCAGAAAAATAAACCAAACCCAGAATTTACTCAAATGTCATAAGTGGTGTTACATGACAGCATGACCCTTTTTACCTTCTCAGGATGCATTCAGGAAGGATTTTATCAGTGCCAATCAAACTCAGACAAAACCCCATCAATTTGTACTGATGAGCTATTGTTTATTTATATGTCATCCCTCCATCCTAAATTAGCAGAACGAATTCAGATATTGCCTCGAGTACACAATGCAAATCTTTGCTTTTCTTCTGTCCCTTCCATGTCGAGCACCACACCAACAAACAGTAATCATAAACAACCCCATTAACAGGGATTGTGTCTGGGGAATATAGGCTCCTATTCCTCTAAGCAGCCTGAGGCTGATGATTCATTTACATCCATTAAGTACTTTTCCACAAAAGAATCACTTTGAATAGACTTGATCCCAGCACTGACCTCAGCTTCATGTGGGCACTGACAGGTGAGGAGTGCCAGGAGGATGCTGTTGGACAAGTGCAGGCTGTTATTGAAGCCAACTTTACAACCCCCTTTCCCAGCACTGCCATTTCCAAGGGCTCCCCTCAAAGGATGTTATGGCAGGACAAAGGCCAAATAGTTTTAAATAGAAAAGAAAGATTGTATTTTATTCGTTTCAGACAATCCCTAGTGGATGGATTTGTGAGAAGCAGATTTGCAACTGGACAAACAGTGGTACTCTTAAACTAAACTCACTGAACTTGTGAGAACTAAGAGTCCATAAAGAAGTTCTATTTGGATTTCACTGTATTAGCAAGGGAATTTCAGGCTCCATCAGCAAAAGAGGTTGAGGGAAACAAATTTTAAAATTTGACCTAGAAATCTTGGTCCTGCTCCTTCACATCTTCTGTTTAATGGCAAAATTCACTCAGATTTTAGCAGGATAAACACCATTCCTGAATCTGGCATACATGATGTGGGGATGCTTGTGATCCACTCTGGGGCCTATGAAAACTGGGTCCATCAGCCAGTTTTATCCATTGGGGTAGATCTGAGAGGTTCTGGACATCTTGAAGCTGAATAAAGATATTTAAGCTGAGCTCATTGGAGGCAGGTTGTTAGGGTATGTTTCCATTTGGACAGGCAAATTAAACTTGTGAGTCAGCACTCACAAGTTAAATTGCAAAGGGTTTGTAGGGCTGACACAAAGAGCTGTGCAGCTCCTTGGAGAGATGTGCTGTGCTGTTATGGAAGATGATACAGGAAACAGTAGAGATTTTATGGTTTTATTGTCAAATTGAGACCAGAGCCTTATGGACTTAAAAAGTAGGAAGACACTTGGCCATCAAAAATGCTTACTAACACTTACTGCTTGTTTTAGAAAGCACTCTGAGAAATTCCCAAAGAACAGAGACATTGCCTGGGGGAAGTACTAGTTTCTGCAGGAAATGCTTTTTTTTGAACATACTCAAATGTGATGGAACAGTCACAAAACCTAAGACAAAAGTACTTTTACAATGCGTATCTTGTTAAAAGAGCCTGGTTACTGGTGGGCTGAAGATCTGGTTATCTTTATGTTGTCAGAGAGACTCCTTGGAAAATCAGTGATACTTTACAAGAAGGAGTTATATCTTCAAGGGAGAGGTTGTGTTCTGCAACTTGAGCTTGCATACAAAGTGCTGCAATGAACATGGACCTGAGTAAACTGCCTTCAAGTCATTCTGTCCTAGCATACTGATAGACTTTGTGGACACTTAGCATTTTGGATATGAAGTTTTATAAACCTCTGATGATGGTAATTTATCTCTTCACAGAATTCATTGAATCTGTGTTGTGGGTATTGCTGATCTTTTTATCTACTGTTGGAAAAGCATAAAAAATAATAGAAACTGAGACACAGTCAAAGGCCAGCCAAGGAGAAAAGCTGCCACAGAGACTGGTGGATGATTCACAGTTTTCAAATCTTTCTTCTCTGTCATAAGCATTCTGTTTCTTGGGGAAAAAAGAAGTAAAATCATTGCTGTGAAAAAAAAAAGTTTCAAGAAGGAAACAAATGTTTAGAGAGTTGACTTGGCTGGAATTTTCTCTGTACATATACTCCTGACATATCAGTGCTTCAAATTTTTATGTGTGCATGAAGGGGGGACAGGGAATAATCAAATATTAGTGAAGATGCCCCCATCTGTTTCATTATATGAGGGTGTGAAGATGCTCTTTAACTCACATAGTCCTTGCTCTTTCAGTTGCCACATGGTCTCACTGCCCAGATTTCACATTCAAACCAACTGTGAAGAATTTTATTTTCCCAGCACATGCAGGAAGAGCAGTCCCATAGTCCTATCCTTTTTGCAGAAGGCAAATATGCAACATACCCAGGTCTTTATTTAAGTATTCCTTTCATTAAGACGTGGGGACCCTTTTCCTTTATTTATGAAATAAATGCAGGTCAGCCCCTGTCACCCACATCAGATGTACTCAGTCCCTACTTGAAGAGCAAGAATGTTTTTCTCCAGTGCCCTGCCCTCCTTCTACTCTTAGTGCCCACTGGAGCAGCCAAAAACGTCCTCACCAAAAATCATCTGGCAAGGTCACCATCTGGGTACAGGAGAGGACAATGATGTGTCCTCTGTCCCAGCCATGTATCTGGAGTGCATTTGATGATGTCTGACACCAGAGGATTGGTGTGCCTCGCTGTTCTGGACATACCACATTTCACTCCTACCACGCCTGGATGCCATGGCCCAACTTACACCTGGAGTGACAACTGAGGTGCATACTCTGTCATGTGTGTGCTGGCACAAAGCATAGAAACTGCTTTGCTGATCACTTTGAGCAGGGACATCCTTTGGATGCTGGGGAGTAATGGACAGAGATGAGAAGGCAAGATGTAAACAAGATGTTGTGCTAGTGCCCAGAGACTGGAGTTATTAGGCACTGCATTGCACTGAGGCCATTTTACAACTTCTAACTCCTGAGCAAGCTGTCACAAGTCACTTGAGTGCATCTGCACTGAGCTTCACTGAGTGATAAAACAGTCAGCTGCTCTTTCTCTCCCCAGCCCAAGCTAGTGATTTAATTTATGTTTTGTCCTCGCTCTGAATCATCCTTACTTAAATCATCCCATACCAACACACACTGAAGTCCTTGCAGATCAGTAGCATTTTGGATTAAGACTGTTATGAACCCCTGATGATGCTGATTTGTCACTGTTCCCACTCATGTTGTTTTTCTGTCTTCCCCACTGCAGATCTGCGCAGGATGACAGCTGGCTTCATGGGCATGGCTGTGGCCATCATCCTCTTTGGATGGATTATCGGCGTTCTGGGGTGCTGTTGGGATCGAGGCCTTATGCAGTATGTGGCAGGGCTTCTCTTCCTCATGGGAGGTAAGGATGGTGGTGTTTGAAGAAATGCATTTTTCTTGATGTTTTCATGTTCCCTCTTTTCACATGTCCCTCCTTTTCTAAGTCACTGAAAATATGTTTTCAGAGTTGTTTTACCTGATTTGGACTTGGTTTCATTCTGAGCTCCTTCTGGTGCATATCAAGGATCACCCAGCCATAGTTACATTTAACTTCCATCCCAAAACTTGTCTGGAGTGTCTGTAACTCATGGTAGTAGAAAGGGTAATCTGAGATTTTTAGTACAGTACTCCCTTGTTGGATTTAACACTGTCACTTAGTAAGCTCAGTAATAAAAATCCAAGGATTATGCAGATGTTATTCCCACCACTATCCAATTCCACAGTGGAACACTTTGATACCTAGAAACTATGCTGAGAGTTATAATCTATTACTCATCAGCTGTTCATGTAACCTTTAGTTTATATCTCTCTTTCTTTGCTGTACCTATGAAGAGCATTTTCTGTTTTCCTTTTCCTTATATTTTTACAGATACTTTCTTGTAGACTTCTCTCTGTAAGAACAATTATCAATCCAGCAGCCTTTTCTGCCACCTGTTCCTGTTTGTACTTGCCTTTCTCCAATATGGATGAGGAGGACCATTCAATAACAAGGTCTAATCAATGCCTTGTATAAGTGGTGTGATGGTTTCCTTCCCCTGCTGGTAATTCCTTGCCTGAAGTATTTTGTGGTTGTATTTGCTTTTTTCATGCTGCATCACACTGGAGACCCACTTTCATCCTGCAGTTGGATCAGACATGCAGAGCTTTCTCCACCTTTGTACCTTCCTACTGATGCTCTCCCAATTTACAGCAGAAGTTTTGTTTATTAATCCCCAGGTACATGTCCTGACACTCTGTGCTTTTGAACTTCTTCCCATTCCTACTATACCAGCCCTCAAGGTCATCCAATATTTCCCATGTAATGTACCAGCCTTCCTTACTACAGATGCCATTCAAATTCCTATGAGCAGCAAATTTCAAGGCACAATTACTTGACATGAAGGGTGCAAGAGGCAAGTCCCAAACAGAGCCCTGGGTGAATGTCTCAAAGTGAACACCACTACTTCTGTTCTCTCTTCTTTTCTCTGCTGGTGATTTTTGTTTAGCTGGGTTTTTGCCCTCCAGGCAGATCATCACTTCAGTGCATTTTATCATCTGTTTATCTGTTCTGTGGTGTGACACAGATCAGTGTGTGACATAGAGGAAAGATTCTGTAGTCCCAGAAGAGGAGTTAAATGCTGGAGTAACAAGTATTTATGTTCTAGTGGTGTTGTGCTGGTGTCATTAGACATCAGTTCTCTCTCTGCCTACAAACACATTTGAAATCTGCTAGCACCTTGTGCAAGCACACACTGGTCTTCATGGGTATGTCTGTAAATGCTTTCTTGTGGGTGGCAAAACATTATAGGTAATGGCTTGCCAGATGAGCTTGGTGTTTCTTATTTATTTAAAAGCTTAGTTTGCACAGGGGCCATTTTGCTCTAATCTGCTCAGATATCTGTGTGGTATTTAACTTACTGCAGCCCAACATTCATATTAAAACATTAAGAGTATACTAAATAAATACAGAAAACTTACATTTATTAGAAACTAGCTATGTCTTGTTTACTATTTGGAAATTATCATTATATATGGGTTGGTTTCCAGTGCAGCTGCAGAGATTACCTTTTAACTCAAGGTTATTTGCGAGTGATTTGAAAGATGACTGATAAAGTTTCCAGGTGAAAAGAGATTCAGTTTTAACCATGTGTAGTGGAATGGATCACTCACAGCTTACAAAGCCATCTTTTGGGGTGCTCAAACAACACACATTTCAGTGGAAATGGAGCCAAGGTCACACAGCTGGGAACAGCCTCAGTCATCCCCATGGAACACTCCCTCTCAGAGAGCAGTGGCTCTGCAAAGGTCTCTGGAATCGTGGATACTGGGATCATCCAGCTGCACAGGAGCTCTCAATGCAATGCAGCTGCTAAATGTGTTATTTTTTATGGAATATGCAATGAGATAATGAGGTGGGGTTATCCCTGGGCTAAGCAAAACTATTTCTGGACATCCTAATCAGGTGTCAATGCTAAAGGAGGATGTGGAAATAATGGGAGAGGTTTGCAGAACAGCTACAAAAATGACTTGTGGTTTGAAAAACAAGAAAAAGACAGCATGCCACAAAAAGCCAATTGCTTGAAACTGTTTACCAGAAGGTTTATAATTGACTTGAACACAGAGTGGAAGTACCTATGCAATGGGAAGCCATCTGATAGGAGCATGCTCTTTGTATAGACAAAATAATAACCAGATCCAGCAGTTGGAACATGAAACTAATTGAAATGAGAAGCACCAGATTATTTTATCTGCCAAATTCTGTCAAGATGTGTAATATTATAAATAAAGATGCGCTGGGAGGAGATCAAACTTATTTTCTGCTTCAGTGCAGACACGTGGATCAGTATTACCCAAAGGTTACCCTCTTTCTTGTTTTGCACAAGTCAATAGCAACTGCTATACTGATTTCTTTTAACAGCAAATGGGCATAAAGTAACATCTACAAACTGAAGCAGTCAGTTAATAAAATACACAACTAGAGCCATCTAGTCTAAAAGTCAGTAGCTATCAATGTTTTCAGACTGTGTCATGTGTTACAGTCATTCCTTTTACAGCCAATGAGTCTTTTAATTTAAACTTTTTTATTGCTGAATGGTGTTTGAATACAAAACTGTTGCTTCTGTCACGCCATAAGTGCTGTCAACATAGTACTGTGCTGTTCCTTAAAATGCATGGAGACAGAGTGCCTCTTAGTTTTGCCTTTTTCTCAAGTCCCATAATGGGAAAACTGCTTTGGAAGGTTTCTGCCATCTGACCTCATTGCAGCTGAGAGGAGACTGTGTTCAATTGGTGGCCATAGAATCAGAATGAAATCTAATCTTCCCTTCCATTTTCAACACCACTTGTCTTAGCTATGTTTTTATTTCTAGATAAATAGCTCTTTTGCATGGGGTTTGTCCCTTATTTCCCATAATTCTTTGAACAGGAAATCTCAACAGAGCACTGAGAAGAGCGCTATAATAATCTAATAAGACCAGATGTGGTTTGCCTGGACTTCTGGTTCTTTATTATATTTACCAAACAGTCCTCTTGCTAGCCCATGTGGCAGTGCCTCATAAGGACTTGCTTTACTTTGCTTGATCTAATTTCTCAAGCAAATTGCTGAAACAAGTCATTTATGAAATGCAGGCCATTATTTGGTTTTTAGCTCATCCAGAATCCAGGACATGTAAACTATGATTTAGAGTCTGTTTTACACTGCTATTCTGCATGTTTTGTAACAAGCTAAAAATTATTAATAATTCATCTCTTCTGTTTATTCCAAATGTATCTGTATCAACAGCAATCACAGATCCCTTATGGCTTCCACAGCTCATTTTTAGCAAAAATAATTTTTGGTATTTATTGTACAATTTATACTTGAATTCCTTATCTTGAACTACAGTGTTTGCCTGACCACAGTAGGATTTTTTTTTCAGTCCCTCATCATCTACAGAGCCAGATGGATACTGTAAATTATGTTTAGCTTTTTTTAATCTCACTTTGCATTATGGTACTGTTGCACAGCCTCCTTTACCCAGAATTACACTAATGTTACATTCCTGTATTGTCAGTATCATTTTACCCTGCAAGGTGGGAGAGTTCCCCTTTTTGATAGTTTCTTCATTTGGAATTGTGCTCTTAAATTTCACTGTGATTAGTTCATTTTATTCATTTTACTTGAGACTGTTTAATTCTATTACAGAAGTGGGTCACACTCAAATTATACATGACTCCAAGCACATACTCTTGCAGGTTCTTGTGTTTTCTCTTCATGCAAATTACCAAAAATCTGTGCACAAGTAAAAGCTCCAGCCAGTAATTTTGTAATTTTATAATAATTTCTGGAACCTTAGGAGCATCTGTAACACTACTTCCAAATGTCAGAGTCCTGTGGCAAATGCGATGCTTTCATGCTCATAAAGTACCTAGTCTAACAGGAATCCAGTTAAACATCTGCCTGAGGAAATTCACGTGGGATATTTTATACGTTGTGTTTTGACCAAAGCAAATTTATTTGCATCAAAACTATGCTTTTGCATTTTCAAGTCTAGAGGTGGCCACCTCATCAGTTCCCGGGAAGATCACATTTTCTGGCTTTGAGCAGTTCTTTTGAATGTATTCAAATCCTTGACTTGTTTGGGTTTATTATCATGGCAAACCTGCCAATTCTTTTGGTTGGTGTTTTCACTCCCTCAACATCTAATTTAGCCAATATTGTCAAGGTCAAATGTCAGTTTTAGTTCCAGCTCCAAAGAGCTGTGATGCTATGAACTGGCACACTGGTAACTCTACCAAGGCAAATTCCATTGTCTCAGGAATCCCTTCTTTCAGTTCTCCATAAAGTTGTTTGTGAATATTTCCTGTATCATGATCAGTGAACAAGCTGATCCATCTAACCCCAGGTTTTTCTACCTGCTCTCCAGCACATTCATCCACAGGATTTTCTTGTTTCAGCATCTCAGATTCTGCTAGGTTTGCAGTCATGCAAACCCAACCTCACCACATCTTCTGTTACTGTACTTGTTTTATAAAGTAATCTTTTAAAGACAATCTTTGATAGCCCGATGTTTTCCCAGGTCAGCTGATTTCAGTCAGCTGTTTTGAAATATTGTATGGCTTGCTTTATTTCTAATTTGAGGGCAGGGCTGACTTCTTACCGAAATACTTCAAAGCCCTTTTCCTCCTCATCAGTGCCTGCTGTGGGGAAAGTGGGGTGGCTGCCTCCTGGTGGCATGATCCAGTGTTTTGGCAGTAATTTCATCCTCCCCCTCCCTAACTTGTGCACCTTCCTGCTGAACTGCTGTCTGTTGTCCCAGCGGGAACTACAAAATGGCACTTCCAATATCTGGTACTCGTTTCAGCACACAATTATCCCTGGCCAAAGCTATATCACTTGCCTTTGTAAGTGTATTAAAAGACTGACAAAGGGTGATGTTTTATCACCCTTAACGAGCTCTGTCCGTCAGCTGCACATCCATGTATTTTCCTTTTGTAAGTCTGTAATTTGTACTGAAAACACACTTCAGTGAAATAGTTAGGGGTTTTACTGCATGCCTAACAAGGCAGCCCTTCAGGGAGAGACTTCTGCGTTGCTTATTTTGTTCCAAATTTACTGCAAATGAATGTAATAAATCATCTCTGCACTTGTTTACTTTTACCTGTTCTCTTATCAGGTGTCTACCAGTTTTATCTTGTGACATGCACTTTAGGGTGGCTTTATTGTTTTTTCCCCATTTGCTACCAATTTCCTTAGAGAAGCATGTAATTTTACTAGTCTTGCAAATATTCATTATTCTTTACAAAGTCAAGTGAGTTTCTTGCTGTAACCTTGCTTTGAGACAATTAGAAATTTTACCATTAATAATTCAGTCTCTAATTAGTCTACTTGGAAATTATTCCAGCTGTTAAATGCCCTCATATGTGATTTGGCTTCACAATGCAGATCTGTAATAAAATGATCTGGAGTCTCATACAGCAGCTCATTTCTTGTTTTTGCCTAGTGATATTTTTGCCTGAGGTACTGGGCTTGGAGCTTCACTTGGGAGTCTGAAACTTCCTTTTCTAGTGGCACTGAAAGGCCTGGAAGTCATGCTGTACACATATAGTATTAGTATGGAGTTCTTCTGGCCTGAGTTTTTGTTCTAGCATTTGCTTTCAAAAAAATCAGGAATTTCTTTCATCCTCTCCTCCCTCGCCATCAGTGATGATCTGCCAGTCTGAGGGTTTCAAATGCCATTTGCCAGTTCCACTTTTGCCACTGATTTGGGTTTCTTCTGACACCCCCTAAGAGTGCTGCAGGGACATTACTCTCTGCAGCCCATTCATACTCAGAGGACCTAGGTCAGGGTTAGAAAAGCTTCAAATCCTTCCCACAGCAGAGGTGATCACCTGTTCATTCCGGTGCTGGCTGCTGCAGTAAAGATAAGCAGGCAGGAAAGATGTGTGAGAGGGAATAAAAAATTATGTTATACAGGTGTGTTGGCATAAAGTAATGTTTTATTTTAGATATGAAGAGAGAATGTTTTTTAAAGAAATAAAGAAAAACCCACTTATGTATGTTATGAGTGTGTTCTTTTTTTTAATTTTAAACTAGGAAGAAATAGCTTTTAATAAGTAATTTCCAGCCTTCTCAGAAATACTTGCAAAATATTCCTTTCCTCAGTCCAGGGGTAAAGAAACAAAATGCTTTATTATCCTCACAGACAGAGGATGGACCAACCATTTAGACTGGGTCACCTTCTTGTGCCCCAGCTGTGCCACGCTTCTTGCGGGGCTGTTGCAAGGTGCCAGCAGGGATGAGGACACACCCAGGGCTCTGTGCCAGTGCCATCAGCTGTCACAGCACGACTCGCTGTGCCCAGGAACTGATGGCCAGGTGGGGATGCCAATCCCATCAGAAAGTGGGGCTTCAAAACAGGGCTTGGGAGCCCGTGCAGCGCTGCTGTCGGTGTAGCTGTGCTGCACACATCTGTATCCGCTTTAACACCAACCTCCACAGAGAGCCTTGTCTTCCAAACCCCCGAGCCTCTGTGCTGTGCTTCCTCTGCCTGTGCTGTGCATATGTTAGGAGATGACAGTGGAGGCATCTGTGTGTTTGCAACCATGGATTGTTACCAGCTGTTGAGTCATTTGAGTTTCAAATTTAACTCACTGTACTTTGAAAATAGCACGTAACGGTAGAAAATAAGAGCATTTATTCTACGCAACTGTGGTCCTGCTGTCTCAAAAGAATCGTTCCACTGCTGAATAATTTAACAAAAATGGAGCAATTTAATGTAGCAGGTGTAAGGCAAAGCTCTGTGACTGACATCTCCTAGGCAGTTATGAAGTACCTTCATAGTAGCTGCCAAGAAGAAGCAAAGAGAAAGATAAAGGGACAAAGTAAGAGCCATTCTTTGGAATTCATTGGGAAATATGATATGTCCCACAGGGCACCTAGGACTTCTATTTTTCATTAATAATCAAGGTCTCTACCCATTCTTCAGAATGTTTACTTGTGGTGACAAGATCAATCACAACACTGAATATGGAAGGTACTTCCTGTGATCATGTATATTTTTTTCATTTATACAACATTATTCTTTGAAAGTTCAGTTTCTTGTGCTTTTTCCAAAAAAAGGAATGGTTTTAGAAAGTTTACATCAATTATTTTTTTTCTATGTAAAGGCAAGTATAAATGCACATGTGTGTGCACAAATGTATGCAGACAGATCTTAAACAGCAGCATGTGATCTTTAGAAAAACCAAGATCTGCAGTAAGTTACTGGAATGTGAACTCTGAAGCTTGGGATAAATGCAGTTTTCACAAAGGCATAATACCTTTGGCCACTTTGAAGAGTATTTATAATTCAAAACAAGTTGGAAGACTGGAAAAAACTGAGATACCAATCATGTTTTATTCCTGTGGGTGGTACTAAATTAATGATGTCTGCAGAGGAGCTTAAAAATTTGGCAAAACTCCCTATAAACCACTGTGAGAACTTATTTATGTGGATTGACCTCCAGATGGAGACACAGGTTGGTTTGTATCAAGAGGTGCCATAAATGGGTTATGAAAGTCTTTGAGACCAGCCTCAGCACAACAAAATTATTCCCCCCTCTGCCATGCATCCCTCACCACACACATGAGCACTCTGGCTCCTACCTGTGCTTTTGGTTAAATTTTGCATTATGCGCTAAAGTGATTTAAGGCTTTGAGTTGGAACAAGCTTGAGTTAATGTACAGCATTAATAGGCTTGAAATGTTTAAACCTCTCAAAGGCTTTTGATTGTTTAAAACCCTCAAACACATGACAAGGGTGTTGTGGAAAGCAAAAAAGTAGCTGATGAGGGTCTCTTTGGACCTGTGAGGAGAAGCAGAGCTCAGAGCAGTCACACAGGCTTTATGCCCATCAGGCAGTAATGTAACAAGGCCAAGAGCATTCATATTCAGGAAATAAGAGTCAACCTGTTTCTAAAAATGTCTTTTTTTGCTTTTAAGGATTTGTCCCTCTTTATGGGGAGCAGCCAAGGAAATTTGGGTTCTTAACTGCAGAGAAGACAGGCTCAGGGGAGACTTTATTCTTCTTTACAACTACCTGACAGGAAATTGTAGCTATGAAGGGATTGATCTCTTCTCCAAGTAACAAGTCATAGAACAAGAGGAAATGGCCCCATATTGTACCAGGGAAGCTTGAGATTGGATAATAGGAAAAACCTCTGCACCAAAAGGGTGTTCAAACATTGGAACAGGCTGCCCAGAGAAGGGTTCACCATCCCTGGAAGCATTCAAGAGTTGTGTAGGTGTGGCACTTTTGAACATGGTTTAGTGGTGGACTTGGCAGTGCTGAATTCCAATGGGTTAATGGTTGGACTTGATGATCTTAGAGATTTTTCCAACCTAGGCAATCCTATGATTCCTTTAAAACATCTCCCTGCACAGTTTGTGGTGTGTCTCACAGACCTGCTTCAAGGTCATGTTCCTTGGTCCTATTTTAGGCCAGGTTTCACTAGATTTTTTTTTTTTTTTCCCAGTACCTCAGGAATATATCTGATTCTCTAGGTGAATACTGGCACACCTGGCATTAAAATGTTGAGACCTGAGGTAACATCTCCATAAGAAAACAAGGGTGGGATATAGATGTGTTTTTTGCAAGTCAGTAACACAACTGTACTGCAGAGTGTAGTCATTTAGAAGTATTGTTCTGTGGGGCTTTTTTTCCCCTGGAAGGAAAGGCTCAACAAGAGAATTCATTGTCAACTCCATAGCATTTGATCTCCATGGAAACATTATCAGCTGACTTCAAAGTCAACCTTCAAATGTGTTGTGGGTTGTTTTGGGTTTTTTTTTTTTTTTTTTTTTTTTTTTTTTTCCCCTGTGTCTCATTTCTGATGCTCCTAGATGTGCACTTGCAGGCTGTGGGGGAAGAAATACCAACACAGTTTCATCAGCTTTGTACATGATCACAGGAGAGCACTGGCACTTAGGAGGAGAGAAAAAGCTTCTTTAATGAGGTGCAGAGATCTTATAGTCTGGAGCAAAAGACAGGGCAAGTAGTGTATACACACCTCTAAACTCATTGTTTTCCTGTCCTAACTCAAATCTGTCTCCCTGAACTTGGTGTGCAGTAAATTAAGGAGTCAGCTCTGTCTGGCTTTTCAGCGGGAAGAACTGTTCATATTGCTCTGTGTGTTCATTTTAAGTCAGCTATACTGACTTGTAATTTCTCCCTCACCAGGATGGGAGGTACTGGCAGAAGCATCAGTACCTTTTAAAGTTACGAGAACAGACAACTTAGTGTAGTGCGTGAAGGGCATGCAATCAAGTTCCTTCTCAGGGATGTCAGTAGGTCTTCGAGGGGCTGACAGAAAGTAAAATAAAGTAGAAATAAAGCAGAAGAGACAGATTTTGTAGAAATAAAAAAGACTTTCCCACCCACAGCCCTGGAAAACAAATTCTGTGTGTTTTAAAATTCAGTGGTTGTCCTATATCCTTTAATGATGTCACTAGGTCTTTGATCTGTTGCTGGCTTCTAAATTCCAATGGCAAGATGCACCAAAGCCAAAGGAAGACAAGGAAAACAAAACTGGCATTTATTATTTGGTTGGTCTTTTTAAAAGGAAATTTTGCTGAGTTGTTTGCATGCCTGACATAAAAGAGGAAAGATTGCACATGCAACAGAAGGAAGATTAATACTGGCATAATTTGCTAGACAGAAATAAAAACCTTACAGAGGGAATGGGGAGGAAATTTCTGTGTGTGGCAGATCTTTTTGTTAAAAGCAGAGGCTGAAGCAAGATTTAAATCACTTTCTTGTCTCCTCAGGTTGTCAGCTCAGAAACAACATTCCCCTTGGGCAAAACACTGCCACACTCACTTGGTCTACTCTGCTTGAACAGAGTCCAACTGGACACTAGAAACTGCATTTTAAAAGCAACTGGAAAAAACTATAAATGAGTAGGGCCTTCCTCATTTCTGCCCAACCTGTCTCTTCCAGGGCATACAGAGATCAGTCATACCAATGCAGTTGTGTGGGCTACAGCAGATGAGCAGGTATTTCCTCTGCAACAGGAAAGGAGATTTCAGCATGATCCTTTAGGACTGTACAGTGTCAGTCTAGCTTGTTGCTTGCAAGCATTTATGTGGATGATGTAAACTTCATAGGGGTGCCTTGCACTAAGTGGTTTTTGTTGACCAGACAAAACTGCATCTTATTTTGATTTCTGACTATTCTCTCTCAGTAACTGTGTCAGCACATATGAAAAGGATTTTCTGTTCCTAACAAGTCAACTCAGGGAAACAGCAATAATGCCCAGAGACTTTTGCAGTAAAGATCCTGAAAGTTGTACAAGCAGAGTCCTTTGGTCACTCGACAAAAATGAATGGATAGGCTTTTCTCCAGCACCTAAAGGGGAAAATAACCAAATCAGGTAACCACCACCATCACCCCAAGCTCCCTATGGCTTCTTTAGTACTGCCTTCAGCAAAAAGAAGGATTTAAAAGTAATGTAACTAACTATCCTTTTAGACCTGAAAGTATTCCCTCTAGAAGTATTTATAGTGGCACACAGTAGGCAATATGGAAGAAGGCTACATTGAATTTACTTGTGTTGTACCTGTTCTCCAGTCTCACTTGTCTTGAAGAACATCTATCAGTAGACTTTTCAGCAATTTAGTATTTCCTGCACAAGAAAGATTACATGAATCCTCTGATGCTCCTTCTGAGAGTTGTCCAATCTTTTGACTGGAAGAAAATGGTCTTACATACTTAGAGGTGTAATGAGCTCATTACTAAAAGACCAGATGCAATGTGATGCACAGATTCCTCATGCTACAGAACATATCCTGTGACAAAGCAAACCCAACCTGACTCCACAAGTTTCCCTTTAGCTCTGACAAATGCCTAGGGTGGGAAGCACCTGCCTAAGGTACAGCTTGATACTAAACTTATCTGTCATCATCTGAGGCAAACCTGAGGTGTGATGGAGTCACTTGAGTTTGTTCAGACCTGCCTCTTTCTATTTAATCTTTTGGCCTCTGCCTGGATCATGCTGTGAGCTCCACACTGCAGAGGATGAAAGAACCTGCCAGAAGTCTCTGTATGTTGCCAAGCATGGTGCTTGCTAGCACACGGATGGGATAATTTTTCTTACTTTGGATTAGAATTTTTCTTCATTTTGACACTGAGGTCCTTTTCTTACTTTCTGCTCCAGTAAAATTGGAATAATATCACAGTGCTACAACTGGCACAATTTTTGCTGTCTCCTGTGTTGTGGCTGCAAGTTCATGACCTGTTACGTTTGCTTAATGGCTGTAGTCAACCCACTATTATTGCTAGGTTATTTTGGTTGGGTCATAGGAATCACCATTGCTAAAGTACTCAGAAGTTTATTCACTCAGGCTTTGATCTGAAAGTTTTCTTCTCTGCCTAGTCCATCAAACCTTTGTGCCTTTAGCTAAGTAGTGTTGCTTTTGCCTTATGTGCCAACTCACAGTTTCAGAGAGTGCTTGCTCATCGCTGTAGCTCACTGGCTGTGGCTGTGCACAGCATGGGTGTCCACTCCCTGTGCAGTCCCATGCCCCAAGGGATACGGTCATGGAAATGTCACCATGTGCAAATCTGCAGTGTGAAATATGGACTGACACTTGGATCAGCAGGGCAAACTGGAGTTCAGCCCTCAGCTGCTGTAGCATTGCTCCTATATACAAGATACTGATTTACACAAGCCTAAGCATGGTCCCCATTAAGCATTTGAGGTTGTGGCTGAAGACACATAATCCTCTGGTGCCATAAGACATTGCAGCTTGTGCAGCAGCAGTCCCTAGACAGGCACACAGCGGAGGTGACACGCAGCAGGAGCAAAGCTCTGGCGTTCGCTGGGCACCTCTGGCACCTTGTGAGACAGGAGGCCAAAGGCCAAATGCAAACCACATTCTGAGAGTGGCTAAATGCAATATCATGGCAGACCCTGCAGTTTATCTGGTCTATGGTATAAGACAAAAATGCATTAAGTCCCAACCCAGGTGGGGATGTAATCTCACAAGGACACCGCACTAAATCTCCATCACCCAGTCAGATTTATCCTTCCATCTCCGCTTTTTTCATAAGGGCAATTTTCCAGTAACCCCCTTGCTATTCTGCAGCCTATTGGTGATGCTGCAAGCTGCTTCTGCTGGAACAGTACATAATTAAGCAATAATTTATATTCTATGCGTGTATGCACAGAGCAATAAAGTGTTCTCAAGAGCTGCGTGCTGCTGAGGGGTTTAATCTGTGCACAGAAGGAGTGTACTGCAAAGCTGCTCCCTCCCTCCAAAAAGCTTTTGTCCTCACTGTACTGGGAGGGAATTCAGTGTATTCTTTAATAATTTCATTTGATTGGGATATAATTTAAATAGTTAATGCTACACACTGCACTTTAGGATCAGGCCTAATTTTATTTGTTTGTTTGATGTACCTTGAAAATAATAAAAGCTAGTAGGGCAGAGAGAAAGTAAAGATAATGTTTCACTTGTGAGATTTTTTTTCTCCCATAGCCCTATAATAAAATAAAGTGATGATAATTAAGTAAACAACACTCCTTCCAAAGACATTAGTGGCCACAAGAAGCTACTAGAAATACTTTAAAAGGCAGATTTACATTTATTTGAAAACTGCATGGTTTCAAAGGACATCTTAAAATCCATACCTTTGCAGTTCTCTTTTTATCTACCAATTTTTAAGTAATACTTGACATTTCTATATGCTTTCAAAAATAACAGAAGGTGAGAAGAATCAGTTTTTGGGGTTGTTTACTTTGTACATCTGACAACACAGTCTGTGAGTCATTTCTATCTGTTGTGAGGGGAAGGGAGAGAACGAACATCATTCTGTCAGATGCGAAGCAAACCATTTCCAAATAATGAGACAAATGATCTGTAGGAGGAGGGTCTCAGAGATGGGCTTGGTGCCCAGATCATTTTAATTACGGCTTTTTGGATTTCCCATGCTTTCAAATTGGTGATGTCTCCTTCAGGTTCTAGTCAGATACACCTCTCTAATAATAAGGATGAGAATGTTTAGATGAAGCTCCTGACAACAGGGTCTGTTTATGCACTAGCACCACAAAGGTTCCTCTTCATTTGCAGTGCATTTAAGAAAGGTACCAGTTCTTGTTTTAGAACACCATGGACCTTGGAAAATCCCTCAAGGTCTATCACCCTAGAAGTCGAGCCAAATCTATGGGTGAAGGATGTGGCTTCTGACATGGTTCATGGGGATATTAGCATCAGGGAAAATTCAAACAGATTTGTTATGGATGATTTGAGCCTGTTTGTGTTTAAATCACAAGCAGTTTTGGTCTCACCTGGAGGAGACGTTTAAAAACTGTGGAGGCATTGCAGACCCTCACACAGCTGGGCTGATTGGAAAGAAAGGGACATTTACAAAAAAGAAAAAATTAATTCCTTGCAGCAGAGGCCCATAGCAGTGCTTGATATAATCATGCTTGAAAACAGCTACAGCAAAGGGATCTGACTCATAATCCACATGGAATTAGGCTTTGACCAATACTGACATTACCTTTCCCTGCCATCCCTCTTAAGACCACATCTGCCCCTGCAGCAAGCATGGCAGGACGTCAATCTTATATAGCAAATAAATTCATCTCTGTCCTAAAAGACCTTCAAATCTAAATGAAAGTTATGTTCAGTGTAGTTTTTAATATTGTTCTGTAATATATAAGAAAAACAGGCTCAAGATAACCAAGAGTTATTTAATAGCTCAGGTTCTCAAAACACTGATGATCATCAGCCCATTATTAGGACAGGCACTGTCAGAACCAGGCCAAGATGAAAGGAGGCTACCTGACAAGGAGTCAGGATGAAGCTTTGACTACATGTCAAACAGCAGTTCCTGTGGCACAGACACAGCTTTACGTGAAATTTCGTCTCTCACTTGATTGAAACATTTTGCAGTGAAACATGAATTACCTGTCAAAAATCCCACTGTTGCTGTGTCTCATTCATTAGGTTTCACTTAGGAGGATAATGTGTAAATCCCAGCACAAAGAACTTTGAGAGTTCTGCTCCCCCAGCTGCTGAAGGATGTGGCCTTTATCTCCCTGTGCAGCTCATGTACCAGCGAGCTCTTATTGACACCTGTCATTCACATTTTGTGCCAGGGCCATGGCTGAACTACCAGCCTTCTGGTCTGATCATCTGCTTGCGGTGAGTGTTTTTCACAAAATAAAATTAAAGTTTGTATCAGTGCAGTTTCCAGGGGATATGGGGCAAGAGTGCACATGTAGAAGGATACCTCACTGACAGCAAAAACTTGGGAGGAAACTGCAGAAGTCAAACTCCTCAGTTTGCAGCAAGAAGTCAAACTCCTCAGTTTGATGTCTGGGGAGAAAAAGGAGCATAGGGTTGGGAACAGTCGTGACTTCCTGCAGTCCTGCTGCCTCTGAAGCACTGTGTCTGTAGTGCACAGTGTCATGGGCATGAGCAACAGCCCCCCTCCTCCTGCCACCTCAGCTCCATGTCTTACTTGGACTAGCAGAGGCTTAATTTCCACAGATAAGCTCAGGTTCTGCATCTCTTTTTCTCATTACTCTTTCACTACAATGGCCAACAACTGTGCCATTTGTAAGGATGATCTTTTGTGTTGTGATTGCCAGTTCGTGAGGAAAAGCTACTAAACAGTCATGAGGTAGGAACCTTACTTGATTTTCATCAGTAGCCTTCCTGGTGAGAGGCCAGATTAACTATAAGCAGGAACTTCCTTGCTTGGCTGAACGCAAGCAACACATAGGACTCATAAAATGGCCATAAAGATTTTTCTAGATGGCATAAAATGGTATTTTTGTGTCTGCAATGAACAGCACTAGAGAGACAGATAAGTCTGTGTTGTACAAGACATCCTGCAGAAGCACTGGGGGGTGACAGGCTGAGGACTGTGCTCTGCACTCTGTGACATTGTGGATGGCAGTCTTTATTTGTCATCATGGGTTAGCACATTTTCCAGAAAGGGGCCAGGCTTTTTTAAGAGAAGTCTCATGCTTGTGATTTGCTTAGTTCTCTAGTGTTGTTACTTGCTTCTCTTTGTTGTTCCTTTGTTAAGGGGCAGAATACCCTCAGCAAGGTGGAGAGCCAATATATTGGGCCCTGCTCAAATACAAAGAGGAAGCAACACTCATTGCACTGAAGAGCTTGTGAACAAAACAGCCAAGACAAAATGTGAAAGCACGGGGATCATTTGAAATCCAAAGTTATTTCCTTCCCTTTCATACTTAGCAAATGCAGCTTTAGTCTGGCCACACAGATTTTCCCACCCACCTCTCTTAACAATCTTATATTTTGAAAGAACAGAAATTACCATGTTCCTACTAGCAAAGAAAGGCCTTCCCTGTCATTTTTCTAACCACAACCATTTGAAATGAGCCACAGAGCTCAGTTCAGAGTAAAGTGCCTCTGAGGATCCTTGTGTGATCCCACAATGTTCTAGTCATTCTGACATGGAACACAGGGAACAACCACATTCTTGTCAAACATCTTCATATTACTGAATAACCTAAGTAACACAGTAAAACATGGAAAGGACATGTGGTTTCTAATTAAACAACCTGATTTTTGACTAATGAATTTTGGGATGGAGATCTTCCCATTTATCCTACTCTGTGCATTGAAGTAGTATAGGACAATTCCAGAGCCTGGGATCTCACGAGGCTCTTGCAAGAATCCAGATCACTGATTGCAGACTGCTGGGGTGCTGGTAGGAGGCAAGAAGGCTATTTTGAATGAAATAGGCATAGTACCTACTTCAGTAGCTCACTGGTCCTCGCTGGTAGCCATAATATGAGAATTTATGAATATCCTGGGCAGCTGTACATGGCATTAGGGGAAGCACCTGACCTTTACAGCAGAGACTATTTACAAGTGACATTCCAAAATACAGTGGAGAAAAGGCCATACAAACAGGCAAAGCAGTGATCAGAAGAGGGAACAGAGACCGAACAATAACAGTGACCTCACTGCAGGTCCATGATAGAGATTTGCCTGTATATTTAATGCCTATGTGATGTTCCTGTTAAATAAAGAAGGTGGGTATAGCGCAAAGTCCACACATTTTGGTGATGGGTGTATGTTTCTGCAAATGCTCCCAGTTTCTCAACCAAATTCCATGGCACTTCACCAAATAATCTTATATCTGTGTTCCCAGTGGGAGTGTCAAATTCATTTATTCAATGCAACTGCAACTAAAAAGAGCAAAGCAGCAGAGAAACAACAGCAAAATTGTTGCAGAAGAGAAGCAGAGCCGGGACAGGAAGGAGTAGAAGGAAGCAAGGGTGCCTATTAAGCAGAAGACAGGAAAGACACTGAAACTAGGCAGATTGTGACTACTTTGGAAGATTATGCTGGTTTAGGGATGGGACCAGGAAAAAGAGGACATTCCTCACCAGCAGCTGTAAGTGAATAGATGCAGGACATGCTGTGCAGGTAGCACATGTCACATGTTACTGATCCATGCAGGAACAGAGGAAGACACACAGGACTGACTGTGTGTGTCCTGTAGCACGAGTCCTGTAGGCTGCCTTGTGTGCCCAGGGCTCTCCAAGCAATTTAGAGAGTCCCACAAAAGGAGGAATTAGAGAAGAAAAATAAAGTACCAACTTCATGCTGACGTGAGTTGTTATCTCTTGTGGCAGGTGTGTAGCATCTGTATCTATCAATTATTTGGCGTGTGGGTGGCAATTGTGACATTTCAGGAGCTCAGAGTTTAGCTTTGATGAAACTGGAGGCCAAAGATCAAAATTAGACTCATCTGGGTGGGATAAAGTTCACCTTCATCTGATATGAGTATTTTCCGTAACACCACCTGACAGAGTTAGGAAGTTTGTCCTCACTGTGTTCTCAGGAAGAAATAAGAAATGAAATATTGCTGCAGAGATGGAAAACAAGAAGAGGATATTTTGAAGATTTCAGCAACGTGGCAGAGGGCATCTAGATTGAAACTGGAGTCATGCAGAGGGCAGAATCTGAGTTTTGTGAAGGATTTTAATATTTTTTTAGCGATTTTAAAAGGAAACTGTATAATGAAAAATTCTGTATTTTGATATAAGAAAAGCATGAAGAAAATCTCCCACGTAAGTTCAAATGTACATTTCAACAGAGCCAGAATATGACAAGTATATTGTAATATTCTATAAAGTCTATCACTGAAAAATTGGAATGAAACAAAAAATTCAAGGTTATTTTTCCTTCCAAAAATGTCAAAACAAGATTATTCACTCTGTATTTACTCTGTAAAGCAAAGTTTCAGAAAAATCAATGGTTCCATGGAGCATTCTGGTTCCCAAGGGAGTGCTCATAATGAAAAAGTGTTCCTGTTGAAGTTTCTCCATACAGCTCTGTCAGCAGCAGATCAATATTCAAGGCTCTGGTGGCACTCAGTGCTTTCTCCCTGAAGCCTCCAGACTAAGCCGCTCTCTATACAAACATCTTACCTTAGGCACTTCCTTACTGCTTGAACCAACACTTCTCAGGCAGCTTGGAAAAGGGTTTGTCTATCACTCTTCTAACTTCTCTTTCTTTTTTTCCTCCCTCCTTCTCCCCTTCCCACTCTCCTCCAGGAACCTTCTGCATCATTTCACTGTGCACGTGTGTGGCTGGAATCAACTTTGAGCTCTCCCGCTACCCCCGCTACCTGTACGGACTTCCCGACGACATCAGCCATGGCTATGGCTGGTCCATGTTCTGTGCGTGGGGGGGCCTGGGCCTCACTCTGATCTCTGGCTTCTTCTGCACTCTGGCCCCTTCTGTCCAACCTGTCCCCAGGACCAACTGCCCCAAATCTAGACCTGAGAATGGGACAGTGTGCTAAAACAAATAGCAAACAAACACTCACACACACAAAGACATATATATATAGATATATATGCCTAGGTATGCCTATACATGCATATATATGTATATATAATTATATATATAAAAAATCTCAAATTAATGCCAGTGCCAAGGTAGAGCTGAGTCCAACATGGCACTCACATCTCCACTGGACTCTGTGTTGCTTCATTCTTTCTCACAGTGATGGGAAAGCTTTTCTCTCACATGGCTCTTCCATCCAACTCTTAACTTCAGCATCATAACTTAGAGGTCAAATGAACCTACAGTTGCACCTACCCACTGCCATTTGGGAGGGGGAACAGGGGATCCATGTGGGGAATCTGGAACCAGAATCTGTACAGGACATGGTCGGGGCAGAGGTGTGTGGGGGATGACAAAAAAAGTGTGTTCACTGCAGCCAGAAGTGAAAATGTATGTTCACTGCAGCCAGAAGGGAAAATGTAAACAGCAAGCAAATGAAGCATTTGAGCCACTTCAACAACATACCTCCTAAAGGCCATTATCAGAAACCCACCCACGTCCTTTTTATTTCTTAAAACAAAATGACCGAAGTCGTGTCATTGGTTTTGTTGGGTTTTTTCCTCCTTAAAATGCAGAAAACAAAATGGACAGAATGTGTGAGGAAAAGTAGAAAAGCATTTTCTCTTTGCCTGCCAAACTTTAGAGAGAAGCAAACAAGTGAAAATAATAATAATTAATAATAATATAAAACATCTAAGAAAATAAAACCAGAAAACAATAAAAATCTCCAAGAGGACATCTCAGCGGACTTTCCAACAATGTGGTTTTAATCTTCCAGCTGCCTTACATCCAGGCTTACAACTGAGGCTGAACTGCTAATGTAAATGCAGCAGAAGGCCTTTTGAAAATGCTGTGATACATGTGTGTATAACTTTTTCTTCCCTCTTTATTTATTTTTTTTAACAAAACGAAAAATTTAAAACATTGCAATGTGATTATCCACCAAACCATCCATGCTATGTTTGTGGCCCGAGACTGAGGCACTGCAACGGCAGAAGCATGAGGAAAGCCGTCAGATCTGAGACAGTGCATCTTCTCTGGTGGATTTCAGCAGGTTTTCTTTTTCATGGAGCTTCTGAGAGTTCAGGATGGTGGATCCAAGGGAAGACTGACCAAGGAGAAGGGAGGTGGCGGGAGGCCTGGTAGTGTTCTTCCCAGGGATTTGATGGAATGGGCTTTCATCAAGTTTCCGGTTTGGATGTTTGAGACAACTGAGCAAAAGCCATTGTGAAGGAGAAAAAGGGAGCTAATTTCTGTAGAAGAGAAGTAAGAGATGCGTCTCATTGTGTTCATGTATGCCAAATAAGACCTTCCCACATCTTGTATTTGGAAACTGCCCGGATTCAATGGACATCTCCTCTCTCCATCTGGGAGAACTGTGTACAGATGGATGTGAAAGGGTCAGATGCAGAGAACAGAGCTCCATTTCCCATGAGCTTAAGCATTGTATGATGTAACTGTGAATCTGCAAATGGAACTCTCTCTCTTTTTTTGGTCTTTCTCTTTTTCCTGCTACTCCTCTTCCTGTTGTCTCCTTTTGCCTTCCCTCTGCTCTTCCCATCATTCAGGTCATAGGTCCCAGAAGAGCTAAACAAACGGCTAAGTCTGGAGAGAGAGGTGAAGGCCATTAGAGGAAGAAAAGCATTTTGGCTGTGAGGACAGTGGGTTCTGCAGGATACCAGTGGCTGAGGGGAAGGTGGGAAGAAGGGCCAAGGGTGTAGCCAAAGGGACTCTGAAGGAGGATGACTGAATTGTCATGTACAAAAGTGAGGGCACCAATGACAAATATGCAGGCAAAAGGAAACAGGGCAAAGAAAAAAAGTCTCCCCAAAACCAATCCAACCCAACATGCTCTTAATTCAGGGATAGTACCAGCAATCCTTTCTTACATGATAGCTGCATGTTATCAGTCCTCATTAGTCAATAAAAAGTAATCCTCTCCATCTAAAATATCTCATCTGGAGAAGGAGCCTGTGCCTGCTGCACAGAAATGCAGGCATTAATTTCCAGGTCATGCCATTTACACAGCTGGCAAGAAACGCTATTGCTTGGTTTAAAAATATCCAGCTAACAAATAATTCTTACACACATAGTTGTATTACAGTGCTCAAAGAAATGAGGTTTCTGGAGGGCATGTTGGAATAGAGTAGATTTGGGTTTCTTCCATTCTTGTTAACTACCTAGCTCTTGTTTTCTGTTGTCTACAGATTCCCCAAACATGCCAATGCCAGCTGCTAAGTCAGTGTGTTTCCACTGAAGTGCCATCCCTGTCAACTGAAGTTTCACAATTTCATTTTACATTAGATGTGACCAGAGAAATTACTTATTTATTCGAGTTGAAAATACAAGCCTTTTGAAGAAACTTCCTTTTTAAGCAGATTGGTTTATTTATTTTTTTTCTGGGAAGGTTTTCAAATAGAGTGGTTTTGAAAAGTTTTGAAATCATTTGACTGTGCAAGTGCCTACTTGGTAAGGAGGTTGATGAATTACCACTGAACAGAAGAAGGAAATTTAAAACAAAAACAGCTTGGAGACCTAAATGGCTGAATGCAGAAAACCAATAACTGGAGACCAAAAAAGACCTATAAAAAATTGTTCATTTCTTCAAAGCATGAAAAATTTTGGAAAAAAATAAAACTTACTGTTAAGAAATTATTAGGAAAATTACAGCTGCTTAATTAAAACAGCTTTGAATGCAAACATTTTTCCTCCTCTGCAGTGCTGAATGTGATAGGAAAGGTGTTTCATGTAAATACAAGTATCTGGGGTGACACAGGTAAACCAAAGTCATAGAGGTACCTATCTGGAGTCTACCATCAGGCCCTGTGGCAGGCAGAGCAGCTCCTGTGATGATGTATCCTTGTGTGTTCACAGGGTGTATTCTACAGATACAGTTTTGAAAGAGGTATAGCAGTAAGATTTAAGTTTGATGGATTTTCAAAGGTTTCCTTTTCTTCTGCAGCTGGCATAAAACCAGTTTTGCCTTGATGAAGTATTCTCTGATGGTGTTGGTTTACAAGATGTATATAAGCCTCTGTGTCTGTCTGTGTGTGGCAGTGGTGGAGGAGGTTTATGGTTACTTTTATTAACAACAGAAAAGTGTTGACCCTGAATCTTTGGGCCAGTTCTGTGATTTTCCACTTGCTCTAGTATAGCGTCTGTAAGGCCTGTGTGGCTATGAAGCATCTTAAAATCTATGGGAATGTCTGAAGCAGCAGGTGATCATGTCACCTTAATCTCCAGCTGGATCCCCAAAAGAACCATTTGTCCAAACACCAGTTCTCTCATCACTGCTTTAAGTAAGGGCAGAACCCCTTTGGGAGATTGGGTGAATTTCCCCTCTGTGCTTCTCGAAGGATTGGCAGGAGTCAGTCCCATGTGCTTCCATAGCCCTGAATGGGGGTCACAGCCCCACCACGCCTTCTGAGTGCTCAGGCTTGTCATTAGAACAGGGTTGATCCAGAATACATCCAGATGCAAATTTGTGATGGTGAGTGTCTCCATCTCTCCTGAGCTGAAGCACACTCACAGCTACTCTGAGTTTCTGCATTTTGGGGGAGGCTTTGAAGCATCTTTCTGAACAGAGATTGAAGCTTTTTGACTAGTGTGTAGTTTCTTAGTTGGAGGAGCAGCTAATTAAAAATCTGTTAGCTGTGATCTCAGAATTAAGGGGCTTGACCCTGTCCCTCAGATCTGCTCTGGCTAAGTGCCTAAGCATGTTCTTTACTTGGAGCATGTGACTAATCCCCTTAAATTTGGTTGACTACTCATATGCTTAAAGTCAAGAATGTGCTTTCTCAGATGACATTCAGCTTCCTGCAGAGTCCAGCCCACGCTCTTCTTTTCCCATCCTTCCCCTGTAGATAAGGTGACACTCTGTCCTAGCCTGAGCAACCGGTATGTTCATAGTCTCCCTTTCTGTGAGGTGGAAATGCAGGATCCATATTTGGCAGGCCCTTTGCTACACATAGCCTTTCATGTTGCACTTCTGGGACAGCACATCTCTATGTTCCAGAGCCCACAGAGCCACTGGAGTGCAGTGAGGACAGATACCCTAAAATGCTCATCCTAAGGATGCAGGATGAATTGGCTCAACCCACAGTGATCTGCACGCTGAGGTTTTGTATGTAGTGACTCACTTGTGTTGCCCTGTGACTGTAACGAGTCAGCTGCAGGATTCTGCTGTCTGTCCTTGCTGGGACACTGTACATCTGAAGGGGCTGTGTGGCAGGAGCATACATGCCCTGTATCCTATGTCCTATAGGATAGGTGTCCTATAGGACACCACCTTCTTCAAGCTAAAGCTGTTTGTGTGTTAAATTTCCTAACCCATATTAGCTGCTTGCATATATCATCAATCCCTTCTTCCTCTCTGCAAACACACAACTGACCTTTCCTCATCTAAACAGTACAGTCCCTCCAGTTCTTCTTCTAGTTGGGCATTTTCTTCTTCTGCCCCAGAGACAGTCACAAGTGAATCACAAACCACCAGTGACCAGAGCAATTTCTTTGAAATACTGCTTTTGAAAAATCATCATTATTTTTTAAAATGTTATTCCAGCTGCAATAACAAATGAAAGTGAAAAAAAAAATCATCCTCAGAGTCCTCTAAACAGAGGATCCTTATTCTCCCAGGAGTGAATTGTGAGAGTGCAGGTATTCTGCTTTCCTGTGGATGCAAGTCATTTGGGACCATTTTTAGCTATGGCACGTTAGCTTTGCAGTTCAATGAATGGTGAATAAAGCAAAGTTGGTGAAGGAGGGCATTGATATGCAAGGGCTATTTCAGATTCCCAAGCATTCCTGGAAGACTGTGTCTCCATGGCTGTCCATTTACCCATGTGCAGAGCCTCTAAATCAGACTCATCCCTGGAGCCCCACTGATAAGCAGAGCTCAGAAGAAAATCACTGTAATCTGTCCTTAATTCTTGAGTGCCACGCTAACTGCCAGCAGCGAAATGGAGGGAAAATAATATGTTACCAAGTATAGCTTAGATAAAGACATGCATTATTCGGGCTCTTTCTTCTCTGTGTCTCTACGTAGGCCTAGAAGGGCTAAAGGAGTGCTCAGGCACATTCACACAAACCACCACTGCATTTTTTTGCCCCCAGGTTTCCCACTCCTTCATGGTCCAAACCGCTGTGCTCATCCAGCCAGCAAGGGAAGACTCAAGGTGAAAAACTGAGACAGCTCTGAAAGGTTGCCAGGTACCAATGACAGACAAAGAGTAAAAAGTGGGCATGAAACACAAACAGCATGTAAAGATTAGTGACAGATGAATTTCCAAGGTCAGAAAATGAAGTTCAAAAAAGCCTTAGGGTTTCCATCCTGTATGCCCCACTAACACCCCAATCATACAGCCTTCTTCAGAGCCATAATTATTAATGGCAACATTTAGACAAGTGCTGCTGGTGCCAGGGGGCTCTGACAAGCTTTGTGTTGACATCAGTTGGAGAACTGAAACCTGATACAGTGCTGTCAATTTAATTGCATTAGGCCTTGCACAAGTTTAGGATTTAACTTGAGAAAGAGTCTCGACGATTGCCTCAATATAGGCCACAAGAGGGAAATGAAATTCTGGTCACAGTAAAGCACTCCAGAATCACAGATCAATTGTCCTTCCCTCGCTCAGGGAAGACTTTCAATGAAAATATCAGTCTCAGATAGGTTATCTCCAGGGGAAAGTGGGAGAGTGAAAAAAAGGAGACCCAACAGCAGTTGCTTCAAAATTGGTAGAATTCTGTGAGGATAATTCAATGTCACCCTCAGCATCAGGAGCAGGAAATGTCATTCCCTTCTAGGACTGCACTTTTATATTCTTCCTTCACTGATTAACACTCCTGCACAGTGGCAAAAAAGTCAAAACGTGACTTCCAAAAGTTTCTTGCATAGGGTGTGTACACATGGGCACCCTCACTCCCTTCTTTTCTTAAACACACACATCTTCACATCCCATGTGATGTGGATGCCAGGAACCTGTAAAAGTGTCCTATATAGAAAGAAAATACATAGCAAAATGCAGCATAATTGTTCTCTGTTCTTTTATACTGAACTCAGGAGTTGCAATGCAATTCAGATGCCATCTGTGTCCCTGTTAGATTATGTGTGCAGATCACATGCAAAATCTCTGCTGGAGATGCATGAGGAAGCACAGTACAACTGGGATAAATTTGATATTTTCCATCAAAAAGTATTTGGATATTTAAGGAAGAGATGCCAATGTATCTCCTCCAAATCAGAAATGTTTATGATCCCCTAGTGTAACAATCCCACTGTGCCAAGAGGCAGCGCCATGGCAGGACACTCCTGAGCCTGCAGAGGGCTTGTGCAGGCTGTTGGCAGCAGGAAGGCTGTGGTTAAAGCTGCTGGGCACAGCAGGGAGCTTCACATCCCGTGGGTCTGAGCCCTACCTGTGGCAGCAGGACACAGGAATGTCTCTGTAAAGGCAGTTCCTTCAAGTGGCCTTGTTACTTGCCAGCGGGTCAGAAATACTCAGGCAGCAACAGCAAATTCTGCAGTAGGTGAGATAAAGAGTAAAGCCTTCAAAAACCTGTGGGTTTTGCCCCAGTTTCAAAATGATGTAGACTCCAAGGAGTGTAAATCAGTCATGGCTTAGTCTCCTGGGAGCAGATACACAAAACAGCTTCAGCATCCAATTACTCTTTAGACTAAATGCTTTTGGTGCCTAATATTTTTTTTAAAAAAACTTACACGGTTCTAATTTGCTTAAGCTCTCATGATGTTTTATCTCAAGAAGAGTTTTCTTCTGGCTGTAAAGCATAAAGCTGTATTTTTTCTACAAAGAGTTATTCATTAACAATATAGATCATAAGAAAAAGGTTTGAGTAATCAGAACAACAAAAGTGCAGCCTTAGACTATTCAGTTAGAGTGTACTGAATTATTTATAACTCCTGGGCACCAACAGCAATCACAGATATCTAAATTAAACTGTTACTATTTTTACTTGGCAATTTCCATCACTTAGAGTGTTTATATCTATGTATTTGCAGTTTGATCTTTTGCAGGACAAAATTTCCCATACTTACACAGAAAAGCATATTTAGGAACTTTGAAGGTATTTTTCTGCAGTAACTAATTATTTTAAAGCATTTTGAGGCATTGTATGGTAGACTGTACAACTTTCAAACCTCTAAACTGTATCTAAAATGGGCTTGAACTTTCAGTTCTTTCTCAAGTTAAATTTTCTTTGATTACAGGTCATTGGGATCAAGGAGAAATTTGTTTCACTAGTAGATGTAAGACTGGATCCTATTTATGTGTATATGTGATGAGGGGACTTAGGTAAGGGGGCTGCACTTCTATGTCAGCCTGCTTAGGGATCTTTTGCATAGATGAAGGAAATGTCACTGCTAAGTCACTCCAACTTTCTACCAATCTCTTTTTGTAAAAAACAACCATTATACTTGTGTGTGGCTGGAATAAAGCATTATTAAATCTAGCCCATAGGCTGACACACGTACACTTGTATATATGTATATATTTGTATATATATTTGTAAATTTATGAAAAATGTCTGTATCTTCATGATTGCCTGAAATAACCTGAGGTTGATGTACAGAATTTCAGACAAAGGACTGTTTCTTTTTCACAATCCTCACGTATCTCAGATTTAAACCAAAACAAACTAAAAAGTACTATTTCCCAGAAAAATCCTCATTTTGCCATTGCACCAGTTGAGGAGGGGTACCACACTTAAGTCAGCAGCACACACATCTACACACGTGCATCCAGTCAAAGGACTGGGTCTCAAGGGCTTTTTTAAGGAAATGGAATGGACTGAAAAAGCAATGGTAGAATTTCTGTTCAGCATTAGCTCTCTCAATTGATTCTCTTGCCCTTTATTAAGAGGCCCTATGTACAGATGCTGTTCTTCTCTTTAGGTGTACGTTTGGGAGGAGCACCTTTGTGTGTGACACTGAGCCACCGAAAGGCCAGGATTTCCTGACCTGCCTTTGTACCCATTAACCTTAGACACTTCACTGAGTTCATAATGTTAATGGGCTCATCTTCCTTGGCTTCTTGTACAGGTAGTGAAGAGAGACAGCTGCTTACAGGTGGTGACCTAGCAAAACTGACATCTAAGCTTTAGGAGCTCCTTCTTGCTTCACACAATGACCACTCACCTATTTTGAGTGATCCCAAGATCTTAAAAGATCTTAAATCTTGGTGAGGTGAATCAGGTACCTAGTGCAGGAGAGAATCCATATGGAGGTCAGCTGTGTCTGTGTGCTTTGGGTGCATGGCTTGGGCTTGTCTCTCAAACATAGGTTTTAATTGTGAAAGCCTGTTGGAACAAAAGGAGATGTTCACAACAGCCTTCCCCTCCCAAACTGCAACGTGACTGCAAAGGATAGGGCTTGTCTGAACCCCTGGAAATAGCATTTGAAGTGAGTGCCTTGTGGTGGCCTCCAGGCACAGATGACTGGGTGGTCCCAGTGCTGGAGGTCAGAGGTCTTTGGTCTGAACTCTTCACCTTTCTCTGCCAATCCTGGGCATTGCTAAAGCAGTTCAAAGAGTGAATTTACATCTTAAACCTTTGACCAGCTGAGCTGTTCAAAGGTTACTTTTCTTGCTTTATTCCCAAACTGGCCTGAAAAAGTTATATAGCTGGTAGTGATAATCAAAAACTTCTCTTCCAAGATACAGTCTGGGTAGTTTCATATTCTTTTTTTCAATGTTAATAACTGCTTTACAAACAGCTTACATGGAGATTAAAGAGATTGCAATTTCATCCTCTATTGTTGGGATTATAGTTGTCCTCAGAAAAAACAAACTGAGGACTCAACAAGAGGATGAACTGTGGCTGTATAATTCAGAAAGCTGCTCTGACAAGGCTGAACGTACGTCTCCATCTCATGGTGAGAGTCTCTCAGAGCCAAAATTTGGAATTGCAAATTGATAGTGAGTCTATCTAGAAGGACCAGCAATTTAATCTAGTATTAGAACTTTGGAACTCTTGTATAGTCCCACATATTACCTGAATAAAACAAACACAGTGAGAGGAGTGGGAAAATTAAACTGATTTCTGAAAACTCTAAGGTTAAGTGAACTTTGGATCTTGTGCCAATGTATGGTCACTTGTATTTGTTTCTACAGCTAAATTTAAGTCAGTGACTTGACAATCTTCACCTATCTCTAAGAACAACTTTATTTTTAAAAATACTGTTAAGGTTTTGACAAGAGGGACTTCAGGGAACTGTAAAATGAAGATTTAATACTGTGTACTAGTTCTTAAGGGAAGACTTTAGTTAGAAAGTGGAAGATAAAGCTGAGTTCCAGGGATGAAATGTTATTTTCAGCATGGTACTACCTTGCCCAAGCTGTAGTGTATCATCCTGACATTCTTCTCCTGTTCTCCATTTCCCTATTTTGAGGAGTAAGATACGTATCTCTGTCTCCCTCTTTTCCTTTTCTTCCCTGTGTGTGAGAATACAGACATACTTCTTGTAAAGACATTTTTCTCTAAATTTCATTCCATACCAGCTCTTGCATATGTGACTGTTTTGTTATTTGAGACGTCTGTGAAAAAGAAATAAAGGCTTTAAGAGTGAACTCTGGAAATGAGGAGGAGCTTGAGAATATATCAAATTTAAGTATGCAGCACCATTTTCTGCTAGATTTTCCACTAGATTTTCCAGAATGTTCCTAAATTCTCATCATCACTCTCCTGCCCTCCCTCTCTGTGAGAGGGAGGAGGAAGATACTGGAATGTAGGACTCTCAAAGGTTGCTTTTTAAACTGTTGACTCACTATGTCCCACAGGGATTTTGCAGGTTTTTCAGAATTTTAGTGTCAAAGAAAACCTCCTTTTAAAAGGTGATGAAGTCAATACACAACATCACCTGGGAGGAGTTCTAAGGGGTGACTCCATACCAGTTTATCTTTGTTTCCCATTCTTTACGACAGTCCTGCTTGCCTAGCCATGCACATTCTCCTCCCTGCTGTGTTTGCTTTGCCAAGGTGTGGCTTGCCAAGAGAGGCCTGCCTGACCTCTCACCCCCATGATGCACTTGGATAACTTTCCACTTTCTCTCAAAAAACCCCGTCTCACCTCCTAATGAAAGCCATAACCACTCTTGTGACCCTGCCACAGGGAGTGAATGCCCAGGCTCCATGGGACAGAGCAATGCCTGGCACCGGGGCAATCCCGGGGGAAAGGAAGGAGAATGGGTGGAGTGCTCAGGCCATCAGAGCTCCAGTGTCACCTTCCTCTGCAAGCTCCCCTGCTGCTCATGAACCTCTCAGCCAGTTCAGCATGTGGGTCTGACTCTCACTCTCCCCACTGTGCCCATGGAAATTGTGTGTCGATGTGCAAAACACTCTTGTGTGAGGGCACGGGCCTTGGTTACAAGGGGCAGGGAGAAACCAGACACACTGGACTCCCCACCATCCACTGTAGGTGCATCTCATGAAGATACTTGCTCTTCAGGATTTCTTCTGCCTCAAGTAATATTCAGCTAACCACACGCTACGACACTGGCCAAAAGTTTTTGGAGGGTTTCCCTTTCTTGATTTTCTCATGGGTCCTTTTTTCCTTATGATTTTTTTTCTTGCTCAGAAGAAATGAAACAATTCCCATAATCATCTTTTGATGATGATAAAAGTTGCAGTCATCACTGTTTCTAATTGACAGTTTGGGAGGCTTAAGATAATAATTCACTTAAATGCCTGCAAATAGAAGCATGTCAGCACTTTCCTAGGACATTCCCAAGTAAAATATTATGACTGGTACAAGACATTTGTCATGCGGGTACACCTTGGCCAGCTGTTTATGTTTTCTTTAAGTGCAGTACACACACATCAAAGCTGGATTTAGAAAGATCTAGAATGCCACAATACTCAGGCATATTTAGAGAAATTCAGCAATACATCACATTTATCTGGCATATTTTCTCTATAGAAAATTTTACGAGTCCCATTAGACCTGTCTGAGGCAGGTTGGTATTACAGCCATTTTGGAGATGGGAAGCCAGAAGCCTGGGAAAAGACCTTCTATTTAGTGGTTTGATGTCCCCTCACAAGTTCTACCAGCTGCAGGTGGAGCCCTCTCTTTTCAGCACCTTTGAAAATCCAGACTGTAGCTGGGTTTACTGAAATCTGCAGTGGCTGTAAATGTGAAAGCCAGGATTAGGACACTCAGGATCCTGATTTCTTCAGAGCACTGCTACAGAGCTTTGATCCCACAAAGCACTTGCCTAATTTCAAGCATAAGTTTTGCATTAAGGATGCTATTGTCATGCTTAAAAGCTAGGCACATGCCTAAGTGCTTTGCTAGACTGGGAATTACATTGAAATATATAAAACTTCAACGTATTTTGGAAAGTCCAAAACCATGTCCATTTCTGATTATACTTTGGGCATTGTAAAGGATATTTGAACTGTGTATGCAGCTGCTCAACCAAGTGCAGCACTTTTTAGCCAATACACAGAGAGTTTTATGATTTTTGGGTAGTAACATCCAGTTGTCAGAAGTAATAGAGAGTGACATGTCCTGGGAGGTTGGGACCTCTGTGCTGCTGTAAGAGGCAAAGTGGCTCCTGTGGCCATCGGTGCTAACAATACATCAACAACCACTGACTATTTTGTTAGGTTGTTCTGGTGAGATGTGAGTGTGGTGACTAATTTCACAAGTAATGTGACATCAAGTGTATTGTACTTTTCCATTTCTTCCTGTAATCTGTTGCAGCAGAGGTGAACAAAATTTGTTTAAACATGAAACACCCCCAAACTTCTTGTTCTGTTAATCCAAGGTGCTAAATCTGCAGACACATGGGTGTTGGTGTATGTGCATCAGTGTTGAGATCAGGGAACTAAGAGGGAGAATGAAGAAACCCCTATACTTTGAAAGACAAGAATTGCAGAAGCATCACAGGACTTTGCCAAAAAACTGGTTAAAATCTTAAAATTTACATTTTGTTTTGATTTGTTTTGGTTTTGGTTTTATTCAGATTGGCACAGAATACTGTATTTCCATCGATTAAAATCTTGTCTGGTAACTAACAACTTGTTCATGGAAAATTAAAAAAATAAATAAGTAAACTGTCAGTTGTGGAATGTAAACTGATTAAACAAATAAAAAAAATCATGTTGTGTGTTTTAAGAGGTTGAGTCTGCTTGTGTCAGGAGCGGGACTGGACACCTCTCACCATCCCCATCCTCACAAAAGAATGGGGGACAAAGGGCAAAACTGGGAGGTGGGTGGTCTCTGAGTTATGGGGTACTGGAAATGCTCTTTGAAAACTAACAATAATAAAGATTAGATGGCTTCTTATCAGAATCACTGTACAAAACATTACAAACACAAGCAGGATCTCAATGTGACTGCTTATGAGGAGGTTTTCTGTCTGTCATAGAAGGGATTGATTCCTGCTGGAACCTTGATGTTAGAGTACTGCATGTACTCTAACACCATTAATCTCATTTTGGAACCACTTAATGTGTCAAAGTCTGTGATTTAATTGAAATGTATAGAGGCATCACAGTAGTTTAGCTCCCACCTTCCCCCAGCAAATAAACAACTAAAACTGAATATGGATTGGAGCCTGTCAGGTTTCCAGTGCTCAGCTGTAAGAGCTTCAGGAAACGCTGCACTGATATTAGTGCTTCCTCACTGCACTTATATCCTCAGGCTGAAAACAATGCAGCAGACACACATTTTCTGTAGGGCTTGGAGTGTGCAGCCAGAGTCGGGCTGCAGGTGTCCCAGGATATTCAGGGAATTCATAAAAGGTATGAATTCATAAAAGGTATCAAAACTACCTCAGAAGTATAAAAAAAGGAATTAAAATAAATAGACAAAAGTACTTGCAACTGTCCTAGCAGAAGAAAAGCAAAAGAGAGGATCAAAGAGAAAAGCACAAAGAGTATTTTTTTAATTATTGAGTTTTAAATTAACTAATCTAGAACAAAACTATTAAAAATAACGGCAAGGTGTTTATAAACATGGTTATTTTGTTGGTTATGGTGTTAAATATCAAAATTTTCTGTGTTGACTCTTTTTACCTGATTGAGGCATTGTACCTATAAAGACATGACAGTCAAAAATAAGAAGGCACATGATGGTTCTTCCCAAGATGACTGTTGTTCTCATGACAGACTATGGGTTGTAGCAAAACAAAGAATCTCCTGGATTCTTTTCAGGATGGAGTCCCTCCTGCCCCCAAAGAGGTCCTATCTAAAACACCAGTGGTAGTAAGGAACCAAATGAAGAATCAGAATGGAGAAGTGTAAAAGACAATTCTCTACCAAAAAACCCATCAGTATTGGTGTAAATTCCTTGACCTCTTCCCTGGCACTAATGGTTAAGGAAGGGAGAAATCTTGGTGATACACTAAACACAGAACTCCAAGAATGTGCCTATTTTTCAAGAGAACCCACTCGTGTTACCCGTGCTTATGACCTGCCTGCTGCTGCAAATAAAATCTGTGGGGTGAAGCAGAGCATGAGCAGGGAAGAGCTGGCTGGGGGTGCAGAAGCTGGCAATTCCTCCAAAGCAAATGAAGGGGACAGAGGTGTTACAGTGGCATATTCAGCACCAGGAGGTGTCAAAACCTTTTGGATGAAGCGTCTCCTCTCCTTGTCTACCCCTGCCCGTGCCCCCAAGCACGGCCGCCCGCCCAGCCATCCTCAGCTGCTCAGTGCCACCGCTCACGTTTAGTAGCGATGCCAGTGGTCAGGGTTGCTCGGCTCTTTGCTCCCTGCCATCAGCAGAGGAAATGTGATTCATCCATGCTAAAAAAAGAAGTCTGCAGAGCCTGCTTTTTTGGCGAGGGAGAAAGCAGGTGCCCTCTCCTGTGGCAGGGACGGCATGGAAAGCCTCAGGAGCGTGGCCACAGGGACAGGGCCTCAGCTGCTCAGTGCTCATACAGGGAAGGGGGAAGAAGAACATGAACTTCAAAGGCCAGCTGGTCCTTGAAGGTTGAGCCAGACATGCTGTCATGAAAGGGCTTGCACTTAGGAAAGAAAGTGGCCTGACTTCAAGAAAGATTCATGAATAAGAGTCCAGGTTTGCATTAGCCACGTGAGGGCTGAATTTTAAGCCCACCTTGCATTGTTGCTCTGTGCAGTGCCCAAGGTGCCCAGCCCTGCTGCTGCCAGCTCTGTGGTGCTTTCCAGGCTGCTACTCATGTCTTGGGCTCTGGCTCTTGGGCATGCAAGGATACATGAGAGCCACGGGATCACACAGAAGCCTGCAATGCAGCTAGATAAAGCAGACAGCAAAAGAAGGGAAAATCATTAACTGCAGTTCACCACGGAGGAAATTAACAGAGGGATTTCAATAACCCAGTATCACACAAGCCACCCATGGAAGAGCATGGGTTTGCTGTGCCCTTGTCTCAGTCAGGAAGGCAGGGACTGAGGCTGTCATACACAGACACTGCCCCCCCCCCCCCTTCCCCAGTTCTGGGCACCTGGACTTGGCAGCTGATCTCTCATGGTCCAATTCCTGTTCTGAATTAGCATCATCTATTCAAGATTCCAGCCAGTCGTGAAGGGAAAAAACTACAGAATTAGGAAGGAAAATAATGCAAATTTTGAGAATTAGGTTTAGAAGAAAGAAATCTTTTCAGCTTCATCTGCAACACAGTGGGGCCTCAGCAGATTGGACAGAGGGACAGGCAGCAACAGCTCCAGTTCTTCGTAGCAGAGAAATCACCCGCTGTGTCCCTGAGGAGCACCCCAAAGTTCAGCTTTCCCTTTACTTTGAGTATCTGCTGATGTTTTGTGCCCACCCAGGAGTGAGGACCCCCTCACCAGAATGCAAGCACTGTGTTTCAGAGGCAGGATAATCTCACGGTGACCTTTCTTGTCAGACACACATGATAACTGCAGCACACTGGGGCTGCATGGGGTGAGGATGCTGGTAATGAAATGCTTTCATAGCTCGACACTCATTATTCTGTTACATTATCGGGCTCTTCCCCAGGGGCCCTCTAAAGAGTCACGGCTGAGCTCCTTTCCTGCAGAGACCAAAATCAGACCACCTAACAAGCTACATTTACTAAAATTTTTGCTCCCTCCCTGCTCAGAGGGAGCACAGTCTTGTTCATTTACATGAGACAGAAGTGGAAGAACTACAAGAGCTCAGCTCTGATCTTATCAGCTAACTCACATCAAACAAAGCAGTGAGCCTGTGGCCAGCCAGAAGTGACAAAGGCTGCTGCCACCCCAGAGCTCACCATGCAGGCCCCTGATTGCCCCAGTGTCCCCAGCATGCCTCAAACACAGTGCCCCTGCTACCCTGCATCTGCTACTGACTTGCAAAGACTGACCACAGACCACTTCTTTGTAAGAAACTGCACTTTTCCTTTGACTGTTTAATTCTCTGCTATTTCTTCCCATCCTGAGATAAACCCTTGGCCTCCTCAGCTCTGAAATTCAAAGCAGACCTCACCGGGAGCAGGCTGCTCAGAGTGAACCTGGCATTGCCTGTGATAGCAAAGCCCTCTCACAGAGCTCAGTTCTGTATCAGGAAATGAGCTGGTGGCCCCAGGGCACGCCCAGCAGCAGGAGAGCTCTACTGCCAGCAGATACGGCTGGAGAGAGGTCACAGAGTCCAAGCTTTGGGCCATCATCTCCCCCTGCTCAGTTCCCCAGAGACACCCCTTTCAGTCAGAGGTGGTGGTGGGTATTTCAGGAGGTATTAAACAGGAGAACTGAAGGCATTAGGTAACCTGCTTAGGCTTTTGCTAACTGTTCACAGCGATACTCAAAATGCATGCCAGAAACATAAAGGGAGAAATAATAAACCCTGCCATGAGAAGCATGTGATTTGGAAAAGCAGAGGCAGGCAGAGGGTAAGAGAGGATATAAAATACAAAGGCAAAGTCTTCATACCAGCAGTTGGCACTTGGAGCTGGCCATATATATTTGAAACCACTATACACAGAAAGCCACTTGGTACTTCAGTGCCTTCTAATGACTAAATAAAGTGAGCACACACATGCAGGTACACAAGGCCCTCAGTGAGTAAAATATGAAACATGAAACAACCCCAAATATCCACTTTCACAGTGATGCAGATTTCCTTCTTTTCCGTTATGCTTTCTTACAAGCTTACTTCAAACCTGTCAGAGCAAAGGAGGCTGAGTGAAATGTGTTGCCCTGTGTATTGAACAAAGCTTCAAGTTCTCAATTTCACATTTGGGGTGTTTCTGACAGGCTGCAGTTTCTGCTTCATTTAACCCAGCTCATTCCCTTTGGGAATTCTCTACCCACCATATTTGCAGCAAGAAATGCCATGTGCTGAGGTTTGTAAAGAGCTTTCAGACCCAACAGGTGACTGCTGAGTCCTCCTTTCCTTCCCCTCTGTCAGATAGAGGTTCATGCATTACCTTGCACTTCTTGTCTCTTCCCAGCTACTGATTTTCACAAATAGAAATCTAAATATTTTTGAAACTCGTAATGCTCCATCAAACTTGTTTGCAAATAACCAGTGGATCCAGAGTTTGATGGGGACAGATGGGCAGACATGAAGCGACAGAACCTTCATTTCCTTAGGAAACCAGTCTAAAAATATTATCTTCAGAGCTCAGCTTTTTCTGTAAAGATGCACAGCTTCCCGGGAGGCCCAGCCAAGTCAGGGGACGCAGGTGGCAGAAGCAGCTCTGTGTCCTGGGTGACACCTTTGCCTGTCGCAGCTGTCATTGCTGCTACTGCCACAGGGGCATCACATCAGCACTTCCTTTCATCTGGGAGGCTCTGTCTTTGAGATCTCTGCTCTGGGACTGAGTCCCAAAGAGGAGCCCACCAGGGAGGATGATACGGGAACACTCATGGTTGGAACGGAGATCCACCTTGTCTGAGTCAGGGTCTGAATGCTCCCAAGGTACACCTGGCAAGTTAAAACACATCTGCAGAGATGGGAAGGTGCCCTGAGGGAAGCTATATCTCAGGACAGGCAATCAGCCAGGCTTTTGTCCCTCCTCCAGCTGTGGCACCATCCAGAACAGCCTTGCAGAAAACCCTACAACCCACCTACCAGCCTTCCTTTGCCCACAAGTAAGCAGGGATGGAGGCTGACATCTGCAAGAGCCTATTGTGAAATCTACTAAGGTAGCGCTGCTCAGATGTTGCCAGGTGGCATAGTCCCAGTCTGTATAAAACACTCTCTTTTTGCCGTTTTGCCAGCAACAAATTAATTTTCACCAGCCCCACAACTTCTCTGCAGAGTAGATTCAAGCTGCACATTTATTAGGAGCATGTTCATTTATTCCTGAACACAGAATGTGCTTCTGCAGCCCAGGGGCTCGCAGGACTTGCTAATGGGAATGCAGGAGTGTTGTGCACCAGGTTCACTACCTGGTGGGGAGGGGACGGGAGAACAAAGAGGGAAGCTGTGCTCTCCCTTCAGGCAGTGCCGAGGTACCTGCCAGCACCTGGCCCCTGGAAGTGTTCCCAGCTGGCACAGTGGATGGCTCTTGATTGTCCTGTCAGACCTTTGCTGACAAGTACTTAAATTGAGCGAGTTCATCCCATAAAATTTAAGGAAGAAGTGAAAGGACAGAAGAATGAAAAGCAATGTATCTTTCTTTTAGCACCTCTCTTTTTCTCATTTTCTCCTGAGGTGTCAGCACCTTAAATAAAAGGCATTTTACTGCCTCACTGTTGTCTGCATCCAGCCACAAATAGCAACACTGGTGCAAATAGACCAAGGTCTCAGCTTGCCAGCTCTGCCCTCAAGGTTGTCACCTCTGTACAGAGCCCTTCGTTCTCCTTCCTCTCTCGTTTCTCCTTTGCTGTCACATTTGCTCCTACCACCTCGGAAAACACACACCCTCTGCTTGCAGAGATCCAAGGAGGTTGAGGGCAAACTCAATTGCAAGGTCTGCAGCTCAGCTTCCATCCACCAAGAGAATGTCCAGGAGGAGCCATGTTACTGATTTCCAGTTCCTCATGAGTCATTTCCAAATCTGCAAACCACAATGAGAGCTGACAAAGTATTGCTCTATCCTGGCTCCCTCCTGCAGCCCCAGAAGGGCTGCCTGGAAAGGGATCTCCTACAAACACTGCATCCTGGGGAGCCCATATCAAACTGTGTGAGGGCATTGGAGATCAGAAGCCCCTCCCTCAGCAGCTCCAGACAGAGGATACAGGAGAAGGATGAAACAGGGTCCTGAGTGTAACCTCCAGCCAGGCAGAGCACTGGGCTGGCAGATGGCTCCCAACATGTAGCAAACACTAAACCAGGGGCACATGTCACTTTTTTCCTTAAAGTTGACTGCATTTTTGCATTTCCTGACTGAGCCCAGATAGGATTGCAGCAGAACAAACACTGGCAGTGTGTGATGCGGGATGTGAGTTACAGGGCAGCTGGCCAGAGAGCTTATTCCCTTTGACCTCTTGTTCTTCTTTGCACACCGTAAAACTTGTGTCTCTTTGAACAGTGTAGTGGGAGCCCCTGGGACTTGCCTCATTCCTCCCAAAACTGGCTGCATACACCATCTGGGATGTATTTCTCTACAGGAGCACAGTCATGTGCAAGAACAGCCCAGAAAGGAGGGTCACACAACAGGAATGGGAAAGGGACAAGATATTTACAGGCTGTCATACCATCAGGGGTGGGATATTGTGCTCCAACTTCCCATTTTATTCTTTCTTTATGGATCCAGGAAAGTTTTATGTTTTTAAAACTCCTATTTATTATCTCTTTGCCCATTTTGCTAAAAAATGTACTTGGCATAGCTGTATTTCTATTATATTTGTAGTAGTGGTACTGAATTATCGAGGTAAATGCAAACTTGCATATTAAAACAAAAAAGGATTTTAATTGTTCGGAGGAATACAAACTAGGAAGGCACTGGGCCAGCACAAAAAGGCAGTGACCAGTAGCCTCTCCTGAGTCCAAATCAAATCCAGGCAGCTCTCTCTGCCTTGGCCCTGTCCCACACAGCAATTTACACATGCACACAAGCATGTATCACACCATCCCCTCATTGATTTAATGGCACATACTGTACTTCAGAGGCTGGATTTCTTCTACTACCATTTGGCAGAGCATACCAAAGTGGTCACAGACTCATCTGTGATGCTCAGGAAAAAAAAAAAAAAAAAATCCAGACCGGAATGAACATAAAATAAAAGAGTAGAGTTGATAAAAACAGTGAGGTTGGCTGAGGATATTTTTGATGTACCCAGAGAAGAAGCAGTCATGTTTCCATCAGGTGTGCAATGTACCCATAAAATGTTTCAACTATAGTTTTGTGCATTTGCAGATGGAAAAAATAACTTATATTCCTCAGCAGTTATTTTACCAGTGAGACAAATCTGTTGTTGAACTAGAGAGTACAGATCACAGCTAGGGATGGGAATTGTTTTAATACATGTTCAAGTGGCTCCATGCAGGTGTAACAGACCTAAATATAAACAGGCACAGCTGATAGGCAAGAACAGCTTGAAAATCTACCTATCTGCACTTCATGAATGCATTTCCATTTACTCCCCTGAGGATCAAGGATCAAACTGAGGATCAAGCCCCAAATCTTTTAAATATGGATGGCTCAAAACAAATCTGTGGTTTGGCTTTGCTCAGTGCAACATCAGGAGCCACTACATGTCAAGAAGATAGTGATGGCTTCCCAGTCCTATGCAAGCCCATTCAGGATGTCACGTGGAAGCATCTGACATACCCAAGAGGTGTTGGATCACTGTCACAGAGTTTACCTGGCTTGTGCAGGGATTGGTGTTTGCCATGGGAACCCAACAATGTTGACTCTGCTGTGAGGTGTCCCTGCTCACAAGGGGAAGTTTCTGCAACCAATTCTGGTCCTGACTGTACCATTTTGTGGTAACCAGGTCATATAAAATGGCCAGACTCTAGAAGAGAATCTTGTAATTGAAATTTTTTTTAATTTAAACCTATTTAAACCTTTTTAGAAAATAATGGGGAAAAATGTATGAGAACAATCTGATCCAGAATTATCCATCACTCACTGTGAGATTCAAACTTAATTTGATTGCTATTACTGTATGTATTTTTATTGTTCTCTAATTGCTTAATGAATGTTGCAGTTGTAGTAATAAGATTATTGGTAATATGAAACAGATTTGCAGAATGATGACAAGATAATTAGATGATACCTTGAGGGTGATTTCTGTTTAAGACACAGTAACTGTGTCATGGAGTAAATAAACTTGGTGAGGGAAGATACCAATGGCTATTAACCTAAGATACAATTATTCCCAAATTACCAGAATACACATTTCATTACACTGAAATTATGAGATTACCAGTGACTGATGCTTGGTCCGGGATCTCCCAACCACTCATGAGGTTGTAGGACAAAGCCTTGCCCAGAATGTGAATGGACAAGCAGCTATGTTTCCCCACAGGCTAGGATGTGGTGGCTGAGGTGGAACCCAGCAGACCCTTCATGAACACGTTGGGTTGGGAATGGTGAGGTCCAAGTGATCAAACTGTGCCTGGCTTTCGAGAGCTGGGCCTTACATCTTGCCTAGCTCCCATTACTCCTGTGTGATGGCCACAAAAGCCTGATAGCACAGCGGTGACAGGGATGTTTGGCCATCAAAGTTGTAACCTTAAAGCCACGCGTTCCTTTCTAAATCAATGCTTAGTGACATTTCAGGATCAGTATTAGTGCAAGGAGTCTGCTGCTTCTTGGATCTGCAAGGCTGACTGGGGACAAAACATTCAGATACCCATGAACCTGCAGATCCTGAGGCTGCCCAGCTGTCCTGGCTGAAATAACAGGCTCACCATCCCCCTCCTCCCTCCCTCCCTTCTTGGATCTAGGCATGTTCACACAACTAACTGTGTGCTCCAGGTGGCAGACTCCACCGAGTACACAGCTGCTTGTGTCCCACTGTTTTAGTAAAGTGATGGGAATAACAGTGCACACACACAAGCAGATGCACAGCTCTGCACCTTGTCCTCCACCATCAAGATGAACCATCTAAATCTCTTGCTTGTTTTGGTATATTTAGTGAATTTTGCCAACTTCCTTAGTGCCTTTAATGGTCTGTGGAATATTTTCTTGGCTCTTCATTTAAATTTTTCAGTCTCTTAAGGACTATCACAGATCCATTTTGGTCCTAACTAATGAGAGTTTCTACAGAATTTTAATAGCGATTCTAATAACATTTATTTTCTCTGTAGTCTCTCTCTCTGTCATACCTCTGTCAATCTCAGTCAGTCTTCTGTTCAAGGTTGGGAAAACTTTGGATAGTAGGTTTGTTGTTTTTCAAAGTCAGATCATTACACACAACATGTAATTCCAAGCTGTACCTACTGCATTTTCATACAGGTAGCAGTTTTAGGCCCCCAGAATGCCTGCCAGCTGTGTATTTAACTGCAAGCAGAAATTCCTAGGATGAACTGGCTTGGCAATCTCAGTAGTGTGGCATGGCCAATTTCAGCAGACAGAGTTTTCTGTGAAAAAACACAAAATCTCTTCATTTACTTGAACACACCAATATCACATTTCATTGGCATCTGTGGCACAGAAGTCAGTGTTTTGCAGCTTTGAGCAAAGCTTTGCAGGACCACTAATAGTGTCCTTGGAGATATGAATGCGTAGCTTAACTCTTATGCTGTGAACCATTGGAACAGAGTGCCCTAATAAACTCCCTCAGTTTCTCAGACTCTGTATTAATATTGACACTGCACATCCATTAAACATCACCGAGCAGCAGTGCTCCAGGTGGTTGCTGCAAGCAGCCAGATTAGGGGCAAATGTTAGCAGCCTTCCCAATGAATCTTCACATATTTTCCTCATCTATGTGGACAGGCTCTCCCTCGTCATCTCACCCATGACATACTCATTGCAGTTTTTATGTTGTGTTATTTATTCCAGCATTATTTGCATTATCTAGAATTTTCTGGTTTGTTTGCTTACCTTTGTCCCAGTACTAGAAGAAACTGTGCTTTGTTCCTACAAAAATGAATGTGATGGTTCTAACATCATCCATTCAGTGATCCTACCAACATCCCCTCTTTGCCTCTGATTTAAGAGTATCTTTGCTAAAGATAAGAACTGAAGGGAGCTCATAGCACGATGCTAAGGGAATTGAGATTTTTTTCTGGGTCAGTATTACAAATTATGCCTTTTCCAGTATATTGCCCATTTATTTTCCAGTTTTGTTCACATACTTCTTTGTGCTTAATAAGCTTATCACTGTCCATTCTGTTTCCATATTTACTTTCTGCTATGTGTGACTCTCCTACAAGTATCTTCCAAAAGTATTTCTGGCAACACATATGCTTCTGTATAACAGTTAAAAAATAAATGTCTTCTTTATTTTCAGTTAGATAATTTCATCTTTGGCTGCTATGTTGTACATTTTCATTATGTATAGTTTTCATCTAAGCATGTGGTGCTGTCCTTGTTTTCATTACCCATCCTATATATTCCTTCTGTTGGTATTCACATGGTTTTGTGAAGCAAAGTCAAGTCTGGTATTCCTTGCCTCTTTCATCATGGAATGAACATTATCCCAGTTTATGTTGCTTGCTACAGTGTACATAAATCCATACACTGTTTTACATGTTTGACATCTTGAGTCTCTTCTTTTCCATGACCTGGGATCCTTCATGTATTTGTAATGGCAGACCATCCTGCCCATCCTCTGTGAGATTCACTCTGCGAAGTGATTGTTGTTTCTTGGCAAAGCTTATAATCTCTGTTAATTCTTAATTGTAAATCTCCTGTTAGAGGTTTAACACTTCATTCTCTCACTTACATATTTCCTTAATTTACTTTACTCCAGGTGCCTTATGGTATTTGGTATTTAAATTACTCTTCCCATCTGTTCTTAGCAAGGGAAAGCAAGAAAACAAAGCATGCAAAGATGTCATATAAATGGAGTCAATAATGCCTGTGCATTTGGAGGGCGTGGATAACAAGTATTGGCTCGTTACTGTGGCTCAAACCACTTTCATTTAATGTAAAATAGACGGCTGTTCTAGTCGAGCCTAGTCAAGTCCCACAGTCTCACACTGCCCTCAGCAACATCTTATCAGAGATCCTTAAAGCAGCATATTAAGTGAAAAGAATGTCTAAACAGCTTGAGAAACAAAGCCAGTCTTTGAACTGATACCAGATCACAATATGATAGGAATTCAAAGAATATGCACTGTATGCAGGGAAAGAAATAACATGGGATTTAAAAACAATGCCTGTGTCAATCATAATTAGCATATCAACTACCAACACAAAAACAACAAAACCAATTCATAAAACCATATCAATTAGTAACTTTCTGGAAGATAAATGCAATGTGAAACTCTTCAAAACCAAGCTAGCCACAGAGCTTATTGAAGTACACTTATTGAAAATGCTACAGAATTTGTAAAGAAAATGTTTGGAAGAACTCTCTAATGTCTTCCCAAACCTAAGGAAGCAGTATTTACAACAGGGTCTGTGGCTCCAATAACTTTTTTCTCACTGAAAAGTGATTACCTTTAAATAGTTGAAAGCTATGAGAAAGCAGAATATCAGATTTTATTCTGATTTAACTGATTTACTGAGAGGAAAGAAGAAGACAAAATACAATTATGTGTTCATCAACACCTGAAGACATTAAGACCTGTACTTCACAGACTGATGAAATGGCCAGTTACAATTTGTGAGCAAAGGTTCTTGTCAGTATAAGATGCAGAATGTAACTTTTGGCAGGGACTGAACTAGACCAATTTATAGTAGCTCAGTGGGATTATACTTTTTCTAAGTGGTCATATTTGGCACTCCAGCATCAAAGACAAATTAATCTCCTACCTTCTACAGCAGCAAAGGTATTTGGTTGGTGAAAAGGAATGGGAATGGTTCATCATTACAGTGATGGATTTTCTCATCCTGCCTTTTCCTGCAACTGCTTCTGTTGATCCCTGAACTCCACCTAAGGACAAGGATAAAACAAGTCACTGTCACAGAGCACTGCCACTGACTTTGGAAGGAGTGAAACTTTGAGCAAACACAGTAATGTGCCGGGTATGTGATCTAAGATGTCAGCCAGATGTGTTCAGTGGGCCATGGTGATGCACACAATTGAGTTGAAAGAAAATGAAAATGAAAATAGAAGCATTTAATAGAAAACCAACAGGGAATCTCTTTCCTTCAAACTATGGCTGTTGCTCTTTGATTACAATTGCCCAAGGCCCCACTCCATCTGGTCCATAGATTAGGATGTCACAGCCTCAGTGAAAAATGAACCATTGCTGCAGATATATTAGTAGTTTTTAGAAGCTCTTCTGAATACGAGATCGTCTGGCCATGGGATATAAGCAGGATGGTATATAGCAGCAGCTGGATTTTTGGGTAGGCAGTATTTCATTGTGAATATAGGAAAGTATATGTAATATTTTTGGGTGCACTGAAATCAAGGAATAGTGTAAAAGCCTTATTTTCCTACTCTCTCTCATCCAGCTGCATGGCGGGGATAAAAGGAGAGGATACGACTTATTTCTTTTGTTAAACAATGAGCATTAATCTCTGCCAAAAGCAAATGTCTGAGTGAGGAGTCTCATGGGTTACATCCCTCACTCAGACTCAGTGCAGAGGTGACAACACTTGCCTGCTGATGTAAGGCAGGAGAGGTTTGGTGCTGCCAGCCTGCTGGGGGAAGCTACATCCCTTCCAAATTGGTGCTGCTTAGAGGGGAATGCACAGCCTGCAGGCAGGTCAGGCTCTTTCCTTCTCTCTCCCTCCTGCTATCCTACTATTTTCTATGCTGAGTCCTCTAATATGTAGCAGTACCATAGTAACAGTGTGAGCTCAGAGAGGAGTGACCTTAGCCTCAGTCAGCAGGACTTTTTTGAGGGTAGGAACCTGTACCAGCAACAAAATGGATGTCTTTGATGTAGCTCTCACTGAGACCTTCACTGAGAAGTGGAGTGTAGAATTAGCACAGGAGCTGCTAGACGTTTCTGTGCAGGGGCTTGTGCTGCTAGGAGAATGGATAGATCCCAGTCCCAGGGCACTGGCCTTGTTCCCCCATTTGGAGCAGACCCAGAGGAGATCTAACTACACTGAAAGCTTAGAGTCCAGGCCAGCTCACGCTGATGCCTCAGTGGCACCTGAATTTACTGAATCCAAATGGTTTGGGAGTGAGCGTAGAGCCTTCTGAAACGTGTCTCTGCTAAAGGAACGAGTTCCTGTCAAGATTGCCACAGAGCAACTTAATGGGTTTCTGCTGCTGTTCAAAAGCTGTGAATATCTCTATTCATTCCCTTGGAAAAAAGTTAATAAACTCAGAGAATTAGGGAATATTTCTGTGTAATAACTTGGATGTGGGAAGAGGGGGCAGGGTATAAAGGTCGTGGGTTTTGCCTTATAAATACGCTAGGCATGCTCCTGAATTTCCTTCTAGGGAGAGTGAAGCTCTGGTCATGTTCTGCTTATAGAAGAGCCAAGGAAGAGTAAGGAGGGGGAAGAAAGGAGGGATTATTCTTGTGCAGAGTTTCTCTGAGTTACCCAACCAAAAACCCTGCCAATGTGATTCAGTTCTTTCTCCAAACCAGTGGAGCAGGCACTGACTGCAGACATGACTGCCCCAGGGAATCACACCTCCAGGCAGAGCTGGAAATAAGGGCAAGAGAATCCATCATGAACTTCCTCTGCTCTCACAGGCAGGAACTTTCTCTGATTAGCTTCAGTGGGTGCAGTGCTCCTCTCTCTTACACAAATCATTGGCCAGGGTAGAATGGAGTGGGACCTGGGACACACTGTGGAGGAGGAGCTTTAGGCCCTGGACACAAAACCAGAAGAACAGAAGCAGAGAGACACAGACTGGGAAGTCCACCAGAGATTTCAGCTAGCCCAAGGACCCTCCTGGACAGGAAGAGAGAGAACTCTGTCTGCAGCCAAGCCTGTGCCTGTGGCTTGTGGTTAAGAAAAGTCAGAGGTGGATGTGCCTGAAAGGCAGGAGCTCCATCAGGAGCTCCCACAGCCTGATCTGGAGAGGTATCCAGTTAGTGCTGCTCACATCCACCAAGGAAAAGGGCTCTCCCTCAGTTTAAACCATGTGTGGTGTTCACGTGTAGAATTAAAACAAAGCAAATTGTAATCTCTCTTGCTGAGTCAGAGACATGGAAAGATTTAGATTCCATTTTTCTCCATCAGCTGCACAAAAGCCTGAAGGTTCTGTGAGGATTCTCTTCCCTGTCACTCTGGCCACAGGGATATTAATCATGTGAAAAACGGGGAGACGTGGGCAGACTAACAGACAACGCTGCCTCGGTCTGGCAGGAGCATGGAGCTGCACCGCTGCGGTAAACACAGCTCCTGCAGAGCACTACATTTGGTCTCTTTGCAACACAAGTAGTTATTTGCATTTTACTTGTAGGAAAGGACCTGAAGAGACATAATTACCACGATGGCACAGGATGTGCTGGCAGCACTGCTGTTTCATACCCCCAGACCATTGATAAACGAGTCTCAAATGCCAGAATAACCAGCAGGCTGAGGGGTCCCAATTCTCCATTGCTGTAAGGATGACAGAAGGACTACACTGGACTGGGGAGGTCCCTTTTTTATGCAAATATAGGCACAGATTGTGCTGGACAGAAATGAAGACTAAATGATTTTCTATCCTTATCAATTGTAGGGCATAGCCAAGCAGTAGACAAAAGCCTCTCTACTGTCTTTTTTACATTCTGTGGCTGAGCACTGAGATGACTGAAGATGTGACTTTGCCAAAGGAACAAATAAGGATGTGCCTGAAGCATGATCATGTATCTGAAGCTACTCCTGATAATAGGCTTGGAACTGATGGTAGAGACAGAATTATAAAAATTACTCATCATACAAGGGTCAGACATGAGTAATTAGGATGAGGTGTTCACCTGTCTTCATATACAACTTGTGAGAAAATTTTAGGTGACACATCCCCAGTCAAGTTTTAAGAGTTACAGAGCAGCTTTTTAAATTAGTCTGTTTTTTACAAAAAAAACCACCTAGCAATCATAAGAAAACAAAATCATGCATTCTAGCCTCCTCTGAACAGTGTTATGAAAAAGAAAGCAGGAATTTTACTTGGCCTAAAAAATTACTACAGCATACAATCTAGAGGATGCTCAAGATCAGTCCTTTATCCTCTCATTTTCCATTGCACACACTCCAATACCTGCTTCTATTGATCTGACATGCAGAAAACTAGGACAGCTAAAAGAGAATTACCTGGTACACTCAGCAGCATGGCAGGCGTGATCTACCTTGAGGGTGATCAGACAGCTACAACCAAAAACTAGGACATACGTGTTTGCCAGGAGGAATTTCGGAATGGACGCTGCATTCTAAGTAAAGGCAAGTAAAAAGACAAGTGCACAATCTGTCGTTGCTGTCTGCACTGTCTCTTTCTTCTAAGGGCAGCTTTCTTCAAAAAGTCCCACATCAAAAATCAGCAACCCAAAATCTCAGATAGTGTCACACAGTCCCAGTAGGGGAGATGGGATGGGACCTCTGGACCTCACCCTGTCCAACCACCCTGCCCAAAGCAGGGTCCAGTGTCTTTGCTAGGGATGCTGAAAACAACCAGCAACTGAGGTAAAATTTCTCACTTTTAGTAACTCTGATGTGTTTTCATGGTTATGAGCACAGGAAAATTGCCATTCAGCCATCTTAGACATACTCAGATCTTTTATATATTTAAGCATTTTTTTTCTGACTGCTCTGAACATGTATTAGAATACTAAAGAGGGTTTCTTTTAAAAATTCAAGCTTGTTTTGGAAACATTGTTAATGAACATAACTGTACTCGGTAGACTTGGTTGCAAAATAGGAAGTTATAGATGTTTGTAAATTATTTGTGGCACCACATGAGAATTATAAATTTGAAAAGCATTTATCAGCACACAGTCTTTTCATAAGTGCAGGATGAGAGTACTAGTATCTGAGGCTATCATTGCTGTTAGCAGTTGACCATACCACCTGAATCCTCTAAAAAAGTAGGACAAACACCGAAAGAAAAGTAGGACATTTAATCACTCCACACCACCTGGAACATTCAGCACTGCATCAAGTGCACATACTCAGCACGCTGAGATGCACTGGACAGATGAACCTAGAATATTTAAGTGGGAAGCAATGGCTACTGTATGAGGTTATCCCTGAAATATTCATCAGAAGATAATTTAATGTTTTCTTACTTAAAGAAAAAAAAAAAAATCCCAGATCTTCTGCTCTGCACAATAAAGGAAAAATAAAACCCAAAACATAATAGGGATACTAATCCCTAGGGTTTAATCAGCTTTTCTTATCACTAACAGCAGCATGTTTTCTGGACCATCTTCTACATCAACTTTATTTTGCAGAACAGATTCACATACCCAGAATCCCAAATTTGGCCTCAAGCAGCCACCTTATGTTACAACTAATATCCCATCCTGACATTCTTAAGCAGAAGGATTTGGAGAAGCTTTTTACAAAAAAAACAAGAAAAAGAAAAAGTAATTTTATTGACTTTGATGTTTTTGAATTGCTAAAATGACATTTTTAAGAAGGCAAAAACATTCATTAGGAAAAAAAATCTGTCCAGTGTTACATTCATTACCCTGACCAGAGTTCATCCTTGTTTTCCTGAGTCTGCAAACTGAGGTCCCTGTCAAGAGTGGTCTACAAAAGCAGCACTGCTCCCTCACATCACTTATTTAGCCAAAAGATTGTTAGGAATGGCCAACATCCCTCTTCCTCTCTTATAGGATGGGGTCTCTCTGAATAACTCTGCACTTCTATGAAATCTCTGGCTGTTCACCCTCTCTCATGTGTCATGAGAAACTTTGGGAAAAGGTGCAGGGAGCCCCAGGACAAGTGGGAAGGGGATAGTCACCAGGACAGTGATTGAGAAGGAATCAAGGTGCCATCTGTAAAAAGAACATTAGAAATGGATTGTTAAGTGTCTCAAGATCTGCTATTGCATCAGGGGCTCACCACACTGGAGCTTTTGCTGAACCACAAAGTGTGTTTCCTAGTAGACATGGGAACTTCTCTAATTTGCATTTTATGTCAAAGGGGGAACAATTGTCCAAATGTTCTTTTGGTAAGTGGGAAAGGTGAGCAGATGCATTTTATTGAACCACGCTTGGTGAATGTGGGTGTGGGTATGTGAATTCCCACAGTGTTTGTTATCTTCATAGCTGCCTTTGCCCATTCCTCTCAAACACCTTGTACAGGGTTGGGAGAGGCCAGCAAGAATGAGACATGAACAGGAAGTTGGGTTGTGTCCACTGAGTAGTTTCATACATTTTCTCTGTGTAATATTCATTGCTTTTGGGTTTTTTTAACCCACTTTAAGACTCTATAATGACTGGGTGCAGCAAAATGGAAGGGCTATCATGAGCCCTTCTCTGGCTTGCTCAGATCCTGCTACTGAGGAGCCAACTCCTCAAGATGATGAATGGAGGGACCAGGCTGGGAGAGAAGCTGTGGGAGAGTCTGCTTCATATCCCTGCCCCTGCCAGCCTGGTAATGATGGGCTGCTATGGGGTGCTGCAGGCTGCTCCTCCCTGAGAACTGAGGGTGCAGAACCTTAGGGGTTGCTTGAGGTCATTTGTGGTTACTTGAGGTCATTTGGGTCATTTGGGCTGACCTGAGGTCATTGGAGTGCCTGGTGGGGGTGATTTGAGGTCATTGAAATCCCTGATGGAGTTACTTGAGGTCCTTTGGGCTGACCTGAGGTCATTGGAGTGCCTGGTGGGGGTTACTTGAGGCCATTTTGGGGTTACTTGAACAGGAAGCACATTTAGCACAGACACTGCCTTTGGACTTTGCTGTTCAGAACATCCAACCAGGACTGCAGGAACAGCATCCAGGAGAGCTGGACATCACACACAGGTCAAGGTCTCCAAAGCCCCAGAGATTTGCACTTCTCAACTGGAGGAGAAGGATGGGTGTGACATTCACATTCTCTGGACAGAGAGACATAATTCTGTCTCTCAGGAGAAGCACAGAGAGAAGAAGAGAAAACAATTTTTATCTCTGCTCCTTTGTTTTCCCCATGTGGAATGTGGTATGGAGATTGTTTACCTGAAGTGATTGCTTGATTGGATTCTGGTGAAGGTTGTTTGGGTTCAATGACCAATCGGATCCAGCTGTGTCTCGGACTCAGCAGAGAGTCACGAGTTTTCTAGTTAGATTGGTAAGTAAGAAGTAAGTATGTAGAAGAGTATAGTATCTCTTTAAATAGTATTAATGTAATATAGTATAGTTTTAATAAAGCAAATCCTTCAGCCTTCTGATCTGGAGCCAGACATCATCATTTCTTCCTGTCAGTGGTCGTCTGATTTCTCATCGATGGGAGACCTTGGCTATCAGTAGCCACGGGCAAGGACTTCTAGTGATTAATTGGTGAATATGAACTGTCATTGTCTACTTTATTCTCTGTATTTACTTGCCACACTTGCTGTAGGGACCAGAGGTGGAAAAGTCAGGAGGGGATGCTTCAACTTTTCCAGATGTTAAAAAGGGTTAAGTTAATACTAACTAGGGTTTGTAAAGACAAATTGAGAAATAAGAAGAGGAGGGATTGAGAGGAAAGCTCATGTCTTTACAAACAATTCCATGGGTGAAGGTGTGGGTGTTAACATCTTTAAAATGGGTCTTAATGTCTTTCCTGGTTTGGGCAGCAGGTTTGTTGCAGAGCCCAGACAGCTTGGCTCCTCAAACAGACAAGGGTGTGCACAAGCTTGAGCTTTGGAACTTTGGGGTAACATGACAGGTTCAAGGGGGGATATGTTGCAGGTGGTTTGGGAAGGCTGTACCTTCCCTGTACCTCAGCCAGAGGGGAAAGGCAGAGGGCAACATGCAGCCGCGAGTTCAGGATAAAAGGAGGCTGTACTCTCCAAAACCTCGAGAGAGAGAGAAAAACCCGCAGGTGCGCCCCGGTGGACTCTCTCCCTTACTTGAATAAAGTTGCGGGACTCCTATGTCTTCTTTTAGACATAAATTTCTGGCGTTTGTGGCTTTTCCTGACAAAAGTTTTACTGAAATCCAGAAAGATTACATGTACTGGCTTCCCTTGATTAACTGGGTGGGTTACCTTGTAAAAAATAGTTCTAGAGAATAATAATTACAACCTAATGCTAGGAGAGGCTGCCACCACTAGTTTGTCCCAAAGCTTTTTCCATTATGAGGTCAGATCTTGCCCGTTGTTTATGTTACCACCTTCCCCTGGCAGGATGTTCATGCTGTTCATGGCATCCTTGTGATATTGGTGTTTTCCATGTGTAATTGGAGACATTTCTCCAGGTTCTTATGGTGATCCTGATGTTTAGGCTTAAACAGCAAACCCCCCCTACGTCCTGGACAACATTTCTTCTGTGAAAAACGCCAATCACTTGGTTTTTTAAATTTTTAAAGTTTAATAATAATAAAATGGTTATAAAAATAGTAATACAATTACAGTAATAAAAATTTAGAGTTAGGACAATTACAAGACAGTAAAAAGCAAAGAATTACGGATGTCCGGATGCTCTTGGGCACTTAAGCCATGACAAGCATGCCTTGTGAACAAAGGAATAACCATTAAAACAATACACTGTTGCATATTCAGGCATACTTCATGGTTATGCATACATTCTCTTTAAAACAAACTCTCTGGTATATGTCAGCTGCTTGGCCACAGCATCTTGGAGTCTGAGCAAGACCTGAAGAAATTAGCTTCTTCTGATAAGAAAACCATAAATTCCTCTTCTCTGGAAGATTTAGGTGTTCTGTGACTGTTTTCTTGAAGCGAGTATCTAATTCCTTTAAAAAATCCCCACATACGTAGTTTCTATTTTAACATTGTGTTATAACCTAAAACTATATTTAACACACTACTTAAGATAATTAATACAGCATAACTTTCTAACATTATACATATAATATTTATTTTAGTATTTGCAAAAAGCCAATCATAAAATATGTATTTTTCACATCTTCTTACTGCATATTCTGGAATATTTTGCGTTTGTTGTTTGTTTGTGATTTGTTTTACTTGTGAGTTTTCTTTTGATTTTCTTTGGGTTTGTTGTTGTTGTGTTTTGTTTGTGTTTGGTGCTTTTGGCAGGCTTGGGGTTTTCTCGGGGTTTTTAAGGGTTTTTTTTTTGTGCGGGCGGGGGCAACACCGTGGATATTTTTATTGTTGCGGAAGAAAAGAGCTGTTCACTTCTGTCCTCTGCTACGCTCCATCCCCATCTGCCCGTGCCCCCGGCAGCGTCAGCGCTGGCAGCCCATGGCAACAGGTCCGCTCGGGGGCTGGGGCAAGGCAGCGAGCGCCGGGACTCTGGGAAGAGTGAAAACTCTTTTCCTTGGCATTCGCGGGTTTTGTTTGTTTGTTTGTTTGTTTGTTTGTTTCCGTGCCGTGCGGCCGGCTGCGTGCGCGGAACGCCGGGGCCGCGGGAGCCGTTTCCAGCCGAGCCGGGCCGGGCACGGCAGCGGCCCCCGGCGCGGCGGGGCACGATGGCGAAAGTGCTGGCGGCCCTCAGGCACCACTGGAAGAAATCCACTTTCGGAGCCTGCCTGCTGGGCTGGGGCGGACACTGGCTCTATGGGAAGCACTGGTAATGCCGGCTGGGGCCGGGCCGGGCGGGGAGGCGGGAGGGAGAGACGGAGGAAGGAGGAGCGCCTAAAATGGGGGTCGCCTCTCGGAGCGGCCCGGCAGCCAGAGGGGATGGATCTCCCTCCTGCTTCAGCAGCTGGGGCCGTGGGAGGCTCAGTGCCTTTCTGCCTTCCTACGTCGGCCGTGTTGTAAGACTGGGGCGGGTTCAGGCGGGAGGTTTAAGCAGAGAGGAGTGTGTCTGGCATGAGCAGTGTTTGGGCCTCTTGGAGAGGAGAAGGTTTTTTGTCTTCTAACCTAAACAAGAATGTCATAAGCCACACGTGTGCCTTCAGCTTGCTTGCTTTGAGCCTGTCTATAAGGATGACTGGAACTAGGCCTGCAGGGTGTGCTCAGCGTGGCCCATCCCAGCGTGGTGGTCCTGTGCCTGTTCCCAGCTCCTGTTTGCTGTAGCAGAAGTCCCTGTCTCTTTCTTGAGGCCTGGCACCGGCAGCCTTATGCTGTCCCCCCCGGTGTGGTCTTTGCTGTTATTGCCCACCCAGCTTGGAAGAAGCATTGGAGCTGCTCCTCCTGTAAATTATACCTGATGGTGTCATTCCCACTGCTTACCTCTGGAGTAGATGTGCCTTACAGTAAGTAGAATTGTCATTCGTGTTTTATAAAAGCTGAGTTTCTTTTAATCCTTGTCCATCAAGGACATGCATTTGACTTAAAAGCAGGTGTAGCCAAATTACTTTTAAAACTGTTACTTTTGGTTCTGCTGCTTATTGTCACTGTCTTAATGATTTTTAATTGTTTAGTCAGATTTTTAACAGTCCTCTTTTCTACTTACATTGCAATGCTGCCAAAGCCTCGGTGGAAAAGTTACGAAAATAAATCTGTTTATGTTGTTTTTGTACTCTCTTCACATCCTTTTACCTAGGGACTTTGGCATTAAATCAAGCTTTGTTTTGCATGGTACATCTGCTTTAGTTCCTTGCTTCTTACCTGAAGCACTGAGGCTCAGTGTCCCCTTCGTGTCTGTTGTGTCTGGGAGTTCTTGTGCCCGTGTGCTGTTGGTTTCAGATATACCCTGATTTCTTGTGTGGTAGCAGTGAAATTATGTTTGGATCACAGAGAATGTGGAGGTGATATGGTGGGGAATAAAGAGGAAAATATGAAAGGCAAACAACCAGAAAGGGAATCTTTGGTATCTAAATTTCGGTGCATGGGGGTCGTTTGCCCCAAGTGTAGGCATGGTGCTTTTACCCACATGATGTACTGGGGCCAGAAAAATTTTACATGTCCCATTCTCCAATCTCCTATTATCTGTAAAGGAAAATACAGCATTTCCTTAGGATCCTGACACTGGAAATGCAAGGCAGGAAATCCTGTGATGACAGACAGCTCAGTGAGACTTTGATGTAGGCCATAGCTACTGCTTTCAGAATTAAACACTGTTTGGAAACACTGACAACTGTTTAGCAATTTCTGGGCCATTCCCTGCAGAGAGTTGTTTTATCCAGATTAGAGAAAAACAAGGAACGACAAGAGCCTGATGGCAGGAGTGTAAAGAAGAGTTCAAAGGTCATCTCAACAGCCCTTTGTGATACCCTGTGAATGGTGAGGACCTTACCTTGTGGCAGGTGGACAGCAGGGAGTAGGCCAGGATGCCTCTCTGCAGCTTGTGGGAATGGCTTTTGGTGTGGGTGTTTTTGTACATTCCCTGTTCCCAGTTTCTGTGTCTGTGTCCCAGTTGTGCTGGGGAGCAGAGAGGTGCTTATTGCCTCATGCACAGATGGCCACAGGCAGCGCTGGGATAGGTTAATGAAGGATCTGTAGGGGCTGTGTTGGCCCTGAGGCTTGTTGTTGTCCACATCAGAGGCTCAATTGCTATGCATGGCCATACCCGACCAGACTGATATTTGCCCTTCAAGAACACATTTAAAGTGTAGTGAGGTCCTGTGCTTTGGTTTCTGGCATCACAAATTCCTGATGAAGGGCCTTGCTTTAGCACAGCATTGGCTCAGATTAGCCTCTGACTTCTTGGAAGGAGCTGAGATGTTGGTCATTTATTTGCAGCTGAAGAAAATTTGTTTGCCATCCCTCTTTCAATCCTTGTGGGTTTTCTAAAATACTTCTCTTGCAAAGAGAAGGTGATTCGCTTTTTTGACTTCTCAAGGATCCTTCTTCTTTTGGATGCAGCAGCCATGATGCCTGCATTAAGTGGAGCTATTGTCAATAACGGTCTGTCCTGCAGGTAAATGGCAGCTCTTCTGTAGTCAGTCTCTCCAAGCTCACAGGGACAGAAGAGCTCTGAAGTACTTCCTTAAGACTTTGGAGGATGCTGTATGGACAAGAAGAATGTTACCTTTTCCAGGTGTGTTCCCAGGGCCTCTTCCCTGCCTGGAAATGGATGTGGAGTCCCCCTTTCACACCTCTGCTGTGGAGCCTGGTGTGGCTGCCCTTGTGCTCCCTAGGGTGTAAAGGGAAGAGGGGCACTGGAGTGTGATGGATCATCACTGACTTGATCTGAAGGTTGTGGATGGCAATAACTGTAAAGGTTGAAGAGCTGCTTAGTCCTGGTACTTTCCTCCTGCAACATTTCATTTCTGGATCAGTGTATTAGCCTTTCAGTTTGGGGGTGTTTGTTCAAATACTGACTGATTTAAAAGTAAGGAGTTTTGGATGAGCAGGAAGAATTAAAGGAGGAAACCTTCTGCTTTTTCCCCCTCTGCCATGAGTTATTCAGCCCTTCTGAGCATGTGATAGTCCAGAAGTTACCTCTTCACAGGGGTGTCATTCAGGAGGTGGCAAAGGTGTTTCATGTGTCAAATGATAGGAATTATGTCTGGTTGAACTACTGTTAACTAGAACCCCTTTGCCATTCTTGCAAAACCATAATGCATCTTAAAATTCCTTTTGCTCTCATAAAATAATATGCTTTAAAAATCCATTGTCTTGCATTTAGGATAGCAAATAGTCTTGTGCTATCTGAGAAGTAGGAGGATAACTCAGTGTTGCTACGTGTAAGGTTGTCTGGATTGCATGAATTTATAAATTAGGCTCATTTTAATCTATAGCATATCATGTTGCAGGTACAAGGGACACTTAATTTCATATCCTAGATCAAAGCTTGCAGGGTATGCTGCTTGTCTGCTGTGTGCTCATACACAGTAACCTACTTCTGCTTAACATAGACAGGTGAGGTTGATTACAAATAAAGATTGTTCTAAAATTTTCACCAAGTTTGGAATCCCTTTTCAACTTTATGTCCTGGGTCACCTCTCCTGAACTGAGCTGCAGCTGTTCTTTGTATCCCCACGGGGTGCAGTGAATTACCAGCTCTGCCAAATCAGGAGAAATGAAATCTCCAGCATCATGGACATCAGCTGAACTGATTGTCAAATTTGACCAGTCTGTTAGCTTGATGTCACTGCATAAGTGATCATCTCCATGTCAGGATGGAGACCCTGGATATTCTACTGAGGCAGTGGACTCATCGCATACTTAGTTTTGCTCTGTATATGTTAAAGTATTGACATTCTCAGTAGAAAATGCTGGCAAAGCACCTGAGCCTTTGACTGCCTGCCAGTAATCCTGAGTGGTGCTGTTATCTACAATTTGAATGTTAGTCTCTGTGTGTTTGCCAGCTGATAACTCGCTTTGTCACCTTTCTGCATATACTTCCTGAGTAGCTGACTTTATTTCATCAAAACTTTGTCAAAAAAAACAGAGTATAAATTCTGACTCTTAGGTAAAGCTGATGAAACCTAAGATTTGTCTTTCATGCCCTTCTAAGGCCAAGATGGAAGTAAATTCTAATACCTAGTAAAGAGGATTCTGTGCTTTTGCTGTATTAGAAGCAGCCAAAAAAGCACTTTGCTAAGATAGAATCTTTTTCATGAGTTCTGATATAGCTCCTGAGGACTGATCCTGTGTGCACAGCTTTGGTCAAGTTTCTCCTCACAAAACTGTTTGTTGTAGACACTGAACTTTAAGGTTTTTAGACTTCTTCATATTTGAGTATATTTAATAGTCTTAGATTTAATGCTGATAACCCATTTTGGAATGAGATCCTGAGCTTCTTTTTACATTTGTAGTGTGATCACTTTTAGGGGAGTTGCTTTGGTTGGATCTAAGACAGACCCTTGCTGCAGCTGAGAGCCTCAAACAGCTTCAGTTCTTCTGCTTGTTGCATTCATTGCTGCCCTGGGTGACCTTTCATCATGGGAACTGTCCTTCCACCCTGGCTTCTGCTGGCACTTGGGCACAGAATTCAGTCTTATCTTGAGGAGCATCGATACTAAATTGTGTAGATCTTGTGCTTATATGTAAGAGTGTTAATGCCCTATTCCAGCTGGAAATGTTCAGGACAGGAGCAGTGGCCAGCTGTCCTGCCCTAGGGGACAGAAATCAGAACAGAGAAATCAGAGAAAATCAGAACAGAGAAATCAGAACAGCCCTGTCCAGGCGAGTCATATGGATGTTGTGTTCTCAGAGCCTTGTGTACTGGCAGCCTGGCATGGCTGGGGAGTGGGGAGCTCTGCACAGTCATTCTTGTGTCCTTTCTGTGTTGGTTCCATCCTTTGGTGTGAGCCTGCTCTGTTCTCCACAGAGTCTGTGCTGCTGTGGCTGCTGGACTTGAGGCTGTGCTGGGAATGTTCTGACTGGAGGTTCAGCCTAGGACAGCCTCTTTCTTCCATACCCTGCTGCCACTGTTTGTTCCTCTCCGTTTCCCAATTTTTTACTGCTTAAGCAAGTTGGCCCAGCTGTAAGCTGTGTGATGCTTAATTCTCACAGCAGGAAGACAGCCCTGAGTTTGCCAGCAGATGCAACACTGCTTGTCTGTTTGGCTTTAAGGCTGAATTGTGTAGATAAGGCCTTAGGGGAAACGTGAAGTAAAAATTGATTTTTAGTTTGCTGTGGATGTGGTGCAAGTCAGAAGAAATCTCTGTGTATTCTTTAAGGCAGTGGAGCAATTTCCCTCTGCCTCCACCTGCTTATGTTTGAGCATTGTTGAAAAAGCTTTGTTACTATCTAATAGTAGACAATAAAGTACAAAAAAATCAACAAAATCATATGTTTGTTATTAAAGTCTCATCTTCTCTGGGAGCTGGCAAGCAGTCATATTTTGAGAATTAATACATATTGAGGCAGAAGGCTTTAAGAAGTTACCTTTCAGGTGGTTTTCACATTTTTCTAGCTCTATTTAGTGGTTGTTATGACCTGCAGAGGACTTGCAGGCCCACTTGGGGTACTTTAGGTGAGCCATGTGATTAAATAAATGCAAAAGCTGTGATGCAGGAGGAGGACTGCTGTTCTTACAGATGCATCCCTGTGAGTGCACTTGTACCTCTTACCTCTTTTCTGGAGTTTGTATCTAGTTAAGTGTTGACACATATTTTAAGGAAATTAAAAGATTCCTGTTACCTGGCATCTTTCAACCAAACTTGGGGCATCCTTGACAACCTCAGATGAGTTTGAAATGTCCCAGTTGAATTAAGTGGAAATCCTGTGAGTATGGCTGGGATGGTATGGGATTCTGGGTGCCATGCTGCTGGAGAGGTGAGACAAATCACCTGGAAATTGCTGGATGGTAAATGATTCTTCTAGTCTCAGAATCTTAACTTCTCCTTTCACACCAAAATGGTAAGTGTCGAAGTAAGCTTCTTCTGTCTCTTTAAGTGCTTCAGTGCAGGAGAAAATCAGCATAAATGTTGATATCTAAACTGTCAAGCTTAATTTTTATGGGTAAAACTCACTGAGATGAATCCTTTACAGTTGTTTTGAAGATCTTTGAGGTTGAGAAAGAGAGCACAGTATTTTCTGCTTGTATTTTGGAAGTGTTGCTGGACTTCATTTTAAGGACGATTAACACTGCAGCATAAAGCTAGGGGCACCAGGAAAACAGCCTGGCCAACAGCGTGACAGAGCTTGACTTCTGAACAAAATAGCATCAATGTGAAGTAAACAGATAACATGGGTTTGACTGGGGTTTGTTCAGAAGGTCAGGACAGCAATTCTCAAAGACATCAACTGTACAGCCATCGTTTGATAGTGGGGGCTCCTTGATATCCCATAATATTTCAATTTTATGTATTGAAATCACAATTACTTTCTATTTGCTTTGGCCACACGTAGTCACAGAGGGAGGCGAACACGTCCCTGTGTGAGGGCTCATGCCCTCAGTGGCACAGTGTGGACCCAGCCTGTCACGCTGTCTTGATTGAGCTGGAATTAGCTGTGATACTGCTGTTGCACAGCCTGGAACATCAACCTTTGCAGAGTTGTTTTAGCTTGTGCATTTCCATCATATCACTGCAATCAAACCCAGGGCTGTTACTCCTCTAAGTGATATTGCAGGTGCTTAATACAAATTATCTACTCCTTTGGTTTTAAGGAACAAATATGACAGCATGCCTCCGAGGAATTCTTTTGCAGACATTCCAGTTACTGTTATCCTGATGAGGTATTATTCACATATTTTCTTTTTCCACGCTTGAGCTCTTCCTTTGTCTTTTCATTATTACCAGGAATAAATCTGTGGCTTTTATAGTGCAGTTATTTTCTCAGAATCCAGTTTTATATCTCACCTGAAGTCACCCTACTTCTCATTTCATGGCATTGCAGCATCTCTTGGTGGTGCCAAAAAGAGCAGCTTATATAGTTCCAGTGACAGATGACTACTGTAAACCAATGGAATCAAACAGATGGCACATGGGCTTGGCCTTGCCTTCTCTTCTGCCTTTTCCATGGCAAAGTTTGGCCTGATGAGCCACACTTTGGAGCAGAAGTGTGCTGTTCTTCCAGTTACTTGTTTTTGTCTGGTTGGCCTTTAATCCTTTTGGTTGATATAGTGTTTGTTTTGGTATGCTGACTGTAAGTGGGGTTTTTTGTATGTGATATTTTGAGAAAAAATATATGGTCTTGCCAGGTATTAAGCAAGGACAAGCTGGAGGATGGAGAGTGTTGGTACCTAGAGGACATGCAAGACTCTGGACACAGCAGAGCAGTACTTGCCATTCTGTCTGCAAGGGGAAATAGGGCATTTTTGGAGCTGGGGAAGGAATAGACTTACATTCCTCACTCAGAAGCTGTGTCCCAGTGCTTGCTGTCTATATACCCTTGCCAGTGACAAGTCAGGAATTTATTTCTGAACAGACCATCTCTGACCTATCTAACCCTGAGCATCTCTCTTTTGTTTTTACACTTCACTTAATGAGTGTTTTTCACCTCTCTGAATTACTGCTTTGGGCCGTGCTCAGACCTAGGTGAGTGGGAGGTGCTGCATTAATGTGTGTTTGGCTTGCAGCTGATGGAAAGGGGAGTTCACAGTTGTAATGCACAAAGACTTAAGTCCTCTCTGGAACCCTTCTACACTGCCAGAATGGTAAGTACCTTTAGTGTAAACACCAGGCAGCAAGAACATTGGAAAAACCCACACGTGAGCTCTGGAGTACAGTTATGTAGCAATTTAACAAATAAATCACAGTTACACAGTGTGCCAGAGCTTACATAATCTCGGCACACTTGGCATACTGGTCTTTGTTTTCTGCTTTTCTTTTCTGCAGAAAGAATGCTTGTGTGCACATGCAGGAAAAAAAATATGCATATGTGCATAAATGAGGGGGTTTTAGCCTTTTTTTTTCTGTTTCAGTGTTGTCAAACTGTGTGTAAAAAAGGTATGTACCTACATTTTAAAAACGAACAAATTGTTTTAAACTTACACAACGTAATGTCCCCTCTCTTTTCTGTCTTACCTGATAGTGATAACCTGCTACGAAGAGCTGCATGCCAAGAAGCCCAGGTAATACTGTTTAAAGTAATGAAATTAGATTAAAATCTGCCTCTTATCTTAGTTGTGCAGGGCTCCTGAGATTTTCCCAGAGGGCCTTTCCTACATAACAAGCCTTCTAATGATTCCCTCCATCATCTGTGTTCTTTCCCTTGATGCCCAGGGGTGAACAAGGGTGCTGCCTCTTTTTGGTCCTGGCTGCTGCTGCAGAGGTGTGCAGCCTTTTTCCTTGGGGTGATCTTAGTCACTGCTGGAGCTACCCAGACCTCCATAGCTGCATGTGCAATTGCTCTGTGCCTGTAAACTTCTGATAGGGAGATGATTTGTTGATGAGTGAAATCCCAGCCCCGCCAGGAGGGGTGTAGTCTGGGCAGAAGCAGCACAAACCTCTTTGTGTCGGTGCTCAGCTGCAGAGACCCTGCCCTTGTCTGTTTGACCCTGAGTGACCTTATCAGGGATGCCAGCTGTGATGACTGACTGACCCAGCTCTTTTGGGACCCATCTCCTGGGAACTTAATGGGGACAGCCTGGTTGCTGATCAGTGACAAGAAGGCCACTGTTCAGGGGGGAGAGTTACTTTCTCAGGGTATTGACTGTTGCATTTCTTAGTTTGAGGCCTGCATGGGCAAACAGCAGTCAACAAGCTCCCATACTGCAATATTCCCACAAAAAAAACCTTGTCCTTAATAAGCAGTTTTGGAGGTGTAAGTGCTGCTGCCCATGGATGACATCACTTCTGTAGGATTTTAAGTTTTTTTTACCTCCCACAAATAAAGTTTATTCTAAACCTGCTTCTTCATGACAGATTTTTGGCATTTTGCAGGGTGTAACACTGCTCCCATCATTGCTACATACTGGGGCCTGAGTAGAATGGTGAAAATTATTTTTCTCAGTAGAGAAGTGTTGTGCACCTGAATTATCCTAATTTTACCCTGTCTGCTGTTGAAAGATTTTCACAGCAACTTGTCTTGTGCAATGGATCTTTGTGCCAGAATAAATGTAAGGGAACTCGCTGCTTGTGAAAAAACAAGGAAAATATTTTCCTGAAGATACTGCTCTCATAAACCATAGTTGTAATTTCAGAGTCTTTGTTTTCAATTTCATTTCAAAAAATATTCATTTTTACTACATAATAACAAAGTGATAGAAGTTTTTTATATCACAAAAAAATAGCCATTAATACCTCAGTATTTGAAGCATGCTGACCAAATTAAACCAACTTTTTTAAAAGGAGCTGATGGAGTGGTTTGTGTGTATTGTCAAAAAGGTGCAAGTGCTAAGGAAAAGACTGGTACCAGCAGATAATTTAGTTGTGGAAATCCTGAATTTCCCATTTCTTAAATCCAGTTATTAAGTGACAGGTTCTATTCCATTATGGTTTATTCTTACAAATGAAAATACAAAAGCACTGTCAGTAGAGCTTCCTGCAATTTTAGTGGTTAAAGCCTGAGAAAATGTCCTGTAGAGGACTCCTGCATTAGAAATGAATGAACGAGAAAGCCTAGTAATCAATTCTTGCTGTAATTTCCATTCTCACTGATGTGTCATTGCCAAATAGTGCTTGAAAACACACAACAGTACTGCATTAAGGCATTATGTGTCTGGTATGTTCTTCAGAATAATAACAATCTAAAATAGTTTGAAAAATGCTACTTGCTTTTACAGTGCTGTATATAAGTATTGGGAACAAAAGAGAGGCAAACTCACCAAAGAAAAAGTTTAGTTTGAATGAAGTGTGTGTGAAGTTCTTACCATTTTTACATTGGATTTTTAGTTTTTAAGCCTGTTACATTATCAAATTGATGAGGGATCTGCCTTCCTGAGAGAGAATCCATGACAGCAGTATTTCATGCAAAGGTTCTGCCATGTGTTTCCGAATTTAAATACCAGTTTATGATGACAGCCTTGGGTGTGGCAAATGATTATGGAAAGATTCTATAATAAAGAACCCATTTATCATATTTCTAACATTTTACACCACTTTCTCTGGGATAAGTCAGTGTCAGCTGACTCGGTCTTCCTTGGCAGATCAGTCTTGCTGAGTGACGTTCTTGTTGCTGATTCTGGGCATGTGTAAAGAGGTGCTGTTTAGCTGGCAAACAATTCACTCAAGGATAGTTTTCTGCAAAAGAATGTAGTTCCTTTGCTGCAATTCATAAAGCACTATAAAAGATTTATATAAAGGAATTTTCAAAGTTGTAGAATAGTGGTTGTCATTTTAGAAGTCCAGATATATAATACCTGAAAGTGTGCATGTGACAAGAAAGTGAAAAAGGTATTGACTTAACTAAATTATAGCTTCATATATATATGCTCTGCAAGACTTCTAAAATATTGCATTATTATTATTATTATTTTTTATTTCCTGTCTTACAAATCAGCATTTGCTTTAGAAATGCCCCTGTATATAACATAATGTCTAAGTATATTACATAAAGAAGCAATTATGTCATTACTAATAAAATCTTTATGAGCCTTGTTGGGTTGTTTAGAGCCTTGTTAGATTGTTTGGAGCGTGCAAATACATCATGTTGTGCCCCCTAAGCAGATAATTAGATTTTTCTAACAGCTGTAACATGCTGGAGGGCCCCTATTCCCCAGTTCCCACCCAACAATTGCAATATAATAAGTTGGTCTGTTTTCCAGCTGATCTCTGAGTAAAGCTTAAGACTTATTGATTTGTTTCACTTTCTTTGAAGATTGCTTTACTCTCAGCAACTTCTCTCATCCTTTTTCTTTCCTAAAGAAGAAATCTGGATGTTTTAAGCAGCACAGCCAGCTTTACCCTTCTTTAAATTGAGGTTTCCTGAGCAAAGTTTGCAAGTGGAATTAATAATAAGTTTGAACAGCTAACAACCACTAAAATGTACTGTTATTTGTGTACAGTATCACCTCCTTCAATATAAAAATTCCTGCTAGAGGATTAACTTTCAAGGTAAAGGGGGGAAAAAAGCCAGGGACAGTTGACTGGGCCATGTTCAGCACAGTAGTCTTTGGTTCCTGCTTTTTCTGGGGCTTCTGGGTGTTATTGCTGAATACCTTGTATTCCTTGTGTTCAAATCCAGTTTGATTTGGTGTGTTAGTGAGGATGCCTTTAAGTGACCTTCTAGAAGCTTATAGAGCAGGATGTAACGTGTGTGGAAGTTGCATTTCCTTGCCTGTGCTGAACAGCTTTGGAAATAGGTACAAAGTGTAAGAGGCTTTGTGGACAAACTCTCAAAGAATTTAAAATAGAGACACCTCTTCAGAATTGAATTAAAAGTTGAAGAGGAATTGAATGATTTTTATAGAGAGAGATTAGTTTAAAAAAAGTGTAAGAAACAGTGGACTTGCTTGTAGGTCAAGGCAGATTCTCTTGTAATTATCTTTCCTGTCTTCAAAAACTGAAGCATAGAAAATACTAAAATGAGTAGAAGAGATAGAAGAATTAAAGTTCAGAAGTTGGAAAGACTGCAGAAAGAAGGTGGCAGGCAGGTAGGTGTATGAGAATTACATAAGGAAAGAAAATCTGGTAACCTTGGAGTCAAGGAGAGCTCCCTGGATTTCTACCCATTGCAGGAAACCAGAGGTTGACAAAAACAAAATGGTGGTGGAATTGTAAAAATGAGCTAAAAAGTACTTATGCCAGTGATGTGAGCTGCTGCTAAGAATGCAGGTCTTTGACTAAGAGATCTGTACAATGGCTGAAAATGGAACTCATTTGAATGTCATGAGGCTTGAAAGCACATTGACATTTGTAGAGATATATATTTTGAACTGTTTTAGCAGTGTGCTTAAAGGATGAACTGAGCCCTGCTCTTTTTCTCTTACTTAGGCTTTTGGCAACCAGCTGATGCCTGCCACTATGCCACTGAAGAAAGCAACAGTCTTCCTCAACCCAGCAGCTTGCAAAGGGTAAAATTCCCCCTTCCCAGCACTCCCATTTGAGCACACTTTCTGCATTTTTGCTCTGCTATCCACTCTAAAAGCCAGCCAGATTTTTGAGCTCATTTTTGCCTCCCTCTGATGCCAAGCTGGTGCTATGTAACTATGCCAAACTTTATTTCACCAAAAATATTGGGATGAGAAATAGAATTAGTTGCTTGAGGTGGAAGAATGTTTTCTAGACATATTTTTTTTTCATTTCTTTTCTTTACTCCTGTGTTTTGGCCTTTGTCATTCCTTCATATGTAGTATTCCTTCCAAACTTTTGCATGTGATATATTTCCATCCTCAAAAACTATAGAAATAAGAGATGACCTTGATTGCTTCAAGACTTGAAGTTGGCAAGAAGTGATCTTACTTCTGTGGGAACCTGCCCTTGAAAGGGATGTGCCCACAAACTGAGAGGCTAAATATGGGCTTGGAGCAAGACTTCTGGAAGAGGTTGGCTGCTATTTTTACGTGCTCATTAGCAGAAAAACCATAATCTTGGATGTGATGTGTATCTGTTTCTGCTGATCAGCTAAGCTTTGGAATAGTTGCATTTTTTGGAGGGGCAGAGAGTTGTTAGTACCAATATGAGGGGAATATTATAGCTGACATGGAAGTGCTTGGACTCGCATGCTTTTGTGAGTCTGGAAAATGCATCGTATTAACCAAGTCTCGTGTTTCTACTTGTAAACAATTTATAGTTAGTGATATAATTATTTTATTATGCAATGACAGGCATAAAATTATCAGTGCTATAACAAAAAAGGTCAGATAGAGTTTTGCTTCCAACCTTATTTAATAATATGTAGTAATAAATCGGATTTAAAAAATACTTCTTAAAGCCTACTTTGTGGTCCTAAAGACTGGTGCTTTGCAAGTCATTAATTTTCTAGTAAATTTCTTTCTGGAGATCTTCATTTGTTTTAATGGGTTTTTAAAATTATTGTTGGCAAAAGTTAGATAGCATCTTTTGCACTTATTAAAACTGCAACAAAACCCTGACATCTGAGATATGAGACTAGAAATGTAATACATTTGAACCACATGAAATCTCATCTTTCCTGACTGTCTGGTTGAGTGACTGATTGTGCAGATTGAATGCTCGGTTTTAAGTAGATTTCTTCTTGCTATTCATTTGTTTATTTCCTTTTTAATTTTTTTTCAGCCACAGGCATCATTAAACAGTTTTTACTCTGCTATTTCTAGAAAAGCTGGGAACCTTTTTGAAAAGAATGCTGCACCAATCTTGCATTTATCTGGCTTGGATGTAACTGTGGTTAAGGTAAGAATTGATAGGTCCTGCTACTGTAAAAATAGTGACTCTCTTCTTTCTCCTCTTGAAGAATTAAAATTCAAATCTGTATGCATTTGAAATTCTCAGTTGTCCTGTAACCATCTTATAGGAAGAAATAAATACTGAGATATTAGGCTGATACCTAATCTTTTAAATTCACAGTTAGTTTTCAAACAGTGTAATGAGATTTTAATCTTCAGCTAAAGCAGTACATATGCTTGTTTGTCTGTCTAAAGCAGCCGTTCTGTAATTCATGTTTGAGAAAAAAAACTCCCTAAATACTTGAGTGCTGGCTAGTGGTGCGTGCCCATTGCTGTTGAATTTGTCATTTCCACCTGAATTTGAATTGAAAAGTGAGGAATTTTGACATGCAGTTGAACAGTTCAGATTAATTAAAAATAACCTTTTATCATTACACTGAAATAATTTCTGGTCTCTCTCCAAATAATTCAACATTGCCACCACAAAAGCAGAACACTGAGCTCTAAATGGTGTGAATTAACAAACAGGTTGAAAAGAGAAGAACAAGGAAACATTGAAGGGATTCTGATCTTTCTGCCATATATTGAGGCTGTGATATGTGGATTGCTTAATAGTCAGTGTGTCCTAACAGCAAAGTACTCTGATATGCATCTTTCTGTCTTGGAATCTTGCAAGGTTTAGTATTAAAATGCTGTTTTTATTAATCCCTTTCTCTGGTCATTAAATATACCTAGTCCCACCCTAAGAGAATAAATCATTTTGGAAGACTTAAAACTGATGCTTGGTAGTGTTAGACCCGACATACAAGTTGGCAAAATGGGTGGACAGGAAGTGAGGCTGAGATGGCTCTGTAAAATACATGAATTTTGTAGAAAATGGTTTTGATGATTTAAAAAGTCAGTCCTTTACTGGTAAATCCATTGTCAGTGGCTGTCAGGCAGTGGCTTCTGTTTTGTTGATGCTGCATTGCAGAAGATGCCCTTGAGCAGTTTGGCTATTAAAGATAGTGGGAGTTTTTCTGCAAGTGATTGGCTTCTGGATTTGTTTCTATGTAATATTACCTGGAAATAAGATGGTTGCTGTGATATTCTAGATCTATTGAGTAAGATTTGTTCTGATATTTCATTTAACCTCTGTGTGTGTCTCTGTCTGTCTGTGTGTTTACTTGCATATATTATGCATCAAACTGGTTTTGTAAGTTGGAAAAAAACTCTGAATGTAAGTAATATACAGTACTGTGTGTCTATATAAAAATAACTATTAACCAGATGGATAGATGATTTTTTTTTCCATAAAAGTGATATACTAAAAATAGTCATTTGAGTCCTCATATTTGGATCTCTGTTTCTTTAGACTGATTATGAGGGACAAGCAAAAAAGCTTCTGGAATTAATGGAAAACACGGATCTGATCATTATTGCAGGAGGAGATGGCACAGTCCAAGAGGTACTGCAGGGGCCTGGTTTGTTTAGAATCATAGTTGGGCTGAGGGCAAGTAGATAGAGTCTGTGCAATGTAGCAGCATCATAACAGCTGTTCGTAGAGATCTGTCCAGTTTAGAATCTGTGTTTTTAGTAAATGTTCTAATATTCTTGGGACAGAACACTCTGCTTGTTGGTGTTAGTCTTAAGAGTTTATGGGAGTGGGGGCAAAAATATTTGTGACATAACTGTCTTCCAGAACTTTATTCTAGAATGAGCAAACTCTTCAGAGGGACATGATTCTGACTTTCTGTGTGATGTAGTTGTAGTGGTTTGATTTTCAAAGTTCCTTCCTTTCTATAAACTCCCCAAGAGGAATGCATATTTTACTAAGTGGGAACCAGGTAATTTAAAAATTACGTGGGAATGATAACAAAGGATGGAACGTATTTAATAAATGCCTATTGTCAAGATGATTAATGGCAGGAGCAGAACTGGGGGATACTCTCTTTTTCAAGACTCTATTTTATTCAAGCAGTTCCTTGTTTCTAACTACTGATTTCATAAGACAATGGCTAATTGAATGCAATGACCTTAAGAGAAAGAGATCAGAATACATCTGTAGGTTCATTCTGGCCTTTTGCTAATTGTACTGACCAGTGCTGGTTTTGCATTATGCAGAGCATCATTCAGTGTTAAAACATTTACACTGCTATTGGTTGTGGTACCAGCATGTACTCAGGCACACTCATAAACCTGCTGTTTCCAGCATGTTTGCAGGCTGAACGTTCCTCCTTTGCCATGTAGCACCGTCCATAAAAGAGTAGCTGCTCCTTAAATCTTCTCAAAGAGTAAACATGGTTAAGAATTTCATAGCTTCTTACTGTAACTGCAAAATACATTTCTTAGAGCATTTCCCATGTTTTTCAGGTCATAACTGGACTTCTCCGTAGAGCAGATGAGGTGAGAAAGTGTCATTTTAAAAATTGTGTTTATTTCTTGGAGTGTCTTGTGCATCCACTGTGATCTCTTGGCCTCAGCTGCCTCCAGCAAATACTTTGCTTACTGCTCTGGAGCCAGCTTGCTGTGCAGCAATCCAACTGGGCTGCTGTCCTGCAATGCTGCCTGCTGTTCTTTGTTCCCTTTCTGAGGGAGTGCAGTGACTCCCAAGCCATGGCTTTGGGAAGTTTCCAGCGTCAGAGCAGGGATTGTGGAGAAGCCAAATGCTCAATTTTCAAAGACCCATGGACCAGCTGTGCATGCCACTTTGTTTGGCAGAAGCATTGGGCAAAAGTACATGTTTTTCTTCTATTTGTACAGGCTTGAAACCAAATTCAGTTATGGTCACACTCCTGCTTTGGGATTGCTTTGCTGTTTCTTCAAGCAGTACATACCTACCTATGCAGATGGCTGTACTAAGCAAATTTTAACCTCTCAAGGTGGATCACTCTGAATGGAAATGAGAGAGATTTTTCTTTTTAAAGTGGGAGGACAGTGTTATTGAAGAAAGGAGGGAATCATTGTTCCCAAAACCTTCTAGCAGGAGCTGGCAAAAATTCAATTAAATGATCCAGAAAAGATTATGATGATACCCTTGGCAGCTAGAATTGTATCTGTTTAGGCATTTGCTTTGTCTGAATGTGACAAGGGGGACTCTGCAACCAAGTCAATATTTTTAAAGGAAGGCTAGTTATATCAATTCTGATACATCATTGTTTTAAATCTAATATTATTATAGTTGGATCCTGAGACTTTTGTAATCTGACAGTAGTGGAAGCAAAGTTTGGAGGCTTTACTGGCTAGTTTATTTTTTTTGGCTTCTTATCTTGATGTAGCTTGGATCGTTTTGCAGTAGTGGAGGAAATTCTGCATCCAGCACAATTATGGGTGGAATACTGCATTGTAGTATTTGTCACTGTGTCACTTCATGTCTTTGGCCAAGGAATTCTTGTCCTTCATGTCACTCTGTCCTAGGAATAGAGATCTGCACTCGAGCTCCCTCTCTCTGTACCCTGCTTCCTTTTTCCCTCAGGGGTGTCCCACCACTGTTGCCTGCATAAGAGCCTGTGCAAGGTATTCCAGAAGCCCTGTTCCTAGCAGCCAGGGGAGCAGAGCTTGACTGCAGGAGCTGCAAACAGCCTCTCATCTGCACACTGCAAAGCAGTGCTGAAGAAAATGAGAGCAGGGTGTTTGAGAGTGTTAGCACTCACAGGTGACATGGACACAGCAGGGGAGAGGGGTTGGGTGCGCAGTGAGAGGGAAATTCCCGAGTGGCTGCGGATTGGCTGTGTCCCAGTGCTGCTGGCAGCATCCCCCAGGAGGGGTGTGCTGCACGGGGGTATGGGGTAGTTTGCACTGGTTGCTGACATGCTTCAAAAATCAAGGTTTGAGATGAGGTACAGGGTAATAACTTGCTCCTTCAACCAGCCCCTTTGCTGAACAGCTGTACAGAAAAATAATATGGTCAGTGACTTCCAAAAATTAGACCTTCTGCTGCTTTATGATTTGGATGGCAGAGGAATCAATTAATTTCCTTTCCTTAAGTGAGAAAATCTCTTTGCTGTGCAAGGTTACTCTGTCAGAGGGGGATTTCTGCAGTGGTAAATGAGATTCAGAGCCTGTGATTCCACCATCAGTATTAAGAAAGATTCTAGATTGCTGACAGAATCCATGCATTAGTTGGGATGTGGCTGCCAAAATGCATGTCACAATGCTCTTAATGATTATAGAGAGCTCCTTTGTACCCAGTTGGCAATGGTGGCTTCACAGATTTGGGTGCCATGTTCTGAGTCATTGTGTGAGGAAGTGCCTGGTGCTCAGTGCCAAAGGGGTGATGCCAGACACAGCTGTGATCTCCACACAGGAAGCTTCATGCAAATGTTAATTTACTCTCCTTATGTGTCCAGGCTGCCTTCAGTAAGATTCCTATAGGATTCATACCCCTTGGAAAGACTTGCACTTTGAGCCACACACTGTACCCTGAGAGCACGAATCAAGTCCAGTAAGTATGACATGTTTCTGAAACATGGTTGTTTGTTTTCAAGAAGCAGTGCTTCTTGGTAGCTTGATGCTTTTCCTTTTCTTCTGTGTTACATAGAAGTTGGCAGTCTTTGGACAGAGCCTGATGATTCTCTGACTTACCTGAGTTAATGACTTCCAAAAACTGACTAAAATTAAAAGAAGGAAATGTATGTGTTATTAGAAATCATTTGCTGTGGCTAGTTTCTCTGTGATTGTGTGATGCTCAGAGTTTAAAAAGAAAAGGGAATTAAAAGGATCAGCCTCTTAGGAATAGCAGAAAGGGTATGACAAGGATATGACAAAATAAGCCAAAAATAATACCTCTTTCTGACCCTTCTCCAGTCTAAGAATTCTAGAAACAGGTCCACATATAGCCTGGTTAGGACCTGCAAAGTAAGGCATACAATATGAGAAAGACTGGATCCCATTATTGACCTTTGCAGGGCGGGTCTCACTTTTCCCTGTGGTGGGACTGATGCTGGCAGTAATCCAACAACCCAGTTCTTATCTTCAGCATCCTCTATATCATCCAGTCTGGTGGTATCTATTGCCTGCAGTTCAGTTTGTTGTAGGATTGTTTTGTCCGCTTAGAAAAGGGAGTCAATCTTTCTTTTCCCCACACTTCATTTCTTTTCAATTTTCCCCTTCTTTTCCTCTCATAATAATAAATATATTTCTTCTTGATCCTGAAATCTTTTCACTCTCTCTCCCAGTAACTCATTAACATTCTTCTTTGTGGAACCCTTGCTGGTATCCATCATACGTAAAACCCAGGAGTTGACTGGCATAACATCCTTCATTAAAATTACCAGAGTGCTTTGAAGCTCAAAAAGGTGGACAAGGCTGTAATCAGCAGCTAAGATTAAAATAATAATTTATGTCTGGGTTATAAAGAAGCTGTTTGAAATGGTTGATCTTCTTGTGCCAAGGTAGTGAACTGTGCAGGTGGGACTGCAGCACACTGGTGAAGTTGAAGGTAATTTGGTCAATGGGCTGCTTAACAACCTGCACCAGTAACAGAGCCTGAGTTAAGAAGTGCAGAAGTGATATTTTCTGAAGAAATATTTGGGCTTTGGTTCCTTCAGCACTCTCTTACTTTGGAGTGTAGGAACTGTAAAGGTCTTAGAGAAAGATAAGAGCTGGGAGAGAAGATGGGCTGTGGGAAGAACAGCTTCCTTATCTGTCTCAGTATTGTAATCCTGATGAAACCAAGGGCAGTTTCTCCCACTGATTCACATGAATATTGGGCTGGATCTGAAAACTGCATTTTTTCCTTGTCCAGCTGAGATACTGGAAATGTATGCAGTGTGGAAACTAAATATTACCCAACTTCGAAAACAAGGAAGGGGTTTCAATCAAGTGTATGCTTCAAGGTTTGAACATAGACTATTTAGAGGACTTTGGTTACAAAAGCTTTACAACTTGAAATGACAAAGTGCCCTGGCTACTGTCCACAATGTAATGGATACCTGAACAATATGAGCACTGCTGATAGGTAGATTTAGGTTGATGAAAAACTTTAAAATAAATTAGCACATACTAGTGCAGTTCAATCTCAGACACATGAGTTGAGACCAGTCATGCTGTCCCATACTCTCCTAAGCTGTAATACTTGTTACCACTAAAATAAAACTATGATTTGGGTCCTTAGTGTGTTAACTATCTGAAACAGGAGGTAACACAGTTGGCCTCTGACCTGCCAGGTTAGCCCAAAAAGGAGGGATATCTCAAAAGCTTAGGCTGATAATTTCCTTTTTGCGGTTTTGTGTATTTTGCTGTTTGTTAGGTTTTGTCATGTGTTGCAACCACTCATTTTGCTTTCTGATTTCAGTTAAGTGCAGGTTTCCCTGGGGTTTTTACTTTTACTGGAAAAAAGCCCTACCTGGACTCATAGTGGAATTTGCTGAACAAAAAAAAAGTAGTTTTAAAGCTTACTAATTTCCTTTCTTCCTGTTTGTTTTCCTTTGTTTTTTTTTTTCCTGTTTGTTTTGCAGACATATTACTAATGCTACACTGGCCATTTTGAAAGGAGAAACAGTTCCACTTGATGTCTTGCAGATCAAGGTGAAAGCATCTACTTATTTGGAAACCAACATTCCTAAAGCTTTCCTATTCTGATGTTTTTATGTTTACATGGACAGGTTTTCCTCTGTGTATTGCTGTTACGAATTTTAGTTTATGATATCAGCAGTTCTGCTGCCAGTCATTTCTCCACCATGTGCTGTGGCATCAGACAATCTAAACAGAAGAAAACACTAGAATGCCTCAATGTTGCCTTTGTTTGAGACTCAGAGTATTGATGAATACAAAACTTACTACAGTGGTATTTCTGTAGCAATGATGAGAGATAGCAGCAGCTGTCTGCTGATTTGATGCATTCATGTGGATTGTGAAGTTAATAGCTTTCTTTAACAAATGAAAAAATGCAAAATGGGAAGACCTTTGACTGTGCCTCGTATGGTTTCTGAAAATGATTTTTCTGTTCAGTTGTAGAATGGACATTTCTGCAGCAAGAGCATTGTGTTGCTGTGCAGCACTCCTTGCTTTTGGCTAACAGTCAAATCCACAACATGAAATGGCCATTGCTGGGTGTGCAGTCAAACTCAGGCTACCTGTTCAAAACTTTACCTCATTTATTCCTTCCTGGAGCAGATGGAATTTACAGTGCTTAAATTCTGTTAAGCTTTATTGCTGTTAGCTCTTTGTCATACCTCTTCTGTTAAATTTCTACACAGAAATTTAACAGAAGTTTTTATGTAGCAGTGCTTTTTTTCCAACTTCAGAAAATAAAGTTGGAAAAAAGGTAAGACAAAGCAATTTTGCAATGTTTATTTTTCTTCATAGGGAGAAAAGGAGCAGCCTGTGTTTGCAGTCTCTGGTTTAAGATGGGGATCTTACAGAGATGCAGGAGTTAAAGTTAGCAAGTAAGAAAATACTATTTTTTGAAACTGTACCCTTTTTAGTATCTGTTGCCTGAAAAGACACACTCTCCTCTCTCAAGTCTTTTTCTGAATGTAGGCATCTGACAGGCAGAGGCACCCACTCTTGCTCTGTCTTGCATTGCACGCATGGGAGTGTAAGATGTATCAGAATTCTTGTAATTTGAAATAAACACTTACTTGGTGCTGACCTGTTCTTTTAAGTATTTACTTTCTTCTTGCCTTGTGGTATCTGCTTCTGGAACTTTATTCAGATTGTAAGGGGCGGGGGGAAATCTCTCCCTTGAGTAAAGTCTAAGTAAAGTAATTGGCCATTGTTTTTCATCATTTGCTAATGAAAAGCTGTGTGTGTACTCTGAAACTCAATTCCAACAAGGGACATCAGATGCAGTAGAAATGCCTTCAGGTTCCTGCCAAAAATGGCATGAACTGTGCTATCTGATGACTGTTCCCTGAATGCTAAATTCATAATTATTGGGCTTTCTCCAAATGGACATTTAACATGTCACTATCTGTGTATCAAATGATAGGCATTATCTGCTGAAGGAGCAGCAGAGCCAAAGCAGCTCATTCTCCAAACTCTTATGGAGGAAATGCAGCTGTAAGGAAATTCCATGTGCTTTGTGAATGAGCTGTCTTTGTCAGGAAGGAAGAGGTAGCAGACCTCTGGAATTTGTCTGGCAAATGTTTGAGTAGGTTTAAAAGGGAATGAGGGAGATGCAGTAAATGGTCAGATTTGTCCCTGGGAAGCCAGGGATGTTCTTAGTGGGCTGTGTAGGTGCTGACTTGGCTGTGCTGCAGGCTCTCCTGCTAATTGCAGCCCCCAGTTCAAGGAAGTGCACTTCTATCTGCTCTGCGCTCCTGCTGGGCTTCCTGCCCATGCCCCGGTTTTCTCCTGGTGTTAGCCTTCACATCTTTCCCTGCAGCACTTCCCTTTTGTAAGAGTCCTTTGGGCTCAGTGCTGGAGGCATGACAGCACCTTGGGTACATGAGGCACACGAACATCCTCAAGCCTTGCTTCCTTCCATAAATGTTTTTGAATGCAGAGAAACATGTCCAGCTTGGAAAGCACTTCAGCAAGAAATGAACAGGTGCTCAGAGTCTGCTTGGAACAAAATCCTCGTGTGCTTGTCCTGTTTTTATACTTTTCCACTTCATCCACCTTTGCTCCCTGTGAGAGATGGGTTATTGGACTAAAAACATCGGGTGTGTTCCAGTGCAGCTGATCTTAAACTGAAAAGAACTCAAAAGGAGTTAAGCCATACGACACAGGTCCAGAAGTGTGTCTGACTATCCCTCTGCTAAGGACTGTGCTGCTGGAGACCTGGTGCTGTTTTATGTTATTATTTTATAGACAATTTCAAGGCTTGAGGGGAGTGGTGGCACAATTGCATGCCTTAATGGTTAATGAGATCCTTAGATCGGCAGTACTGTTGAGCTGGTGGGGTTCAATGTGCTTTGTTGACCCTCTTTAGTGAAAGACAGTGATCAAAATGTGTGCCAAGCGTGCTTAAATACAGTCACATCTTTAGATTCTATACAGTGCTGTGTGGCTGGCAGGAGTTTTATTTTGTAAAACTAATTTCCATGTGAGAATCCTTTGGGACTAATGAATGTTTGCTGGTTCTTTTGTCACTGAAGCTTTTGGGTTTTTTGTTTGTTTTCTCTGACCTTTGGAAATATACTGTATTGCATATTGTGGAGATGTACACCACCATTGTTAGACCACAGACATTTAAATCATCCCCGGTTGTCTCACATAACAAAGTAAAATTCTGATAGTGAGATGTCCTGCTGCCCATAGTGAAGATGATACACTGCATTTTGGTGATGTGTAACTCAGGATTGGGATGTCACTGCTAGGCTGCTGGTGATGTGTAGAAACTATCTTACAATATCAGAAAGCTTAAGGTTGTCAAGGAGCACTAACTCAGTGGCAAACAAGTCTATACTCTGACTTCATGCAAAGTCTCTCCCTTTCCCAGTATTGACCCCTGGATATCTTAGAAGTTCTATTTCTGTTCTTTTTTCAGGTACTGGTACCTTGGGCCTCTGAAAACCAAAGCAGCTCATTTTTTCAGTACATTTAAGGTAAACATTAATTGTGAGGAAAGTGTTTTTGTTTGGGAAATGAACAGGCTGACTTTGCTTTGTATAATCTATTTGCAAGTTTTCGTGAAGGATTCTGGTAACAGTATAAAATGGGACTAAAACTCACCTTGCTAAAAAGCCTACCAATTGATAGACTTATTTCTGAAGAGAGGAAGGGGAAGAGAAATACTTTTAAAAAATATTTTAAAATTTTTGCTGCAAGATCACCAGGGGAAGCCAATAACCCCTTGTGAAACTGGTGAGCAGCAGTGAAGTGCTAAAGTGCTCAGCCACATTTTCTCAACAGTCTTTGTAATAACATTTCAGTCTGATTTATTCATGTGGCAGAAGGGTCTATAATTAGACTGCTCATGCACATTGATAATCAGGCTTCCTTGTGTAGTAAAATGAACATGAAGATGAATAGCTTTTATCTCTCCTTAAACTTCTCTGTTGCTCAAAATTGATCCTGGAAAGATTAAAATTTGACCTGCATTAAAGGTAAGGCATTTTCATTCACATGGTTTTCCTATTCTCTGAATATATAAGGAAGCTCCTGGAAGGCAGTGAAAATGCCCAGGAGCTAGTATAGTAGATCAAATAGTCTAGCAGTCTAGCCATGCTGTCTGTGACAATGCTTCCTTTGTAGGCAGCTCCTGTAAAGGGAGACTTAATAGTGATGTATCCAGAAAAGCTGGGGTATGTTTTCCCCCTCCTCTAATCCACAGAAAATATAAGGTTATGCTTCTGTGTTCTGCCATTCTAGGTAGACACCTATTCTTCTTTTCTGTCCACCTCCTTTCTCACTTCATTTGAGAAATTAGGCTCAGCTGGGGGTGGTCATAGTGGATTTCTCTGGTGAGCTATTAATTGTACATTAAAAAGATCTATTTAACCTGCTAAGGTTAAAGAGAAATGCCCACTTCTTCAGCCATTTAGATAGAAAACTTTCTACCTGATCTCACCTAATTCAAAATGTGATATTCACATTGCTTTATGTGCCTCTTATGTTATAATTTTGTTAATTTCTACAAGAACTGTCTCCAGCCTGTTGAGTTTAATCTCTTCCTGGCTTGTGTTTGCTGCTCCACACTTCATATTTTTTTGTTTTACTGGGTGTGTCTCTTGAAACAGGATGACCCTATAGATGGAAAAATGTAATTGGAAATATCACCTCTGATATTGGTAGGGGCATTGTTATGAGTGTTATCATCTCTTCTAAAATACACAGGCTTAAATATTATCACAGCGTTGCTGCTTTTCCATTTAATCATTAATATTTATTGTTTGTGTACTGCCCTAGTGGTACAACCTCTGTTTGTCCTGCTTATTATGTAAGCATGAGAGTGGAGTCCTTCCTTGCTCTCAGAGGTGTGAGGTGAATTAGTTTAACAACCTGTGCTATATGATCCAAAACTACTTCTGAAGTTTTGTACATAGAAAAATAACTGTACTGAGTTCATGTGAGCTCTTGGCTGTGTTGTTTTAGTATATAAATTTAAAAAACAATTAAATGATTCCCTTCCTAAGTCCTATGTTTGGAGCATTTCAGAAATTATTTTCAAAACAATGACAGGAAATAAACTTTGTCAGTGTCTGGAGATATTTCAAAAGCTGAGGTTCTTCTGTAACCTTGGTACTGGAATCTGAAATATCACCAAGAATAATGTGTTAGTACTTTTTTTCTTTTTTTTTTTTTTTTTTTTTAAGATGCTTTATAAAGCTCACATGTCTTGCCTTAAGAGCTGTTCTGTTGCTGTTTAGAAGCACCTGACTATCAGGTCAGGTCTGGATTGTTTGAGTTGCTGCAGAACAAAGGCCTGTCAGGTTTTAGTGCCCCTTGGCTGCACACAGCACTGTAGGCTTTGTCTGGATCCTGCTGAGCAGTTGCTCTTTGAGGTTGCCTTTTTGCCATGCAGAAACCAACTGTGCTTTCAGATATTACTGTTGACCTGGCTGGTTTGGGTTCCCTCCAGCCAGAAGCATCTGTGTCACCCTGCCACATCAGCAGCAAAGGAAACATCCCTTCACCCTCTGTTCATAGAGAGGAAAATGCCCTCAGTGGGCAGGAAGGAAGGGAGGAAAAAGCTTCTGTGCAGGGAAGGATTAGATTAGTGGATTTGGGAACTGTGGGTAGTCTTTTTGAAACTGCAGAAATGTCATCTCACCAATAAACCTGGAGACTGGAGAGCCATAAAGTAGGCTGAGGCAGTGGGGGGGTTCTGAGTAGCTCTGCAGGACTATGTGTGAGTACGCGATAAATAGGCTACAGGACTAAACAGAATAAACAGGTAACGCCCTAAACAAAATGCCCTTTATCTTCTGTCTTTTCTTCCCATGTAAATCCAAGGAGTGGCCTCAGAAACATCAAGCTGCTCTCATGTACCTGGGTCCAACTGAGAGACCTCCAGAAGAGCCAGAGGAGAAATCATCCAGGCCTCCTTTGTATGTGAGGCTTTACAGACGACTTCGATTGTACTGGTCATCTCCAAAAGGTGGGCTGGGTGTGTTCTGGCATAAACTCACATGCAGGCTCTGCTACTTTAACAGATCCAGGGCTGTGTTGTGTGGAGGGCATATCTACTTTACTGCTCTCTTTTTAGTTACTGTTATTTATTTGTTTGTTTCCTTTTTTTTATTTTTTAAAACTTTGTTTTTTGTCAAGACAATTATAGTGGCATCTGTCAGAAATGGAACAGAGTAGTCCTGCCAGTGTTTGTGGTCTCATAAGAAAATACTCACTTGTAAAGAACCCAAGGCATTCCCTGGACTCAGACATGCCATTGCAGTGGAGGTATCCATTGAGGATACTTGGCATTTCTGGGTGAGCTTCTGGAAATCTTCCAGCAAAATGGCTTCTTAGTGAGCTGGGCAGAGAGGAGCAGCCCTTCTTTTTCCAGGGTGAGGAGAGTTGCTGACACAGAGCAACAAATGTTACTTTAAATAGAACAGTAAAATTTGGGCCATGCAGAAGGCCTAAATTTATCTTAGTATGTTAAATTTTTTCTGTACCATAAACTTTGTGTTCTCTGAGCCTCTCTTGGGTTGGGCTGTTGTCTGGGCAGTGCACATGGCAGGCCACAGGAGGAAGGAGAGTGGGTATTTTGCACAGTCTAGTGCAAAGACCTTGTTCTTCCTTGGCTAGCAGAGGTGATTCATGTGGGAGCATGAACCAAGTGACCTTGATATGAGAACTGAACTGTGGAGCTGCCTCCTGTAGAAAATGTTTTACCACAGCCTCCTGAGCACTGGATTCCTGTTTTTTTGGTACTAGCATTTAGTGGGTTTTCTAAATGTTCCAGTCACCAGCCCTGATCTGTTAATCCCTGGACATAGGGATTCACAGGGCTGTGATGTACTGTGCTTGACAGTCTTTTCTGACACTGTGTAAATGCTGATGGTATTTTTTTTTCTTTTCTTCAGTACGCCTAAGCTCCCTTTTAATTTTTTAATTAATAAAACTAATGGCCAGAATGGCTCAGAGTGATTTTGGTGTCTGACATCTGCTTCATAGTGATTTGTGTAATTAAATTCCACTTAATGACTGATACCTTCTCTTCCTGATACACAGAATTACCCCAGGAAGTAGCCCCAGAGAACTGGGAAGAACTGAAGATGTCCACCATTGAGCTTTCCATTGCAACTCGGAACAGACAGCTTGATCTAACAGTAAGACCATAACATAATTGGATTCCAAATGCTGCCTGCCCACAGTTTTCCTGTCGCCCTGTTCTTTTGAGAGTTTTAAAGTTCTTCTAAAAGTTTTCTATGCCTTCTGATGTTTACATATTTCTACTGTAGTTCTCACACATTGTTCATATAAACAATGATTGTTTTGCATTCTTCTTTGTGGGAAGAGAGAATTGATGGCCTCTTGGTTTGACCAGTGTGGTTGGAGAGGTGGCAATTTCACCCTCCAATCCACTGTCACTTTTGGGATCCTATATATTACAGAGTCAGAAAATAAAATCTCTCTTTTGGTTCTTTTCTTCCTCTCTTTTACATAAAATATGCTTGTGTGAGTTATTTCGTGTCGTAGTGTGACATTTTCCTGTCGTGCTCCCATTCTTGGGTCTATATAAATAGCATTTACTACTTCATGCAAGAAGAGGTCCATGATTGAATCCAGGAATGGGCAAGTTTGAGATCCAGTGTGAAAGCAAAAGAGACCAGTGTAAAACTGGGATGCAGTGGAATCAGAAAGAATTTGTACAAGGTTTCAGAAGCCAAATAGAAGTTTTAGGATTTCTCGTTAGTAAACAAAGCACTAAGAAGCATTCCTTTCCTTCTTCACCTGTATGAGAGTGATTCTCTTTTATCAACTGCTGCTAGAAGGAAGCTGAGCCTGAGTGTCTGGCTGGAATTTTTGATTTCTCTCTCTTTTATAGACTTGCAGAGTGGAGTTAAAAATAATTGGTGCTAGGGAAATGACACTGATTTGAAGGAAAAGAAGTGCAGGTAGTTGAAAGAATAGAAGCAAGGCATCAAAGGAACGGTTCCTGTCATAACCTCCTCAGCATGTTCATGCTGTTCATTCAGTGTTTTAGAAGCTCTCTTTGCCTCAGGCTTGTGTTTTGGTGCAATTTGACTGCTGTGAAAGCTATTTGGATAGATGTCAGTCTTTAATTTTACAGGAAAATGCTTAGACAGTGATCCTATACTCATGAGCTTCCCTGCATTTCCTCCTCAAGGGTGCAGGAAACCCTTGGCACTCTACCCAGTTTAACATGAGGCTAACTTACTGCAACATATTTCTTCCTTAGAAGTCAGGGCCTTTAAGAACATGAAAATGTGAGTTATATTGATAGGTTATCTTGTAGGATCAGACCAAAAGAGCCGAAACAGGCCAATACAGTTTTTTTAATATTTTCCTGGTTTCTCCTTAGAGTATACCAAATGAACTTTAGTTTCTTCTTAGTCGTAGTTTATGGTTTTACAGTACAGTGTCCTAGTAATGGTAGAAGCTAGACAGAGACTAGTATTTGGGTATTTTTTTAGTGGTTTTTAGGTAGCACTTGAACACAAGAATTTTGGTTGTTGAACTGGATTGGAGCCAGTGATGTAAAGTAAAAACTGACCTACCAAGAACAGAAAAAGTCTCTGCCACAAACTAGCCCTTATGCTCTTTCTGTTGTTTTGTTTGTTTTGCCTCCCTTAGGCCTTCAAGATGCACTTTAATTTTGGTTTTGAAAAGAAGGAAGGGATAGAGGGTTCTCAGGTCTCTTGCATAGCCTAGAAAAATTGACAAGTTCTTATTAGACCGGTTGTACTTTCCTGTTTCTAGAGTTGGAAGTATCTTGATACTGCATCTCTTTTTCTACAAGTGTGGACCCCTTATTATTGCATTGAAGTCCCTCTTGAGGGCTTGTCCCGTAGCCCTCAAAGCTGAACAGCATCTCTCTGGAATCAATACCAGGCCATATCTGATGACTGCTGCCAGCCACTCCTGTCTCTGTGTCTCACCTCAGATTCAGGCAGAGGCTGCCCCATTGAAGGGAAGCTGATAAAGCCATACAGGTGCAGCCCAGGCAGTGCCTCTGCAGAGCAGCAAAGTTACACTAATAGATGCGTTTATTTTGACTTTTGTCATTTTCCTTGCATCTGCACACTACAACTTTGCCAGGACAAAAATATTTAAATACATAAAAAAATAAGTTGCATCTTAATCAAAATTGCTTTCCTGGAAAAAGCTGTACTGTATACTCAGTTTAAGGGCAGGCTGTAAATAGGAAAGAAGCTAAGTAAGGAATTTAAAGGGTTGTTACCAAGGACACTTTGGTTTCCTATTTGTATAATTTAAAATTCTCTTACTGTGGTGTTTGGTGGCCAAATGTTGTATCATTGTACTATTGCTTAAATTCATGAAAGATCCATTGAATAGAAATTAAATAAGTAAGCCTAAGAGATCTGCTATTGTCTTTAAATGTAACGAGAAGCCAAACGTGTGACTCACTATTTTGCTTGAATAATGAATGTTGAATAGTGAATAGTAATTATTGAATATTCATTAATAGGAAAACACTGTCTGTAATAAAGCATGAAATGCAGAAATGCATCTTCTGCCTCCTTTTGTGGGACAAAGGACTGCCCATTGTGTGAACATATTGCAGTATCGTGGGTGTGGTATTTTCAAATGTTAACTGTTTGTACTCTGAATCCTTTTTTGCACAGCGCACTGAGGACTTCATGGACATTTGCATTGAAGCAGAGAGTATCAGCAAAGGGGAGTTTGTTCACAGAGGGTGAGTATGGGAAGGCTGCAAAAAGGGGACAGGATCTCTGAAAAATGTGCTGGTTTTCTCTCATAATGTACTGCCAAATTGAGAAGCAGAGAACTGCAAAGCACATCAGTCAGTACTGGTTCACGGGGACTAGTACTTTTGTTCTTTAAAATTCTTACACATCTTCTGTTTCTGTAAACAAGGCAGAGCTCCATAACCTGGAGTATTCAGAACCTAGAGTTCTTCCTAACTTCTGAGTTTGCTATACCTTTCATCTTTTCCCCTGTTGCTGTAAGTCAGTACTGCTTGGATATTACTGTCCTTACTGAGTTTTATAGGCAGCTATGCAGACTTAGCCCAGAATCTTTTAGCCCTAGCTGCTCAGTGGATTGAGAGGTAGGTCACAGAGCTGATTTGTTTATACTAGTGGTACCTGGGAATTCTTGAACTGTGTTTAGACAGGCCCTCGTCTAAGAAATGAGCTTCCTTGCCTCAATAGCTCAATAGCTCTGAGAAATCAGGTCTGAGCTGGAAGAACTTTGGAAGATGTGGATTTAAACAGGGACTTCAAGCAAATGTATTGGTCCTGCTTGTATGTGGAATAAAAAAGGCTGCAGGTATGAAGAAGCAGAGTGTGGAGAAAGTGAATGTTACAGCTTCCTTTGTGATGTTGTCTTGTAGTGTGCTTGTTCCTCCTGCTCTCACAAGAAGCAAATCAGAGCTGCCTTTTTCAGCTCCTCCTTTACATCCCACTCACAAACACATTGTGTCTTCAGTGCAGGTTTTACCAGCAACAGATATTCCTGCTAAATCCAGGGGAGCTCCTGTCCATATTACCTTTATTTTGCTGTTTTCTCAGTCTTTGAGCTCCCTCTAGTGAAATCAATGGGAGGATTTCATTGCAGTTTTACCTGCTTGTCATCACCCTAATAATTCCTGCAAGATACTTGTTTATGATACTAATGGCAACTCAGGCCCCTTATTTGAGCCTCCCAGGAGCCTCAGTGGGAATAAAATCTTCTGACCTATGCATACACTGTAAGTCAGGTTACCACCTGCAGCTGCTTTCAAATTGCATGAGCATGTGGACCGTGGTTGCTTGACACTGATTTCTTGTTTTGAAGGCTACAGAGGGAAAGGAGGAGGCAGTTTTCCTGTTGAAAGCAAGAGGAGCCTGGTCTCGTAAAGGAGAGAGATAAAGGACATGCAATTCTGAATTCTCAAACACTTTGCTAGCAGAAGAATGTAGATGAGCTTGTGTGACTTGAGGGAGGCATATTCAAGTGTATTCCCGGTGTAAATAATACCTCCTGTGTTGACTGGACATGCTTCCTGCAGTAGTGTGGCACATTTTGTGACTGCAGTTACAGTGTTGTGCAGAAAAAGCCTCTGGGGAGCATTACCATTGCCCTGCTGTTGAGAGCTAATTAGAGGCAGTATTGAAAGCTTTGAGCTGTTCAAGCAAAGTTCAGAGAAACAAGCTCTTTTGATTAAATAGTGCCAAAAAGCCTGTAGGTAACAAAGACAAAGAGAGGTGTGGAGGGTGGGGGAGCAGTGGGAGGGGATGGTTAGTTGTACAGAGAGGAGTCAGATCAGAGAAAAGGTGCCCTGTTTTTTCAAGGCAGAATCAGGGTGTTCAGAGGTCTCGCTGTGCCTTTGCCAGCTGGATTTGAGTTAAGCCCGTTGTCAGAGGCCCTTCATTGCCTAGCACCAACAGGGTTTGTCTTTGGAAATGTGTGAAACAGCTCTTTCTTTTTTCTTATTTTTTAGCATATAATTTAAATACCAGAATTTGGGGGGCTGAAAAAGGTTTTTAGGGGAAATAGCCTTTCAGTGCAGATATCAAGGGGTTTTTATGCTGAAGAGGGCACTGACATGAGCTGATGAGAACTGATGGGTCACACAGAGAAAACCACACATACGGCAGGAAACTACCATGGAGACTCAGGCAGTGTGTGTGTGTGTGTCTGGGGAAGTATGGGGGTGCATTAGTGTGCTGACGGGTAGCTGCTGTTGGATTTCCAAGAAAAGAGGCAGTCATCCCAGGTGTACAAAAGTGTCCTCTGGCTGTGGATCAGATCTGTGTGATCAAGAGCATCCACAGCAGTCATAGAGCTGATGTTTAGATGAGGTGGGGGAAGAAGAGTTGTGTAGAATGGAGTGCTTAATAAGAAGTGCTGCAGGGAAGGAGAGCAGGCATGGAAAGTGGCAGCAGTAATCCACATCCTGGTAGCCAGTTTAGATTCTATATGTGAAAGTATGGAGAGCTGTCACTCCAGGGCACAATTACAGTTATCATCTACAGTGCAGAAAACTGGGTTTTTTGTTAGAGGTCTTACTCTGAATCATGATGAATTACAATTTTTTTTTTATGCTGAACCACTAAAGGGGCAATCACTGCAGGTGGAGTTGTGTCTTATTTACTTCTACCAGTGTTCTCCTTTGATTAATCTTTAATTCCATGTCTTCGCTCTTTTGAGTTTACCTTGACCCCACAATTACATCTCTGTAGAGCTTCATGTGCCTTCATTGGCCAAAAAAAATCTGCTCGCTCACCAGAGTATGCCTTGTATGTATCTAGGACCTTGTATGATAAACTCCAAGCAGGTTAAACTTTATGTGAGGAATCTTGCTGCTTGTTTGAACAGCACTGTATAAACTGACAGTATTGCATGCCATCAGTGATTTATAATTTATATTGCTGGAGGATGTTTAATTCCCTCACAGTCGCTCATCAATCTTTTAGTGTATACATATTTGATTAAAACCAAACTTTACACAGTTAATATTGCTTCCGTCCTTCCCTGCCCTTTCCTTTGCTTTTCTTCCTTGTCTTTGATTTTCATCTCCTATTTCAACCCTCTCTTCTCATGTTCCTTCTCTGGGATTTTCTGTGACTTTAGAAGCGATGCCTTCCTCAGGGCATAGAAGACTTGATGTACAGGGAGATTGACATGCTTTTGTGAGTTCTTTTCCTAGGCAATATTTAAATACACCTTTCTTTCATGTCAGTCTAAAGATGGAAATTTGGGGACAGCAGGCATTGCCTGTTAGAGAAATATCTGTGATAATTCTGCCATGCTTGAGAGTTGTGCTGTATTAACACTGTAATTCTGTGCTGTTCTCTTTGCTGTTTGCGTGTTGCTGTCTTCTGGAGAAGGGTCCAGATTGAGGCTGCTGCCTGGGATGCAGTGTACCCTTTGCCAGGGGTCAGTCAAAAGCTTATGTGTGTGGTTCAGTCAGGAGGCAGAGGAAAGTCAGCACAGCCCAGAGCTTGTGCTCACTCTGCAGCAGCACTTGTGGGGAAAAGGAATTGCAGCACACTGTTCTCTGACAGCTGAGCCAGTGACAGGACAGCAGCCTAAGCCTTGAAAAAGGCCGTGTGGCACTTGGAACACCAGCCTTCCAAGACAGGAAACTGCATTCTATGTGCTCCCTTTTGACATCAGCAGAAGTAGGAAAGGAAGCAGCACTTAAATAAGTACAGTACATAAATAAGAATCTCACAGGCACCAGAAGAGAGAAACTGTCAAACTGGATATGTTATTTGGAATAGATAAAATTATGGGGATTTCTTCATGAGCAATAACAGAAGCAGCTGATAAGAAATGTCGTGCTGATTGGCTTTCATATGAAAAATGTGGGGGGTTTGTTTGTTTTTAGATAGTAATTTAATGGTTCAATGTAACTATAATTCTATCTTTTTTTTGCTTAGGTTGCTTAGGTTGTTGGTAAGTTTAGGTGCATGAGGTATGAGGAGATGGTAATCACTACAGGAAGTGCACAGTTCAGCATGGAAGTGAAGAGCACAAAACTCTGCTCAGTGTTCAAATATAATTAGTGAGCCTCAGAGCAGAAGCTGGTTGGAGGCTGTCAGTCCATTATGATATGCATTGACTGCAGCAGAAGAGGGAAGGTCTCTTCTACTTTTTTCACAGTTAAACACACAAATATTTGTGTATATAACCTCTAAGTTTACCAAATGTGTAGTGATTTACCACAGCAAAATGTCATCTCTGAAGAATGCTGTTTCTGAGAGAAGCATGTCCTTACCTTAACTCTCTTTTGGTCTGGACAGAAGTCAAAAGGTGCGTGATCCACACATGTGCTCTGAAGGGAGTCAGCGCATCCAAGCCAGCAGATGCATCTTGCAACTTCCAGAGGTGAGAAGCTGAGAGAGCTGAAAAACTTTCACTTTGTTTCTTGTACCTGTTGATGCTGCACTTTGAGAAATTCCTATTCTAAATCAGGGAGATTGATTATACTGCAAACACTCAGTTCCACAGTGCAGCCAATGAGTCCCTTGCCAGAAGAGACATACTGAAGTTCCCCAAATTGTCTGTAAACCTGCCAGGAAATAGTGGCAGATCTTTTATGAAGGCAGTCATGGTGGTTAAAGGGTCTCTTACTTGAGTTTATTGCATACAAATGGGAAGTTCCACCTGAACATGAGGAAGAATTTATTTACTGTACAGATAACCAGGCAGTGGAACAGACTGCACAGAGAGGTTGTGGAGTCTCCCTCACTGGAGATAATTAAGAATCATCTGGACACAATCCTGTGCAATGTGCTCTGGGATGACTATGCTTGAACAGGGAGGTTGGACGAGATGATCCACTGTTGATTCAAACATTCTGTAGTGCTGTGATACGTGGATCTTCTCCTATGCCTTACAAAGCATTGTACTGTATAGAAGAAGATAGATATTAGAGACAAAGGAGGGGTAAGACAGGACAGGGGAGCTGAGATCAGTATAAGGAAGTGCCTCAAAACTTTGAAATTATGAAGCTGACAAAGAAGACAAAGTTGTGCCTGCCTGTGTAATTTAGATTCATCTTTTCCTGCCTCTGAGCTGTTATTGCAGACCTGGGAGGACAGTTTCTTGTTTTTACAAGGACACGAAATCAATCTCATAGATAATTTCTGTTTTCAAGTGATCTATCATTTGGCAAAATAATTCCATATTAAGGGATAAAGAATGTGTTGAAAGGCAAAAAAATCTGTTGATACCAAGTAAAAATCATGAATTATGATGTCATTATTAACCAGCATCTGAATACTTCCACTGAATTCAGATCATGGCAGATTTGTGATTCTGAAAGAATACTCTGCAGTGCTGGACTAAGTACAGCTGGGCCATAAGTACGGGTTGTGGTATAAAATGAGCTGTTCATACTGCAGCTGCTGCTAAGATCTTCAGAACATGAGTGCATGGTACAGAGCAGTGCTGTTCAACTCCATGGCCCAGCTCCAGTGAAGGAACTGGAGGCAGCCCAGATGAGTCTCACCAGTTTATGCTGATGGAGGTGGACTGCTGTGCTGTACCTCTGACTGCCACAACTTGTGCCAGTTCCTCTAGTCTGTGCTACTCTGGTGTCCCAGTTCCCTGGGAGTTGGTTTGAGTACCCAGGTAGCACAGCCCTCCCGTGAGACGAGGGCACACAAAGCAGTCACTGAAGTTGTTTTTAGGTAAAGTCAGCCTGCCATTTTGATGAATGGTTTTAATCACATGGTGACTTTATCAGCATTAAACACTTGGGAAAATTCTACTGCTGAGTAATCCCTAGCCAGTAAATTACTTTGCATCTCATGTTTCAGATCAATATAGTAAAACAATGCTGAAAGGGGGTTTTTAACATGGATTTAATAGAAGTTACTTAACAGGCATTTCTGCAGATTAGTTTATGTCACCACTGGCAGACCCAAGATCTAAGTGCACATAATTGTAGTTCCAGTAGAAAAGAATCCTTCAGTATAAACAATGTGGGTCATTAGAGCTTCCTAGCATTTAATTATTACTAATTAGTAACTAGGTGAGGTAACATCTCGTGCACCAGACTCCTAATACATTCTGTGCAGTGAAGGATAGGTCTCCATGCGTTGTGGAGAGAAAATGGGCTGGAAGGCAGAGGCAGGGGGTCATCTTGGTTGAGACTGAGCTGAGTATGCAACTATGTTTTATTAGTAAAATCAGCATTACAGCCTTGCTGAAATAATGTTTGATGTTTAACTGTCACTGCACACAGGGCACTGAGGGATCCTTTGGCATTGATAATGAGGAGTATGAAGCTATGCCTGTGGAGGTGAAGCTCTTACCCCGCAAACTCCGGTTCTTCTGCGATCCCAGAATGAGAGAGCAGCTACTGCAGGCAGCGGTACAATGAGAATTCATGGCGCAGGGGCCAGTGCTCACCAGTCTTACCAGGGTCTCTTCAAGGCTCATGTGACCTAACTAACTTGTTTAACCCCACTTGACTAAAAAGCCTTTTGGCTATTTTTATGTGTGAGGTACTTCCATTGGAAGTGTATGATTTGACTGATCACAGAGGGGTTAAAAAGGCAAATGAAAATTCTGAAAAATGCATGTTAACTTGATGGCATCTTTTTTTCCACCTCCCCTAAGAAGTCATCATTGTTCCATTTACAGCACTGCAGGCTGAGTGCTGTGTGCCAGATGCTACTGCTGTAATGCCATTGTATATTAAAGTAAAATTTAAGTATACTTGTCTTTGTGTTCTAAGAGTTTAGGTTTACTTTACCCATGTAAAAATCTTACAAAACCTGGGATCCTGGAAAAAAATATTTGGTGGGGAGTAATGCTGAGGAATTCTCTGAAACATTGGAATTGCCACATTAAAACAGATGGTTGGTTATCTACTCTGTTACAAAATAAACTGGAGGTTGGTGATACAAAGCTCGAGAGCAAGGTTAAAAATTCACCATATGTATCTGGATAAGATATTTTTGTTAATTTTTTTCATCTTGCCAGATTCAACAGCACAGAGTTCCAGTAATTATATAGTAGAAATGTATTCCTTTGATCAATTTAGGTATATTGCGCAGAAGCAAATTGGAAAACATCATTGACCCAAAGCTGTATGAAAAGTTTTGGAAAGCTATTTAGAAAGACTCTTTAACAAGCTGAGTGAGTCTCTTTTTTGTTGTTTTTGTTTTTTTTTTTTTTTTTTTTTTTTGTAAGTATTCCTTTTATTCCTGCAGTAGTATAATTCCAGTAAGGATATCCAAATTAAGTTTATTATTTATTGTGTCTGATTGCTCTTGTCTAATGTAAACAGTGCTCACCACTCCATATGCAACCTCCACCCCCCTTGAGCCTCAGTACCATAATTAGTTTTGTTGCTTTTATGAGCTTTTGTTTATAGCTTGCTTTAATTGCTGAAAGGAAGTATTACTGACTTAGGCAAGCTTATCTGTTGCCCTTATTCTTACTTAGAAATTCGCATGATTCTGCCTTGCTTACTAGAAGAAAGAAAATTACCCTTATTTTTCTGACGTGGTTGTCTGTAGTCAATGTGTTACGCTGTGGTCTAATCTAAATTCAGTTGTTGACACTCTGCTGTTATCAAAATACAGACCTAAGTGAGTTGGCTTCCAGCAGCTCTGTCAAGGACTGAATCCTGGCAGCCTGTGTTCCAACAGCATCCTCTGCTGGAGACATCTTAAAGGAAAAATGCCTCAAAAGGGGAAGCAGGCTTGGGTTTCTGCATGATGCTGAAACCAAGCTTAATGTTCTTCCCTGGACTACACTGTGGAGAGACAAACTACCTGAACTGGGTGATCTTTAAAGTCCCTTCCAGCCCTAGCTGTTCTGTAACTCTTGACTGAGACTGAAGGGGATAGAAGCCTGCGAGTTTCTTTTGATAGTTATGCTGGTGATAGGACCTGGTTTGTGCTGTCTTTTGGTTTGCAGTAATGAAGAGTGCCCAGTGGAGCCCTGGGTCACTCTCCAAGGAACATGGTGGTTGTGCTTTGCTCTTTTTGCTTGCCACAGAGACACCTGGGACATTGCTCTGCAGCCCCTGGCTCATTCAGAGTTGAGGGCAGTCCTCACCACTGGAGTTTTTCCTCAAGTTGATGTTTCTGTAATAAAATCAGCAATGTGTTTTTTCTCCAGTGGCAGGAAAGACAAGGCAACAGCCATTTCAAAAAGGTAAGCTTTAATAGTATTAAAAAATACCCATGTTTTTAGTAAGCAGTTTTTCTACAGAGCCACAGGCCTATGGGAGCAACCACACATCTGCAAGATGCAAACAACATCAGAGCTGTTAGAATTACACCCAGCCTGCTGCAAGGGATGAGATGGTGAGAACTGGCTCCTCGTTCATCTGTACCATTTTACAGGGAAAAATCACTGGTTCTCTTCCATAGCTCCCATTGCAATGTGATTCCTTGCTTGAGGGTAACCAAGAGATCCCTTCAGAATTGGTATTGCTGATGCTGTTCTGATGTTGAAGTACCACGGATCATCTGAGACACAGGCTGGTATTTAAATATTCATATCAGCATAAGTTGAGTAGCTTGTACAAATACCATTCAAGTAGTTTTTCTCCTTCCTCTGCAGTTCAGAGTTCTTCCACTATAGGGTAATTCTAGACCTCTGAATTGCAACATTCAGAAGGGAGGTGTGAGATAGACACTACATAAAATTGGCAGGGGCTGAACCCGCTATCTAAAGTGTTGAGGAAAGGACTTGGTTCTCATGTTTCTGTCTGACAGCAACACAAAAATCTTCCTTTGTACAAACACCAAGACAGGAAGGAGGAGTAAAATCCTAGGTCCCACTCATGAAAACACTTAACCTGGCTTCAACTCTGGAAGGGCTTAGAATACTGTAACATAAATAAAAAGGAAGGATAACAATCTAATGATGGACTAGCTCAAGGCACCTGTTTATTTTGACCACATTTAAACATTCCCATTTGAATGACATGTTGCATTAATCAAGATCTAAAATCCTGGTTCACGGGCATTTAGTACCCTCAGTTTTAGACAGATCACACTGTTAAATCAATACATTCAGTCCCTTGTAAAAGACATTTATGCTGTCTTATAATCACTACACCACTGGTTTTGGGAAGGTGGGAAGACGACAGCAACTAACTTAGAAGTAATGGCTAGGATGAGAGTTAGGGTTAGTGTGCATGCTTTGTACCTAGAATTTTGCTTTAGGATAGAGTGATCTTGCCCTGCTATTCTAGAAGCCACTGCCTTTCCACCTCCCTGAGAGAAGTGTGCCCATCCCTTGCACAGTCTGTGGCCAGGAGGGCCACAGCTACTGCCAACTTCTTGCTCATTAACTTTGACAGCTGTTAAAATGGGCTATCACCATAACCCTGCTTTACTGAATAACCTGTACAGGGAGGTACTTCCTCTTGAAAAGGTGTTGGAACTTCTGCCCAGAAGGATGGTGGACAAGCAAGCTCAGCTCCTGTGACAGTCACAACCATTGGCTGTAAGATACACTGCAGTAAGTACCTCATGTATCCTAGAAAAGAAGGTAGTAGCATGTCTGTAAGACAAATCTGAATTCTGATTGCATCAAGTGCCTTTCTCCTAGTATCCATTATAGTTCTTTATTGGCTCTATGCAGCTTGGCCTAACCTTGCAGTGGGAAGACTTTTGGATGATGTAGATGTTTGGCATAGTGTTGCTTGTTCAGATTGAAAACTGAGCTTTTATGTCTCTCATAAGCTTTACCCTTCAATGCAGATAGTACTAGTAGTAATAATTCATTGCTTGATTATACATTTCTAGTGCAGCTCAAGTTAAGATATAGTTAGGAAGCTCTTGTTCTCCTGGTTAAAGTCAAGCAAGCACAAGCTGAGAACCTGCACTGGCTAGCCAATAATTTGAGTTTTAGAGAATACACAGGGGCACAGCATAGACCTGGTTACTGTAACCACCATTCGAACCTGGGCTCTGATCACAGCAACTGACCAGAAGCATTACACCCAAGAAACTGAAGGCACCACTGTAAAGGCAAAGGGAGAAGACAAATCAGCAATATTCTATCTTATGCCACATGTTCCTCCCTCTTTTGATTCAAAACATACCCAGTAGATGTCTCCCAGCTGCTAGCTGCTCCCAGCTGCTCCCAGCACCGTTTGAGCACTCAGGAGGGGATTTTGAATATCTGTACATAACTGTTTTACCTTGAATTATGGTATCTTCTGGATAGATAAGACTCAGTTAAACTGGTTCCACAGAACAATCCTTCATGCCCCAAGCTATAACAATTTGTTTCTGTTATGTACCCATTACTCATTTCTCAAGAACTTTCCACATGTGACAAAAATAAAAGCACTATCTTTTAGAAAAGGAGCGCAGGTGGAAGCACTTCTGCAGCTAATCAAATAAGGAAGGGTTAGGAGAGAAAAGTCTTCTTCTGTTTTCTGTTGGACAACTTCCTGACTTTTGTAGCAGTTGCCTGCCAAGAGAGCCTTGATAGGGAAGCAAAATTACAAGGAAGAACAAAATTACAAGGAAGAACAAAATAGGCTGCAACCATCCAACTGGATGTAGCACATGGATGCTACTACAGTAATTGCTTGCTTTGATGCTTCTGCACCCATACTACTGCTGACAACTGAGGACCTAATTTTTGGAAAGCAGAGGTTTATTAAATGTCAAATAGGAATTTCAGGAGCTTCTGCTTAGGTAAGGGCTATGTCAGTGCTGTCTACTAGACCTCATGTTCCAACAGCTTTAAACAACAGTGGTCTAATGCAGGGTGTTAGAAAGCCTCTGACTGCACTGACTGTAAAATTTCAACATTAAACCAAAGGTTTGTTTCTGTTTAGTTTAGCAAAAGAACTAAAGAAAATAGAAAAGAAAGTCATTAACAACTGACCACCGCTAAACTATGTAGCAAACCTTCAAGAAAGTGAGAGGAGAAATTGCTAGAGACTAGTTTCAGTTCTGGTTTTTTTTTCTTTTGATGTCTGAAGAAGTGACAGCAATAAAAGGGCGGCTCAGCTGCCCCGATTCCTCAGGGATCATCACTGCAGGCAGCATGTTAAAACTGAAGTTTTAACATGGAAGTTAGAGAAAAAAAAGTGTGGAAGTTGTGGGCCACTTTTATACTTAAGGTGTCCATTTAAAAGCAAAGCCATTTCTTAAGGAAAAGAGACTGGTCTTTCCATTAAATGGTACTCAGCTGTTTTTACCTCTTTCTACATTTTTCCCCAACCTTCTAAGGATGATGATGTTACAGTTGTTGTGAGCAATTGACAGTATGAACAACAGCATATTTTCTTCTGTACAAAAACATCTCAAAGCCTTGAAAAAGCAGTCAGGGGAGTGACTGCTCAGAGAGAGGCAAATTGCAGGAACAATTGCCTCCTCCTTTTCAGAGGGAGACAATCCACAGAGGATATACTTGGAGAAAATTTGCTTCACCGGTTTCAAAAAGGTGCTTGCCTGCTTTAGAGTGGGTGAGATCTCGGTGGTTCAGGCTCTGTCTCATCCTATAAAATGCTAGGACAAATGGATACATCAGCTACAGTTTGCTTTCCTACAATACACAAAAAGCCTCCAAGGGTGCTGCAATCTGTAATGATAGAAGCAGCAACTAATCAGCTATAGCCACAGTTCAGGAAGAACAGTCAGCTTAAAACTGATATTGCTACTGGTTGAAGGATTTGGGGCAAAACTTTGTCACACCTGGAACCCACAGTATGATTCTTGGCTTTTGTATGGCAAAGGGATTACTCTTTACTGGGATAGCCTTCCTGGAGTTAATGACTAGTTCTTCAGTAACTGAATCCTATTCTTTCCACATAAGAAAACATTTGTTTCATCTGGTTCTACAGCTCTACCCAGGAAAACAGACAGACTTGCTTTTAAACACTGCTTCTAGCAACTGTGCCACTTAAGAATACCAAACTCCAAGGGAAACTCCTGCAAACTTCAGTTGTTCCACCTGAAGGGTTTGTTCTCTGTCTCACACAGAAAGCCAGGGATAGCAGCAGGCAGTGCTGAAGGCTCAACAAAAGGAGGATTAGCAGACAGTGTTAAAGCAAAGGAGCATCAAGTCCCATCAGCTACAAAGGAAGGGCTAGTGACATTAATTAAAGCATACTTATTCTACCCCATCCAGCCCAGCATGGTCCAAGCTGAGGCTGGACAATAAAGTGACTGCAAAGTGGCTCAGTGGTGTTGGTCCCTGTTAAATGGGAGACCATCTTGCTGGTTTGAAGATTTTAAACCAAAGCAGCAGGTGCGATGCAACTAAAAGCCAAAGGTGGTGGTGGGATGGACTGAGGAGAGAGGATGCTCTTCTCTGGCTATGATATAGGTAGGTGCAGTCTCTGCTATTTTAGACCACCTCAGATGCTGGAAGTGAAACCGTGCTGCTCCAGTAAGCAAAGTCATAAGATCCTGTAGCATCCCCGATCCCAAACTTGCTTCTGCCATTTACAAGGAAGGGTGGCTTGACTCCAATTCACCTTAAAGTTGGGTGAGGAGTGTTTAAAGGAGTCCTGGTTCTTACCATTGGTTTAACTGTCCCCACCAATAAACTCAGTAGGAGCTATTTACGAGATTGGGCCATTAACAGCTTGTGCTGAAGCCCTCTTCAGTCCCCAAGTGGAAGGGGGAGTTGATAGGAGGATTTTCCAGCCAAGTCTGAAAGCTCAGCTATAGCATTTCACATTGGTTGTCATCAAACAAAGTGCTTTCCTGAAGTCTTCAGGGCTCAGGTATCCAGGCTAGGCCAAAACCTAGCTATCACTGGCAACAGTGAGGTTTGGTGCAAAGGTGCACTGGTCCTAGCTAGACAAAACAAAAAAACACAAATGAAAGGGAAAGGGAGACAAACCCAAAAGGAACCTTAGAGCAGGTACTCACTGGGAAGTTGAGTGTGAGAAAATAAAATCACATTTTGTTTTAAAATTATAAATACTCTCCATATAAAGTTATTAAATAACTGTGGCTGTGGTGAGTTCCAGTGATCCTCCTAAGCAATGTCCGGTAGTCTTTAAAAAGTGATCTTTGCTCCCCATCGCCCTTGCCCTTGGTTTAAGTGCAGCAGGGGTTGTCAATGACTAGCATAACATCAATGCCATACACTTCCAGGAGGTCCATAAGGAAACTTCGATCCCCTTGGGGATCCAGACCCATGCCTCGTGCGTGGTCAGCTGTCAGTGTCTTGTCCTGGCTGGCTGACACCTCCATCAGTGTCTGGAATATGCGGTTGTTCTGCTCCATGAAAAACCTACAGGGTAAAGTCAGCAAAAGCGATTGCATTGGACCTCCAGAAAGACAATGTATTTAACAAACAGGCAGCAGAGCCCCAGAACTGCATTTAACCCCCTTTAGCCAGAGATCCCACCTTGTTAGGTGGCGCTGTAGTACTTTTCCATTCTCTCTACAGGTGACCCAGAATAAAAAAGCAGTAACTTTTAATTGACAGGGGTGCTCCCGTCTGTGCGTTTCCCTCAGAAGAAGCCACGTTATCAGCTAAAGTGTGTTCTGTGGTCACCAAACAGGTACATCACACCTACAGCTCCCATAATGTAAAGGAGGAAACAGTGTTGTCACCCATCTGATAAGCCAGTGGGTAAATAAATTCTCCATTACCGGTGCAGAACACATCAGTGAGGGCTCCTTCTTTCCTGCTGCTTTCCTAGAAACACACAAAGCTATGCAGAAAGAGCTCTGGCTACACATGTGAAGCTAAACAATCAGAGCTCTGCCCTGACAGCCCTTCACACAGTTTCATCCCATTACTTCTCACCTGCTGCAGAGCGTGAATAGCAACAGGCAGTGAAGGGCTGCAGAGATGGTAGACATGTGGTTTTTATCTAATTCTGTACCTCCCACTCTACACCCAGTTCTCATTCCTCTGTTTGCCAGGTATGAAGTCAACCACATCAGTGAGCCAATCCTTCACATGCAGGTCTGATCTCCACACTGTACCAACCCCCATCATGGTACAGTGCCTGCTTCCCATTAACATTGTCCTTTTCAGAGCCAAAGAAGAAGAATTTCTGGCAAGAAAAATCCTATAGTGCTTATATTTGCGAGGGCATTCTTACATCTCTGATTGTGTTTTTAAAATTCACTTCTCCCTCCCGACACATAAGCGACCCTAGTGGATATTACGTTTTGGCTTCTCAAAATGAAAGGAAGATGATCTGAAGAGGAAGAGCCAGTCTGTTTTTGGAACCCTAGAGGAAGAGAGCTAACTATGGAATTATGTCAAACATGCTGTTTCATAATGTGCCAAACAGTGCAACACAAAATCGGTGCAAGAGGCTCTCTAAAACTAGCTGTGTCCAACTAAGTATTAGAGGTAACCACTCACAAGATGAAAAGGTCCTCTTCACAGGAGCTGCAATCCTCACCCACTTCTTGAGAATACATTAACATCTGCCTGAGAGAAGGGAGACAGGTTAATTGCACATACCTACTGTGAACCTCAAATCTTTATGAGACGACCAGAATCTTCAAGAGATGAGCTGAACCAGTGGGATATTTTCAAAATACTACAAGGAGGAAAGTACAAAGGAGCAAGCAGTGTCCTCTTTATTCCACGTCTCCTATCAGGAGCACCCAGATGTCTGTGATTACCTTTGGTCATTGAGCCGTCGGTACTTCTCCTTGTCAGCATTGTTAATTTTCAGGAGTGGTTGCAGATGTTCATGATGCGTCTTCACATTCTGGTTGTCCACATAGACATCATAGAGATCCCGTTTCTGCTCAAAGATCTTTTCTGTTGTACCTGCCAAAACCAGAGAAGATTTTCAGAGCAGCATGTTGCTTTCACAGCAGACCAACTGCTCTCTCCTGCTTGCATAGTTAGTCATTCCATGCACAATCTATTTCTCATCAGTTCTATTCCACAGTCTGGTGTCTCAAGACATTTTGCAGCCTGAAGCTAAAAACATCACACCTAATCCATCATACTTACAGGCCACGTATGATACTTCTGTCTCCAGCATTTCTATGTCTGCCACATTCACATAGAAGAATGGTTTGGACTCCGGGACAGTTCCTCCAAGACCAGGCAGAGAAACATTTGCAAGGCAACAGCAGCAATACACTGTGGACAAGAGAAGTACATCCTGAGATGCTTTTGGTTTCCCTCAAGGGCATTCTGAACCCCAATTGCCCAGTTCTCCCACAGGCCTCTATGAAAACAATGGTCAGAGCTCTGAAATGCCCTTGAACACCATAACTTCTCAAGTGATGACATCCTGTTTTGCACAGGAAATAATCAGTTTTCCCATAGGAATACCACATTCTAGAATCCACAAATTCAGTCAGCACTCTTATTGTCCTGTGCTGACAGGAACTGAGTTTGACAGTGCCAGATGTGTCCTTACTCATGAGGCCTGAAGAAAAGCATTTGGTAGGAAACGTGTAAATGCAGACTGAGCGGTATCTTCACGAGTCATGGTCACAATGGATTTTGAAGATGTGCATGACGTCTGTCCCCTCAGTATTCACAGGCATTTCTGCAGTGCTTCAGCCTACTAGATGAGAGCTCTGCAGTGTCCCTTGAAACATACCTCTATAGCAGACAACTCCAACTGGGGGTGGTGAAAATATCAGTATGCGCTTGCGCAGCAGGGCAAACTTCCAGAGGACGAGGATCTGCTCACCGAAGAATTTGATGAACTGAGACATACAGCCAGCAGGGTGTGTGATCTGCAGGTGGAGCAAAAGGGAAGAAAACAGCTCAGAGGTGAAACAGGGACACATGCACAGATGCTAAGTCTAAATGTGGGAGCAAGACCAGCACACAGCTTGCAACAGTCCAAGTAACAAAATCTTATCTAAAGCAGCCTACAAAGCAGAGGAGTGACTGCTTACATAAAGGAGTATGAGGCACCAGCAAGGAGCAGCAGACCTCTGCCCATTCCTGCAGGCCTCAGGCACCTGCCTCACCTTCATCTCTGGGTACATGTATCTGTGGATGGAAGGCAGCCAATGGATGGGTTGCTGAGAGCTGGGGGTGCCCTTGCTATCAGGGAGAACTCCTTTCTTGTCATCATAGAATGCCTCTAGATGGGAGTAGTGCCCTGGCATTTCCAGCTGGTGTCTGGAAAAGAAAGGAAAAAAAGGGGAGATCTGCAGTACCTCCAGAATATTTGTTTAGTGCCTTGCCCCCAGCAAACATCTGTTCTCCCAACTAAAAGGGATCCTGGGTGCCTCAGTTGCACAGACTCATCCAGGAGGGCAGAAGAAACATCAGGACTACCAGCTCTCAGTGCAGCCAGAGAACACGCACAGGATTGACACAGGTGGCAAGCTGGGGTGTACAGAGCACTGGTCCTATTTTAAATACACTCAGGTAGAAGCAGTTTTCTGCCATCACCATTTTTGCTGCTAGATCCACTCAACACAACTGAAGCACACAGCTAGCTAGGATCACCATTACACAATTAGAAGCCTTCTGTAAGGCCCTAATAAAATGGTTTTCAGAAGGTGAAAAAGGAACTTGTTCTCTCAATTCTCCCTGTGACACTTATGTCTGCCTACAATAATCAGGGTTTGGGTAGCATTTGACTAGCCTCTTAGGAAGGAACAGACTGCTGCTAATCAGTTCCTTGGCTCCTTCACACTGTGAACCTGTTATACTTTCTGGATAAATAGCCAGTCAAGGAAATCACAGCAGAGCATTGTTACTGAATTCTCACTTGCCTAAAACTGCTCTCCATAGAAAGAACATTACCTCTCCCAGGTGGGGAATGGCCAGGCTCATTCCCAAGGGAACTTACCTGACCTGGTTCTCCAGGAAGTGCATGTACCTATACAGCAGCGTGTAGGAAGGGGAGAGGATGCCCACGGACTTCATGCGGGCACCACGCTCTAACTCACTCTCCACAGGCATGTTGGCAAAGCAGGCCAGGCCAAAACAGAGCCCTTTCCGGAAATAACTGGAGACAAAGGTTTGACAGAAGGGTTAACTTTAAAAAGAGGAAAGAGAAGAAAGAAAGGTAACTGAGGGCTAAAATTACTGATTTGGGAACATATTTTCTTCGGTAAGGAACTCCCTGAAATCCCACCCTGCTAACTGAAGGGCTGAGGACAGGCCTTGGGTGCCCCAGACTTCTCAGTAGCAAGACAAAATATTTAAGGCAAGACTTCCCAGGAGTTCCCACTACAGCCCCCACCAGCCACATCACAGGCCAGTAAGGAATGCAAATAAATAACTTGGAAGGAAGACCAACAGAATGCATGATTCAGTCAGAGCAGAGCCCTTCCTCCAAGGAAGAAGCCTGTAGCAAATGCAGTTCTGAGTACAGTACAGCTACCTGGTCATATTTTGGGTGCCAGCACATTGAAGCACACTCTGATCATCAGACTGCAAGGGTTCAGTTCACATGCCTTTAAGAAAGTAACTGTTATTCCTGACCAAAAGGAATTGTGACATTGCAGTTCATTGCAAAACATTGCTGCATTGCAACATTGGGTTAGCAGAATGCAGAAAATTCCTCTCTTAATGTGTTTCCACTGAAGGAGCTAGCAAAAAAGAAAGTGAGCAAGACCTGTTTATAACAACATTTAAAGGAACCAAAAGCCCTGGCAGAGTTAAGAATATTTTTCTAGGTCCTGTTCCTGCAAAATTCTTTCCATTTCAGTTCTGCCATTCCTTGCCCTTCACCCTAGGCCTCTGCTTGCAGTCTCAATGGTGGCAGTGCAGATCATTTGCCCAGTACACACTGAAATTTGCACGCCAGCGAGAAGCTGGCCTGCCCCAGTTGGCCTCCAAAGGCAAAGCAGTCATACAGCAGATCCCTGCAGCTACCTGGTACTTAATACCATACTGAAAGTGTCTGAAAAGTATCTTTGGCACAGGTAGAAACAGTTTAGCAAGCAGGTTTCTGCAGGACCCTAGCTTCCTAGAAGGTATTTTTCTTATATGTTCTGAATTAAGAGCTGGTGGTATAGATGCACAACTAAGAAAGGAAGAGGTAATATACCTCAGATGTACTCACATGAAATCGGACTGGATTTTGTGGGACCCGCTTGCCATGGATTTGAATTCCACACCTTCCAAATCTATATCCTGGGGTAAACACCATTCCACCATGTTGCCTGCAGAGAAGCAAATTCAATTGGGTAAGCTTGAATACAGTACCTGTTTCTAAAATGCATACATCATCAACAGCAAGTTGTTGCTTTTCTAACCCTGGGACACCTGTAACAGTGCCCTAAAATAACTCCTGAACTCCTAAATTGTCACAGACAGTACATGGCATATAATACTCCACACATTTCTTGCAAGCGTTACTTGTTGTAGCACAACACACAGACGCTGCAGGACGTTTCTGAAGCTAGTGCTATTTTGTTGATTTATTCTTGATAAGCTTAATTACAGAGCAGCTACGATTTTACCTGATGGTGAATAAGCTTTGGTCTACACAAGCATCCATCCCATAAGAAAGAACCAAAGGACAGACTCTTGTTCTTTAAGATGAGTTTCTGGGATAGCTCACACCACCACCAATATTGTTCATTGCCTGTGCTTGGCAGGCCTGGTCAAACAGAAACCCCTGAACCATCATCCAAATCATCACTTCTTCCCTGAAATCTCTCCTATTTTCTTTAGGATAGGAGTTAGCTGAAGCTTTATATGGAGGCTGAGGTGATCCAAGTGCTGCAATGTGTTTGTGCATGCTAGAATAACCAACAAAAAAGTACATAAATTACAAGCTAGATCAAGATCAGCAAACATCTGTCACCCGCCAACCCAGCCAGAAAGCACGCAGTTGTTCAGGGGAAAGGCCACCTGAGGAGCCTGATCCTGGAACAGATTATATCAGAGAAGTCACAAGATGTCTCTAAAGCAAATGAAATCCAATAAGTTTACCATGGACCAACAAAGGGGTCACTTCTCACACTTTCCCATGCCAGCACTTCAGAGCCCAACCTGCTCACCTGGACATTCCCACAGCACTGAGATGTGCTCCAAATTCACCCACTGCGTTTCTGGTCTCTGTCAGTCTGCCCACAGTATTGGAGATATTTAAATCTGAGGCCTCATTTCTGAAGCCTGTCTTTTGTCTCATTACTCATACTGCACAAGTATATGCCTGCACAGGAATAGGGCTTAGCTACTGACATTTAAATAGGCTATTTTTCTTCTCACATAGATGCTGTATTCAGTAGACCTCCCCCAGCCCTGCCTGGCAAGGACTTCAAAAAACCCAACAGCGTTAGGCATGGCAACAGGAGAAGCTGTGCATCCAACTGCCCGCTTGCAGTGCACAAGCAGACTTCTCCCGCAGAGCCGGGCTGGCCGGGGAGCCCAGCAGCCTCGTGACCCCGAGCACAGCCCTGGGCAGTCCCACAGAGCTCTGCTGTGCAGCGCCTCGGCCTCTGAGGCGTGTGAAAGGCTGGCAGAGAGAACCAATGACATCATAGCAGCCCGCGCGCTCCCCTGGAGGGCTCGCACATTATATATAGATGGTGGCTTTTGTTGTTTGGGGCTTGTGTGAGCCTGTTTGGTTTGCTTTTTAAAGGTGCAAGAACCTTCCTTGAAAGCGTGAGGAAGTCAGCTCTTGAGACTGTTGCCTCATAACCACGAAATTGTGGTTAAGGCCAGATGTGCTTTTAAGCCTTGCCCCACAGAGCATCCCTTACTGGTCATAACCTGTAGATTCACAGACCGATAGGTGAGAGTGCCATCAAGGGCAAAGGAAGATGGGCTTTGCTCAGTTTAGTCACAAACACTGTCAGGGGTCACATCCACTGCAGAGGTGTTAAAGTGGACATTGCTCAAACAGTGCCTGTTCTGTAGCAGCAATAAGGAAAGGATGCCTTGAAACAGATCTTTACCCTGCGTGTGACCTCAAAACCAGCTCACTTATCACGTAGCTACTTTTTTCTTCTGGGATCTGTCAGGAGCAACCTGCACCTGTGCTCCTGGCTGTTCCTCATGCCACCTTGCCCTATGAACACACGGGCGACGTGGCAGTCGGAGAACAAACGCGGAGATTAAAAAGTAGGAAAGTCAGTCTGGCGAAACAGGAGAGCAAACAAAGGAGAGACTTCACCCAGATGCAATATGACTGCCAGTCTGCCCAAGAAATCAGAGGAGGGAGGAGGGAACAATATTGTAGAAAAACAGGAAGCACTGCCCTTCCCCATGGAGAAAGCAGCTCCCATGCACACAGGAAACTTTCCAAGTGAGAGTCACCCAGCATTAGAGAGCAGACTAGTGATTTTGCTGAGAGTCAGATCTGCAGATCTGATCTCCTGGAAGCTATCTCCCACCTTCAGGTCAGGTCTGAGCCAGCACTCATTTTCTAGAGTGCAAAGTTCTTCCTCTTTCCCTTGTATTTTCTTTCCACTGGATTTTCACATCTTCACAAAGAAGATACCGGCACCAGCATTTGGGGGTCATCACCTGTCACTCCTGACTATTAGATGTTTCCTGAAGGCTTTAGGGTCCCCTACTGTGCAATGCTACCATGTTGTGCCAGGACAGGAGAAGCATAAAGTGTAACCTAAACATCACACTTGCTCTGTTTCCTGCACAGAAGAAATGTGGGACAGAAAAACAGAATATTTGCATATTCCCTGGTGCAAAACACATTACTTCCCTCTCTTCCTTCCTTGTCTCTCTCCATTACTCACAGACCCTTTAAGCTAACACACTGTGTGGGACATCCACAAAGGTGACTGTCATCAGCTGCCCCACAACAGCAGTGAAGAAAGCTCCTTCTCAAGTGCCACAAGGTTCACCGTGCTGCACATGAGGACAGCACCAAGTGTTGACAGTCACAGGGACACTGGAATTGTAACAGTGACCTGACAACCCCATAACCTACCTTTGGAAACTCATCACATGTAACTGTGTGCACTAAGCTCTTCTGCTTCAAGCCCTTCTAAATTTTGGAGGGAAATTGTTATGTTCTTTATTAGCATAGTCACTTCATGCTTCTACAGCAAAACCTCTCTTGCCCACCTACTTGCCTGTAGTTGGGCAGACACTACCGGGCATAACCACCTGCACAGCCACCACCAGAAATTCAGCTGTTCCTATGCCTCAGCAAGCTGGCAAAGGAGGTCTGCCATGTTTTTCCTGGGCAGAATCAAGCAGCTCAGACACTAACTGGATGATTTCCTTTAAGTCATACACAAGGACCAGATACCCTTACAAACAATAAAAGAAGTCCTTCACACTATCTGATGTGGTTGACCAGTAATTCCTGTACTCTCTTTCTGCCCTTAGCAAGTTCACACCACTGCAACTTCATACTGTTTTTCCAAGTCCACACCCTCCACAGGGCACTTTGCTTCCCAGCTGTAAAGCTGACATTTGCTGGTGTATTGCTCACAGACCTATCATCCATGCTGGGTAGCAGCAGGAGGCTGAATCCTCCTGGACTTGACAGACGACTCCAAGGCTGATGACACCCAGCATTAACTGCACATCAGATGTGAGAAGAGCTGTTGCCCAACTTTCCCTGGACTTCATTCAAAGCAACAGCTGGTTCAGAAAAATTCCTGAGAAAGCTCAGCTTTCTGCCAACTCTCAAGAAAATCTCACCATTTCATAGAAGACATATGCTGTCAGATCGAAAGACAACCTGCTGTTGCTGCAGGCACCCAGACTCTTTCATATTTTGGATACTTAGGAGAAACACCTCTATTTTCCATCTCCTGCTGGAAAGATGATATCCAATCTTATTTCAGATTTTTATGAGTGAATGATGTCTAGACTGAAGACACTTCTCTCTGGTGCAGTATGAAAGGGTAACTTCTCAGAATCCTTGGGTGTTTTGGGACACAGCAGCCATGCTGTCTGACAGTGGGCACTGCTGACACCACATCACACCAGCAGCTATGTCCTGTCCTCTACTTAGGATTTTTAGTTCAAGACTGACATTCAGTCTTTACCACCAAGGCCCTCTTGTGAGCAGGATGTCAGGTACTTTCCCCTCCCACTGAAGAACCAACCTCACTGTGCTTTTCAGACCTCTTCCCTGTCTCTTATAGTTTTGCCATGGATTTGCTAAGGCAGTGCCTGTCTAGAGAAGAAAGAGGAGCTCAGTCTCACATCTGGATGCAAATGGGCTCCTGAATGTCTCTCTTGCCTTTGAACCCCAGGTTGGTGCCTGGCAGCCAAAAGACCCAACAATGTGTCTCAGGACATCAGACCCCTCTGCACAGCAGTACCTGTGTTCACAGGTGCAAAGCAGGTGCTAACTTCCTATCTGTGTCCTGACATCCTGTTTGGTGGATACTGTGGGAGCAGCGGGACTAGGAAAACAAAGTTAAGACATTTTCTGAAATGCTGATTTACAGGTTTGAAATTAATAACCTCTGTCAGTAGTGATACAACAGCACAGTCCAACAGCACTGACAGAGTTGGATATGGCAGTGAGAAGTGGAAAATATATTCCCTTGCCCCTCTCCTCTGCCCTCCTGGATCGCAGCACTCCTTCAAAGCACTAAGTCCCAGAGATCCCACCAGAGGCCAGCCTCTAAACACACTGGTCACCAAGAAATACGCTGCTGCTGGTGATCATGCCCTGCGAGCCTGCCGGATTTATGCCTGCCACAAACGCCATCCATCACCGATAGCTGCGGGCAGGTCTGCGCCACTCCACGGAGACAGAAGGATGCTCTCAAGATGCTGCTAACAGGTTGGCGCCCTCCGGGCAGCGCTGGGCAGAGGCTCGGCCTAAATCTGTGCGGGGCACAGGGGATGCCCCAGCGCCGTCCACAAACTCCCCGTGCCGTGGAGATAGACACATCCCTCTCCTCGGAGCGGCACCAGACGAGGCGCCTTCCTCCCGCCAGAACTACTTCTCGGCAGGATGGAGACCAAAAGCAATCCCCCTTGTGCTCCGTTTTCGGCAAATGCCCACGGCCCCCGGTCCCGACACCGGCAGCCGTGCGTTGGAGCCGCGGTCCCCCGTGGGGGCAGAGGGCAGCCCGGCTCCCGCCGGCCGCTCACCACTGGGTCCGGCCACGCTGCCCCAGCGCGGCGGGAGGAGCGGTCCCTGGGAGGCAGGATGCGGGGGGAGCGGTCCCCAGGGGAAGCCCAGTCCCGGCCGCATCCATGTTACTCTAGCGGCACCGGGAGCCCCAGGCCCGGCCCCGGCGCCCCGGCCCGCCCGCTCCCGGCGCCGCTCACCCGTGCGGGGATCGAAGGTGACCACGAAGACGGCCACGATCTGGTCCTCCTCCGCCTCGGCCCGCGGCGGCCCCGCCGCCTCCGCCGGCCCCTCGCCGTCCCACAGAGCCGCGCTCCAGCCGCCGCCGAGCCGCCGCCCGCCGCTGCTGCTGCTGCCCGGCTCGGCCGCGGGCGGCGGCGCCGACACGGCGGGGCCCTCGGCCCAGAACAGCAGCGGCGCCTCGTCCGAGCGCTCCACCATGGCCGGGCCGGGCCGAGCGGAGCCAAGCCGAGCAGAGATGAGCCGAGCCGGGCCGAGCCGAGATGAACCGAACCGAGCGGAGCAGCGATGAGCCGAGCCGAGATGAGTCGAGCCGAGCTGAACCGAGCGGAGCCGCACCCCCCGCGCCGCACCGGCGGGGAGCGGGAAGCGAGGGGCGGGAGCACGGAGGTGGCACCGGCGGGGCGGGGCTGGGCCCGCGGGGCCGCCGCGCCGGGGCAGCCGCGCCGGGGAGCGGCCGGAGCCGCCCGGAGCAGCCGGCGGAGGTCCCGGCTCGGAGCTCTCCGGTGCCGGCTCCTGGAGGGGCGGCTGGGGACAGTCCGCCTGCCCGTGCTTCACCTCCTGGCGCAGGGCAGAGCCAGCTGCCCGCCTTCTGTCTCCCCCAGGCTGTGACAGCAGTGCCGAGCAGCCGCTTCCCCCAGCCCCGTTAAAGCCATCCTGCTGGGAAAGCCACGGGAATTGGGCAGAGCAACGGGGGCAGACTCGCACCTCCTCAAATGGCTGTGGTGGAAGCTGCGAACCACAAATCTGAAAGAGTCAGGGACACCGATCCAGTATATACTGGTATACTGGTATGTGTACATATATATATATATATATATATATATGTGTGTGTGTGTGTGTGTGTGTGTGTGTGTGTATGTATATATGTATGTACATATATGTACGTATGTGCTACAGAAGGATGTGAAACAGCGTTGGGCAGAACAAGCAGACTGAAAGATGGGGACACAAGCATGACCAAGGCATCTACAATCAGCCAACTTTTTGTAATTACCGTCCTCCTTATGCCCTACCAATGTCATTAAGTGTCATTAGGATTAACTTGGTTCCCTAGGTCTTTCTGATTAATTGAATTACCCAATTAAGCAGGCCACAATTAAAAGGAAGATACTGTCATAAAAGCCTTAATTGTCTTACTTTTTTCCTGTTGAGCAGTTCTGAGTGTTCAATACCCCATTAAGAAACCCATCATCCAGTTTCCTCAGCAGTGGGGGTTGGGTTTTTTCTCTTCTTTTTTGGTAACATTAGCATCCATTTGCTGTGAGCTTCATTTCAGACAGCTCCAACACTGAGTGGGCATTTTGTTTCGCAAAGCCCATGCACAAGTTTACTTTGCAGAGCTATAGATCAGAGTAGGTGGTTTTAGCAGATGGAGTTTTTCATAGAAGGTGACTGGTAAAGAAAAAAAGAAACAAACCCTGCACAATATTTTGTTATTGTGTAAAGAAAAACCAGATTCTGCAAATACTTGGCCACATGCTTTGCTTTAACTGTATAGACAGTGCCAATCTTCATTTTGGATGAATATATTTTTTGCATATTGGTGACGCTGAAGTGACAGCTAGTTTCTATCTTCATCTCCACACTAGTGCTGCTACAAATGTCAAGTGTCTGTCCCCCAGCAATCTAGGCAGGAAACAAATCCCAAATAAGAATTCCTTCATGACCCACACGAGCTATTTGTGGTGCAGAGCTGTTCCTGGTCCCCTCAGCAGTGCAGTCATACCAATATTGCCCCAGCATGAGGGAGGGGATGCAGTGGGAAGAGCAAACAGTGACAGAGAGCAGGGGCTGCCAGTGCTGGCTCTGAGATGTGTGAAACATCATCATGCTCTGAGCTCCCAGCTTTGCTGAAAAAACCTGTGGGACAAGGGACCTGGTGGTACCAGAGCAATTGATATGGCTTTGGCCAGCAATCTGGGCCTGCTGAGGGCACACTTTGTTGGATACATGCAAAAAACAAAGACCACATTTTCTACTGTTTTATTATTTCACCAAAATTGAAATTATTTTGGCTGGAAGATAATATTACCCTTTTAGAAATAAAAACTCTACTTCAAAAGGAAATGAACACCTTTTCCCTCCAGCTGAGGGCTCCGGAAATTGTCATCAGGTCTTTGAACAGTCAGGAAAAATGTAAATGAAAGTGTGGTAGCTTTTATTTTTAAAATACAAGATGAACAAGCTGGGCCCTCTTTACACAGCAGGTTTTCTCCTTTACATATCACATCCCTCCTTAGAAAAAATGGATACTGCCTCTAAATCTTGAGGAGGAAAGAAGTTTAAAAATTGTTTAAGGTGGGACTGAAAACTAGTCTGAAGGAATTTCCTTTATGGGTTATGAAGAACATGTAGTCATGGGGACTAAAAGCATTATTTCTTCAGAATTAATATATTTCAATCAGATGCTCCAGGTACTGAACATCTGGTGAATGCAGTCAGATCACAGCAGTACTAAAGTGGTCCTGGATCTCAGCTGGCCAGATGCTGCAGACACAGCTTGTTACAGCAGAAAGCAGCCAGTGCTATCACTGCCAGGCTTTTGGACCTCGCTCAGGATAAGGCACAGGGAGATGCAGCAGCAGCATTTCAGGCTAAGAGAGGCTGCACGGCAGCAACAGCTCTGTGCCTGCAAGAAATACTGCAACCTCTGGGCCAAATGCAACCCGTACTGGGCTCCTGGCATGTCCTCCTGAGGCTGTTTTGGTGAATTGGATACAAGTAATTTCTGTATCAAATGAATTGTTCATCACAGTCTTAACAAGCAATTTCAGAGACTCATAAGGCCACACTTTTCATTTAAGGAATGGCTTAGGAGAGCACAGAAACCTCAGACCAGTGTGGCCCTTTGTGTTCTGGTGGGAATTACCCTTGATGTGTGCCAAGGAAAGCAGGTGCTGCTTGTGCCAAACATCCATCTCCTATGGGGTACAGCCACTTCCAATCTCTGCATGTCCTTCTGGCAGCTCTCCTCAAGACTAAGAAAAAGGCTGCTGCAACCTTGTTCCCAATTGGTTAAAACTTGCTCTAGTCCCACTTTGAAACACAGGTTGCCAAAGGCTCAGAAGATTCCTGTCCTGTTTTTTACAGAGGTGCAGTGAGAGGAGGGAGCCACTGACCTGCTCCCAGGGAGCAACAGAGCGACCCCACCTCTGGGGCTGCCTTTCCCAGCACAGCTCCTCCTTCCTCTCCTTTGAAACCTCAGATGGGAAGCTGTACCGAGACCTGTGTACGGCTCCTGACTCTCTCCTGAAGTCTTATAAATGATACATTCATAAATCTGTACATTATAAATTAGGCTAATGGCCTCTCCCTGCAGGCTGCAACACTTGCCCAAATGAACACATATCTAAATACAGGAAGTGAAATTCAGTCTTAAAGAAGGAAACACAGGGCCCCATCATCACAGGGGTATACAGGTTAAAGGTAAAGCCCACAAAGGCTGGATCTCTGATGGGATTATGGAGCAGACAGGCTGTCAGCAAAAATCACCCCCCTTACAGGCCCCAGGAAGCTAGAGAAGGGAAGAGCATGTAGGAGCAGGGAGATGACTCAGACTGAGAGGGAGTCCTGGCTCCCTGCAGAGCTGGTTGTTAGCACTGCAAATCCACATCCAGAGAGAATTTCTCATCCACTAGGCAATTGTGGACAGGTGCTGCCAAGCTCCAGATGTTTCCCATTAGCTTTAGCTCAAGTGTGGGGTGGTTATAAATGGTCCAGGGCAGGAGAGAAGCTGTCTGTGGGGTATCTGGTGACTCGTTGGGGCACCCTCTGCTTTTACAGCTGTATGTACCATGGAGTTTTTACCCCCCGCCCCCCTCTGGTTGACAAATTTAATGTAGAAGAGAGTGAGTGGAGGCTGTGTGTGTTATTTGTATGTGTTTCCTTGTGTGATGAGAGTAAGGGATGGAGGAGTTCTTTGGGAAATTTACTGGCAAAGGCAGTGGCTTCTGAGTTGTATCTGACTTATGCCAATAAGACAAAAAGCAAAAATCTGTTTTTACATGAGCAGTAGCTGAATGGCTTTGTACCTGGTAATTCTGGGGTGCTCTTCATTACCAATGCTGTCTAATTACACTGATGAATGACCAAGGTTTCTGTGCATGTGGGATTGCAGAGTGTGGTCAGCAGAACTGATGCCCTTGATGAAACAAGGAAGAAGGTAGTTTATCTGTAAATAATGCTGTCTTTCTGTCCCTCTAACAAAACAGGCCAGTATCAGCTCTATCTATTCTGTTTCATGTGCTAACATGGATGACTGGGACAACAACAACGAATTCATTCAGCGACTGGACTTTTCCAGCTGTGGTGAAGAGAGTGAAGAAAGAAGCGTCAATGAGGAGGATTCCCTGAGCTTGAGCCCCCCAAGAAGCTCAGAGTTCCAGAAATGGCAAGAGAGCAGTCCTTTGCCAGCAACCCCTCAGAGAAAGCTTAGTGAGATTTTCCTGAGCAGAACAAAAGCTTGGATGAGTCCCACCCTGAAGTCTTCCCCATCTGTGAGCAAGAGCTGGAGTAAACCTGAGACACCACTGCACATCACCTGGAAAAAGCTGCAGCTTTGTGACACCCCACACACTCCTAAGGTAATGGCAGGTCTGTAGCACCTCTGTAGGAGATAAATCCATCTCCCTTCAGTAAGCTTGTTGTTTGGGGGGAGCTTGGAGGTAGGCAGCTGCACTTGCTGCTCTGTTCAGCACATTTTTGGATGCTAATGGGTTTTGTTTTGAAACTTGGAATTGGTGTTATGGCTGAGATGTGTACCTTGCCTGGCAAGACTGATCAGCTCCAACAAGCTTGTTGTCTGGTGCCACAGTGTTTCTTTTTGTGTGGAATAGTTGCTCAGTGAATCTGAGGAAAGCAGAGTTTTGTTCTCAGGGTAGCAAATCCCCTATGGAAGGGGCAGCAAACCAATGTGTGCTTGTAGAGGGAAGTAAGCCTCTCTTCTCCTGTGTCACCATCCTGAAGCGCAACTTAGCTACTGAGCCAGTTTCTTGGGAGAAGGATCCCAGCCCCTGTTTCATGAGTAACTTCTTGGAGAGAGTGAAATTCAACTGCCTTTTGTCTCAAGTAAGCACAGGTGGAGACATGGCACCAGCTTCTCTGTTCCTAGTTAATTTCTGGTGTGTGCATGGCTCCAAGCAGTCCAGACCTGCAGTGAAGCATAGCTGTTGGTCTTCTCTGAGTGTTCCTGCTCTACTGATAGATTGTTTGCTCCTTTGCTTAAGTGGTACACAGAAGATCAATGCTTTAATGCTTCTGAGCTAGGATTTGACTTCTGTCCTCCCCCAAAAACCTGATTGTGGTGAGAAGCATGATCCTCCGGCCTTATATGATTCTGTGGCGATATTTATTGAGGAATGGCCTGCCACTCTCTAGGGGAAAGCAGTCTAAAGGGCATCACTCCAAAAATTTCCTGCAGTGACCCTTTATAAGAAATCTTCCCTAAATCTCACCATAGGTGAGAAGTTGTCCTTGCTTTGGATGAAGTTAACTTTGTCCTAGTAACTGGTACTGCACTGTGATTTTGGGCTTAAGGACAGTGTTGCTAAAACATGGCTGGTGCTGAGTAGTGTTTACCCAAAGTCAAGGACTTTTCAGTTTCCCATGTTCTGCCAGGGAGCAGAAGCACTAGCAGCTGTGTGGCTCCATAGCCAGGACAGCTGCCAGGAACAAACCAGAGGAAAGTTCATTCTATAGAATGTCATGCTCAACATATAAACAGAAGGAAATTAGCCAGGAGGGGCTGATTAGGGCCCATGGATGGGCTGGACATCAGTCAGCAGGTAGCGAGCAATTGTGAATCACTTGTCTGTCTTGGGTTTTATTTCTCTTTTCATAGCAATAATAATTATTATATTTTATTTTAATTATTAAATTGTTCTTTTCTCAACCTACAGGCTTTACCTGTTTTTCCCTGTTTCTGCTCCCCATCACACTGAGGAAGGCATTGTAGTTGTGAGCAAAGGGTTCACAAGCAGAGGGCTTAGTTGCTGGCTGGGGTTAAACCACAAGAGAGGTGTATAAAAATCTTTTCCAGCCCAGATGGGCTGCAGGTAGTGAAGGCTGCTTTCAGGGTGTGCATTGTGTAGATAAAATGTTAGCTGGATCATTCAAAACATGCTGCTTGTAGCTTGTCATGTTGTAGCCCATAAGCAGCAATTGCATGAAATCAACAATTTCTTTTCCTTTCTCTCCTGGGATAAATGTCTTGTTTTTCAAGCATGCTGCAAAAGGTGGGCTCCAAAGGGCCTAAATCTGCTTGTACATTAGGGAGCATTGGCCTTAGAGCATTTGAAAGTGATAGAAAGGATGATCGTGCAGAGCCCTGTCTAAAACTGTAGACAGAGCACCAGATGTGAGTGGAGATGTGGCTCCAGGATCATAATAGTGAGATCACTGTGGGATCGAAAAGATATAAGAGTACCTTAACCTTTAACAGGGAGACTTCTGTGTTCTTAAAGGGCTTTTAACTAGAAGAAACCACTATGCTAAATAATCCTTTAGACCTTATACCACTCTCTTGAATCTGAAAAAAGTCAAAACCAAATGTATTTTTTAAAAGCTGATGGTTACTGAGGGAGTAACTACTCAAATCAGATTAGATTTGTCTTCAGCTCAAAACTGGTGTCTGTGCTTTTCATGGCCCAAGTTTTTGGACTAGTGAGTGAAACACAGTGGCCTGTCTTCTGTGGCAAGGTTAACTGTAGAAGATCCAGATGTTCTTTCTGAACTTAAATTTCTGAAACTGTTTTTTATTCATGAGGAGAAATGGGTTCATTTTGCTTTGCTAGTAGCCATATAAAAAATATTATTAGCAACTTCTGCTATCCTAATGCTGCTTAGCGCTGGGAAATCTGGGTGGTGTTCTAGCTCATCTCCTGACAGACCTGTCCTGACTGAACTGATGCAATGGTCCATGCCTGGCAGAACTAGGCCTTTCATGTTAATGCAACATATGATGCATTTCCTACCTCTCTGTAGGAGGGAAAGGGGAGCAGCTGGTTCCTCTTGAGGACTGTGCCAAAATGGCACTGCAGGCCTCACCCCAGTGAGCAGGGAATAGAATATGAAAGGGCTTAACAAAGAATGGAATGCTTTGTGGAAAATGAAAACTGTGGGGACTAAACTAGGGACACAGGGATTTAATGATTCAGCTATGCCAAGGAAGGGAGCTGTGTTCTCCTTGATTTACAGGAGAACAAGAATTTTATTCTGGAATGGCAACAAAAAAAGGTCGTGATTTATTTGCCACTTATTTTTTCTTCTCTCAATACAGAGCTTGTTATCGAAGACAGCTTTTCCTTCCTCTGCAACAAAGGTCCCAGCCAAAGGCCTCCGACATCTGAGACTCACTCCTCGTGCTGACTCTGATGACTCTTCCCAAGCTTCCCTTGTCAACATTAATCCCTTTACACCAGAGTCCTATCGACAAATGCTCTTTCATCCTAATGGCAAACGGAAGGCTGGAGGAGAGCTGTAAGTGAGCTACTCTTAAGCAGCAGACTGAAATCAGACTGTTGGAAGGAGATAAGTAATGGAGATGTTCAGTATCTGGACTTATTTGCTAACAATGAATCATCTTCTGTAGTATTCATTGGTGTACAGTAAATGTTAGCAGATGTATAAAGGTGACAGAAATAGAAATAAAAATCAATTGTTGCCTCTGTTCAGAAAGATGAGTGGGGGATCAACAGCTCTCTTTAGTGCTATGGCTGCAGCTTCACCAGTAACAAGGAGGCCAGGAGAATGATGCCTCTGGACAATGCCACCCTGTCCTGTGGGCAGTACTAAAATTGCTTTGTGGAGACCTCCTAAATGGAAACAAAGAATTCCTAACATGGGACTGCAGTCTTTAAGACCTCAACTGAAAACTTGATTATCAACTCTATAAAATACATTATTAGGCTGTGAAGCAAGGTTTGGAGGTTCCTTTGAAAGATGTTTTCATTTCAAATCCAGCTGGATTGCTGCACTGAAATGATACACCAGACTTTCCTAATCTTCTGTTGTAGGAATGATCCTCATACAGGAAGCCGGATAAAACAGGAGCAACCTACAAAGGTGAGTGTCTGTACATTTCCCTCCCACAGAGTCAATAAGATGTTTGTAAATGCTTGATGTTTGATGGATTTTTTTTTTTCTGTTTTTGAGTATAAACCATGGCCTCGTGCCAGAGGATGAATACCTAGGACAGAAAAGGTCCAAGCTGAATGTTTTTTTTAACATTTGTTTGATATGACAAACGTAGAAAAAGTGGAATTGTTCTTTGTAACTGCAATAGCCGGGCTAATGGAAGGATAACGGTACCCTCTAGCCGAGGAGACTGGGATTGCAGGCAAATTGTCTCCATGGAAAAACTACACCTGCAGAGCAAATCTGCTACCAGGTAACATCCAGGGCTGCCACAATTATTGTTTTACCTAGAAGAAAGCCTCAAGTAACTTGTGAATTACTGAACTATTATTCTGCTTGAGTGCTAATGAGACTGAGTATGTAATATAGGTATAAAATGGTGAACTAGGAGGTATTTTTACTGCCAAGCTTCTTTAAATAGTGCAAAATATAGCTGCCTTATGAAACGCAACCTATTGGGAAGGGCTGCTGTTTCATGTGAGCCACATTTTCCTGGCTGTGAGGACCAACTCTTACCTCCTCTGTACCATAAACTACAGCAATCACAGCAGTGGTTTGTGAAAACCTGTAAGGGATGGAGAAAAATCACTTAGTCCGCTCCTGTTGTTCCCTTCATGCTCCAGTGCTTATCTTTTCTTTACTTATTTTCCCTGCCAGTAGGTATCACTCTCCCAGCAGTACCAGCAGTTCCTAGATCCCTAGTGGCCATTATTGTAGCAATAATTATGTTTCAACAGTTCTGCCAGCTTTCAACTCTTTGTGGAAAAGTGTCTCTGGGTGAGATATCAGTGGGAATACAAACAAATACACTGAGACCAGCTAATCTGCCATTAGCCAACAGCTGGTGCTTCAAACCTGCAGAGCCTGAGCTGATACAGAATGGCCTTGGCTTCAGGCAACCTCAGCTGCCAGGGTAAACACACACAGCTGGGGTCACACGAAGCCAACACACAAAGCTTCTTTCCTGAGCTCCGAATAGGCAATAGATCTAAGGTTTTCTCGAGTCCTGTCTTTAGGCCAGTACTTTGTTGCTTGCTGTTCATCCCTGAGTGACTCTATCAGCTGTGGGTCTTGGAACTGGTCTGGGTTGTCAGGAGAAGGGATGTGATGGCAGTAACCCAAGGAGGCTTAGGCATATGCAGCCAACTAGACTAAATTTCTCCTTAACTACAATTTCTACCTCTGTGGCTTACAAGTCCTGATTATATAAAACTGACCAAACAGCCTTGCAACTTGGCCAAACCAGAGAAGGGGGCTTTAAAGTGGTCAGAAAAAAACACAAGTGAAAGGCAATTTTAAGAACTGAAACTGCTGTTTCAAGAATTGGCCACGCACCTGCACATATGCCTGGATGAACACCCAGAATGGGAGAGGGAGCAATGTGGGTACTCAGTGACAGCAAGTGTTACACACCTCTAGAACAACGACAGCTATTAAGTCTTTCAACTCCTATTTGTCTTTGCTATTTTTGTGACTTTGCAGAGATATACTCTGAAAGCCAGCAATATGGTTTCCCGCTACAAGAAGGAGTTCCTGGAGCTAGAGAAAATTGGTGTGGGGGAATTTGGCTCTGTCTACAAGTGCATCAAACGCCTTGATGGATGTGTTTATGCCATCAAACGCTCCAAAAGGCCTCTGGCAGGATCCTCAGATGAGTGAGTGTGCTTGCTGGAAACTGCCAGTTGAAATGATGGGCATATTCTTGAGAGGTGTGATGGGAAGGAGAGAGCGTGGATCTAAAAGTATCTGATGGATGGCATGAGCAAAAATTGGCTACTGCTGTACTTCCAAGTAACAGCTGGGAGTGTGGGGGAAGAGACCACTATACAGCATTGGATATAAATGTCTAGGGAAAGAAGTAGTCACATGCACTGGAAAATGAGAGGATGGAATACCTGAACACCTTGGGTCCATCCAGGCAGTTTCTTTACAATAACTGTCAGGAAGTTTTTGACAGACCTACTGCTGTCCCTGCCTTGCTGTATGGCCAGCACTACTCTTATCTGTATTGACCAGCTTGTGGTGTCCTGCATGCTAAAGCAAAGTCTTTGAAGCTGCTGCCTTTGCCTCTTTAACAAAAAACTTGCTCAGCAATTATTTTCTTTAACAGCTGCTCAGAGCATTTTTGCAAGGGCAGGTGTTGCCCTAACAGCTGTGGGAGCCAGTCTTTCTGTCAAAACCTGAGAGAAAGGGGGAACAGAGGGGCTCAGGACTTTCAGGCTGCAAAGCAGGGCTCTTCTCCTGTGCTAAGCAGCCTCTGGCAGCCTGTCACCTCAGCTTTTTCCATGTGTGCTTCCCTAGGCAGCTGGCACTACGAGAGGTTTATGCTCACGCTGTCCTGGGGCACCACCCCCACGTTGTGCGCTACTACTCGGCCTGGGCAGAGGACGATCACATGATTATCCAGAATGAACACTGCAATGGTAAGAGCTGGACAGTGTTCAAGGCTGAGATCCCAGCATGGGCAAAGTTGCCTTCTTTTGTACTTAAATGTGGGTGTTTTGGCTTACAAGAAAGCAAACTGCCCTGGGAATGCATTTCTGTGGAGAATCCAGTAAGAGTGCATAATATTTAGATGAAGCTCTGAGTGGTGCTAATGTTTTAGAAGCAGTGAATACCCTTGTATTTCTGGGATTTGAAAACTGTTTCTCTCTTGCTAGCCTGGAAAAGCATTCCCCATTCTGATGCTTAGGGTTGTGCTGGGACCATTGAGGTGGCACCCGATATGAGGGACTCAAGAGCTGCTGACTTAAGGGCCAAGTATCTTGGCAAAACCTCCTCTTAATGGAGGTGGATAGTGACTGGTTGAGATGAAGGCACCTTGCATTCTTTACTAGAAGAAAGGGGTTTACAGCTGCAGAGGAATGGAGTAACAGATGAGGCAAAGTATAAATGGGGTGCTGCAGGCAGGGTGGTAAACTCGTACTGGAGTTTGCTCCTGGCAATACCACTGCTTGAGAGAAATTGGAAAAGATACCTTTAGCTACTAGAGCTGCTGAAGGCAAATATGTAATGTTCATCTTTTGCCTGCACCTGTAGTCTTGGGGCTCAATGAAGAGTGGTGACAGCTGTTTGGAGTACTGCTTCCAAATCCGGCGGAGGCAACCACAAAATGTGGTGGTCATTGCTGCAGCATTGATGTATTGCTTGTGTTCTGGTGGCTGAACATCTGGGGCCAAAAGAGAGGTGGTAAAAAGTAAGCTGATGGAGACAGAGGCTATGGTGTCTTCTAGCTCTGAAATATCCAAATGTCTCGATGCAGACCCACAAAACTTTATTGAATGTTAATGCTTTTCAGTCAAAAATCTGCTAGTGGGAACTCAATTTCCTTGTTCTGCCATTCTTATACCTGCTTTCTTCATCTAAGGCCAGCAGAAGCCAATTTTTCTGTTGTTCACTAGCAGCAGCACCAGCATCATTAACAGGTCAGCTCTCCTGGCAGGATATAGAGCTGTAGGCTGGAGGTAGAACTGCAGTTGGTCTTCCTTGTTGAGCAGCAGGCTGGTGGGCATTCCAGGGCATTTGGAAGGCTGAAGACAAATGGTGATGTCCAAGTTTGCTCACTAGAGCACACAGAGCTGCTGTGGTTAGGGTTTGTCACTAGCAAGCCTCCAAGTGTTCTGGGCAGCTAAGCTGTTTCAAACATGCTGTTCCATAAAACCTCTGTCAGGTCTCAGACTGACTGTGTTCCCCTAGGTGGAAGTCTCCAAGATGCGCTGCTGGAAAATGCAAAGCTTGGGCAGTATTTCCCAGAAGCAGAGCTGAAGGAAATATTGCTGCAAGTCTCCATGGGACTAAAATACATCCACAACTCTGGCCTTGTGCACCTGGATATCAAACCTAGTAAGTATAGTACCCTCCTCCTTTGTGGAGGGTTTTCCTAGTGAACCCTCAGGGGTAGGACCTGTAATAAATCCTTCTGGGTGGACTGACTGTAGTGCTTCAAAGAAAAGAGGACCTTGCCCTTGTCTTGTGTATGGTGTTTTGTATTTTTTATTTTTATTTTGATTTGTGCCACTACTGCTTCTCTAAAATTGAGCCTTCTCTGATAGTTGGCAGCATTTTACTCCTGTCTCATGACCTTTGTAATCCCAGCTCATGGGAATCACCTTGATACCGAGGGAGCAAGTAGGGCTGCTAGGGAAGATGGGGACTTCCTCATTTACTGCTGTCTTGTTGCACAACACTTGGCTTTTTTGTGTTTACCCACCTTGATGGGATTGAGTTCCTGCAAAAATAGTAACGAGGTTTCCTCTCTGCAGCTCAGGATGGTCACCTCCAGGGTAATGCTTCCCCTCTGTCATATAGTTAATGTTCTTAGAGGGGAACTCCTTTTTCCTGCTGAAATGATGCTTCTCCCTCAGAGGGCAGAGGGAGGGGAAAGCTGATTTCACTAGGATATTTTATGCACAAGATACAACTGTCTTATGCTAGCTGTGTGGCTGAATGTGAGCTGGGCAGAAAGCTGACTACAGGGTGGGAAGCATGTGCATCATTTCTCTGGCCGCAAAGCTTAACTACTTTGACAGGTGGGATTTTGACAAAGTTGTTAGGCTGCTGCAGCCTGACTACTGCTATCATCTTATTGCTAAACTTCTCTGTCTTGCAGGTAATATCTTCATCTGTCACAAGCTGGCAGTTTCAGGCCCTGCTGGGCAGGAGGAGAGTGACAGTGAAGATGAATTCTCTCCTGGTGTGGTGTATAAGATTGGTAGGTTTTAGCCTACTTTACAGCTGGCCTAAGATTAGGGCTGCCCATTACTGCCTGAGGCTGCTGTGCCCTATGGCTGAAGAGACTTGCATACAGAACTGATAGGATAGTCATGAGTGCTCCAATTACTCACCAGAATTAATTCCTCTAAGAAGACAAGTCACAGAAAATTCATGTGCTTGTTTCCAAGTGCAGATTCCTGAGTTAGTTGCTCTCTTGCTCAGTGTTTCTTTGTTGGTGCCTATAGAATGCAGGCTTTCATTGGAGAGTGACTTCAGTTTACTTCACTACATTTCAGTTGCTTGTTCTTTGTCTCAGGTGACCTTGGACATGTGACATCAATAACAAACCCTCAGGTGGAGGAAGGAGACAGACGCTTTTTGGCCAATGAGGTTTTGCAAGAGGTACAACTGCTAGAGCAGGGCAGTGGGGAGAGCAAGTGGGAAGAGATCAGCTGTAGATCAGTCATTAGTCTAACTTGTTCCTCACCTTATCTCCTCTTTCTTCTGTCTGGTCTGGCTGTGAAATCTGTGAAATTATCGCTTTATCATTAACAATAGTGGTGTGGGTCTTAACATGTAAATGCTTACTTAATATGTAAATACTTCCTAAGTAGCTATCATTGGATTATTGCAACTATTCCCCTTGAGGGGTCAGCGAGACAAAACATTTATCAGTTGTAAGACATTTGATTTGCATATCCAGCTGAGATGAAACTATTGGGCATGATTATTAGAAGAATATATTTACCCAGACAGATGCCTTGTAAAACAAACACTGAACAAGTAGTGGAGAGAGGTGGGAGGCACAACACACCTCTTAAACTGACTGCAGTTTTGTCACTCTGGCCAACAAATGGAAAGGGAATCAGAATTGAACAACCAGCTTGGATGTGTTATTCAGTTCAGGTATTTAAGGGACAGTATCTGTGAATTAGGAACTGTTGGGCCAGTGTATCAGATGCAGTCTTCAGTTTCAGTTGGGCATGGCTAGCTTACTGCCTTGTGACGGAGGCTGGAGGTACACAAGTATAGGCCATCCTCTGGAGTTACTGCAGTGATCCCAACGTGGCCTGCAAGGTCCTCATGGCTGGCTGAGAGCCAATGTGCTGTTGGTTAGTGGTACTGCCTGCTGCCAATGTTTTAATCCTCAAGAGGAGAAAACAGCTCACTGGGGTGGTGAAGGCAGTGCCATATGCACACACTTGCTTGGCTGTTTCTTTTTGAGCTCATACCCCAACTCACCTTTGCTTAGTGTAGCAAGATGTTCCTTTCTAACATCTTTCCCTTCTCTCTGCAGCAATACTGCTACTTGCCCAAGGCAGACATCTTTGCCCTGGCACTCACGGTGGCTCTGGCAGCTGGGACAGCACCGCTGCCTCACAATGGGGTCCTGTGGCACCACATCCGCAAAGGCAACCTCCCACCCATCCCCCAGAAGCTTCCCCACCGTTTTCTTGAGCTCCTTAAGGTGAGGAAGTAGTCTTGACAGAATGGTGGCTTTTGCAGCTGGCATGTGACGGGAATTCTAAGCTCTGAACTCCTTTGCCTTCTAGCTCATGATCCATCCTGACCCAGCACAAAGACCTTCTGCCACGGCTCTCACCAAACACCCTGTTCTCCGTCCTTCGTGTGGAAAAGCTGTGCAGCTCCAGGAGCAGCTAAATATGGAGAAATGCAAGACTGCCATGCTGGAAAGGTAGGGCTGGCTTGGGCATGGAGGGGAGAAGGCGTGGGCATGACCATGCTGGTCACCAGCTTTGAATGGAGGGTGGTAGTGCTGGGAGAATGCATGTGCAGAAATCCCCAGCCAGTTCCTATGCCTGGAGCTGGGGGGATGATGGGGATGTAACACAGGGACTTGCAGTGCCCAGGCAGCAGCTGTGCTTCAGCTCTGGCTGAAGAGCTGGCTAAGTTACAACAGCAAACTCATGCACTTCCTGCAGCCACTGGTGATGCAAAATGCTGATACAACCTGCAGCCAGTGGGCAGATGAGGAATTGATAATGCACTTGAGATAGTGCTAAGCATAGAAGGAAGAGAAATATCAGGTGGTGGCAGATATCCTTTTTTCCCCTTGTTGCCTCTCACTGCTGTTGGCAGTAGTGTTTGGGTTACTGGGATCTAAGAACTGCCCACAGCCTCTCTAAGTGCAGTATTCAGCTGAGGAGTAGGTTTTCTGTGTAGACAGAAGAGTGAATGCTCTGGAAGAACAGCAAGTACCAGAAAGGGAAGAAAAGCAATGGAAAAGAAGCATTTGCCTTTATTTAGGTATTATATATGTATGAGATGACATTAAGTTTCAGCATTCACAACTGTCTGAAACAATGGGAGAAAAACTGTGCCAGGTGTTCCTCATAATGGTGCCAGTGTGTTGCTGACCTGATACATAGTTTTCTTCTGGTAAATCTTCAGAGCTCCTACCATTTTAAACAGAAACTCTATAGACAGCTACAGCAATCTTCATGTTACCCTCTGGGCTGAGAAGTTGCCCCCTTCCAGTAGTGCTGGAGTATTGCAGTAACCCTCTTGTGCAAGATTGTTCATCGTTTGCTTCTGTAGCTGATGGGGATTCATGCATGACATGGTTTTCTTCCTTTCCTCTTCCTTCCGTCTCCCCCTGCAGGGAACTTAAAGCAGCTCGCCTTGCCCAGACCCTCATGAAGGACCAAGCCTTAGGAAGTGCCAAGTTACAAGAGTCTGAAACCTCTTCTAAGCAGAAGAGCAAGCGTCTGGTGGGAGGGAAGAGCTGTCGCTCGTTTAGCTTTACTCTGGGTTTCTGAATTTGTGTTATCCAAAGACTGCTGAATGGCCCTGTGAAAGCAGAGGGTCTGCACAGACCAATGCCCCATATTCTCTCCCTGTCTTTTTTTTTTTTTTTTTGTTCCCCTGTTAGTTATGATGAGATGTTGGCTGAGAAAAGAATGACTGGCTTTCAAGTGTTGGATAATGGTATTTAAGGTTGTCTTCAGTCTTTTACCTGTTTAATTTATTGTGTAATTGGCTTTGCTATAGACTCAGTGTAACTCTGCCATGACAAAAGAATGACATTTTCATTCTCACTTCCCTCTTTCTTTAGTTGGGCCCTGTTATTGGTGATTTTGTGGTCTTAAACACTTGGGCTGACTGTATCTTTAGAGGGATGATAATGGCTGTACAGGCAGACAACATCTACAGCTGGCCCCTTCTAGGAGCCAGTTTTAGCTACACATCAGGAGCCAGGCTGGTTACACAGCTGTCCTGGGGGGCTCAGGATGCAGCTGGAGTGGTGTTTAACTGAGGGGGGACACAGAGTAATAGGAAATACTTCGAGTTAAGGAGTGGGAGTTGAAGAAAACATTTTTTCATATTTCAGCAACAAAAGTTTTCTAACTGGGTGTGCTCTAACAGACTCGTTAGTCCCTGATGCCCGACTCATTTTCTGTCAGTCGGGGAGGACTCCTTGTTTATGTGGGGGAGACAACTGCAGTGTGTTGGTGCTGGGTCTGTCTGTACCCATTTCCCCTCCAGTATCTTGCACGTGGTGCAGCTGCCTGCCTATGAACTGCAGCCTTTCAGCAAAGATGAGGGCAATGAGAAAGGGCTTTTTCAGCTTTTTGGAGTTGCCCGTGTTAACGGTGGTATGTATTTCGTATTTGAAATCTCATACATCCTTCCCCCTCCCCCCGCTAAATGTAACTTTGGGGGTCCTTGTCGTTTGTTTGTGTTGTTGGACAGAGCACCGCCTTGTTACGACGGAGACCGCTTGCTCACTCGCTTATTTCCAGGTTTTACTGGTTGGTTTTATGATGTTGCACGTGCTGGCTTTTAACTGTTAGATCCTATCGTTTCGTGCGAATAAAAGTTTTATCATTTTTTAAACCGATGACGGAGTGATGGAGTTCTGTTGGCCATTTTTGTCCCTCCGCGAGCTCTGTGACCCCCGTGGGCTCGGGGCTCGGGCTATGCGGGGTGCAGGCGGGGCCCGGGCGCGTTTCCGCCCGGAACCTCCGCCCGGCCCTTTCCTCTTCCGGCCGGCCGCGGGCGCAGCGCGGCGGCGGGAGAGGTGCGGAGGGCGCGGGGTCGGGGGGCCGGGGCTCCGTGGGGCGCCGCTTCAGCCCTGCTTTTCCCTCCGCAGGCTCGGCGGCAGCATGTGGCGGCGACCGGCGTGGCAGGTAGGGCCGTGCGGGGCTGCGGCGGCCCGGGGCGCGCTCGGGGCGGGGGGGGAGCAGCAGCTCCAGCCCCTCTGCCCCGCCGAGAGGCTGGAGCGACTCTGCGGACGCGGAACTGCGCTCGGCGCTGCCCCGGGAAGGGGAGGGGCGGACAGAGCCCAGCGCCCCCAGCCCTCGCCCGGCCGTGCCCGCTGGGCCGGGGCCTCGGCGCTGGGTCTGTTCTTCGGGAGAAAGAGTGTGAGCTCTGGAACCACCTGTTCTAGGAAATTAGCCTTTTAGCCTTTTTTTCCAATTCCTGCACATGGACCTCTAGCAGAAGCGTTTCTGGGCTTCCCCCCCCCCCCCCCCCCCCCGCTCCGCTCTTCTAGGATGGAACATTTGCTAGAATAATGGCAGTTCCTGTACACCTTTTTCACTTGCAGTACTAAGAATTTTGTGCCCTAGATTTGCCTTGGTAACAAAGGTGTTAGTGCATCCATTGCTCATTCCAGTGGATGGATGTACTTTTTAGGCACACCTGGTTAATCTCTGAAACGAAGCAGAACTTTCAGACCTGTTTGTTTTCAAATACTAAAGCTCAAACACCCGAACTCCCACTCTATGAGCCTCCTCCCCTCTTATTTACATATTACAGAAAAACAGTAGTTACTGCATGTCCAAAAAATAACTGCTGGAGGTGTACCTTTGGGCCACACCTCTTTCTAGGCAACTCTTTAACCTTGAATTAACCAGGTGCTCTTTAAGTAATCTTATTAGCTTCATTTGGCTGAACAGATTTTTCCTCAGGTCCCCCATTAGTTACCTGGAAAAGAACATACTTGCAGAACCTCTGCAAGTGTTCAGAAAATAAAGTGTAAAGGCTTGTGAATGCTGTTCATTGTTTGTGTCTTGGAAACTCACATTTCTCTGTTCCTTCAGGTGCTACGCCAGTTTGTAAGACATGACTCTGATACGGTTAACTCATTGGTACTTGAAAGATGTAAGTACCTCCTGAGATGCAATTTAGTTGTTACTCATTGTGTTTATCTAAGTTTTGGAACGTCTGAAATAGGACAGGAGAGAAGCAGGTAGGAATGGTAGCTCCTCATTGTAGCACCTAAGTGTTGTTTCAAGCACACATAGTCTTGAGTGGCTTCCTGTCTGATCTCTGTCAGGTGAAGCAGCACTTTGGGGGGAAAAGAAGCAAGCTCTGACAAGGACTATCACGCTATAGGGCAGGTAGACGTGCTTTATCTGTGGCAGTGGTTTGGGTCTGCTGTTGGCATGGTTTCTAACATCTGCCTTTAGGTGCCTTGTGTGCTTGTTTCTCAGACTTCTGGGTCCCTGGGGCACTTGTGTGTATGCTGCTGCCCCAGCAGGATTTGCTCCAGGTGTACTTCAGCCTTCACTATTCACTTGACATGCTCATGGTGCACAAGGGATACTTCCCTGACCTCTTCCAGTTCTCCTTGAACATGGAGAAGGATAGACTGTGTCTGCCTAGGCTTGGTAATGGTGCAAAAACTGACTCTCTCATTCAGAGGATGGAGAATAGTAATGCAACTTTGTTTTAAAGGTACTGCTGTGCACTGTGTTTTAGCATTATGAAACAAATAGAAATCAAGATAAGTGCAGATTAGTCTCAAGTGATACATGCATGTATACATGGATGTACACATGGATGCGAAAGAGATGGAACAGAAAGAACAAAGAACCTTTGGCTCTTAAAATCAGTTAGTTCACAGTGATAATGACAGTACAGACAGAGTCAACTATCTGCTGGGGCCTGAAAAAGCCAAATGTCCCAAGAGCTTAAAAAGTGCTCAGGAGAAAGGCCCTTGAGAAAAGCTGCTGATGATGGCTTGCCATGCTTAGAAGCATCATAATTCACCTGTGTGTTTGGTCTCTTGTTTCAGCCATGAATCGTGTTCAGCTGCTTGGTCGGGTTGGACAGGACCCTATCATGAGGCAAGTGGAAGGAAAAAATCCTGTTACCATATTTTCCCTTGCAACCAATGAGATGTGGCGGACAGGAGATAGTGAAGTGGGCCAGGGAGGTGAGTCTGCACAAGCAACGTGTCCCAGGTCACGGCTGCATGGCCAGCAGCAGCACACTTGCAAATCTCTGGGGTGCAGGAAGGTTCCTTTGAGGTCAGCAGGGATGCTGGTGTGTTTGTGTGTCTCTTATTGATCCCCAGCAGCAAATACTGAAGAGAGATCTGCTGTTGACCTTCCTCAGGAGGAGAGGAGAGTGTGTTGAATGGGCAGTTTGTTACTGGTGGGGTTTGTCAGAGGCATGGCAGGTTCCATACTCTTACTTGTATTTCAGGATGAGAAAAATAAATAAAAGATAATTTTCTCATTGATTCTGTCAATTCATGAAACTCATCAGTTTGCATCTGCAGATATCTCATTCTCTAGATTTTATTCAGTGTAGAGTGTCTGAGGGGAAAAAAATTAATAGCATGAGCACTGCCTTATAGAAAAAGCAATGTCTTGGTTTGAACTGGGCTTCTGCACAAGAATTTGTTAGGACATGGATGGGTGGAACATTTAGTTCTACAGTTAAGTGGGAGATCACTTATAATTTGAGAATACCAATGTATTGAAACTAATTTCTGAATCTTGTATCACAAAGAGGATTTGGCATCCAGCTCTGTTACTTCTGTGTACCTTAGGTGATATCAGTCAGAAGACAACATGGCACAGGATCTCTGTCTTCAGACCAGGCCTCAGGGATGTCACCTATCAGTATGTGAGGAAGGGGTAAGTGAATAACAAATGTGGCTGAGGATTTAATGCCTTAATAATGGATTACTGTAATAATGATGGTGACCAGGAACTGTAGTAAGATACAGGTGCCATAAAACAAGTTAGCAGAGGAGCTACAAGCAACTAATACAAAAGCCTGTGTACTTTGAATCAGATTCTGAATTCAGCCTTTCATTAGGAAGTGTAGTGATAAGACAGAGTCATGGGCTCTAAGTGAAAGAGGGGAAATTGAGGTTGGATATATGGATGTAAACCTTGCTGTCAAGGTAGTGAGGCCTTGGCACAGGTTGCCCAGAGAAGCTGTGGATGCCCTATCCCTGGAAGTGTTCAAAGTTAGGTTGGATGGGCTTTGAGCAGCCTGATCTAGTGGGTGGTATTCCTGCCCATGGCCAGGGGTTTGGAGCATATGGTCTTAAGGATCCCATTTTAATCCAAACCATTCTATTATTACAGAGTGGAAAACAGCAGCACAGTTCTCTGACCAAAATAAAATTCTTGTTTTTTTTTCAGCTCTCGAATCTTTGTTGAAGGGAAGATAGATTATGGTGAATATACAGATAAAAACAATGTGAGGCGACAGGCCACAACCATTATAGCAGGTAAGGAGCAAAGCACCAAGGTGCCCCTTGCCCTTTTAAAATGAAAAGAGGGTGGAGGACCTCTGAAATGAAGCTTGGTTAGTCTTCATCCTCACTGTCCACACTCAGGGATTTTGAGACAATGGCTAGTGTGTACCAGAAGATTTCCTCTGGCACTGCTTGTGAACACACAGAAAATGAGAGTATCCAGTTGCAAACTGGTGGTGTCATTTGCTTACCCCACAGACTGGATAAGGAGTAGACTTGTGCCTTGGGTTGACACAACAAAGAAAACTAGGAAACACAACTTCTTCCTTGAGCCTTTAAATAGCCTGAGCATCCTGCAGCATCTTTATTGTAGATAGAGCTGCTCCTGTGTTGCTTTTGAGTAAGGGATAAATTAATTGGGTAGTAGAGCAAACATTTCTGTTACACAAGTATGTCTAAAAAAACTAGGACAGAGAAGGAAGGGGGGAAAAAAAAAGGAAGAACAGTCATATTCCTGGATGTTTCTGCAGCCTCTTTAAAAGCTAGCAGTGCTATAAGGGAGAAGGAATTCTCTTTTGAAATTAGTATTCTCCTAATGGTTTCTTGTTCAAGCGGCCCAGTCTCAAGACACTTCAGAAATTCTTTAAGCTTGATGAAGTAGGAGCTTCCCATAGTCCTGCAGGCTGTTGGCATGGTATATAGTGTATATAGTGCAGAGTGAACATGACAAAAGAAAAGGGAAATAAGCTGTAACTGATGGAGATTGTAGTCAAATAATTAAACCATTAACATGTTTTTAGTGTCTTTCACTGTTCAGCGGCTTTTCATCGGCTTTAGCACAATTGTTTCATAGTACATATGGCCACCTTGAATTGTCTGCTTTCAGGGGAGATAGAGCAGGAACCTTGTATTGGACACTGTTTTGTTTTATCAACTATTACTCTGTTCCAAAATCCACATCTTAGCAACTTACTTCAACACAAATACTTGGGTTTCATGGTGTGAAGGCTTCCAACAAGGCAAAACAATGTTCAAGATTAATTTTTTAAATTTCTTTTCAGATAATGTGATTTTTCTGAGTGATGGCTCGGTGAGAGAAAAGGTGTAATGTCCTTAGTGCTTGGATCCAGGCCATTTCATTCCTTTGGTTTTTCAGTGCTTCATAATTCTGTAGTCAAATATATATCTGCTGTAGTTTCTTTAAGAAATAAATAAAATGTTTGTTACCTAGAGGGTACTTGTGTGTGTTTTGTTCTCCCATGTGCTTTCTCTCTATTATGATCTTTTGGATTACTTTCTTTTTTTCCTTCTTAAAAGAAGTACCCCAGGCAGCTGTATCAATTCTTGAGCTGATGAATCTATACATGGAGAGTCACTCTTTGCATCTTCAGCCATTTTCAAACCTTCTGGCCTTGTCTGCCTTAATCTCTTTCCTGTCTTGTGGGGACTGCCAGCCTGATCCCCTCTCAGTTTTGACATCCCCCCTCTGTTCTATAGGTGTCATTCCCTGTTTTTCCTTCTCTAAGCCTGTTGGACAGTGAGATTAAAGCAGAACCATTGGCTTTGACTAGTGCTCAGCTGGAGATTTCTGTCACAGACCCAGAGAAGGCCTCCTGTGTATTGCATCTGCCCCCCTGCTGATCCTAGGTATTGTCTTTCTCCAAACTCTGTTTAAGTCTTGTTTGTTGTGGTGTTTGGTGTAGGATGACATCAGCATTCCCACTCCGTTCCTCGTTAGGGTGCTGTGCCTGTGGTTTGCCATTAGGAGGAGCTGGAGGAGCCGACTGCTTTGGCTTTGCCTTCGGGGAGTCGCGTGGAAAACTTGAAAAACATTCCGGGTCCGGGATTCTTAGTGTGGGAGTGGCCCTTGTTTCACTTCGTTTTGTTGTCAGAGTGAGCATGATTGATCGTATTCTTGGTAAGAAGTTGCTCAACTAAAAGGTGCTTAATTCTACTACACGAAAAAGTGAAAGTGAAATTCCCACTGAAATACAAAATGATGTGAACAGGGAAAGAAAAATATTAGAAGTGACAATTTCCTGCCTTCAGAGCTGGTGGGATTTTGTATCTCATCTCTCTCTGATCCCAGTGCAGAACACATTAATAATCTGCAGCTCTTTCCCCTACTAAACTTCGGGGATTTTTTTATGCCCTGTGCACATTGTCTGTACTTACAAAAACTTCAATTTTTTCAATTCAGCATCTATTTCTGGTTGATGTTAAAGCTCTAACAAGTATCTGAGCCCCTGTCACTGGCATACTGGGGTGTCAGATGCATTGCAAAGGCTTAGCTACTTCAGTGGGTTATTCACAGGAGAATGTCTTTTTAAACAGACAGTCCTGACTTTTAATTCCTTTAACTGCTTGTTTAATCTGAGCCTGTTGTACTGCTGTGACAATTGTGATGGTGCTCTTGCACAGTAGTGATCCAAGTAGTTTGTGTTTGGTCCACACAAATTTTTCCTGTTTGCCAAAAGCTGGGGTTTGTCTTGAGCTTCCTTCTAGGACGCCTTGAGCAAATGCGCTGAGCTTCTGTTCATTCAATGGTCACCTTGTTTGCACTCTGCTGTGGTGGTGGAGCTCATGGCAGTGTCTGTTTTGGAGTCTGGGAGCTGCCTTTCTCCTCCAGACTCAGAGCAGAAGTGGCAGTAAGGATTCCCTTCACCACCACAACGGCCAGAACTGCCAGAAGTCTGCAACTGCTGAATGGCTCCTGCTAATCTCTGCCCCTGGCTCAAGCTGGAGACAGCAGAGCTAGCACAAGGTATTAGGATTAGGTGCCAGCAAAGAAAAATATTTACTCAAGAATTTTGGGTTTTCTTGCCTTTCCAGTTCTATTTAAAGTAGCTAGTACACTTTTAAAGATTGACCTGCTATAAAGACAGCACACACTGACTTTGAGCACACACTGGAAGCAGTGTGCTGAATGTTCAGCACAGCTTGGCAGTAGGGTAGCCCTTCTCAAATGATTCTGCATTGCCTTAGTTGCAGCAAAAATAACCAGTGGCAAAGGCTTGCTGTATGTTCATTCTATGTCTGCTCTGCTACTCTGGGGCAAAGTTAATCTGTAACGAAATCATTTCACTTGTGAGAAAATCCTGTGTGAAATCAGCATTCCTATAGCATCTGGTTGGTTTCAGGGTTTTTTTTATGGATGGGTATTTGTTCTGTGAGGAAATGGAATGGGAATGGTATCACCTGAGTGAAATACAGTGATTCCTTGTTTATGACTAGGCAATGAGTGTTTTCCCACAGTGTCCCCTGGAAAAATGGCATTCTGCTTTTTCTTGTCTGTGTTAGCATCTTGTGTAAACCTGATGAGGCAAACCCTGGCTGCTTGCATCAACCAGGATATTCAGAAGTGTTTGACCTTAAGCAGGAATTTATTTTATGTATTTATGGAGATAATTACAAAAGATAAATATGGATGACTTCTTTTTAAAATGTCAGCATGTTCACCAAGTATTTGGAGTGTTTCTGAACAGCTCTGAGGCAGGGCTATTCTGGTCTGCAAGGCAGCTCCATGGCACTCAGTTATTTCTGTCAGCCTCCTGTAAGGTGTAGGAAACACTCTTCTCTGCTTGTCTTTGTGCCTGGTTTGAGGAAGACATCATGATATTGTGCCTGTGTCACACTGCAGAGAGTGCTTTCAGCTTTAATTCTCATTACTCTGCAGTAATTGCTCTGTCCACAGAAATTAGGAGGCATGAAGAAGTAGAAGATGCTTTGGCCAAAGAAATCAAGTCCCACTTCACCAAAATAGCCCTCTCGTTGTCCTCTGTGGGGTTGGGGGCACTGTATCTGTGTTCCCAAACACAGGTCACACTTCGGTTCAAGACCCGCAGTGCATGTGGGGGCCTGGTGAAAGCCCTTGCAGAAGGGCAGGAATTGCAAAGGCAGGAAGGCTGAATTGGAGCTTAGAGAAGCCCCTGGGTACAACAGCAAAGAAGATTCTGGTAAAGGAACCTGTATTTCTGTCAGTGTACCAATTATGTGGGTTTAGTAACAGGCTGTCTTCAGGGCTGGCTATCCCAGTTTTTTCATGTGTCATAAAAGGAATGAAACGCCAGGATTGTGGGAAGAAAACTTTACTATTCTCAAGCTCACCTTCTATTTTTAACTCTGAAATTTCTGTGGTGGAAGCCTTTTTGCCAAGTAGTTGAGCGTGTCTGAATGTACAAACTAAGACTTGGTGTCTGTTTATCTTGGCAGTGGTGAGCTGCTCAGCACAGCAGTGTGATTTAAACCTCATTTACACAAGAAATTTGCTTTGTTAGTGCAAGTAAAGTCTGCACAACACACAAAGAAGTAACTTTCACAGGGTTTCTCCTGAGACATCCTCTTGTGGGGAACATGTGTCAGGGTGTGTTCGACTTCTCTTCTGCTCGTTGCTTAGTCCCATGTAAAAAATTCAGCTCATTACCATACCTGGCCATTTCACAAAAATCTCTAGCAACTACTGTAATTAGAAATTGACTGCTGGTTCATTCTTTATATTCTTAGACCTGAAATTTGTGACCTGCACTCTTTAAGAGGTGCTGAATTTGTTGAAGATACCTCTAGCTGTGGCTGTTTTCTGTTGCTTTCAAGGGGTAAGATTTTTACTGGTAGCTGGTCAGAAACCTGGCAGTTTTCATCCTGTGGGCTCTGCTGCTGTTTGTTCTTTTCTTGCTGGTTGGTTTCTCAAACTGATTTGAACAGAGTGGCTGTAGAAAATGGATGGTTATCTTGATCCTGGTTGCCACAAGTCAGAAAAATGTCACCTGTAAATATTTAATGAACCTTTGTGCAGCTGACCTGATCAAGAACTGAGTAATGATGTGGTTGCAGGAGTTGTGGCTTCTGTAACCCGGATCTGCAAGGAGAAAGAGAGCAGCTTTCCTTTGCTAGAGTTTGTCTTGTTGCTTGCTTTGTTCTTTGGTATTTTAAGTAAGTGGTGTTTGTTTGGAGCTCTGCCTTAGCAGCCACCTCCTTCTTAGCTGGTTTGGTTTTCTCTGTAGGTTTTCCTCCTTCTTAGCTGGTTTGGTTTTCTCTGTAGGTTTTCTATGTGTGTTTTCTGCATAGGCTTTCTGCTCCTCGTAGAAAGAGAGCAGAATTCTCAGTGAATAAAAGCTGAGCTCTTCTCTTCCCAGTATGTGCAGACAATAACCCCCCCACCCTTTTATGTTCTTGTAGATTTTTGGTCAATTTTTGCACTCTCCCCTTGTGCTGCAGGGTGAGTTCAAGCCCACTTCAGAAGAGTGGGGTGAGGAAAGGGTCTTACACAAAAGAAATAAAAAATGCTCTCAGAATTACATGAGTTGGAACTTAATAATACTATTATATCTGTTCAAAGAGAAAAGTAATGAAGCATGGAGAAACAGCCTTGATTTTCAGCAGGCTGGTAACTATTGAAGTCCACCATTCAATTCCTCCAGGGAGTATGGGATAAAGTTAGGATAGCTGTGTCTGTATCATGTTCTTGTAGGTTTTAAGGTGCTTTCCCCAGTGCCTAATTTCTGGTGTAGTGTCAGTCTGTGGGCAGCAACATGTGACACATTAGACTGCTGTCCCATGTGTTGTATCAGCACACTGAATAATTAATATTCTCTGGAAAGGATTAGTTTCCTCCACTTTTGTCTCTTCCTTCTTGGTAACCTGTATGTGCTGCCAACCTCTAGCAGAACCTTGCTATTTCAGATTTCCTTTCCCAAGAAGAGCTGGTGCTGTAGCACAAACACATCAGTATGGTCTCTATGCCATTGGCTGCTACCATGCAAAGCAAATTTCCTTACAAAGTCTTGGGTAATTGTTTCAGAGATCTTGAAGCTCAAAACTTACATGTAGCCTTGAACACTAATTTTAATAATGTGCCAGTAACTGGGCAGTTTCCAGTATTGTGTTTTATATTTATATTATAGCCCCAGAAATGGCTAGATTTGTGTGTCAAAATATTTCAGTGGCCAAAGAAGTCTTCCAGCATACTTATGAATTGTCAGCAGCTCTGTGTCTCACAGCAGCAATTGTGCCTCAGTACCAATGATAGAGAGCTCCTGGGGAAGTGCAGAGGGGAGAGGGACACAGCTTTATATGGTGCAGGAAGAGTGGAAACCACTGGGGAAAGCAGCGTGCTGTTTACCCAGGGTGCCTCAGTTTGTATGAGTGCTTTACCCAAGGGGAAAGGATAGAAGTGTGTGCCTGTGCAACTTCTTCTTTAAATATTTCTGCCTGAGAAATGTGTTAGGGTGAGAAAATTCAGCCCAGTACTCTTGGTCAAACACCAGTCCTTGGGAAGCCCCTTGTTCTCATCATGCTCAGCAAAGGAAGCTGCACGATCGCCTTCTTCTAAGGTGGCCTTCATTTTGTTGGTTTAAAAGGTGAACACGGGTCTCCCTTTAGATTTCTCACATGGGCAAAACATTCATTTAGTGCCCCAGCCCCAAGAATCTAGTCCCTGCAGTGATTTTAGAAGGTGCTAATCTTAGCCAGCAGGGTGATGAGGAGCCTTTTGTTAAAGGGATTAGCACAAGGCCACAAAAGCTTTGAGAGGAAGAACACATCCAATGAAAACATGGAGGCTCCTGGATCAGGAACTGACCTTTACAAATTTCACAATCTGCATCTCTGGACTGGCACTGAGGAATTGCTTTGATAACAGTGCCTGGCAGTACAAACAACAAGTTTGTACTTCTGGTTGGGCTTGCCAAAGTGGAAGGTAGCAATTCAGGTACTGGCAATTTCGTTTTAGCTGTTCTCTTTGCTGCTGAAGGTAAATATCAGGCTGACTTATTTCACAATAACTAACTTAAAATAACTACTTCTTGCAGGAGATCTTTGGTAGTGTAACTTCTGTTGCACTTTCCCCGCCCCCTAATCAAACTCCAGCAATTTAATAAACTTTAAAGGAACAAACCTGGTGAAATCACCATATTTTTTCCTATTTTTGTTGCTGTTATGCATATTAAATGTTGGGAAATTCTTCTGGCTTTGTTTTCCTTAGAGGGCTAGTCTGGGCTCTCCTGAGTGAGGACTGGATGACTTGTGCTGCACTGGTGCTGGCTCTGTGAGTGGATGGAAGTGGCTGCCACAAGAGGTGATGTCGCAAGGGCGGTCTAGGAGAGAGAGAACACGCCAGGAAGTCCAGTTCTGGTTCCTGCACAAGGCAGCATGGAACTGTCCATTAGTGTTGAGCTGACCCCGCAGCACCCGGCCGTGCCTGAGCTGCAGATAAGCACTGAGCAATGCCCAGCTTTTTCAATCCTAAGTATTTGGCAGCTTGTCACTTTTAAAGAACAATGGAATGTGAGTGTTGCCCCGGCTTGGCAGGAACACAAGTCTTAAAATGCCATAATTTCCCTTTGCCTGGGATTATTTTTACTGCCGGTTGATGAGCGCTCTGGGACCGAGCTGGGGCAGGCACCAGCGTGCTCCGTGCGGCTGCCCAGAGCTGCGGAGTTCTGGTTTTCAGGAAGTGCGTTCTGACCTAGCTTCACCGAACGGGTACCCTGGGCCGCGCTGTCCCGGCTGCGGAGCCGGGGCCGCCGCGGGTCCCTCCCTGAGGGCGGCCCGGCCTTGGGCGGGGCGGCGCGCGCCGGCCGCAGTCTTGTCGCTGTCCCATTGGCCGGCGCGCCCGCCGCTCCGCCGCGCCATTGGCCGCGCGTGCCACGCCCACGTTCGCGGCCGCGGCCTCTCGGGGCCCGCGCGCCCATTGGCCGGCGCCCGGCGCTGCTCGCTCCCGATTGGCGGGCGCGGCGGCGGGGGCGGGGCGGGGGCGCGGCGCGCAGCTGGCGGGGGTGACCCGCCCGGCCACGCCCGGGCGCTGCCGCCGGCCGAAGGAACGCGCCGGGGCGGGGGCGAGCGCGCGGCTCCGCGGCCCGGGGCAGCGGCGGGGGCAGCGTCCGGCAGTGGCGCGGCAGACGGACGGACCGACCGACAGACAGACCGACGGGCCGGCGCGGGTGCCTGCGGCCGCCATGGAGGTGTGCGAGAGCGGCGGGGAGCAGCCGCCGCTGCTGCACTGGGACCGCAAGCTGAGCGAACTGTGCGAGCCCGCAGACCCCGACACGCTGCTGAACCGCACGGTGAGGAGCGGCGGGAGCGGGCGGCGGCTGCTGGCGGAGCCGGGAGGCCGGGGCTGGGATGGCTGAGACGCCGCCGTGGGCGGCCGCGTTTCGGGGGCCGTGACGGGATTCCTCGGGCTCCCCGTGGGCGTCCCGGTCGGGTCGGCACCGGGCGGGTTTGGCCAACAGGTGCTCCCCGCGCCCCTCGCCGTGACTGCCGCCCCTCGGGGGCTGCACCCCCGGGGGCCTAAGTGTTCTCGGGCAGGCCTTGGGGTCCCCTGTGCGCCGCGGGGGCTCAACCCCCTCCCCTCCGAGCCTGGCGGCGGCTCCCGGTGACCGAGGTCCCGCAGCCCCACTCCGTCCGTCGCCGCTTCCCCCTGCCCTGCCGGGGCTTCTTCAGCTCCCTTGGCGTTGCCGCTTCTCTCGGGCGACCGCTCAGGAGTCGCCGGCCGTGTCTTCTTCTTCAAGACCAGACCGTCCCGGCTCTGTCCCTCTCCCCAAGCGCAGGAAGGAAATGACAGAAGTTTCGATGTTTTTGTTGTTTGTTTTTTGGCTGGAATACCCATATTTTGGCTTGCGCAAAACGCATAGTTAGGAGAGTTCCGAGGAAACGTGTCTTGTTATCTCTGCTCTGTTGGTTCACTGTTACTCAGGAGGCTTCTCTCAGGCACAGCGGTACACCTCTGTAAAGCCCTGTAGGTGTGAATCCCGAGTGGGAGTCTGCCGGAGCACCTCGGGATAGCAGCACAGAAGTGTCCTCCAGTCCGCTGCTGGTGCGAGGCATGGGGCGCCCACGCTCGGTGTGGTTGTCGAGCACATGCTTGGATGGCGACCCAGAGGAATATGGTGGTGGCCACTGGCATGTGGCATTGCCCTAGGGATGGCGCTTGGCAGGGGCTGCTACGGGCTCCGCGTTTCTTCCTTGCACCCAAGAGGGTGATGTGTAAATACAGCCCTGGAGTGAGGCACTCGGCTCTTCCTGGGAGCAGCGGTGATCCCACAGCCACTGCCTCAGTGCTGATCTTGGCGTTAGGCTTGTAAAGTAAACAAGGAAAATCTTATTTGTTGTGTGTGGTAGTCTTACTGATCCGGGATCGCGTCCGTCACAAGCTCCAATCCTCGTTCCAGCAGGAAGCGAGCCTGCTGCACGCCTGACAGTCTTTAAACAGTGTTTGGCTTCTTTGTCTTTGAAAGTCTTGGGCTTTCTTGCGCAATGTGTATCTTCTGGTAGATCCGGGGAAAAGCAATCGTGTTATGGTGGCTCGGGCTTTTAAAAGAGCCAGCAGGAGCACTTAACAATGGAAAGCTCTTCCTTCAAACAGCTGTTTTCTCGTGTTTTTTTTTCTTTATCAACAAGAATGTTGTGAATAAAATGAGAGGCTCTTTGGAGAGTGTTCCCCTTCAGATTTTACAGTTGTGCTGGCATACTTCCTCTGTTTGGATCCTTGTGATGAGAATACAGTTGCCACTCTTAACTTTTGTTTTCTTACTCAGTGCTCTCATGTCTTCTTTAATTAGTGCTTTGAATGAGATCTTACACTTGGGCTAGAAATTGTGGCTGCAGTGACATGGATATGTGTCTTTTCTGCCCTATCTCAAGGAACCTGAGAATTAAGTGTGTCTTGATAAAGAAAATATACTGTTTGTCTGGCGGATGGAAATGGGATGCTTCTCCCTTTTCTGTTTTCAAGTTTTATTGGGGATCTTCAGCTTTGAATGCTATGAAGATGAGCATTTTGTAAGGGACTTTTTGCTGGATCTGCAAAATCTCGGGCTGTGATGACCTTTTTTGGGAGTAACACTGCGACTGATTTGTTTGTGTTTGCTATCTTGCTGATTGGGTCTTTTTAGGAGTTTAAGATTTCTTCACAGACTCTCTTGAAGCCAAATAAAAAGTATGAAATAAATTTCTCTTTTTGGTTTTTTTGTGGAATTCTTCTGAAAGAAGTTTCAGGAAAAAAAGCCCAACTAAATGCTCTAAAGTAGGTGTAGTGAGGTATTGCAATCTTTAAAGAAGAAAAGAATGTTTATGAAATTGACATTCTTTAGAGTGAGAAAACCCCACACTTGTGCCTGTTGAGCTTTTTCTTTTTACGAATGTGCCCTGCCATGTGGAGGAAAATACCTTGCTTGATACCATGAAACACAAGGTCTCTATTTACCTCTGGCCAAAACTTTATAGAATCGTTTGAAAAACCCAAAACAAACAGAACTCTCTGGATGAAACATCTGTTCTTCTCCTGGGCTGTGCTTTCCGTCTGGGAGGACTGGTTTGGCTCAGTTACTCTGCTGTTTGTAAACTTACTGCCACAGTAAACTGCTGGGTTTTACTGGAAAGATGGGGATGATGAGGAGACCCTTCCCGTGTCCCCTCTGCAGGAGTGCCCATGCCCTGTGCTGTCACCCTCACAGCCAAGGAACACGTGTCCTACAGCATCTTCTGGTCTTCACACACTCCTGAGGTGCCCCTTAGCTGGATGTGCAGGTCTGCATCCAAGGAGACCATGGGCTTGGGAAAAGTCTCTGGGACAGTGAAGCAGCCCTGGGAGCGCAAGCTGGACTGGCAGGGGGAGGAGGGAGAAGATGATGATGACTGAGGGGAGAGCTCACAAGCAAGAAGAAGGGTCAGTGTCATTCCAGTCCGACCTGTGTGTACAGACTGGTGAGGGTGAGAATTCCATGCCAGCTGCCTTTTGTGTATTTTGAGTTGAAATTTAACCTCTCTATGACCAAAAAGGCTGTTCCTGGCTCTTGTTGATTTGACGCTAGTAGACATGTGTGAAAGTATGCATACTTAAAAACTTGACCTCTATTTTAAACTGTTCCAGTCTGCCTTAATTACCAGGGCTGAAATCCAACCTCTTGGGGATTTACATTTCTTTTCAACAGCTGATGATTTCACCAGTGCCTGAAGCTGTGTGAGGAGCCCTTCCCTCACCCCACTGGTGCTGTCAGTGATATGATCAACTGTACCTAGAGAAAGTGAGGAGCTCAGCTCTGCTATTGGCAGGCAGCAATCCGGGAGGTTAAAGTCTCGTTAAAGTCCTCACAGTGCTCACCTGCATGCCAGATAGCTTTATAGCAGTTATTTTTCCAGAGTGGTTTCCCATGGAAGCAAAGGCTGAAAGGTTTCCCAGAGGCGTGTTCATGGTATGTGTCACGTGTCTGCATTATATAATCTTCAGCTGTGCTGTAGCTTGTTGTGACTGTGTTGGTAGTGCCCTGTGCTGGAACTGTGAAAGGCAGTGCTTTTATTATTATTAGTGATATTATTGTTATTTTGTGTTTTTTTCTGGTGGTTCAACAGAAGGGAAACACAACACCTGGCATGGTCCGAGGCGAGCAGGAGTGTGGCCAGGTGGCAAAACCTCCAGCTTCTGGCTGCTGCTGTTACTTTCCATAACACACAGGTGGGCCTGAAGTGGCAGAGCTCTGCTGGAGGCCCTGGGGCTCTACTGGGATTGATCTGTGGTTGGACATGGCCCAGCTGGGAGGACCCTGTCTTCTGTGACAAGTGCCACATCTGATGTAGACAGATAAGTCTGACACCGTGAAATGCCAGCTACCTGTCCCATTGCTGGCTGGGGGCTGAAAGACAGGTGGTTCTTTGACATTTAAAACCTCCTTATGTAATACTGAGGAGGCAGTTTTATTCCCCCCCCCCGCCCCCCCTCCCCCCATTTTCATGGCCATTTTAACACATGGGCTACTCCTTCCAGATGGTAGCAAAAGGCAGTGGAATGCAAACATGGATGTGATCTTGGCTTGGCACACACAGAACTGCAGCTGCCCTACAGATATGGGGGGACAGCAGCTAGCTCAGATATTTAGGACTAAATTCCTAGATGTCATGTCCTGGGTGTCTGGATGAGTGGTTAATTGGAAGGTAACTTCAAATGCCAGGTAACCCAAGTGGGTTATTTGTTAAAGAGCCTGCCTATTGAACTTAGAACTCACGAAAACATTGAAATTAGTGAAGTGTCACATTGCTGCTGCTGTTGCCTGAATGGCATCTGAGCCCTGTGATCCTGTTTCCATGTCACTGGCGATGCTGGGGGCAGCTCAGCCCTGGGTCAGGGGTGTAGTGTAGGTTGGAATGAGAGGAGGAGGCTTCCCAAGCTGCTGCTACCAAGTTTCTGTCTCCCTGTGAAAGCAAAACCAAAGGTGAGGGTTAATGGTCAGGGTTGTGATTGTCATCTAAGATGAGCTCGGGGAACTCTGAGCTGGCCTTCTTTCCTCCCCATCACCAACGTCTGAACCTCAGCTGCGCTCGCCTGGTGACTCATTTCCTCTGCCACAAAAACGATGGTTGCTGCTACTTTGTGCTTCTAATGACTTCTGCAGGAAAGCTGCTTCTGGATGAGCTGCCAGGGAGTGCCTCGAGCTTTTGGAGTATGGCAGTCGTTATTTTAATGGATGACAGGGCTTGAGTTTTACAGTTTCTGCGTATTTAATTGAAAGCTGAGGTTACTGCAGCTGGTGTGGATGTGGAGCTGGCTGTGTCTTATTGTGTGGTGGCTGCATGTAGCTCTCTGGTGTCACTATAGTTGGATCCAATTTTTGTTTCATTTTGGTAGTGGGAGAACTACTTCATTTATTTGCACATGGGGTTTGGTCTGTTGCCCACAAACCATAAAGCTGAAATCCCTCATTCTTTCTTCTTTATACACCTGCAGCTGACTTCATGTAAAATATTTGTACAGTCAGTACTTGCAAAGATTTTTCCAAAATTGCAGTGAGGAGGGGAAATGAGAAAGTGAGATTTTTAAATAGTTGTATACAGAGCTCATACAAGGCAGTAGTGTTAAATTTCGTCAATGACTTTCCATATTAATAAAAAAATCAACATCACAACTGCTTAACAGCAAAATTAGTTGTACATGGTGCCTTGCACTGAAAATCATTTCTCCTCCTCATTTTCTTCCCAAATTTAAATAAGAAAACTATTTCAGTTTGCCAAGAGACATGTCATGTACTTGCAATGGGTCTAACTGATCTACAGTTCCTCTAAAAGTGGAGATAAACACAAACAGGAGACCTTGAAACTTTACCCTGCTGTTTTCTGACAGTTAAAATTAGAAAAATGGGGGTATTGAGTTGCTGGCTGTGAAGTGCTTGATCTGCAGTGAAGACAGGAGCTGGAAAAAATGTTAGTCTGTCCTGGGACCAAGTTTGAAGTGTGGTAGATAGGAATAAGCCAGCATAATGTACAAACCCACTATTTATTCTTTTTCCTAATGGACGTGACTGATGTGCACTGTGCTCTGTAAATGTTTCCTTTGGAAAGCCAGTCCTTACACATGAGGCAGGTTATGCACGATAGTAGGGGTGAAGGAAATTCACTTATGGTGTTACCAGACAGGGCTTTCCTGTGTCTGGAGTTGTTCAGCTTATCTACAGGGCTGGTGGGAACTTGTGCTTGTTGCAGGTCTTTGTTTGCAATGTGAAGAATCCCTTCTTAGCTATGGCTAAGTGAGTTTCCCCTATCCTGGGACGGGGACTAGTTTTTAGTAAAGCAGTCTTGCTTTTTTAGGATTATCTGTGTCTGTAGAGGAGTGCAGTGTGTGCTGTGCCTTGCTGGCTACTCCTTCCTCCAAAGAGCTGGAAGTTCTGTCTCACTGTGGGCTCAATCTCTCTTGGTGCCTCTGAGATATTTGGTTGTTTCGAAGACACTTTGAAAGTAGCCCCTTGTCTCTGACTGGGCAGGTTTTACTGCTGGCTTTGCACTTGCAGATAGGTGCTGCTTTTTTGTGCTTTTTTGCATCCAAATGTTGGTTATCAGGCCTTGCTGTGCTTACTGCTGTCTGTACACCTTCTTCCCTGCATTCCCAAAAGCTGTTTTCCAGACACTTCATAATACTTGGTTTAAACATCCATCATCTGTATCCTCTGTCTTAGGCTGCTTCTCTTGCTTTTGGAGAAGGATCATTTTGTGGGTGAGACCTTAGCAATTACTGATAGGTGAAACTGCTGTCAGACACAGAGTGCCACCTGGCTCGGTGGCATTTGTCACAGGCTGTCTTGGCTGCCGACCCTGAGCTTACAAGGTCCCCCCTTTAACTCCTCTGATTCCCTACAGCATCTTGCCTTTTTCCAAGAGAAATAGGTTCCTGGTGGGTCCCTGAGGGGTGCTCTCACAGTAGAGCTCTTAGTCTGTGTTTTCAGGAGGGCACATTCTTTTGTTCTGTTGCTCCCTATTCATCTCTCTCTGAATCATGGAGATGCCTTCTGGCTGTGTTTTTTTTTGTGGGTGATAGGACCTGAGAGGGCAGTTCTGCACCTGGATGTAACCACAGGCTGTTGTGGCAGCTGCCTGAGAGCTCATCCAGTTTTGAAATGACTTTTTTTTTTTTTTTTTTGCCAGAAATTACCTTTCAGGTTTATCAGGTCCCTGACACAGCTTGCCCTGTAGCAGCCCAGGTACTGATGCTGGTGTGAAAGGGCAGGTAGGAATATTTAGCTGGGGAAGGGATAGTGGAACTGCATTTTGAGCTGAAGGAATGTGCAGTGGGAATAGTCAGAGTAGATTTATGAGTTGTGCTTAGATGCAAGCCTGATGTGCATGTGTGTATTTATTTGATACCAGCAGATTCTGTTTTGCATGTCACTGGAAAGAACAGGGTTTGCCTGGAAGAGGTATTTGTTCAAGGGTCAGTAGGAAAAAGGCTTGTTTGAGAAGGATGTGGGTATGTTGCAGAAAAACAGACAGACCTGATTTTCAAGGAAGCACTGATGTTGGGTTGGTCCATGGCCCCACCACCCCTCCGTGATGTCAAGTGCTGGTGAAAAGTGGGAGCTGCCTTGGATGCTAAATGATTTTTCTTGCATAAAAGCAAAAGGAATGGCATGCAAAGAATAAGCTTGGCTTAGGGCCACAATTTTGCTGGCAAATATGTTGTTGCCCTTTCAGCTCTCTGAAGTGAGTAATAGGCAGTAGAGAAGACAGGTGAAAAATGGTGGGGTTTAACAAGGCTTAGCTGAGGTGCACATTCAGTCTGAGATGCTTTTCAGAGCAGGGACTTTTTCCTCATTCTCTCTCTCTGTGAGCTATCAGACACAAATCACAACTGCAGAAAAGAGTCACTGTATTGAGTGCAGTGCTAAATGTGTGCTGGAAAGATACACAGACTCTACCAAATAATAAGCATTCCCTGTCCTGAGGGTGAGTAAGGAAGCAGAGAAGGCAATGTGAGAAAATAAAGTGGTGTTAAATGGGGTGGACCTTAATTGCTAGAGCTGTCCCCATAGGTGCCATCCATCCAAATGTGGAGCTGAATACTGCCAGTGACCTCTCTGTGTCTTGGAAACTACTACCTTCTATTTTTTTTGCCATCTGCTGCTAACTGGCTTTCAATCTTCTGTATGTGATCTGGCTCCGCTGAGGTGACAGGCAAAAATTTAATGGAAAAACGTGACACCCACTTCATCTCTCTCCTCTCTGCCAAAGAAAAACATTCCTCTGCAGCTGTGCTGGGACTGGCTTGTCCTTTCATGCAATCTGTCAGTCATGTGGGGGGAGAAATAGAGACCAGGCTGCTCTAATAACCTCTTAGGGAGTTTTGGGTGTCTTAGGGAGCTTCAGGCCTCCTTTCTTCAGGCCAAACTGGATGTATCCTGAGCAGTGATGCGGGGCAGAAGTTGGTGGAGGCTCCTCTCCTGTAGTGTAGGGGCAAAGAGCAATATTCCTAATGGGCTTTAGTGGCTCACCTGGAGCTGGGCTCACTGCACTCCTGCAGCTCTGCTGGGATGAGCCCAGGCTGTTTGGTGACCCTGCAGCGCTCATCTCCAAGCCCTTGCTGCAGCTGAAGTTGCCTGCAGAGGTAAGGAGTGTGCTTTTTGGGTGAGATGGGCTGATCTCCAGTAGACAGGAGATAGGAAAGAAAGACAATTTGCCCTTGTTCTGCACCAAGGATGTTGAGTGCTGCCCCTGATTTTGGATGTGAGCAGAGTCCTTGGCTGTGGCAAAATTCTTTGAAGCACATGGTGACTTATGAAGCAAGAGAAGCATCTTTCAGTTGCTGTGCTTAGGAGTACTGGTTTAATTTCTCTTCCAAAGTTTGGATGCTGTGATGTGAAGGTCTGTTGGAAAGAGTGGAAAAAGAGTCAGGCTGTTTACACCACAGCATGGCAGGAGGGTGAGAGGAAATGGACATCAGCAGAAGTGAGAGAGGTTCAGACCTGGTAAGGAAAAAGGGCTTCACAGTGAGGATAACTGAGCACTGGAGAGAGAGCTGCCCAGGGAGACTGCACCACCTCCTTCCTTGGAAGTTTTTAAGACCTGACTGGCTAAAGCCCTGAGTAAGCTGGTCTTAGCTTAGTGTTGGCCCTGTTTGGGCAGAAGGCTGGGCTAGAGATGACCCCTTTCCATCTGGACCTGTGCTGTGGTTCCTTTTACAGCAGTCTGGACTCAAGGCACTGACCTGCTCACATTGAGATAGGGCACTGCTGGGCAGCAGACTGGTTTATTTCAAGGCTGTTTGTCTATGCTACCTCATACCTGTGTTATTTCCTTTTTGTGGATTACCCTGAACCTGTGGGTGTGGGAAGAGACCACCTCATGGATTAGCTCATGTGAGTAGCATGGAGGAGGTTTTGTAGACCTAAAACCTGAAAAACACACCAACCAAAAAAAAACCCCAAACTCCAGTCCTTGAATACCAAGCAGATATTTGTTCCTTCATCCTTGCAGCAAATTCTGTGCACAAGAGAATGCTTATTCCAAGGCTGCTTTTTTTCCTAGTCTTAGGAAAAAATAGGTTCTTATGTTGGTTTCAGTAATCTGCCTGCAATGTTTTGATTTTGTGCGGGTTATCTGAAGACATGTGTGTTCTCGTTTATGGAGCCTCTGGTACCCACAGGAGAGACTTGTGTCCAAAAGTCAGGAGCAGCAGAGAACTGATCTCTCCTGGATTTTCTCACCACAAAGCCGTGATGGCATGGTTGCCTTAGAAAGCCTGGGATATTACGGACACAGTGATGCCTTCAGGAGGGCCAAGACTAAGAACTTAGAACTAAGGCTGCGGTATTTCCTGCAGCCAGACACCTGGCTTTCTGGGATCTGTTCTGGCTAGCAAAGGATGAAGACTGAAGGAAAATATGATGTCTGAACTCTCCACTTTCATAACTGCTAATATGAGGCAGCGGCTGACTTTCTGCAAAACATCTGTCTTTCTCATCATGGGTGTAACTCGCCTCGTCATCAGCACTGATGGTATGTCTTATTTGAGCTCCTTGGTGCTGCAGCTCCCTTCCCCTCCTCCGTGCCTCCCCCCTGCACTGCTGGGTGTGTGACTCAGGCCTGGGAGTGGTGTGGGCTTTCGGGCAGGCTGGTAAGATGTATTTTTTTAGAAAAAGGGCATAAAGCAGAAGGGTTCTTTTTAGAAAAAGAAAAGAAACTGGCAAACTGTCACTGCCTACATATGCCTCTAATGCCTTGCGTGCTCCCTGGTGAAATGCTGCAGGGACTGAGGGCTCTCTGGGGATGTCCATTATGGCTGGCTGTGAGCCATCTGCCCTTCCTCTCACTGCGAAGCATTTCCCCCTTGCCTCTCCAGATGGAGAGTGCCATCCACACGATTCGGTGCCTGTGTGCCTGGCTGACCCCTTCCCTCACGGCACTCCTGCAGGGGCTGAACCCGAGGCTCACTGGGAGAGGGCAGGAGCTGGCAGCTGCAGCAGGGCTCCAGATGTGCGTGGGCGCTGCTCCCTCAGGATCTGCAGCCGGCTCTCTGCACCGCTCAGGCATGACTGCCTGCAGGAACAGGCATGGCAGGAATGAGCTTTGGCACTGTTCTTAAGGCACGAGCTTTCTGGATGCAAAATTTGTCTCCTCCTTGAGCCTTAGTGCTTTTGCAGTTCTTTTTCAATTCAGCTTGCTTGCTTCTCATGGCTTTCAGCGGATGCTGTCGCTTGCCAGAGGACTAAAAGAGAAAAAGTAGTATTTTGTACTTGCCCAGGGTGACTTGTGACTTCTCACTTGGCTGTACTAATTCAGAGCAAAATTTCAGCTAAATTTCCATCAGAAAAGTGCTTTGGGGAGCCGGCTCTGTGACTTGGGAATGTTTCCCTAATGCCATTGCTTGTTTGTTGGGTTGTTAGAAATATGTTAGAAAAACCACAGGGAAAAGATGAACTTAATTGATGTTGCCAGATTTTTCTCAGCTACAAACACTGCAAGATCAAAATGAACACAAAAAGTGTCACTGACTTTCAAAAATGTACAGTTAAAATCTTGATTACTTTTCTAAAAATGTAAAGGCATTTCTTGTCCAGAACATCTTTTCTTAGCTTTAATGAAAAAGAACCTCACTTGAGACAGCTTGCTGGCAAGATTAATTGGGGATGGGAAAAAGCCCTGCTAGGTTTTAAGATGTGGCTTTAGTGCTCAAGAGGGACATTATATGGTGTGGTGGCTGGGATGGAGCCACTGGAGCTACGAGGAAATTGTTTCAAATTCACAGGCATTTGAGGGGGGAAAGGGAGCTTGGAATTGTAAGCAAGAAACAAGAGTCTGCAGAAACTTGCATTGCTGAAGAAGCTTCTGAAGCAGTTATTGAGTGCAGAAAGCTGTAAAGTCTGGGTGTAAAGGAGACTGGGTTGTGGCTGGGGATGGCCAATTAACGGTGCTGCTGCCATTGTGGTGACGAAAGCATTGAAAAGTATGGTTTGGGGAGATTGTTAAAAACCTGGATCTTGCAGGTGTCAGTATGTCATAGTTTGGCTGAGGACTTGTCAGTTCTTGACACCTGGATATCTGAAAGAGGCTAATTTGGGAGAATTCCAAGAACAGCAGCAACAGTAAGTGGTTGAAGTAGCAGGTTTGTGAGAAATTATTACAAACATTAAATATGTATTGCTTTGAAGGTGGACAGGTGTTTGGAGGACATTGAGGAAGTGGTGTGATCAGAACAGTTTATATTAAGCTAACATTGCTATTCTTGAGGCGTCTTTCTCAGTTTCATGTGATGTATGCAATGTAATTTTCAGTAATAGTACCAGAATAGAGTGTCTGAAAACTTTGATTTCAGCTGTGGTTCTCATAACACAAAGATAATGAATATTTCTGTACTCACAGCAAGATCCCTTCAGAGCTTTGTGCTTAGATTAAAATTATCATAAAGGGGATTATGAATCTTAAGCTATCATTATGCTGTGCCTTTTTTAAACTGCTAATGTCCTCTGGTAGTACCTTTCCTCTTTTTGTCTGATCTAATGCTTACAGGTTAGAGAAGGGTAAAAACAAATTGGTGTGAAGTAAAAAGAAGCTGATGATGATCAGCAAAGACTGTCCAAGGGGAAAACACAATGTTGGCAAGTGTAAGGGTAGAAAGGAGACTTCTCTAAATGGTGTCATATGAAAATGAGCCACTGTCAGTAATCAGGTTCCAAATGTCTTGGAACCAATAAATCTAGATAACTGGAAATCCAGATAGGCTGGAAGGTCCCAGAGAGGAAGTTTGGCTTGTTGACATTGATTTTTGTTGGGTCATGACATTATGAGGAAATAGCTGAAAATATTCAATTAATAGAGTAAAGGAGAGGAAATTAGAACTATGCACTGGAGATCCTGGTACCAAAGATATGTAAAAATACTCGGAATCTTTTAGTATTCCATAGTTACAGAGTGCAATAATACAGATAGGATTTAACCCTAGTAGGTAGAATTTAGTGGAAATAGTCAGACAAACCTGGTTTCTTTGAGATGAAAAAGAATGATAGTAAGTGGAGAAATTTTGCAAGCAGTTGGCAGTTTATTTCATTGTATTGGCTGAAAGATTGTACCACAAAGTGTATGGAATTAAAGGACTGACTCAAAGTAGTTGCTAATGGAGAATTGGTGTCAGCGGATAGATTTACTGGGCTCCGCAATAAGGTGCCAGACAGGAGGCTTCTCAAGGTTTTCATCCGGTGTCTGGAAACAAAGTTATGTGACTAGGAACAAAAAAATGTGGCTACCTATGGGACAGGTGAATACATATTGGAAATCACGACTTAGCATAACAAAAAAGATGCTAAAATATGCTTGAGGTAAGAAAAATGCTCATTCCTCAGTATTTGAGGCACACCCATGTTCTCTTCTGGCAGTTATATTTCAGCAAATTATCAGATCCTATATAAGGGTACCTCATGGAAACAGTGGATTAGGATGGGGAAGATTAGGAAGGTTTCATAGACCTTTCTAGCTTGAAATGCTATAAACTTTATTGCTGGGTCTGTTGATTCTGGATACTTCAAGGTGTAACATACATCACAGCATTTGGTAATTTTCCGGAACTGTTGATTTCAGTGAAGTTTAAATAAGTACTTGAATTGCTTCAAGCTGTTTTTGAACTCCTTGTGTTTATCATGACACTTCTGGCACGTATAAAGGAGGGAAATGTACAAGGCGGATGAAAAAAGAAAAAAAAGACCTAAGTCCCAAAATACAGGGCCACCTTTATGTATAGTCCCTCTTGAAGTTGAGTACCAAAGGTGGCCTTGTATTCTCCAAGCCTCTGTTTGGGATGGAGTGGGTAAAACGCACGTGATTGTTGTCAGTGTGCCAAGGGTCTTCAACCCTGGCAAGGAAAGGGCAGAGGAAAAGCAGAAAGCAAGGCTGTTAGGGTGAGGTGTGAGGAAGAAGGGAATGTGTGAGAAGATGGGATAAATATGCAGATAAAAAAAGCAAAGTTTGTAGCTTTCATTTTAAAGGTATAAGTAATGGAAGGTGGTGGTTGATATGGTACCAACTTTTACCCCAGTGTTTAACAGTGGAAGATTGTTCTTGTCCCTCTGCCTTTGTGCATCAACTACACACCTGTACTTTTCTACACCATCAGCTGGAGGAAGCTTAAAATCCCCTGGCTGTGGCAGGCCTTACCTCATTAATGCCTGTCCAGAACTTCTGCAGCATTTTAACAAGCCTGGAGGTCTCTATGTGATACAGGGTCAGTCTCCTCATACTTTATAGGGAAATAGTCTTTAATTTTGACATGCAAATTGAAACAGGAGGAGGAGAGGGCATTGGACATTTGGGAAGGGCAAGTAATTTTTCTTCCTTGGCATCTCTGTATTTAGGTAGCTGGCAGACAGAAGATACTGCCTTAAACTGCTTCCGTGGCATGGCATAAAATTTTGTAGTGGTAATGCTGTTTTGTTTTTTCTCTGGAATATGCTAGAAGCAAAAATATTTTATTCTAGTATAGTGTGGACAGCAGATGTGGTTTGAAAGTGTCCAAAAGCTGTATTGGAAACACAGCAATGACCAGGAGAGTGCCCATCTTCTCTATAGCAGTGTTGCTTCTCCTTCTGGCATGAAGTCCCAGTGCCTGTGATGTGGTGGTATGTGTGGGGGAATGCTGCTGCACTTGTGGAGTGGCCCCTTCCTGACCTGCTCAGCATGGAGTGCCTCCTGGAGAATGTGTGGCAAGGAATGAAGCTCCTCAGCCTGATGATCCTGTCAGGCTGGTCAGGCTCCACCAGGAGAGACTGAAGCTACGTGCTGCTGGGAGTCACCTCCAGAGCCTGTCTGGGGCTGGAATAAATGAGCAATGCTGGTCGTTCAGCACCACTTAATTTGTGGGACAAGTTCTCCTCCTGTGACTGCCTTCATCATTCTGTTGTGCAAGGTAACCCATGGCAGTGGAGGGACAGGACAAGACATGCCTGGCTTTTCAGAGTACTGCCAGAAGGCCTTGGAGGGGTCTTTCTTGACTTACATGTCCTCTCTTAATTGAGCCCTCTTAAGGCAGGTGTCCCAAAAATCTCAATTGAGCCCTCTTAAGAGAGGTGTCTCAAAATCCCTTTCCAGCAGGTGTCCCAAAAATCTCATTTCCCACTTCTGCTTAGATCTCCAACAAGAGATCAGGTATTTGAGGCAGGCAGGCTGCATTCCATCAGTTTAGTCAAGCAACAGGGAAAAATGGGAGTCAGAATTCTGTGGAGATGATATGAAGTGAGTGAGCAAATGCCTGAGAAAACCTGGACCAAGTAGGAGGTGAAGAAGTGTGGAGGCAGGTGGGGTAAGGAAATGTGATGTGTTGTGTGCAGCCCAAGCTGTGACATCACAGGTCTACACTGTGAGACAAAGAGAGATGGCTGTGCTGGTGCTGGGAAACAGCTCTTTGACCAGCTCAGTCACTGGCAGATGCTGCACTGTGTGTGAGCTTTGAGGCAGTGCTGTGACAATCTGAAATGTGTCTGGGTGATGCTTTGCTTCAGAGCTCTTGCATTAAGCAGAGATATTTCACATCTCAGACTGGAGCTGTACTCATACAGGAGCTGATCTTCCCTCTGGACTTTGGAGGGGAGAGGGGACTGGTGTAGAAGTAGCCCTGAGGTTACACATGGCCTGGTGCTGTCTCATAGCAGCAGGGAGGAGGTTGTTATTTTTTGTCTCTCAACAAGGATTTCTCTGAAGTACAAGGGCACAATTAATGTAACCAGCACATTCAGGTTCCTCACTGTGGTCATTTGCAACACAGAGACACTTAAACCCTCTTTTCTTAGCGTAGCCAGGGACCAAGCAAATACCAGGTTCCTTCAGCATCTTGTATCTTCCCGATTTGGTTTGAGGAGTGGTGCCTGTGGTTGCATTGCTCCTTTGGGCTTCTTCTTGGAATCTCCCTGCAAAGCCGCCTGTTTCCAGTTAGTGACGCAGCACTTCAGGAAGCTGAGCCAAGCCAAACAGGGATGTTCCCCACTTAGGGAGTGAGCAGGGAACCTTAGGACCTTATGGTCAGTATAACTGCAGACAGTATATTCAAATGCTCGAGATCACTGTTAACTTCTCAGAGTCCCCTGTTTAGCAAATAGTCTTTGTGTTCTGGTGGTGTTCCTTTGAAAATCAAACAGGAAAATAAGGTTGGGAAGAAAGAGAGAGTTTTTCCATCCTTCTCTGACAGGGAGCTAAAAAAAAAAGGTTATAAAATGTCAATTTTTTTATAGTTTTATGTGAGGAACATCTCTGCCTCATTTAGATCTTCTCTACTATAGCCTAGTGCAGTTTCTCACACTGGTGGACAGGCTCATATGAAAGGGCACAAGTGTAACCACAATGGGAGTAAAAAGGGTTTCCATTATGTTACTAGAAAAGGGTATAGCCAGCGGATCTCTTAAGGAGATCCAGGGAAGGGGCAGAGAGATGTAGAAGAGCTGAGAAATGTGAGAAATGTGTGCTCTTTCAGCCAACTCCTGCCCTAGAAACCATACAGTGTAGGAGGGTGTCACTTCTGCTCCTTACCTTGCTGGCAGGTGCTGGTGGTCTTGTGAAGCTCTCATTGTTAGGTTTTTGTGTATCTAACTCAGACCTGCCAGCTCCTGCTGAATATGTTTTAATAGGAGAAGCTCCTCTCTTTCCAGATTAAGCTTTGGAGAATTCTTCAGGGGGTTCAGACTAAGGGACAGGGCATAGACTGAACAACAGCCAGTTTGACAGAATTAGGGAGGAAAAATTAGCAAGAAGCTCTCTTAGCTTATAAATAAAGACTAGTTGGACCAGGAAGAGATTTAAGAAAACAGAAACTATCTGTAATCTCACTTAAAACAATAGAGTTATCAATAGAGGAAGCTGGGTTCCTCTTATTCAATATTTCTAGTATATGCATGATGAACCTGTGACTTAGCAGCAGAATGTTTATCTGCAGACTGCTTTTTTATCTTTCCCTGACAGACATGATGCACTTGTGTGTATCGATGCCACTGTGGGAAGCTGGGCCTGCTGGTCAGAGGCATGTCTGGGAAGTCTGGGTCGCTGGCTTTGGTCAAAGGCTGACTGATAAAGTGTAGTGCAAGCTGGCTCAGCCACTTTGGTTTGGATTCTGGCTGGACTTGGAGGGGTAAGGAGGTTTAAAGGCAAGGGGAAAAAAAGAAGACAAAATATGCCTTTACCAGGAAGTGATGCAAACCTCAGAAGATCCAAATTTGATTCCCTCTTCAACAGGGGAAGGAGTGTGCTCAACCTTAGCAAGAAACTGCCATCTGTCCATTGGTGTGTTGTTTTTCTTGGAGGTGTGCAGTATTTCGGAGACAGTTTCTGTATTTTGGGAAAAGAGTGGGAGTGCACCATCCAAAGCAGAATATATCAGAATGTGGCACTGGAACATTAGTAAAATAAAGTTTAACTAATGTAGCTTAAGTAACTTAAAGAAATTTAGGTGGAAGGTCCATGTTTTGCTTAGTTAGGATTATGCATAACCACAAGGAAGGTAAAGATCTTGCTCATTAATATGGTGGGATTTTGCTAGATGGAAGCATATGTGAAGAAGAAGACATGGAAATGTGAAACATTTTGAAATCTACTCTTGTATATGCAGTGCTTAAAGTGTGCCTTGATAACTCTATAAGAATGAAATAATTTCTGTTACGAGTTTTTGATAGTTACCTGCCAGCTCTGATCCCACAATGATCTTGGGCAACATGGGAAGCGCACTGCTCTGGAATCTGAGATATACATGGCTCATCCTGGTCCTTAGACTTTGCACAGGTGCTGCCTTGCACAGGAGACACAAATTTGGGATCTTGTGGTAGGGCACGAACAGTGCGGCAGCAAGCTGCATCCCAGGCTTGTGAGGCCATGTAAATAGGGAGGGAGAGGTTTGTACCTCTGAGTACATCTGTGGTGTGGGTAGGTACAGGCTTGGCTGTGGGAGGGCAGCTGAGAGAATGTTTTACTGCTGCTGTCACAACTATATATGGAACACCAGAGACTAAAAAAAAAAAAAAAAAAAACAAACCCACTGCAGTGGTCAGGCCAAAAGAACTTCAGCTGTAGTTTATTTTCCAATTGCTAAAGCATGTCTGGATTGTTTCTGTAATAAGAAACAAAGTCAGGTACTTTGTGTCTGGTGGATGGCAGATGGCCCAGACATGAGTGGATTGCTCAGTTTGAGGCTGATCTGTTGCCATCCTGAAGTACGTGGCTACCTAGGGTAATCTTTTCTGGTGGGATTTGGGAACATTACATGCCAGAAGCAGATGTTCCCTTCAGCAGGAAGGGTTGAATAATCCTCTGTGTGTGCTGTAATAAAAGTGTGCACAGGTTTTGGAGGAAGCAGCATTGCCCTCCCAGAGCTTGCAGTGTCAGTCCTGTCAGTATAGCCTGCAGGATTCTGCTGATTTATGGTAACTCTGACACCTCCAGCCATTGGGTGACTCAGGGCTGGGGAGAGTAGCCTGCGAAATCTACTTGGCACTTAAATTTTGTTGTTGCAACATTTGAAGAGACAGCATGTCCTGGTCAGGATGCACTGTAGCCCGAGGCATTTCAGGGTAATCCATGAGATCATAAAGATAGGCAACCACACAAACCACACATTCTTCTCTAGGAAAGAGCTGTTCACCCTGGAGATAGTATAGCTATGTAATGCAAACTTGGACAAGATAGCCAGATCAATCGGCTTTTTTTTTTTTCCTGTCCTATGACCGTGGCACGACAATTTAGTGAAATTGGACTTCAAAGTGCATCTTCATACACAGAAATTTTGTGAAGTCTTTTATAGAGCTCAAATTGCTCATTCCATGAGTTTAAGAAGAATTCTTAAAGATGTCTGTTGCCTCTACCAGTTTTTGTTCTTCTTGAGGCTGAAGACAGAGTATCTCTTTTCCAGACTTATACATATGGGGATAGGTAGATTTGCAGATCCCTCACAGAAATACTCAAGTTTTTGTTGCATTTTCAATGCCAAATGCTACTCTAGTTTGAAGAGGTCACTTCTTGCACTACCTTATCTGGAAAATAGATGCTAACATACCTCACTGTGTTTTATGGAATAATTATAGAAAATGAAGAGTTGCCCATATTGTTTGCAAAGATCTGCTGCAAGAATACGGGTCTTTTTTTTTTTTTTTTTTAGTAGAAGTGTATTTTTCACTTCAGTGAAGTTCTGTGCACTTTACCTCAGCCAGAATGGTCTAATTGTTGCAATTAAATCACCAAATTCTGTCATTCGTAATACCTGTAAAGGGAGCAGTGCTCTGTGCAAGGCAGTGTGATTTAGATGAAGCAGCCTAAACAACCTACATCATAATGTCTCATTTTATAAAGACTTACACACACCAGATGATGCAGGAAGAATATATGATTTTTTATCATGTCACTGTAAGATTCTGCATGAAAACACTGAATTACTTACATACTTCTAGACACTCTCTTGTTTTCAAGAAGAAATAGGCTGTCAGGTGATTTGCTGCTGTAAACAATGCAGTTCTGAGAGGTGGAGAGAAAAAAAGAAATCCCAATTTTGCTAGGAGAGCTTGAGTTGTACAGGGCTGAGTGCTTGGGCTGCTGCTGCTCCAAAGTTGTGGAATCTTGCTGATCTCTTAAATGAGGTCAGTCCTGATTGACCAAACAGGTAGAAATAAAGCAGAAATCACCCATGGGAAGGAAAGCAAGAAATGAACCACTGGTTAGGTGTTCTGGCTGTCCACTTTAGAGCTGCTGGCATAACTGAACCTGGAGTAGCTCCCTCTTATTGCTCTGCCAAGGTGGTCTCTGTTAGTTTGAATAACCCACGAATCTATCTTGGTGGAACTCGGTTGGAACAGTGGATGTGGAGTGAAGCTGAGAGAAGGGGTGACCTCTGGGAAGGATGGTGCCTTCTGTTGAGTATGAGGAATAAACCAAAAAGTTCCTGGCAGAAGGGCACATATCTCTGCAGGTTATGACTGTTAAACATTTTTATCTCAGAATTCCAGAGACACAGCAATACTTGGATTTTCCTGGTGGTGGCCTTTTGCATGGTCTACTGATGCTGTGGTTTGCTGACAAGAGGCTGAACAGCACCTTTTGGTGAAACAGATAGGATGGAAAGTTAGGCTATAAGAAATTGCATATTTATGAACTCCTTCTGCATTTGCAGTCTGGTGTGATGGCTTCAAATTGAGTTTTGCAGTTGGAATGTGCCTCTTTGTTGTGCTCAGCCTGAGTTTTAATGACAGAGCTGGCATAGCCAAGTAGTTTGCATGTGACTTTGCCAGGACTTGCTCAGTTTTCAAGATGTGCTCTCATCCATTGGATATGAGCAGCATTTAGACTCTTGAGCTGTTAAAGATAGGTTGCCAAAGTATGTTTCATAGCTTGATTTTGTTATAACACTCCTTCCTGCATGTGGGTTTTCAGGCACATCAAGGTTTTCTCAAATGTGTTCCTTCAGCTTTGTTCACACTGGTTTGTGTCGTCTGAGATGCCTGCTTTCTTCACCGCTATCAACAGAGCAAAATGGTTTCTCAGAGTTTGAAAAAACCCAAGTGTTACCCAAAAATGAGGATAAGATACGATTGTGGTCATTTAGGCCGGAGAGCATCCCTTCAAAGTCTAGGAATAGGCAGAGGAGCATTCCATCACAATAGGCTGCCTTATAATTGCTCCCCTTGCTTCTCCCCTTCCCCATCCACTTAAAAGTAGAACTTGGGAAAGAAGAAGAAAGAAAAAAGAGAAGCCGACCCCAAAATGTACCCAGCCAGGGCAGTCTGAGACGGTGGAAGCAGAGGCATGCAATTAAAAAAAGCTGCGTGCGCCTGGTCCTAGACATTCCTGCAGCTGCAGGCTCCTGGCGCGGTGTCCGGGTGGGCTGGACCCCTGCCAGCCCCTGCCTCGGCAGGGACTCTGCTGGGGAGTGCGCCGTGGATGGGGGACAGGCGGGGTTGTTGCTCTTTCTCCACAGGGCTGTGAAACTGCTGCTGCCTCTGCTCAGAATGTCTCACTTTCTATGTTTATGTGCCTTGGACGAGCCGCGCTGAAGGAAGAAAGAGCCTCAGAAATCCGTGTGGAAGGCAGATGGAGCACAGCTCCCCTCCGGCGGGAGCCCACCTCTGCTTTCCACCGTGCCTGCACAGTCCCCGCTCTGTGCGCCCGCGGGGAGCGGCTTCACAACAAATGTCCTTGTGTTCCCTTTGGATCCGGAGGGGAAGGGGCAGGGGCAGCGCCAACAATCAGGCTTTTGAGACCCTGGGACCACTGAGCCTTGCGTGTGTGCATCACTTTTAACCGAACCCCGTTGAATCCATGTGGTTTTATTCTGCCAAGGGGATGATGTAAATCCAGGGTGGGGTTAACACGTCGGTTACTGGTGGTTAAATATAAAGTATGAGAGCGTGGCTGGGACGTTGGTGAGTGAATTGTGGGGATGCTCTTGTCTCTCTCCAAGAGAGACAGCAGCTCCATGTTTGTGCTTTGGACTGAGGCAGGCCTGAAGCTGCTCTAGGCACATACTTGGTCTGTCTTTGCACGGGGTTGCTTTTCCATACTGCTGCCTGCAGTTGTCCCTTTTGTGTCTCTGCTGGGGACTGTCATGGGAAGAGGTGACTGGGCTTTATGCACCAGTGTTTTAGCCTAACCCTGCCCAGGCCGGCGAGTTAGGCACCTTGTCCCTTCCTGAGAGCAGGAGAGGCAGGGGTGAAGGCCTGCTCCTGCCATCATGAGAGTGACAGTCCTGCAGGTGTCTGGCACGTTATCTTAAGCCAGGGCTGTTTTTCTGGATATTTTTCTAGAACTTGTTTATCTGAGTTTTTGGGCAGTGACTAAAGGGTTCAAGTATTTTGGGGCTAGATAGGTATCTGATACAAAAAGCATCTGGGGTGTTCTGGGTGGCTGTTGGTGAAATATTGTCCCCTTCCCCAGCATGCCCAGGGCTCTTCCCCATCAGAGGCTCACTGACGCTGTTGAGCAGGACGGGAACAGAGAACTCCAGATCAGAAGGCGAGGAAAATCTCTCTTATTTCAAATGCACCACTCTATATATAGAGAACATTGAGAAGACTAATTTCATTGGTCTTACAGTAAAAACATGTCACAGCATTGGTGTGCAGTGAATGACACACAGTAGCAGAACATATCTATAAACAATGTGAATAACAAGATAGATTACAGAATTACTTACATTCTTTCCCAACTGTTTCCCAGGCTCTTGCCTGGTTAGAAAACCTTTCTCTTTCTCTCTGACTGAGCTGAGAATACCCACAGCTCACAAGTGTGGTCCTGTGCCACCACTGGCAGAGGCTGAACAAGGTGAATGACAACAGGACCTTTTTGCTGCTAGAGGTTATTTTGCCAAGGATGAAGCTTGTGTATATCAGTAGAGGTGGCTTGCTGGTGGTGCTCCTGCACCAATTTCACAAGTGTGCTCTTGTTTTTGGGAAGAAAAGAGTCATTGCTGTGGGAATTTGAGTGTTGAAAGACAAGATGGGGAGCTGTGCACATTCCTCTTCTACTCCCCAGCTGTGTCTTTGTGTTTTGTTTGTTCTTGTCTTATCACTGAAGGCTTCAGAAGGTCTGTGTTGTGGTTCTTGTAAGTCCTGGTAGGGACCCTCTCTGTAGTCCTCCTTAGGTGCTGGATTTTTTCCCTAAACAAAACACCAACTTCAGAGTGTTCCAGGAGAACACCTGAATATGTGCATGGACATCCCTTAGCAGTGAGAGATTTCACAGCCCTTGGCTGGGTCTGTAGCCCATTTGCTTATTGGCCCAGTTGCCCCTCTTGGAGGTGCAGAGTCCTGGTGTTGATTGATAATACAATGCATTGCCTAACAATACTGTGATGTGGTGTGAAAAATAAAGCTGTCCAGCTTTTATTCCTGCAGGTACAGCACTGTGTGGAGGGCCTCTATGTTATCAACAGAAAAGTCAGGAATACAAATTTCTACACATCAAAAAATTGATTCTACACATCAAAAAATTGATTCTCAGCATGTATCCTTGTTTACTGCTTAAACTTTTAAGAATGGATTTACATCAGAATCAGACAAATCATCTGCTTAAATAAGAGTGGCTGGAGCACTAAACCTTTAAAATCATATCAGATTGTCTCTGCTTTTATTTAATATTTTCATTTTAGTTAGGGAATATGCAGTTTGAATTGCTATTAGCATGGGAATCTGGTTTAAATCTATTTCCATGTTCTGTCCTGACCTTTTCTGGCTGGTTTAACAAGTCCTGTGAATAGGGGAGTAGGTCTAACTGCACCTACATGCACTGGAGATTGAAGCACTGTAGGCAGGATGAGGAGATTGATGATCTCTTCTACTCCTTCCCCCCATCCTACCCACCTGGTAGCTTGTAGAATAGCACATATGGGAATTATGCTAAAAGCTGGATGGTCCATTTCAATTTCTATTTTCTCCATCTGCTTGCAGGCTTTTCTGGGTGTGCTTGGCTGTCCCCATAAAGCTCAAACTGGAGGCTTGTGTAACAGAACCCTTTCATGGAACAAAATTATTAGGTCTTTCTGTAAAATGGTCTACTGTGTTCCTTTTATAAAATGATACCCTACTGGACCTTTTGAAATGTTACTAGATATTTTTATTGCATTATTGGAAAAATAAAGATAACTTAATGGGGAAAAGAGGGACAGCTGCTCTTTCCAAAAGAAGAGCTATTTCTCTCTACTGTCCTATGCTTGAGTTCCCAGTGTGTGCATGCTTGCAACTGTTACAACACAGGAGCAATTCAGCATATAGAAATCCCAAAAATACTGATTTCTTCACCTTTGGTGTTAGTGCCAGCCATGCTCATTTTGACTTGCCAAAGACCAGATCTTCCAAAGCCATCTGAAACCACAACTTGCTGGTAGAACAGAGCAGTGCTTTTAAATCTCTGGCTGTTTTTGCACACCCAATACTTTTCTGGGGAAGTTTGCGGACTCTGCAAACTTGAACATATTTCATCTTCTTTAGTTTTCTTTGTTAGACTTCACAGCTCTTGCGACTAGAAAAAAAAATTAAATATAGAGGTATAAAGAGGAGGATGCTCAGCAATTCTGAAAATCTAATGGTTTTAGTTTTGGCATGTCTGAGTCTTTGTATTGTTTTTGCATAAGATGTAATTATTGTGAGCCTTGATTTATAAAATCTAGTTTGTAAAACTTTAGTCTCTGGAGAAAAGAAGCTGCTGAAGGGTCTGGAGTACAGATCTTCTGAGGCGTGGCTGAGGTTGCTGGGTTATTTAGCCTAGAGAAAAGGAGGCTCAGGGGAGACCTTAGTGTTCTCTGCAACTACCTGAAAGGAGGTTGGGTCAGTCTCTTCTTCCAGGTGACAAGCAATAGGAAATGGCCTGAAGGTGTACCAGGGTAGGTTTAGATTGGATAATATGATAAAAAAAATTGTGGAAGGCGCTGTCAAGTATTGCAATAGTCTGCCCAGGGAAGTGGTTGAGATTGTATCAACGCATAAACATTAAGAATGTGAAGCTGTCTTGGTTAGAAGGATGTTGGAATGCTTTACACAGGAACCATTTGTTCTTGTATGTTAGTTTAATGAATTAAAACTTGTGTGGCTTTGATGTGCTTTTTTTTTTGACGGAAGCAAAAGACACTCTGTGCTAACCTGCTGAACGCCAGGTACCACTTTCAGTTCATTGGGGCAACATCAGTTCAGTGCTTGATCTTCTGGCACACTGATGCCTGTCCTGGCAACTTGGTTTGATTTCATTTCGTGATGCTGAATTTAAGTAGTGTGAAGGCAGTCTTGTCATCTGTAGTCAGCTCCAGCCCCCACAGGAAGCAGCAGTTTTAGGATCACTTCTCTTTCTTTTTTTTTTTTTTTTCCTTCTTTTAGTTAAAAAACCTTCCTGATACCACACATTTGTCAGTGTCCCTTATGCAACATCTTTCTGTGTAAAATCCGCCACAAGTTTCAAATTCCTCAAGAGTCCCATTGCGTTTTGGTCTCCCTCCCTCCCAGCCCAGATGGTCTGTAGCAGATGTAGCAGATGCTCATCCGAAATGTTACGCAGGCACTGGTGCTGTGTTAAAAAATTATCTATATTTAATACACACATACAAGCACACACACATACACATGTATATAAATCTATGTACGTATAGTCCTAACTGGCTCTGGAGTTACACATTGGTGATAAGCAGTACAAGGTTCCCCTGATTATTTGTCTGGCTCTGTACCTTTGTTTCCCTAGAGCCAAACAGACTCATTTAGCTCTGGGAGAGTTGTCCTCCCTTTGGGTGCTCTCTGCTTGAGCTGTGTAATGCCAGGGGCTGTGCTGGGTTGGTACCTGGTGGCAGCAGGGTCTCGTGTGGCCATGTGCCACAGGTGGCTTACAGGATGCATGGAAGAAATCACAGTGCCTGAAATTCCTGAATGCAGATTTTGATTTCTGAGCTCCTGAGATTGCACTTTACCTCTGAGTAGCCCTCAGAGCCTAAAGTACTGTATGTGGCATTGGTGATGTGGCATCTTGAATCCGGTGTTTGTCCTCACGACAGGAAAGACACCGATGTACTGGAGCAAGTCCAGGGAAAGGCAGCAGAGGTGGTGAAGGATCTGGAGCACAAATCTTATGAGGAGCAGCTGGGGAAGTTGGGGTTGTTTAGTCTAGAGAAAAGGAGGTGCAGGGGTGGCCTTCTTGCTCTCTGTACAGCTATCTGAAAGGAAGTCATAGCAATGTGGATTGGGTCTCTTCTCCCAAGGACAAACGGAAATGGCCTCAAGTTGCCCCAGCGGAGGTTTTATATTGGATAATAGGAAACTTTTCTTTACCAACAGGGTTGTCAAGTACTGGTTCAGGCTGTCTAGGGAAGGGATTGAGTCACCGTCCTTGGGGATTTTTAAATTATGTTCAGATGTGGCACTTAAAGACCAGGTTCAATGTTGGACTTGTCAGTGCTGGGTTGGACTTGATGATCTCAAAGGTATTTTCTAACCTAAGCAAGTGCTTGTGTGTGTCTCTTGCTCCTGGTCTTTGTGCAGTGTCCAGTGCTGTGCCCTGCAACAAGGGATTTTCTCTATCTCCCAACTGGCTTTTCTTTTCTTATGATCCTGATAATTTTGGCATTGAATGTGATGCGGTCTTCCATGCCCTTACCCTTGAGATCCCTCCCTTGCGACTGGAGACTGTCACTTCCTTACTGCCCTTGGGTGCGTGGAATGAAGAGGCAAAGGGCACCTTTGGCTCAGGGGATGAGAGGCCCAGGCCAGCTCAGGTGGTGTGTGCTGGCAGCTCCTGCCCAGTCTTCTAACCACTAGGCCATATTTCTTTCCTTAGAAGGAAAATGTGTTGGTAATGTCTGGAAACACGACATTTTCCACCTTACTCCCCCTGCTTCTAAACTGTGGGGTAATGGTTGCACAAGCAGGGGCTGAGGGGCCCCTGGAGGCACTGGTTGGGTGCTGGGACAGGTCCCATGTCCATCCCCAGACACACCCCCAGGCTGGGCCTCCCCTCCCTGCTCCCCCATTCAGGCACCCAGACGCCTCTGAATAGCTGGAATAGATCTTGGCTGTGGCTGGCAGGGGTCTGAGCTAGCGTTGGCCGGAATAACGGGAATGAGCGATGACGTGTGCCTGTGCTTATGCAATGTCTGATACTTCCCTGCGCCGTCTCCGGCCCCAGGACGCTGGCAGGCTCTTTCTGCAGCCTCGGGAGAGGCATCTTCCATGCTGCACAGCTCACTTGCTTGCTCAGTATATCCACTTAATTAAATTTCAGTGCCACAAGTGAAAGCACCTTTGTTTGTGCATTAGGGTTTGGGAGATGTGGAGGGGGAAGATGCTGCGCAGGACTCTGTGTGTCTGTGTTGGCTGGAGGTGTTGGCTGGAGCACCTTCTGCTGGCATTAATCTTGTAATTAATCTTTAAAACTGGATCAAACTCCTCCTTTCCTTAAATGCTCCCTCTCCTTTCATTCTGTCAGCTGGTTGCTTTTAAAGCTTTTCTTTATCAAACTAAAAAAAGCTTTAAAAACTCTTTTAAAAAAGAAGCTTATTTCTAATGTAAAATAAGAGCAAAGTAACCTTGTTCTGGCTGTGTTTGAACAGGGTTGCACATTACACACTTGTGTTTGTGCTCTTTGTCAGATTTAAAGCAAGAGTAAAGTTACTTGCCTTTGATTTCTGTGCTATGGGCAACCTTCTGCTGCTGCAAACTTGGCTCTTGGAAAGGATGATAGGCCCTGAAAGAGATGCCCAGACATATGCAGCTTTACTAAGTAGAAGACTTAAAAAAGACTTTGAAGTGGGTAACTGCTAAATGACTTCCTTTGAAGCAAATCCCTTCAAGTGGAAGCTCCCTTTTGATTTCCCCATGCACTTCAGCATCCCTCTTGCTTGGGCTCATGGGGGATCTCCCATCAGCAGTGAAACGAGCCATCTCTTGGATGTGGAAATCAAATGTGGACTCTGAAAATTATCACAGTGCTCTGTGCTTGTGAGTCCTTGCAGCTTGTCACAACCTCTTGCTTGTGGTGTGGTGTGTATGCAGCTGCCCTTCCAATCCTGAAGGACAAATCAGTTTCAGAAGGATAGGGGATAGCTTGTGTGCATGTGTTTGCATTTTCAGTCTCTTAGATAGAGAAACCCTGAAGTCCAATGCAAGCTTGCCAAATCTTTCCTCCAAGACCCTCTCCCAGTTCCCTGTTGAGCTGGGGCTCTTGCAGTGGTGGCAAGTGGTAGGGGTCCCAGCTAGATGGAACATATGTCCAGCCCTCATCAGCCCTCTGGTGTGGGGAGGAAAGCTGACTCAATTGTGCAGCAAAGCTGGAGAACCAAGCCTTAAAAATAAACAAGGGAGAGTGCTCTCAGTGGGCTAACGCTGTGGGATGTGCCGGCCACTTGAAGTTTGCCGAGCGCTGTGTTTGGAGCAGGCTTGTGAGCGGGGCTTTGTGTCTGACATGAACAACCTTTGGTCTCAAACCTGCCTTCTTGAACTGTGTTCCCCAGCTGCCTTTCTGATAAGGATATCAGGTTATCTGGAATACAGGAATGCAAAGCTGCATCAGCAGGTTTCCCAGCTCTGGCTTTGCATCAGTTTCTCCAGAACACGCTGCCATTCTAATAAACAGTCTTGTTTGGCTGCCAGAAGGCCAAAGGAAACAATTATGATGAATTATTTTAACGTTATGTAAATCAAGGGCTATAAAGCTTCCCCAAATTGTTTGAATTTCTGCATATCTTCTTAGGGCAACTTCGACTCTTCAATTAAGAATGGCTTAGGTCGAAGAAGTCGCACTGTTACTTCATGATTGATTGCTCTCCCTTTTTTAAATATTGTGAACTACAATGAATGGATCTGGCTCCAATGGTGAATTCAGCTGCAAGCTGGTAGAGCCATCCTCTTAAGTCTTATTCCCTGTTTCATTACTTAGCAACATTCATGTTCTGCATTTGTTTCCTCTTTGATAAGCTGAATACATTGGTTTCATCTTTTCTTATTTGCTTTTATTTTGAGGCAAGATTTCCCTTTCTATAGTGATTCTTGTGATTCTCTGAACTTTCTCCACTTGATTAACTTCCTTTTTTTCTGAAATTGGTGGCATAGGAGTGGAGCCTGGCTGTGGCCAGTAGCAGCTGAACAGCGGCGTCCACCATGAGCACAGAGAAATTTGTGCTTCACACCTCTCTGTCTTCTGAAGTCCTCAAACTCTGGTTTTGCAGGGAGCACAGACTTGTGCAGCAGGTTGTGTGATTGGCCTGAGCCTGCAGTACAAAGCTGTAGTTGGCGATTAAGCTTTACAGGTACACTTCTTTTAAATATGAAAGAAATTTCTAATTTAAGAAACAAACAAAAGAAGTCCTAAAATAATAAAAAAGGCAAAAATTTCTACAATACCTCCCTGCTGTTCTTTGGGTGCTGGCCCCACAGCATGGGATGGCCATGCAAGAGTTCCCAGTGCTTGGCTGCACCGGGAACTGAGTGAAACCCCAGCACTGGCTGAGGGGCTGAACCTGAAATACAGCAGGGGTATCTTGCATTTGGAGCATAAGCACACATCTGCAGTAATTCCCCCCCAGGACCCAGTGTTTATGGTACCTGTCCCACAGATCTTCCTTCATCCATGGCCCAGAGTCCTAGGGTCTGGGCTTCTGATTGTCAGTCGCCCAAGTGTGACTTGGAACCCTTTGTTTGCACCATAAGATGCTTTTTTTTTTTTTTTTTTTTTTTATTTACCTTCAGCTTTACTTAAGACATGTCTCTTGTTTATGGCTGCTTACCAAGTTCTGTGTTTTGGTTTGGTGACCTGACCTTTTTGTTCCTTGCTGCCCCTGCTGATACTGCATTATCTGCAGCCTTCAGTAGTGGTGGCTTTTAGAGTCTAGGGCCAAGAACTGATCCCTGTGGGACCCCACTGAAAACGTGTGGCACAATCAGCTCATTTGTGTTTCATATTCTGATTTCCTTGTAACTCTGAATGAGGCCTGTTGACCTCATCTCACTCTGGCTTTGTTTGTATAGCACCAAGTCAATTGCCTTATGCTACAAGGGGTATTAAGCTTGTAATATTATTTCAGAGTGAGAGAGAATTTAAGCAGCTTTATTATCAGTTATTGTGGAATTATAAGCATAAATTAGATTTCTCTTCCATTTGAAAGTTCTTGGGCTCTTCACTACTCTCTTCCCTTTTCCATCTCTTCCCTTCATCAGAAATGAACAGTAGGTAGTTTAACTTGCTGTTACTTTGGTTGCCTTAAATATTTTTGTATTATTTCTTACAGTCCATTAGTATTGTCTCCTACTGAAAATAGTTTCAAGAGCTCCATAGAAGCTCTATTTAGACTTTCCAGATGGAAGTTTTCTAGGTCTACTAATTAAAATGGCCAACTTCGAGTAGCTGTTTTTATATTCTCTTCCATTATTGTAGGAATAAAAGTCATTTCATTACCATCCTGTGAGATGGCTGTATCATCTGGTTTTATATAAAAAGCAGTAATTCAGAACCGCCCCCTCCCAGGAATATTCAATTAAACATTTTGATCTTCTATTTTCTCCCCCCAATAACTGCAGCCAAGCAGTGGCCTGATCTATAATTAACATTCCTCTGGATCCTGACAAACTCAGAAGCAATCTTCCTCCCTCCGAATTGCATTTTCTGTTAACTCTTTCTTGTTTTCTAGATTCTGATTTACATTAATTCTTGATAATTTTTCCTTTCTCTCAGTAGCTTAAATATATAATATTTGTGTTCCCATGGTAAGCAGGTTTGTTTTCCCTGTGTGGTTTTCTCTTCACCTGCCATGGTGAGATGGCAGTGGTTTTGCCTTTCAGGTGGGGAGGGACAAATGAGAGAAAGTCCAGAGCAGTCACGTGAGTATACACTGTAATACGCTGAGATTTAAATGGCAACGCACAAAAGTCAGTGACACTTGGCAAAAATACTCAGCTGGGGATGGAGGAAGTTCTGGCACAGTCTTAATATGCTGCTTATCTGTCATTGGTTTATTTTATCCCTTTCCAAGTGCTGTGACTTTGACTCTTCCTGTTGTTTTCCTTCTGCTCTCTTGCTTTTCTGGCTCTGCTCCTGCAGAGTCTTTGCCTGCAGTTTGCAGCTTCATTCCCAGTTCTGCTGCTCTTCTTTATGTCCTGCAAGGGGATGAGTAGCTTGGCCTCTCTTTCACCTGCCTGGGAGCAAAGGCCTGGAAATGGAAGGTACAGAGAGGAGCTAGAGATGAAGGAGAGGTGTGCACTGAGTGGGAGAGGGCTAAAAAAAGAAGCTGAAGTGTCAGGTCACAGACAAATGATGGCAACACTGATTTGAAAGTCTCTCCTGTATTCCCAGGACTCATGAGGAGAGAGAACAACCATACCTCTTGCTAGATAACGTGTTCCACAAGTCCTGGCATCTCTGGAGGGAAGCAGAGGGGAAAAACAAGCACAGAAGTTTGTTTTTGTTTAAGACCTGGTCTTAGGATACAGATGTTTCCATCTACTGCTATCTTGGGTCCTGAACCCTAGTCTGGTACCACTCATGGTTTATTTATTTATTTTTTATAAAACTGAGTGAAGTAATGTTTACTGGCACTGGGACAAAAGGCTTGTCATAGGAAATTGCAATACCAGCTCTCAAGTGTGGGGTATCTTAAAATGATTTTTCCAGACACATGCTTGTAAGTGTATACGTATTTGATCTTTTTCATATCCTGTCTCCTTTTTTCCTTTCTGCAGATTTCAGCAGGACTTCAAAACAAACTTTGTTTACCTTTGACATGAGTAAAAACCCCCCTCTCTTGTTTTGACATAAAATGAAATGTGTCTTCCCTAAGAGGAAGGGTCCCAGAGTACCAGTGGTGATGGAAGTACTGGTCCATACAAAATGAGGGGCCAAAACCATTTCTGTATGTTCCTGTGTGAATTTCTGCAGAGTTAAGGCTGTACAAGTGCAACATGGGTGCCTGAATATCCTATCCATCTCATGGTACAGAGGACCACTGGGGTGGCTTTAAAATGCTAGGCTTTTTGCTGTGGGATGCATTTGGTAGGGCTGGCTCACCTGAAGCAGCTCCAGTGTCATGGCTTCAAAAACCATGTTCTCTTTCAGGTATAGGGTAGGGATGTTCAAGTTGCAAACTGGAAATGTTTTGTCAGTCAGGTTTGGGAAATCTGTGATGATACCTGCTGTTGATGAAGTCCTTGCACTGTGTGCATCCATGGTGTCTGGGCTCAGTGCAGTCTCATGGGAAGGGCAAGAGGTACATCAGATCAAGCCCCAGGATGCTTCTACTGAAAGCAAGGCAGAGGACTTGTTTGGAAAGGTGTTCTTCAGTGATTGTTTGTTTGACTGTCTGGTGAGATCACACACTGGAAGAGTATTAGATACACAACCGTTTTAGTGCACAGTACTTAATGTGTAACCCTCAGTGACAGCAGCACTGAACACAAAGTCCTGCCAGTGTGTTCCTGCTGCCCTGATAGCAGATAACTGTGTGATAGAGACACAGGTCCTGCTGGGCAGGGTCTAAACCCTGTGGCAGCTCAGGTCATTGCTAGCCAAAGGCTGCTGATCCTTGAGCTCTGCAAGGGTTGGGCACTTCATCCTCCTGGGTAGGGCAATATGACCTGTTGATTTCTTTACATTTGTTTCACAGAACCACTCTGACGCTGTTGAGCAGGATGGGAACAGAGAACTCCAGATCAGAAGGCGAAGAAAATGAACTCTCTCTTATTTCAAATGTACCGCTCTATATATAGAGAACATTGAGAAGACTAATTTCATTGGTCTTACAGTAAAAACATCTCACACCATTGGTGTGCAGTGAATGACACACCGTGGCAGGACATATCTATAAACAATGTGAATAACAAGATAGATTAGAGAAATATTTACATTCTTTCCCAAATGTTGCCCAGGCTCTTGCCTGGTTAGAAAACCTTTCTCTTTCTCTCTGACTGAGCTGAGAATATCCACACCACTCAATTTTTTATTCGCCCTCCACTGTGCTCAAACACCTGTTTCTTGAGTTTAAGAAAGGATTATCTGTGCATGGTGTGTTGGTTTGTTTTTTTTTTTTTTTTTTAACTCTACACACATCTGCAATTTCAAGTATTATGTGTTTGAATAAAAGCTAATTCATATTTTCCAGAATCAACTCAGGGTGTCTGCATTTAGGCACTTGATAATCTGACTCTTCAAAACTAAAGAGTGCCTAAATAAAAATTGAGGAGCTTAAATTTGTGTCTTTTCAAACCTCAGCTTCTGTTCTTAAAAACAAACAAAAACAATGCATCACAACATCCCCCAACCAGTACTATAAATCTATAAAACAGAATACTAACTCTTTTGTGAAATAAAATGCCCAATCTCTCCCTTCAGCTGCCAATATTGATCATAAAGGCTTAATTATTTTATAATAACAGACAGCTTTAATTGAAGAGCAGGATTTTGATGGGTGGTGTGTAGGTTTGCAGCCAGTGTTAGGAAAAAGAAAGAACGATGGCTCCTGCAAGCTGGAACCCTGCCATTTAAACTTTGCAACCATTAAAAAAGAAACACTTTTGAAGGAAAAAATAAGGGTTTTTATTTTAAATGTCAGGTGTCTTGTCAGTCAGGTCTAGCAAGCACTGCTGATAGAGCAGAAGTTGTTTCCTACCTACACCTGCCTATACCTGGTGAAAGGTAGAAAGATCTTTCACCAGGTGAAAGATCCTCCTTTGAAAGATACTAATTTGGTCCTCAGGGAGGAGGCTGTTGAGAACACTTTAAAAATGAAACAGCTCAACTGGAAAGCATCTGTGTTCTGCAGGAGGTCCCATGCACTAATGGGAACCTAGATGTGAAATTACGTTTTTTCTGAGGTTTCCTAACAGTATCAGTAGTTATCTTTTCCTGCTTCCTGTTATAATTGTAAAGTCAGCTGGGAGTTGGACTTGGTGATCTTTATGGGTTCTTTCCAGCTTGAGATATTCTGTGATCTCTAAGACGCATGCAAGTCTTGTGGATTTTGTTTAAAATACAGGAGCTGTGCTGGCTGTGCCAGCTGGGCTGGGCTCATCTGTACCCATCAACAAGGGATGCTGTTGCATGAGGCCTGAGATGTATTTGCTTTCATCCCCTCCCATTTCCATGTTGAGGGAAGATGTTAAATGAAGCCAAGTGGTGTAAAGCTCTCCTATATTGTTAAGATCTGTCTCCTGTCAAGAAGGAACTGGAGCAACCATCTTCTTTTAAAAATGGCTGTAAGTTGAACCAGCTGTGCAAGAGCAAAAAGTGTTATCCCTGCTGCTGAGCTCTTGCGCAGCAGAGAAGGCCATAAATGCCCACCATTGAATTGTAAAATTTGTATGCACTCTGAAAACTTTCTTCACTGTTGATTTTTTGGTTTAACCCTGTGAGTTACACAGAAGACACTAGTTTGATGTAAAACTTGCAGTAAATCCAAGTTCCTTCCATAGAGCCTGCAGGTGTAGCTGGGGTGTAACCAAGCAAATTAATATTACCTCACAGGAAATATTTATGACTGGCACTGCATGGCTGGAGCATGGTGAAAAAAAAACAAAACCCAAACAAACCAACCAAACATACTTTTCTTCACTACACAGCTTTTAGTACATATCTGGTCTCTTTAGGTATCTTGTGTGGGTACTAAAAATCATTGGAGACCCCAGTGAGTAAGTTTTGGAAACTGAGCTCCCCTCCCTGTGTGGTGCAAGCCACGCTAGCTGGAGGTGGCAAGGAGAGGCTTGCCCCTGCCCTTGATGGCTTGGAGGCTGTGAGATGCAGATGGGTCAGTCAGGCCTGTCCTGCAGCCTCTGCAATCACTGGGGGTAAGGAATTGTGACTCTGCTGCTCACTGGGTGAGGGGAAGGGCAAGGGGACAAGTAATGGACAGTGCTTAGTGTGCTGTGCTTCTGCTGCTCAAGCTGGCAAAAAAAAAAAAAAGGATAGGGGATTTGGAGGGGGAGGGGGGGGGAAGCTTAGACAAAGGAACAGCTACATCTGACCTGAGAGCTTAATCCAAATGCTTACTTGCAACACAGAATTAATAATGTACTTTGAGGTCTCAGTCAGGGACTCACATGGGGGGAGCCTTTTTGAAGGACTTCCAGCTCACTGACTCACTCCTCTTGCCCCAGTGACTCACTCCTCTGGCTTTGCCTTTTTGGAGGGAGGGTGAGAAATAGCAAAACATGCACCCAGCCTGTTGAAAAGTTAGGCTAGATCCAAGAGCTATGCACTGGGAGAAGGGCAGGGGAGTGTGAGAAGGATTTTCCTATTTTGCATGACTCCTAAGAGGCTTGGGCTAGGAAGGAGCAATAGCATCCTTTTCTCTTCTTGCAGACTGTGGACTTAAAGACTGAACTTGAGAGTTGTTTCCCACCCTTGCCTCTGTTGCACAAGGGCTTCTTTCTTTCTTCGATTTTTGTTTTTCTTTCTTTTAACCCATATTGAGTTCTCTCTCTTTAAGAGTGCCATTCAGGTTTTAGTTATCTTTTTAAATACGAAATATTTTTTTGGTGGGGGTTGTTAAAGAAAAAAGTGAAAGAATATTTTGGAAGACTGGCAAAGGTTCTTGGAAAATCCCCCTGATAAGTTAAAAAAAAAAATGCATGTCTGCTTTGCTGGTTGTGGGGTGGGAATATTTGAGTGTTTGCAATGGAAATGCGTGCATACATGTGTACATAATGGTGTGGATTATAAGATTTGCTCTGCATGAACTTCAGCATTTTCAACTGTGTAACCTGAGCAAGTTGAGAAGATGTGCAGATTTAATTACCATGTAAATCTATTAGCTCTGAATTTCCTGGCATTTGTTTTGCTGATGACACAACCTGTATGTTATTAACTTAGTGGATTTTTTTTAATCTGTCCACATTTTTTTTAGTGCTTAAAGTGAGTAAATGCTGGTGTGAGAGGCCAAACAATTGTCTCTGCTCTTACAGTGGATCTCATTGCTGGTTTCAAATACCAGTTTTGTGTTATTCTTCATATTCTCCCACAAATGAGGGAATTTCAATATAGTTTACTGAGTAGACATGAAATGATTTTACAGTATAATGAAGACATAAAACCCAGGCTGTTTGTACCTACAGGTGGATGGTGGTTTTTTTTTTTTTTTTTAAATGAGTGCCTGTTGTGTACCTGACAGTTCCTCCTCTGGAGGGGTGACAGATCCCTTCAGGATGGGGAGATTTTGGGGTGAGCCAGGAGGGAGCCACTAACTCCCAGGAGGGTAATATCTTGAATTTGTGGGTGCTTATAACCCTGGCATGTTGCATGGCAGCCTTGCCCTGGTCTGCTGGGAGAGCTGGGCTTGTTTAGCAGTATGCAAAAGGTGCTGTCACTGCAGCTCCCCTCTGGCATGGCTCTGCTGGAAAAGGTGAGGTTGTGCTACTACAACTGGTGTGTGGCACTTGCAGCTGATGTAGTGCATTTTGCAGGCTCAGAAAAGCCCTGCTACTTGTTTAAAAATTTAAATGTAACTGGGAAGTGTCATTCTGGGCTCTTGACTTCTCTGAATTCCTTTTTTAATGAGTTCTTAGAAGGTCAATTTTCTGAAGATGATTTTAGTTTTTAGGCATGGTAACATCATCTTCAAACGACCAACTGGGCTAGCGCTGCTCTCATCTGGCTTCAGGTCAGCTGATGGAAACGCCAGCACTGCCATGCACCTAGCAAAACCTGAGTGTTTTGCTTCACAGATCTTCATTTGATCAGACAAGAAATAATAAAAAAAAAAAGCCTGGTCCCTGAGGCAGCTGGAGAAAAGGGCCTTTGTGTGGCAGGAACAGGCAGATGCTGTGCAGAGCTGCAGCCCGCGGCACAGCTGGTGTGCAGCCAAATACTACTTTCGAAGAGCTGTCCAAAAATCCACTGGGCACCCGGATGTGAGAGCTTTCCTCTGTTTACTCACTGCAACGGGATGTCTGGAGGTGTTTGTGTTCCCCAAAAACACCCAGGATGTAGGCATGAGCCAATGTCTTGCCAGATGAGTGCTGAAACTCCTCAGGCTGCAATTTACTTTCTGTATGTAAACAGGAATGCTGCTGTTTTTCTGTTTTGTTTTTCTATTCAGGGTCCTGGGGGAAGGGGAGGTGGAAGATAAGGTTACATTTGTCCTAAATCCCCGACTTTTTACAGAGGTTAAAATTCTAGCTGAACACATCTCTTTGCTATGTGGTGAGAACAGTTTAATAATTCAGACTCCTTGTACTGACACGTCTGCAATTAGTGCTGGGGCTGCCAGTGGGGTGTGAGGATAGCAGGAATCTGGCAGCTGAGCTGTCTGCAGAGGTATTAACAACAAAAAGGGAAAAGAAGAAAAAAAAAAGGGCAGATTCTTAGTGCAAATGCTCTTTCCTCTGTTTTTTAAATTTTTGTAAAGGTAAACTCTCTGAGTGGAAGATGTCCAGCTGAAAGCCATAGACAAAAAATTTCTTTGTTCTGCAAACAGGTTCTAAGGGTCAAAGTCTCAGTTTCCTTCCCAATTTGCCCTTTCCTGTTCCTGAGTGCAGGGGTGGTTGCTACTGTGTCAAAATTGAGGGTTATTCTGGGGTTTTCCAGCTATGGAAGTGGCTGCTGACCGCTGAGGTGCATGTGGAGGCAGAGAGGAGAGGAGGAGGAGGAGGAGCAGGAGACAGGTTGGCATTGAGAGAATGTGCTTTGAAAAGACAGAAGGAGCAGCTTAGGTGTAGGTGGAAGTTTTGGGGAGCTGGAGGTCTGGCTGCCTCCGGATGGTTTTTGCTTTAGCTGCTGCTCAGATGCCTTTTCTTCTTTAGTTCTCTAGCAAATTCAGCCACATTCATTGAGACAATTGTTTTATTTGGGGTCAAAAAGTGATCTAGCTTTAGGCATTCACTGTAGTAGAGAAGTGTATAACATCTGAAAGATTCCTGTAAATCAAGGAGTCTGTGATTTTTTAAATCAGAGTCCAGATCCCTAAAGATCTGGACCAGATCCCTACAATTGTCTGTTTGCTGAGTTCAGTAGCTACACAGTCTGACCTGTGACAGTCTCTGTTGGCCAGTGTACAATGTTACATCACAGACTATTAAAAATAAACTTGATGATTATAATGAAACTAGAAAATCATTTTAGAAACCAACCATTTATTTGCTCTCAGATAATTCTGTTATAAATGCATATTTTCTTGCTTACAGCTTGCTGCTTCGCAGCTGTACGTGAAAAGGAGAAAGCACAAATATTGGCAAAAGTGTTGAACATCCTTCCCCACCCTGAGGTCCTCTTTCTCTCTGGTTTTCTGAAGTTGTGTTTCCTCCTTTGCTTTTCCTGAATTTTAGTAAAATTCTCAATTCAGAAAGGGAAAAAAAAAAAAAATCTGATGAGCCTAAATTCAGTCAAATGGAAAAGTAAAATAACATTTGATAAGCTTTTATTCCATATCAAAACAGTGATAGAAGGCTAATAAAAAAATCTTTATCTGTGAATTTGCCAAAAATAGCTGAGTAGCCTGTGGCCATGTTTCTTTAAGCTGAGTCTGTTAAGTTATAACATCTAAATAGTGTCAGACTAAGTCAGCACGTAGGGATGATATTTTCAAGGATGACATCCTGAAATTGGATGACACTGGTGGTAAAGCAGCTGCATGTCGAACCCATGGTACAAATAATGTAGCAGCCATATTCCAGCATCTGCTACTCATCAGTCAGAATAATGCATGCAAGAATCAGAAAGAAGGAAATGCTCCAGCTTTAGAAAAATATGTAAACAAATACAATCGACTCTTGCCATTTCTCCAGATGAAAAGAGGTGTGTAGACTGGAGGGAAAAGCATTGTCCCTAAGAAAGGCACTGCTTTTTTATAGGTTCATCCTTGATTTCTTTCATGGCTGGGAAGTATTTCTGTGCCTTCTTTACACATTAATGGCTGCCTACCTGTTTTATTCAGTGTCTTTATTGATATACCAGGATGTTCAACCACTCTTGTGCATCCTTTTTCTTTTTTCTTTGCATAGTGAGGTGTTGTAGTTTGTACTTTTATCCTGGTTGGGAAGCACCTGGTTGTGAACTGCTAGTGAGTCCTTGGGTATCAAAATTAAAATAAATGACACTTTCTAAGGTAGTCATGACCCTCTTGCAGAGTCCTCTAAGAGTTTATTAGTGTTATGATTTACAGTAAGTAAATATGAGGCTACGAATCTGTTTTGCCATTTGTAAAGGCTTTTCTTTAGCTACTTTGTTATTCCAGCATAGCAGCTGTGGTCCTCTGTTTATTGCCTTGTATTCAGTCAATCTTTTCTTTTCCTCATTGTTGGTCAGAATTGACTCAAGACTTACTGATTTTGAAAAAGGCATGGTTAGCTTTTGGAAGAGGTGCTTGACCATCCAGGAACTCTGTGAGAGCCAGCTGTGCTCAGGGTTTTCAGCATGAGGCTTCAAGGCCACAGGTGCTGCTGGAGCTGTGAAATGTGAGGGCATGAGCACACTGCTTCCCTTGTGGGTTTGTACAATATTGACTTGTTTAATTCTTAATTTAGCCTACAGGAAGCTGAATCTTGAATTTCAGTGTTTGTCTGTGCAGGAGAGAGCATGATGCAGAGCCAAGATCAATACTGCGTGCAAAAACTAAACAAATCAAACAAACGTAGACTTTTATAGCATCGTGCCTTGGCCGACAAAGATTCTATATAAGATGGTAGATAATGGCTCATAGTTCAGAAAATCTCATTACAATTCACTGTGCAAGTATTTTTTTACAAAAATAGAATTCTTTGTGTGAATGAGATGAACAGGAATGATTTGTTGCAGTGCAGATTTTTCATCTGTCAAAGATGTAGCTTTCTGACATTGGAAAGATGATGAAGGGACAAAGTTTTTGATGGAAACGGCATTGGAATTGGGAGGAAATAGATTGCAAGGTTTGGTTTGTGCTCATTTTGAATAACAAACAAACATGAAATTACTCTGCTACATACAGATGTAACGTGTGCTGCTGGTGTAATGAATTCAGTGCAATAGACAAAGTGGTAATTAGTACTGGCTGTCAGGAGCTTTAGCTCTGGGGCCTAGAAGCTGGATATGGGCTTTAGGTGGAATGCTACTTCTAAAATAGATACATAAATCAATCAGGAAACCCGTTTTATAGCAAATGTGTTAATTGCTTGGCTGCGGATGTGCATGGACCCGTTTTCCTGGAGCACAGGGAATGTTCTGCACAGCTAAAATAGTCATGTGGTGTCAGAGTCTGTGCTGGAATGTGTTTCATTTTTCTACTGTTCTTCAGTGAGCATTAACCCCCTATATTCTATTCCATACACAATATGTTCTGGTGATAGATCCTGCAGGATCTTTCACTCTCTCTGAGGGAAATCTGCTTTCCCATTTTTGGTGGTGCACCATCGTGAGTACCTTTGATGTGGCGGGAGGAGACTGCTTCAGGACATGAGTACCATGCTTCCGTTTTCCATTTTTGTTGCAGTTTAATGACAGGCTCTTCTGTTGTAATGTATGCCTCTGAGAGGACTTTTGTTCTAGCTTCTGTAGCTCTTCAGCTTGAAGTAGTGATTGGAGGCGGAGGTTGTTAGACAGGGCTGGTAGATCCTGCTGCTGACTGGCACGGATGCCCAGTGTACATAGAGAATTGTTCTCATCTGTTCCCTCCTGTGGTTGGCATGACAGACAGGCAAGGAGATAAACTTTTCCCTGCCTTTTTGTCTCCACAGCACTTCACAGAGTTCCTGGATGAATTTTCACCTGATGTCCTAGGTCAGCTCTTGAATGATCCCTTCTTGTCTGAGAAGAATGAAATAATGGAAGTGGAACTGTCTCCAGCATCCCCAGCACCCCTCATCCAGGCTGAACACAGCTATTCCCTCTGTGGGGACTCCCGACCCCAGTCTCCCTTGACCCACATCTCGACTGATGACAACTTTAATGAAGGTACAACACACTGAGCCCGTGTTCATTTGTTGTGAGGATGCAGCAGTGAAATGCTCCTGGTGGAACTGTGGCTGTGGAAAATGGTGATGCATAGAAAATGATGAAAATCCATAGCATTTTTAACAGCTATCTGTAATTCAGCATTTATAAACATCTGGAGGGGAAAGGGAAGAATGGTGGGAGGAGGAGATCAAACCTTCTTGTTCTGCTGTGAAGTGGTTGGTGGAGGAGCAAGACCGTGAATCTCTGGTAACTGTAAGGAATAATTGCAATGCCAAACTTTGACTCCTAATAATTGGTTTATATTCACCATTAGCTTTACAGTACAAAGCAGTGGAGTGTTAAACTGCATTGCAATAAAAGAGAGAGATTAGGGCTCTTGGCTAAGCACTGACCAGCTAAACTGTTTGTGAAGATGCACCAGAGAGGTCTTCGAAGGCTGACAGTTTTGTAGTCCAAAGTGCTCTGTTGGAACAAGATGAAATCTTTTAAAGATTTGACAACTAATAAAACCTGTGAGAAGGATTTTTCAATGTGGGACAGGATTTTTGGAAACGATTGGGAAACATCGTCTACAGAAAGTCTTCAGTTTTTCTATTTCCTAGCTGTTTTGTATGGATATTTCTAAATTAACACATACTGGAGGTATTAATTGTGGAAGGGAAAACAAGCACAAGGAACATCAGAAACCAAGCTTTTCTGGAAGTTAATAGTGGGAAGCTTCAAATTAGGCTAAAAGTGAGGGGAGTTTCCTTTGGGGAGAATTCCTGAAGAAATTCATACTGCTGAGACCACTGTAAGAGAGCTGTAGTCAAATGATGTTTTAAAAAGCCAAGAAACATTAACAAGTGGGTTTAAAAATAGAAAATGAATGGAAAACATTTCGTCTTATGTTCACTCTGCAGAGTGTTTCATAAGAAAGGAGGAGGAGTTGTTCTTGGTGTTTGGGATTTTATTTAATCCTAACCCCATAATCATGCTCATGACCTTTCTGCACCTATTGACTTCAAAACAGTGAAGCTCAGAGAAATACTTAAGGAAATTGCAGTATTAGAGTGAACCTGTCTGTCTGATAGATATTCAAAGGCATCACCCTGATGATTTTTCATTCCTTGAATCTATGAGAGCAGGAAAAGAGAATTTTGTGGATAGCAGTACTGCAGGGTTTGACACTGGAGATTGAAAGCATCTCTGTTATTAGACAGTGAAGGTACACGGTGCTCCTGACAACTCTGATGAAGGAGTAAGGGCACAGACACTGGGAGCACCAGTGCCCTTTTGGGGACCAGAAAGTACAGAGTGTGGACAGGGAGGTTGTATGCTCCAGCATAATCCTCTGCTGCTGGGGAGCTGGGAGGGCTTTTGTGGAGTGGCAGGAGCTGAGACATATATGGAATGTCCAAAAAATTTGCATTCTCCAAATGCCCATCCCAGTGGGCAGATTGGTGAGCTCTTGAAGTGTTTTCATGCTTTTTTTTCCCGTGGTGAGCCATGGTTTTAGAGCTTTAGCATGCAGGGAGGCTGAGAAATAGACTGGCCTTGTTCAGCACATGATCTTCAAAACAGGTTTAAGCCTTTCGGTGTCTCTTTCTGTCTTCTGTTTCCTCTCCCCCTCTTGCCCCAAGTCTTCCAGCACCTTATAGGAAATGTTATTTAATGTTTCCTCTCAGCCATTATGGTGGAGTGATTGGTTGCTCTGATTCCATTTTCCTGCCCACTCCTGCAGGGGAAGGAGTAATTTCTGCTGTGAGCTGTTTCTTGCTGGCCACTGCCTGCCTATTACTGTGATTTCTGCAGCTGCTGAATTGACCTATTCCTGTAATTATAAATTTTATATAAAGTTTTTCTAAAAAGAGCTAGAACTGTAAAACCTAGGAAACTCATAACTCTGGGTTTAAGTTTTCCGGGAATTCCTGTTAAATTCAATGTGAGAACACATTTAAGTGTCCATAAAGTCAAGGTACAGACACTGACTTTCCCTACTTTTTTGACTTCACTGTATTGAGGCCATTTCCTCAGCTTTGTACAGAATAATTTTTTGAATATTTGCAGCCTGTTGATAGTGTGGGCTCTCTGAAGGTGTCAGTTTTAAAGCACATGTGTGCAAAACATCTGGCATTTAATGCATTATTTGGCTTCTCCCCACAACAAGAATCTATTCTTAGATTCAGTTTTGCATAAAACTAGAGGGAGAGAGATTTACAGGCTTGACCTGCCTGCTTGCAGCTGGCTGATCACTTTTGTTTGCCTGGACTGGTGAATAAGGCATATGGCCTGAGGAGGGCTTCAGGCTGGAACATGAAAAAGGAGGCTGTGTCCTGTGTACAAACTATCCACACCAGCTGCACTGCCACCTCTCTCCCACCAGGTTTCTGCTTTCTAGTTTTGAGCCCTGGGGTTTTTGAAACAACTGTAGAGTGGCTGTGGAGAAGGACAGTGGGAAGAAGCTGTGGAGTGGAAAATGCTCTTGAAAGGACTTGAAGAAGCTGGGAGGGCAGACTGGGAATAGGGCTGATGGGTAAGGGAGATCTCATTACAGCCTTTTAAGACACAGATTCATTTCTGACAGCTGTAAGGAAATAGGAAAGAAGCCTAATTTTCTGTTGTGGTCAGTGCAGGTTTGTCTTCAGTTTTCCAGTCTCTGCAGCCTTTTAGAAAGGGAGGGCTGTGGGTCAGGCAGCCAGGAACAAGGCAAGACCCAAGTCTCAGCAGGCACTGTGGTTATTCTTGTGACTTACTGTAGGCTCTTTCCCTGCCCTCTCATGCTTGATCTTGTTAGCTGTGAGCACAAACTTTGGGATTGTGGCTGCCCCCTGATTTGGACATGTGAGATGCATGGGTGACAGCTGAGTACAGGTAGTACTGAGGGGCTGGTGTGTAGCAGGAGTGTGAAGGCAGAGCCTGCAGCATCTGTGTGGGGCTCTTCATCCTCTGAGATCAGTTCAAGTGCTGGGGGTGTTTTGTGGTGGGTGTGTGTTTGATTTTTCTGGTGTTTTTCACTTTGTGAGCTTGGCAGGGCAGAGACAATGGACAGCTGGCCAGTCATTTGGATGCTGTGCCTCCCCAGATTGTGCCCAGGTTGCTGGGTACATTCCTTTCCCAGTCCCCAGAGGGCTCTACTTTTGAGACTAGTCTGGGTCCCCACCTGCCCTGCCTGTTGGTGCTTTCCTGCTCAGGAATGCTTTGAAGTTACTTTTGGATTTGAATAGGCTTGTCTTGGCTGCAGGTTTGACAGACTGATTGCTGAAATGGTGTGTTTCTGTTTTACTCCTAGCTGTGCCAAAACTGGGGCTGGCCCCAGGCTGTAACCTGTATTGTTAACTGTTTTTTTTTACTGCTGAGGTTATGATTTTCTGTAATGTGCTTTTAAAACATCAATTTCCTTTTTCAACTTTTAAACTTCAAGTCCATCTCCCTACATGGTTTGAAAAAGAAAAACACAAATAAGAAACCCAAATGAACCAAACAAAACCCCAACACCATGGCTCCCACTTTTCTCCATTCAACAAAAAATCCATCCCTCATCTCAGGCAGGGCTACGACAAACCCTTGCTTAGGTATGGAGTTCACAAGCAGCAATCAGTGTCATGTGCTGTCTCTTTGCATAGGGGCACCTCTGGGCTTGAGTCTCAGGTTGGTCTTCATATGTTTTATTTGTATCCATATGTATGCACACATAATATACATGTGTATATGTGAGTCATAAGTGTTTTATTATTTATATTAGGTTATATTACATATCCTAATTTATTTTCTATATATAGATAGGTACAATGTCTTGCTACTGTCTGTTTTTGTCCAAATACTGAATCAATGTAATGTGAACAATGAAAACAGGAATCTCTGCTGCCCTGACTTTAAAGAAAACAGAAATGAAAGAAGAAATTCGCTTGTTCTTTCAAAAGTTGCTGTCAAAGCTAGACTGGTAATTTTTAGAGCATGTTCCTGCAACTCTTTTTCTGCGTCATTTTTTTTTCTTTTGTATGTTTATTTAGGAAATGAGGAGAAAGCCATTTAGTGGGAGTGGCCTGTATTTGAGTGATTTTTATGTCAATCCTTGTCACCATATACAGTAATAGAATCATAGAATGCTCTGAGTTGGAAGGGACCTATCAGGATCATCAAATCCAGTTCCTGGCCCTGTACAGGACACCCCAAGAATCACACCATGTGCTGGAAAGCATTGCTCTGTATGAGAACAACTAAATTCATACCAGAGTATGAGAAGATTTTTGAACTTCTATATATCCAAGGTCCACAGTCTCAATAGGTCACTCTGCATCAACCCTGTAACTCCTACTTGAGCAGCAGCATGTCTGAAAAAATGTTAGTTTTGATTTAGAGGTGGGCATTTACTTATGGTTACTGTTAATAATTGTCAGCTCTATTTGCAGTCTAGCCTCCTTTAGCTTCCAGTTACACATAGATGAGATCTCATTACAGCTTTTGTTTCTTTTAAAGAACCATCTGGTCTCTGAAACCTCTTTCCACAGGTGTTTGTAGGCTGTGATTAAGTTCCCTCTTGACTGCTGTGTGGATACAGTCTAAATGACCTGCAGTTCCTTGGTATTTCCCCCTAGGTAGAATTTTCTGGACCTCCAGCTATTGCCATGCCTTTCTCAATACAGGGACCTTTGCAGTTTATTTTTCAAACTCTTTGTCAAGTGACTACAGGAACTGATTTCCCAGGAATAGTTTCCCTGATGATGCATATTATGGGAATACTCCTCCCACTTCCAGTCCTGCTGTTTGTCAAACCAGTGATCTCATTTTTTCTGTAGTGTTGCACCGACAGCTTGTGCTCACTTAGTTATGTACTGTGGGCATGTGTTGAAGCCATAATACAGATCTGCCTTCGCAGCATCTGGGTGGGGTGTGAGGAGAAAAACTGGGACCTGAGAGAGAGAGAACTGTTTTATTTGACCACAGTACTTCCGGGGATAGCTTTCTCATACCTTAAAAGAAATAAATCATAATCTTATATAGGACATTTAATGTTATCCAACTTTAAGGCTGTAAATCCAGCTATCACCTCAGTCTGTGCCTGACTCCCATGTATATAAAGGTGATATGTCTTTCTTTCTATCTTAGTAACTTCGATAGTGGTGCAAATTATCTGTGGGTTTTACATGGACTCTGTGCTGGTCAAAGAGGGGATGCTGGTGTGAACGATGATCATTTGTTATGAAAAAAGCTATTTCTGCTATGCATTGTAATTACTGTGTATCACTGCTGCTCATGTTTGCCCCTTTATTTAATTTTCCCTTCCTGGCACTTTGAAAAGGACCCCAATGTTTGGTAGTCAAACAGTATCTCTTTTGTGGCAGCAGTTCTGAGGGCTTCGGTTTCATTATTTGCGGTGGGAGCGTGTGTGCGTGCCAGGAGGGGGAAATGCCATCTGGAAAATCTGTAAGAGGAACTGTTTGTCGATGAATGTGGGCTCTCACCTCCCAAAGGAGAGAGGGGGAGAGGTAGAGGCGTTGTAGTTCAGCATTTCAGGCATAATAAACAGGGCTTGTGTCTGACAGGGAGTGTTATGTGAGCCCAGAGCTGGGCACTGAGAACCATCCAAACCCAGGGGAGTGAGAAGGAAGCAGTTATTTATCCAGAAAGGTCCAATTTGCCTTTGGGAGGCTGGAAAGGCTCAGACTGCAAAGCTAGGGACACTGAACTTCCTTCCCTGCAAGTAGCATGTCCAACAGCATGCCCAAAATGTATGCATCAGAAGCCCTTTTGGGCTCATGGTGCAGAGGTGCTTCTCTGACAGATCAAGCAGACATTTTCCCCACAAACAACTTCTGAGCCTCTTCCAAGAGGTGCTTTTCCATTGCAGTTAGCTGGCTCCCAGTTGGCAGCTGTTCTGTGGTGGTGAGCACCCCTAGATCCCACTGCTCAGTGTATAGAGGCACTCCCCTCAGAGGGAAGATTCAGGTGAGGACTGAACACTTGTGCAAAGACCAGCTGTGCACACAGGGGCCCTTGGTTCAGTTTAAGCACCCTCTGCATCAAAGTGTGTCATTAACATGTGGTGAGCTGAGCCTGAGACTGCAGATGGTCGTCCATGGCACGGCTGTGCAGAAGCCAGGTGGGCTGTGCGTGCAGCCCTCTGGTGCATGGTAGCAGTGTGAGGTCTGCCATGCACCAGAAGGAATTAGTTGAAGCCCTGTTGTTCAAATCTGTAACACAGCTGAAGAGGGAGGTTATTTAAGTACACTTGGCTGGAGAACACTTTGACTCATTAGGGAACTTTTTGCATTATCCTGTTCAGAGATGGCTTTTCTGATACCTGTGCAGAGCACTTTGACTGATAGTCTGTGGTCTCGTTAAGTTTTCAGTTTTGTTTTTCTCTACCCATCACTTGAATAGGGAGCTTTAAGGAGGAGGCAAAAGCTGCCTTTTCATTCTGATGATACCGATAAGGATATATCCTGTGATGATTCTAGAGGTCTTATTTGCACACTGGTTTGAAATGACATTCAGTGCATGCATCTGTTCTCTGTGGTGGAGGTCTGTAATGGTGGTATGGGCTTTTATTTCCCTTTAAAGATTGGGTTCAGTGGTACACCCTTCATGTGGGTTGTTTACATAGTGGTGCTATCTTTCTTTTTACTGAAGGGGGAAAAAAGGTGAAACCCATATTGTTTTTCTGGGTACTTCCATTCTCTGTACTTGAGAGGAGTGAGATGCAGAGTGCATCTCTCATTTATTGAAAAAAGCACAATAAATGCACATGCAACTTAATTATCCAGCAATAAGTGTCTCTGTAAACTCTAATTGAGAGTGCTGAAAAGAATGTGGGGAGCAAGGGACACCATTTTAGTTATTTTTCTAAGTTTTTCTGTACGTTATCAGAAAGGGTGAAATTTAGTCAGTGTTGGAGAAGATCTACTTTTTCACAGGAAAGGAGGTGGTATGTTGGACAGGACGGAAGAATTAGTTGGATAGAAATAAAAAAAGGAAAGCAAAACTTTCTGGGAACTCTGATACTAGAAAAAAATGTACAGTTGAGGTAAGCATTTTTCACCTTGTTTTCCACTTTCCCTACCCTGCCTTTCCATACCATGTCTACGGAACAAGAAGAGAAACAAAACGTTGCAGTTCTTCTGAGAGATATGAATATCCTAGAAAGCTACACGTGCTCCTATTAAGAGACTATGTAGAATTTTTGAAATATGTGTACAAATACAGATATATTAAAAATGTTTTTTATAAACACAGAAATGGTATCTATTAATTATGACACGTAAAAACACAGCCGTTGTTGGTTGTGTGTTTTTCACGTGTGCCTAAATCGCACACCCTCATTACAGCTACAGCTGTGATGCTTGGAGGAGCACATCAAGTCTGCAGGAGAAGAGGCACAAGCTTGATGACAGAATAGGCACACAAAAGCTTTCTGAAGCAATGTAGTTGTAGTCTTGGACACAGGAGATCTTAGGTGCATGTGTCACAAACCCTGGGTGGCTGTGGTTTTTTTGGATGACTGAGTTGAAACTGATGTTTAACTTGCAGCAGTGGTAGATGCTCACAGCCCAACCTGAAAGCTCAATGCCTGCTGGATTTTAGTATAGTAACAGGGCTAAATAATCTGAAAAATCCAATTCCAGTTGTCTCCAGTTGTCTCTAGTTGGCCATTTAAAATTACTAGTTACTTTTTTGCCTTAGTCTCTCTATGTCTCATTTGAATTTTCAGCTCTACTGTGAAAATTATTTCAGGTTGTGGAGTGTTTCCCTAGGAGGGAATTAAATAGCCCTGTGGGAAAAAAATTTGAATTGTGTTTGGTAAAGGAGAGGTGAGGCTGTGCATGAGACAGTGCAAAGAACAAAACATGGAACATCTTCTCAATTAGTGAAGAACCATGCATTCTGCTTGTTGGATAAAGCATGGGTTCTGTAGAGAAATTGTTTGGTCACATTATTAAAACATTGCTATTTTTAGGTGTATTTGATGTGCAAAAGGACACTGAGTTAAACATTCATAGGTATTTCTTAATACCTGGGTGCTTTGCAACCTGAGTGTTCAGTTCACATGTGCAATTTACCAGCACCAGTGCATTGCATGTAGTAGTGTTGGCTGGGATTTTGCCAAGTACTGTGTGGACTCCCTAAATTACATATTCCATGTGCCAAAATGCCTAGCATTTATGGACTTACGAAAGTGTAGGTAAAGGGGAATGCTACTCATCTAAACAGTCTAGACCAACTAAACATGATAGAGCTCTGAGGTTTGTAGAAAATTTCAGCTGGGGAGGGAACTGACAGCCAGGATCACTTATTCAACAGTGATCTGTTTTGAAGCCTGAGATTTTTCAAGAGAGCCAAAGTGACAATACTTAGGATGTATATTTTCTTAGCCATTTGGAGAGCCAAATCTCTTGTTTAGGCTTTCTTCTCTCTATATCTGAATGACTTGCAGCATATTTTGTTTCACCTTCGAGGCTGCAGTGTTGCCCTATTCATATTTGTCTAGAATTTGTACCATCATGAAGATGGCACAAATTCTAGACAAATATGAATAAGGCAACACTCTCAGCTTCTTGTTTTGGACTGTGGCTCAAAAGTTCACATGTACCTCCTGAATCATGTCAGATATAAATATAAACACCTCTAACTTCTTGACACCAGTCATTTATTCTTACCACAGCATGTCTTGCTTGGTTTGGAAAAGATACCTACCTCCCTTTTCCTACAGTGGGTCTCTTGAGCCAGCTCCTGTTGTCTTTTTCATTTCAGAATTTCACATGCACCTTCTTGCTTGTTCTCATTATTCTGCAGAACCTCCTCTCATGGTTCTCTATAACCCTCTATCAGAAATACTCTTGCCATGGAGGGCATGCCATATCTCTCTGTATGACCACTGATCTATTAGCCTGCTCCATTTTTTCCCCTTTGCCTAAGTTCTTCTCATTTTGTGTTACATTCTTGAGAGCTTTGGGAGGAGGGTTGCCACTTTGCTCTGCTAGTACAGTGCGTGGCAGGGTACACTAACATGCTAGGGAACTATTGTAAAAGTAAACTAAGAATGATTTTCAGATAATGTCAACCTGCTGTGCTCAGGAGGAGGAGAAAGGAGAGTGGGAAATGTCCTTGTAGGTCTCTTGGAGCAGAGGAGGTATTGTTGGTGACTTCAGAAGCTAGAATATGTCAAAAGAAAGTAACTTGTAGCACAACAGTCCCTGATCTTGGTAGGGAATATGTAACAGCGACTTGGAAAAAGATGGGGGGGTGGGAGGGGGGGTGGATAGTAGAGTTATCAAGGTGAAATCTGACCAGTCCTCCATCACTTCCTTTCACAGGATTGTTCATCTGGAATGACAGCTGTCACCATGCATTGTAAGAGGCAGTGTCAAAAAAGTGCCAGATGCGGTTGTTCAGAATTATCGCAGTGCTAAACGCAGCGTGTTGCTGTTGCCTAAAACTGTCTGTAACCCTACAGACTGGTTAGACTGGCTTAAAGCCTAGAATAACTCTGAGCACTTTATGCAGATCTAAGTGGTGATGGCAGGGATGTCAGGTTAATCAGCAAAGTTGGCTTCCAGAGGACTAAAATGATGGATTCCAGAGGAGTGAAGTGACCAGTCAAAGGCCAGCATATCTTGCTGTCTTAGAGCATCTGAATATTCCTGATGAGTCTGGGGATTAGAGGTGATAAACATCATGAAGTGCATCCTTATAGGACATGCCCTGTTGTGCTGGTCACCCATGGCTGAATTTCCCTTCTACTTTCATGATTATACAAATTTGAGAAAATTAAGGGCTAATTACTGGCTTCACTAATAACTCTCATTTATCCATAGCCTTCACAGTGGTACTGCCCCAGGGTAGCTCGACCCAGAGGTGCAAGAGGCAGCAAAGGGAGGCTCTGCACAAGGCAATGTGGGGCCAGTTTTGACTCAAGCTATCCAAACAGGCATTTGAAAGTTGCATTTGCCAAGGGATTCTGGATTTCCAGGCAGATACCACTTTAAAGGTTTTACCTGAATGATTATACACAGCAAGCTGGGAGGGCGCTGCGCTTTTGTGTTGTGACTAGAGAGGCTCAGGGAGGGTTGAAAAAGAGCAATGTCCTCTCTCCTGAGTTAATATTTAGACAAGCCTACGTATTTTTTCCCATAAATACCTCTATTTTTGCATTTCCCAGGCAGCTTTGGGAGTAAGTTCTCCAGAAGCTTAACTATGGTGTTTAGTCCTTGCTCTGCAGTTAACCTGGCAGAGTGCTGGCCTTGCTGTTCTTGAGCTTCTGATTACAGCATACGTATTTTTCATTTTTAATTCCTTGGTGTGTCTTTACTCAAATTACCTCCTTCCTTGCCAGTGGTGGGGGTTAGGTCCCAGCACAATGTAATTACTTAGCACTGGAGATGTGCATTCTTCTCCCTTCTTCCAGGCACCCAGCTTCTGCCCAGTGCCTGTGTGCTCTGTGTGTGTGTGTGGTCTTAATAGCAAGGACACACAGCAGCACAGGCTGTAAGCCACTCTTATTTTTGTTACCTGTTTGCAGCTGAACTCTGTTGACATCTCACCAGCTTGATACACTCAGCTGTGAATTAAGGGCCTTGTGCAGCCTTGCAGAATGCTGGTGGCACAGCCACAGCCCCATGGCTGCCTCCCAGGATGTTGGTGCAGCATGCAGTTAATTCAGAGCTCTGTTGCTTTTTCCAGCCCCACAGTGTATGGTTTTGCTCTCTCTCTTTTAATTTCATATATGCAGTAAAGAATCTGTTTAAAGAGAGTAGAAAGCTTTGAAAGAAAGATCAACACTCTTTGTCCTTTTATGTATATTTGCTTTGAGATTCCAGCTGCACTATTTAATGGATATGACTCTCACAACTACTGCTCAGTCATGGCAGAGGACTGAGCCACATGCATCTTTCAGATGCAGTGCCCCTGGTATAGGATATTCTCCTGCAAGAGGAAAGACTAAAGTCTTCCAGTTGGTCTAGGAAGTTTGCTAAGGCAGAATTGCAATTGACAAAAATGGAATTGATTATTTTGTGTTTTTAGAGGGGGTTGTTAATAGCCTTGTGGACTTGTTTCAAAGGTTGAGTCTTCCTAAGTTCTTGGTACTCTATTATACTTGAGACCTGGAAGAGAAGTCCTTTTTCAGCAAGTAAAACAGTGAATGGAAATGGGGAGCTAAACTTACCATGCCAACCTTCTTCCAGTTCTTGACAATGCTGGGCAAACCCTTCAGCTTTGTCTAGAAAAAAGTTGCATGGCTTTTTCTGGACTAGGGAGCTTTCAGTAAGTGGAGTTAGGGGATAATTCTGCCAACATGTGATGCATGTTTCATTGCTGTCAGATAAAATATGCATCCTGTGCTGTGACTTCCCAGAGGCTCTGTGGAGGAAATTAGCATGATCACCATGGCACTGGTGCTCCTGTGAAATCATCAAAGCCTGTATCCTCTTTTGCACGTACTAAACGAATCCTTGGGGGAAAAAAATGAAGTTAAGGGTGCGACAAATACTTTGTTCTTAAAAGTATAATCCCACCATTTGAGCTATTTGCTGCCTGCAAGCAGTAGAAGCAGCAGAAGTCCAGCTAAAGGCTATCATTAGAAGGAGGAATAAACTGAGTCAGCAGGCATTAGGCTGTTTAGGACAGGGCTCTCTGGCTGCTTTACCCAGTGGCTTGTTTAGTCTTGTTCTGCTACGCATTAGCAGCTTTCAGCAATGTGCAGTGATTAGTGCTCTGTGTCTTTCCTCGCTGCTCCTCTGTGTATCCTGGGGCTAGGATTAGATTACAGCCCTGAAATGGCGTGGTTGTTTGCATTGACTGAAAGCTGAATAGTAAGGGCAGAGTTTTGTTGATAGACTAAAATGTCTTCTGTGTTTGTTTCCCTTTGCTGGAGAAGGAATGACATTATTTTCATTTGTAGTCTTTCTGTTTCTGATCTAAACATGTGGTGTCCAATTTCCTTCCCTGGCAGGTGACCTGGAAAATGAGGAATGGTGTCTGGCTACAGAGTTTACTCCAGCTGCAATAAAGACTGAGCCAGGGCTTTGTGAGACATCAGGCCTTGCTCCCTCAGTCAGTCTCACCGTCACGACCACGTCGCTGGAGGGGGAGCAGCCTGAGCTACAGACAGATGCCCTGGTACTGCAGACTCAGTTCTCTCTGCACAGTTAGCTGCAGCTTCTCCTAAGGCTGCATTCCAGTGTAGCCTCCTTGGTGCCAGAGCTTGGCAGTCCAGGGTGCACACTGCAGTCTGTTTCAATGGTTTTTATGTTTGCTGGTGTCCCACTATTGCTGTAAGAGCTTGTTGTCTGCATCTTTAGCTCTTAGTGGCTGGATACACAACTTTATCTTCTATGCTAGCCCCAAAGCCTGGGGCTCTTGGGTTTCTAGAAATGTTTGAATAGTTTCTAATGAACCAATTGCACCTGAACTGACGAATCCATTTGCTCTATCAAGCCCAAGCTAAGTGTCTTTCATAAGAACTTGATTTCATGCTGCTGTGCCTTTCCCTAAGCAGAACAAGACTCCTTGTTTGGATTGATTGTAGAGTTTCCCTGTTTGCCTGCAAAGTTACTCTTGCCAGATATGTGAAGCTTTGACATTTCAAGCTGCTGCTACTTCCGGACCAACCAGCTTCACAAGGAGCTTTGTGATGTTTTTCTGACCACAGCTGGAACAGCCAGTGGGCATTCTAAAGAGCTTAGTTTGGCTGTGGTTGGGTTAAGGAGAATGAACTGCAGCAGCTGGTGGCTCACCAAGGTCCCCAACTAGTAGAGGAAGAGGCATGGCTATTGTCAGCTGCCAGGATGCAATGTCAGTCCAGGCTAGAGGGAGTTGATATATGCTGAAAATAAATATTTCTGCTTGGATGTGGATCAGAAATATGTGCAACAGAAATTATTTTATGAGAAACTGAAAAAAGCTAAGCACAAGTTTCCCATAATTTTCTGTTAGCTTGAATGTGCTGTTCCCAGGACATAGTTCCCATCCAAGCTGCTGCTTGGGATGCTGTGATTTGCAGAGTATTGGGACTTGCTGGTGGCTCATTGCTGTTGCATGGATTAGTTACACAGGTTACTGAGGGAGATTTTGGCTGCAGTTAACCTGTTTTTGTGCCAGACTGGCTTCCTCAGGCCTGGCACTGCAGCACACAGACAGGCTCTGGGCAACAGCTTGGCAGCCTGGTGCCCCAGCCTTGTCCGTGGGGCAAGCCAGGTGTCTTCTGACCTTCAGTCATCAGTGACTGTCTCTTTTCCTGCTTCTCACCACTGTGAAAGGAACTTGGGTCCCAAAACCTGGTGCTCAGCAACTGGCACTTTGCTCTTGCTCCCAGATGACAATGGCCTTTAAGACACTCTGCCTGACTCCCAGGGGTGTTTCTGTCCTTGCTCAAACAGACCGTGCAGTCCAGCAAATCCTAGCAGCAGCTCTGTTGCTAAGAGATGTAATTTGAGTGGGTTACATGTTAGCTTTCAGTCTGAAATGTCATCTCTGAGGCATAATCTTTTATTTTAGCTAAATATAGTAGTAAGAAAAGTCATAGTGGGAGTAGTCAGGGCAGTATTCTCTGTAGCCTGGTTTAGCAAACTGTGTGAAGCAGTTAAAGCTTTGCCTGTGGTAGAGCAGGAGGAGAGGAAACCTCTCCATTTATGGAGAAGTAATCCTTGTGTCCTTCTGTTAAGATTTTTAAGATGTGTACTCCAGGTTTTCATACTGTTAATTTCTCTTTTCTAGATGAAACCACTGACCCAGAAAGTTCTTCCAGAGATTAAATTGGAGCCCCATGAAGTGGATCAGTTCCTGAACCTCTCTTCTAAGGAAGGTCTGTTAAATACCAAATGAAAATGTAGGGGTAGATGTCCAGAAAGTACAATAAATGTACTTTACCCTGATTAAATATTCGGATTTCTCATTCACCATGTTAGATTTTAGGCTGAAGCTGTTGTTTTATAGGGATTCAACTCAGGCTGTTGAAGAGCCAGAGTCTCTCTGAGCCTTTATGTGAGGTTTTTTTTCCTTTCTTTTTTTTTTTTTTCCCCACCCTTTTTCATCAAAAGAAAATGATCCCTTTTTCTCTGTAGGGTATTAATAATTGTACTAAAGGGACTTTTTTTCTATCCTAAACAAGTACAGGATTGTTTAGGATAGAAAATAAATCAATTTGGGGAGACTTAGTTAAGATATAAGGAACTTCACTGTTACCCTCTGATGCAAAATCAGGATGTGAGTTCATATGAAAATAAAAGTTAGGTGAATCTGTTTGTAGCATATTAGTTTTAAGAACAATCATTATCTCTTTGTACTTGCACTGTAATATGAAAGGAGGAGCAAAGATACCCACCCTGAAAGCTAAACACAATTAAAGCCAAGAAAACTTTGGAAGAGCCAAATATTTGGTGTGAGATCTGAGCAGATAGCTGCATTTCAGTTAGAAACACTTGGTATTCTGTTAGTGAATTAATTTCTGTGGATGAGTAGTACTGCTCTAGGGAGAGAAGCAAATGATGTAGCAGGTGAATAAAGGGAGGCTGTATCTCAACCCAGGTGTAGGTTTGTTTGCTCACTTTATGGGGTTAAGGGCCTTTCTGTTTTTCAAATTGTTTCTTCTTCTGGCAACTGCAAAAGCTAACATGTGAGACAAAAAGAGTATTATAGATTTTTTTATTACTATTTTTCTTCCATCCTCCCTCTCCACCCATTTGATCTTTTCAACTCAAATTTGCAAAGCATAACAGAAGTGGAAGGTGGCAAATTTGCCCTGTATCTTCCTATTTCAAAATTCAATTGCTGTAAATTTAGCTCAGAAGAAAAGTGACTTAGTTATGGCTGTTTTGAGCATTTGCTAAATTGTCCCTTTAATGAGAATGGGTCATAAGCAGCACTTTGACAATTTTAGAGCAGGTTCTTTTATCTGCAGTTGAGGTTATCATATGGCCCTAGATAGACAGTGGGAGAGAAGTTCCTGTGGTGGCTGCCTGTGCTGCTCCTGCTCCATCAGTGCATTGAAGCCTTTGCTGTCACTAGGTTGTCAGTCATTTCTCAGACGTGCCAAATCATGTCCTTAGGAGGCCTTTCTCTCTTTCCTGATCATGTAACTCCTTGGATGTGATCCCTTCCCTTGCAAATACTGGCAGATTGTTTAATCTAATGTTTAAAGTTAGAAAATACTATTGTATCTGGAGAGAAAGTATGCTGGCTCAGAGCCCCTCTGTTAATGTGGTTTCCCAGGAGCAGGGAACTTGTACTTTACATTATACATGAACCTCAAGGCATTTGAAGAAGGAGCTGAAGTGTAGGTAGAAGTGACTGGAGCATATGCACAGAGGCCTGTTTTGTCTGTCAAACCTAAAGATAGCTGCTGCATTTCATTCCTTCTTTGGAGACCTGCATGCTCTGAACCTCTTCCAAGTTGCCACTTCTGCTTGATCCATTTTTTAGCAGACGCTCCTAGTCCTGGAAACTGTGTGGTGGTGGTGGCTTTAGTGGCAATTTTAATTGATCCCTTAAACCCTTGTGTTACTTTCTGTCTCTGTTGCCATTTAGCAGTGGATCCCCTGCATTTGCCTCCCACCCCTCCGAGCAGCCATGGCAGTGACTCTGAAGGAGGGCAGAGCCCAGCTCGCTCGCTCCCTCCTTCCAGCCCAATCCAGCTCCAGGCCGCGGCGAAGGTTGCGTCACGCACAGCTTCGATGCTCTCTAATTCCCCTCTCCTGACTGCACCACATGTGAGTTCAGCTGGCTTTCTTCACTTCTTCACCATTTATCTGTGTGTCTTTTTTTTTTTTTTTTTTTTCTTTTTTAATTACTGGTTTTGGCAGAGATTTGCTAACTTTCTGTTGTTTCGATGAATTCATCTCTGGTCAAAACTGCAGATCCAGTAATTCTTGCTCACTGGTCTGTTCTGTTCCCACAGGGAACAGCATGTGCCTCTCCTCCAAGATGAGACAGGGTTCACTGGTGTTATGAGGTTTATCCCATCATGGACTGTGTTTTGCCATAGGGCCCAGCCCTGCTGGGTTGACCTGTCTCTGGTAGATCTGCATCTGTCCTCTTGTCATGTTATTAGCAGCTGGTGATCTTTAGGGAGGGATTTTCAGTAGTGTTTCTCATGTGTCTCTTTCCCTGTCTGAGCCAAAGGCAGTTACACTGTTGGCCTCAGTGTGGACAGAGCTGGCCCAAGAACAACAGAGAATCCTGTCCCAAAGGTTTGAACTCAGAATGGAAGTTACCTGAAAGGTCTTCCACACATTCCCGATTGCAGGAGGCTGTTCTAGTAGGCCTAGTCCTGTCTGAAGTGGGAGACCTGCTGCCTCTCCTCCCAAACAACCTTTTCTTCTAGGACTGTGTGCACTTACTTTTTTATTTTATTTCATTTCATTTCTATGACCCTTGAAGAAATTACAGGGGACTGGCCCCCTCATCCTGACAGAGGAAGAGAAGAGGACACTGATAGCAGAGGGCTACCCAATCCCTACCAAACTGCCCCTGACAAAAGCAGAGGAGAAAGTTCTAAAGAAAATCCGCAGGAAAATAAAAAACAAGGTAAATGTTAGTTAGCTTTGCTGGGTGGTTCCTACTTGTCCTTCATTTTAAAAAATGCGGCAGAATTCTGCAGTCATGGTCCATGGTACTGTTGAATGCTGAAAGTTGTCTTTTAATAAAGTGCTTTTCTTTGTTCCTAAACACATCCATCAAATTGTCTGTCAGTGTGAGTGTGCCTCAGTGTAGGTATTTACCTGACCCCACTAACAATGGAGTATTTAGCAGGCAGGGTATCAAGTTGCTGTGGCCTGGCTCCATTTAAAAATCAGTACAATCCTACCCTTATGGTAGGCAAAGAGCTCTGTATTCTTTGCATGGTGAGGAAGGTGTTCTTTTCTGTTTCCTGTTTTAAAATATGACTCTGTATTTCACTGCACTAGTCTTTTGAACACTGAATTCAGGGACTTGTAAAGTTGATATCAAAGGTGCCAAATGCCCTACAAGTTTCGGTTTTTTTCCTTCTGGCATGGGGAAGATCCTAGTGATGGGGAAGAATGCAATTTTTTTCAGGCTTGGCCAGCTCACTTGTTCTAGAGGATTTTAGCACATATTTAATGGTTATGATATTCTGCTACTGCTTTTGCAGATAGAAGTTTAAATTTGGACACACTAAATTGGAATTTGGTCTTGTACTGTGTTTTTAAAAAATTGTCTGAAGTGATCTGGTGCATTTCATGTGCCACTGACATAGAATCATTTATATTGAGGAGAAATCTGGAGGTCCTTTAGTCAAAGCCCTGGTTTGGAAAGCAGGGTCAGCTTAGAGCAGGTTGCTCAGGGTCTTGTCCAGTCACGTTTCACTGCTGCAAAGGGTGATGAGTCCCCTGTGTCTCTGGGCACCATGTTCCCATATTAGGCCACTTTTGTAGTGAAAACAAATAATTAGAATCCCTAATGTGTGGTTGGAATTTCCTTTGCTGCAACGTGTATTTGATGCCTCTTGCCATTTTCCTGTGTGCCTTTGAGAGCTCTGACATCATGTTTGCTGAGATAGTTAAAGACAGCAATACATCAGATTCCCTTCTCAACCTTCTCTTCTTCAATCTGAACAAGCCCATCTTTTTCTTCCTTTCCTGAAATATCCTGTGCTCTGGCATGTTTATTATAGCAGAGCTCTGCCTCTGGGCTTGCTTCTGTACTGCAGAGGATTTGTTTCTGAGCCATGGACCGCACTGCTGTACTCAGCTGTGGTTTTCCAGCCACTGAATAGAGGGGGAAGAACCACTCCTCTGGACCTGCTAACTACAATCTCCTTGATGCAGACCCATGTTCGGCTGGCTGCTTTTCCAACAGGGCCACACTGCTGACAGTTGTTTGACTTGTTCATCAGGACCCCATTTCTAATATATTTGTGGGCTTTTTCTCTCCCGGATGCATGACATCGTCCCTTGGTCATCATCCTGGGATCATCTTTTGGTATTTCTCCTGGTATATTCTCTCCAGATGAATCTGATGTACTTTTTAAGGTTAGCAGGAGATGATCTTTTTTTGTGTGATGTGAGTGAAAGGAGGAGCCTTGCTTCAGAATGTGGAAATAGATCAAGTCAGTGCTTTGCTTGCCAGGAATAGAAATGAGAATAAGACAGAATCTTGAATCCAATAACACTGGGGCTTTTTACCAGTTTATTAATTAGTCTCTGATGCTTTTGTTTTCTGTGCAAATATTTGGTGTTTTTCATCCTTTTTCCTTAGATCTCTGCCCAGGAAAGTAGAAGAAAAAAGAAAGAATACATGGACAGTCTGGAAAAAAAGTAAGCCAGCCTCCTTCCTGTTTCAAGCAGGCCAATAGCACTAGTTGTGGGACTGGGAAGGGATCCAGCTGTGGCTGCTGGGACAGTTCCATGCACAGAGTGCTAGCTGCCATCTCGTGGCAGTGACTGAGAAAAGGCCCTGCTCCTGGCAGCTGCTTGTCGGGGTCAGGACTGTGCCTGCCTGCAGCGGGTCGCTAATCTGCCAGAAAACACTTCACACCTTAAATTAGACAAGACCCAGCTGTATTGGCCTTCGCCTCAGGCAACTGTGTTGGCCTAGTGGATAGGCAGTGTTCAGGGAAAGATGGATCCAGAGTGAGTAAACACTGTCTTCTAGTGCAGATGAAAACAGAAATAGGAAGTGGGTGAGTCAGTCAGGACTGCCTGGGAAAATAAGCAGGACTCAGGAAAATAGCATGTGACCCATCGACTTCCCTTAGCAAGCAGGAGCCAAACCTCCAGTTAGTGATTTATATCCCAAATTAATCTTTCTTCCAGGAGATGAATATTCTAGTATTACTCTTATGCAATTCACCAGATGGTTCTGTTAAAACCCTTGTACCATCTTTGGTGATATCCTTGATGTAATTTCCATTTTTTTCTTGTCTCTTTATAGCTCTGTCTCACTTGCTCAGAGTTACTCTTCTGAAATTCCACCTCATGCATACCAGATATCGAGGATATTTTCTTTTCCCTTTTTTCTTCTTGAAGCTATTCAGGATGGTTCTGTTTGTTTTCTTAGGAGTCACATATTTTACTTGGACCTCTTACATGTTATATGACAATGTCCTTTAGTTTGGGGATTTCCAGGGACAGTTTGGAAATGGGTAGAATCTTGGGACAGTCTTGAGCACTGTCTTTAATCTCATGGTTTATTAGCCCTCATAGACTTGAAATTTGAGGCTCTGATTTCAAAAGCATGGCATTTCCCAGACAGCTAATGCAACTTTTGCTTTGTGTTTCACACTATGAAATATGATTAAATATTATGACTGAAGTTCATTGGCGTAATTGTTTCTTTAAATGTAGGCAAGATCATAGAGCTCTCAGTGAAAGCAAGTTTGGCTTGTTTTATAATCACTTGAATAAATAACTGACGTTTTTATATTTCTCTTTTATTGTGTTGTCTCCAGAGTTGAGACCTGCTCAAATGAAAACAGTGAGCTGCGTAAGAAGGTTGAAGTCCTGGAGAACACTAACAGGTAAGGTATGGAGATCATCAAACAAAACTTGGTAGTGGGATATTACCATGAAAAGTGAAAATCTGGAGGTTAAGAGAACAACTGAAATATGAACAATAGCTGTGTCTGATGGGGGTTCATATTAGAGAAAGATGTGGAAGGCCAGTTATTGTAACTGCAGCATGGAGGTTTTGATGTCATGTCTTAAACTGCCTCCCCAGCCTGTGGTGTGCTTGAGAAACCTTTTAGCACTCTTCTCTGAGTTCCTCTGCTGCCCAAGGGAATGTAAGTAGTAATACAAAACAAAAAAACCCTACAGTCTAGCTGTCCCAATTATCTTTATTTACTGAAATTTTACCAGGAAGCCTTAACTTGAGATGTGACGCTTCCAGAAATAACAGTGCTGAAACTCAAGAGTCATTATTAGCTCCTTATGCACTACTAGATGTCATTGCAATTACTGTGCACCCTTCTAACTATCTCACACCCCAGAATTTCCTTCATTTGGAGAGGAAAATCACCTTCTTGCTTCTTCATTTCTGAAAAAAATGGGTTACTCGGTGGCTTTTTCAAAGGACACATGGCAGAAGATGTTGGATAGCTAAGCTTTTAATTCGATGTTAGCTGAGAGAGTGCAGTGTCAATCCTGGCTTCTGCTCAGTGTGGCAAATTCCAGTGAGTAGGTACTAGATGAGCCCACCCTTAACACTTCCCAGTTAGAGGCATTTGCAGTGATGGCTGAATATTGCCAAGGAGCATGATGGTGACACTGAAGTGGGGGGGAGGCTGGGTTTGGAAGATAAGACTCACGATCATGGAAAATGGCCCTAGAGCTCATCTGGCAGCCAGTGCATTGCTAATTGAGTGGCATGTGTTGTTTCAATCTCTGGATCCAATCTCTAATTTCATGAAGCCAGACCCTGTAGCACTGTGACTTGCTGGAGAGTGTCTCCCACACACTGCTCATGCATAAAGACATCTGCTGCTTGCTTGGAGAGAGCCAAGCCATTTCTTTGCCTCTTACATCGTCCTCCAGGGTTTGACATAAAGGAACCAGGAACTATTCTGTAGGTGTGGAGTAGAGATGTCTCACCCAGAATCTGTCCCAGAAGGTACTGAAGCCAACCTCTCTTAAGAAAAGGTGCAGCTCTAGATTATCCCCTTGGGGACAACATGCTATCAACCCTGGAGTTGTTCTCCCCAGTTAAGATAAATTTGGCCAGCTGTTTTCATCTCTGATCTGTTGAGGATGCACTCAAGCTTTGTTGGTGTTGTCCATCCTTTCAGAAAGAACCTTTAGCATCTTATCTATTATTTGATTATCTTAATTCTTTCATACTAAATGCTCTAAAAAGTTTTAGGTAAGTGATATGATCTCCAAATCCTTTGGCCATGTGGGATGGGTTGCATTGTTTCCTTCCCTCTGCAATAGCATTGATATTGATGTGTATGTAATCTCATGCAGAGAAGCAGATGTTCATCCTTCTGCACAGAAATTTTTGTAACTCATGGTAATGCTGTTTTGGCTATTTAGATATCAACTGTGTCTAAAATCTGCTAAGGCTTATGTGTGAAGTACTGAGGAATTTGTTGAAGTGCCGGCTTTCATCAAACCTCAGTTTTGTAACATAACATATTATAGAGTTTTTCACCTTAACTCCAAAAAGCCACTTTTCCTATTTACTGTAGAATTGTGCAACTGTCTCATTCAGAGAATGGTTCCAGGCCCTGGTTTAATGTACATTATCCACATCCTACAATGAATTCAAAATGTCTCATTTCCTCATTGGTATTTGCACAGAGCCTTGGCATGACATTCAGAAACTGTTCACATGTTTCAGAACTTGTCTTCACAGCATCCTGTAGCTGGAACTTCCATCTCCTACAGACAGTCAGGAATCTAAATTCAGAGCAGTGGTGGTCAAAGTTATTTAGTGTCAGTTTGGTGCATCGGATGCCTGATTTTATAGGTTTAGGGCTTTATTTCTCAAAGTACCTAGCACAGTTATGCATATATGTATCTTATTTAATATGGCCAAAGCAGAGCCTAGTTGACTTGAGCTGTAACTTTGAATTTTTGTTTCAGTTGAAAATGAAGACATTATTGAACATATTATCTAAAATTAGATCTACAAACATCAAAGCTGTTCTCCTGTTGTGAAAGATTGTAAGAGTGGAAAAAAGATAACAGGAAAATAAGAGCTAGGGTTACATATTAAAATGATGCTTTCAAGTGTAGATATAGAAAAAGTTGGATTTTTACCTTGTTGAAAAGTTGGGCTATAGTTGCTTACCTAAAAGTTAATGAACATGTATTACTGTCAATCACTATCAAGTTTGTGTAGTCTAGCTGGATTGAGAGGAACTGAAGAGCAATTTCCAAAACATACGACTACTGAACAGCAGTTTCAGTATGTGCAATCAGATTTTAAGAGTATGTTAATCTATATATAGAAAATATTTGAATAGATACATACCTAAGACTTCAGGGAAACCCTGCTTGCTTTTGAAAATCTGGCTCCAAACCATGGAAACACTAGATTTTTTTTTTTCTGATAAAAGTGTTCCTTCGTTACTCTTAGTAACATGAAAAAATTTAGAAGATTCTTCCTTGAAAGCCAGCCTTAGCCTGGAAATCTGGGTTTGAAGATGTAATGTCAAAGGTGCAGGTGTGGTCAAAAAAATTGCATCCAGGAGCATCTCCCTTGGCATTCACACATCTTAAAAGACAAGGCAGGAGGCTGGGGATCAAGATGCTGGAGTTTTTCATTCTCATTACTCTGAGTGGGTGAGTGCAGCATTTCTGTCAGCTTTAGTATTAGAACACTAGCATATGTTACCTCTCCTAATTTGCGTGACTCAGACCCTTAAAAGAAACCCGTCCAAGTTCCTTCCTAGGCAGTTTTCTCAAAACTAAGGAAGCACATTATTACATGTTTATCTGTTTTGTCTTATAATCACAAGTGAGCCATTGGTTTGAGTAGCATCTAAGCATGTTGGACACTGCTCTCACAGATAGCAAAGGGTGTGAGAAGAAGCTGGTGCTAGGTATTGAACTAAGCTGTCCCAGTCACCAAGAAGGCTTGACCCACTCCCATTTTGGCACTGAGACCAAAGGCAGGGACTGCCAGTGATCCAGAGGGCTGCAAACATCCTCTGACACCAGCATGGTCTACCTGGGAGCTCTGTTTGGGCTTAAAGACAATTTTAAAACATCTGGTTCTGGGTATGAGGTGTTGAGAAGTGCTTTTGCTTCGCACTTTCGTTGAGTCTGTATTTGTAAGTATCTTGATGGTCTCTTTTCCTGGAGAAATGATAGACATAGGATCCAGTGCATGTGTGGTTAAGAGTGTCACACATGGACAATGAATGCAGGTGGCTGCCAGAATTGCTCCCATGGAGTTGCAGTAGCCAGCTGTGTAGATCTGCACTAACAAGCACCTTAACGGCAATGCGTTGTAAATAAAAATGGGATATTCTTCCATTTCTTCAACTTGCAGTCACCTAAAGATCAAGTTGCACATCAGTCTGACCCACCAAGGGTTTATCAGCACCAAAGATGCCAGATTCCACTGATTTATTGATTGTTCTTTCATTTGAGACTGGTACAGTCATTTTAGCAAATTATTTTCAAGAAGTAAAGGATCTAAGTTTAAATTGCAATGAGATATTGTGCACCTAACTTCAGGCCACTCTTACAATAGTTGACAAAGTTTAGCAGCCCTGGAGTAACTCCTTAATTCCAGACCAAGAGGACATTGGTTTTTATGCTGAAACATCTTTTATGAAAAAATTGCTGGAGATTTTCTTTGTAATTCAAATGAGGGAAGATAGTGGATTTAAGTGGTCTTTTTGTTAAAACCTTACTTTGGGATTTGTCCCCTTTCCTATAAATGGGACAGGTAGAGAAGGAATCTCTGTGTAGAGTTTAAAGACAGAATAATTTTTCTCTCTCCTTATCAGAATTGGGTTTTGTTCCTCCACAATAGGAATAATCCTCTAAAAACTTCTGATTAAGATAAAGTATTTGGTGTCCCTTAGAAGATGTCTTGTTTGGTTGGTTTTTTGTTTGTTTGAATCTATATTGGATTTTAAACAGAAGTACTGACTTGAGGAAGTCTCCCAGGTGGTTCTGAAGTGACAAGTTTTCTCTCCTTAATTAAAGTATCACTGGAAGCAGAAGGGAAGGCTTGGTTTGGCCATACTTTTGTAGTGAAAAGGCTTCTTCTGAAGATGAATATATGTGAATATGCACCAAAACCAAGACATCACAGACAGACCGAGTTTGCTGGCAGCATGTGGAAGGAAGTGCAGGAGTCTTCAGTCACTTTACAGCTTTCCTATGAGGTGCTTCCATTGGCAGGGAAAAGCGTGAAAGCATGCTCACACCTCCTACGGAATTGACCCTCTAATTGAATATCCCTGGGAAATGTGTCAGACACAGTGAAAATAATCCCTGTGGGTGCAAACCCCCTTAGCATGCTGTCTTGGGATTGCATTTTCTCCTGTTAGGACTTAGCCATAGGCAGTGTATTCCACTAAAAGCATTTGTGGCCTTTCTACTGGTACTTAAAGGGAGTCCCTTTTCTGCAGAGCACAGATGTGCTCCTTTTGCTTCTCTTGGTCCAGATCACCCTTGTAGCTGTCCAGTCACAAGCTTTTGCATGGGAATCTTTTGACCTCAGAATCCAGTCTTCCACCATTCCAGATTCAAACAGAGAATAAATGCACCAAGGAGTGTCCCATTTTGGCAGTGGCAGGATAAACAGATGTCATCTCTGATCAGACTTGTTTCTTGTTCTTGCCTCGGTTCTTGCTCACAGTTTGCAAATACACCTGTATCCTGTCAACTCCAAACACTGAGTCCTTGTCTGTTGAGAAGGAAACAGTAGCTCTGCTCAAACAGATAAATGACTTGGGGAGGAAAGACATTTTATGTGAAGGTATTTGGTAAATAAGGTGGAGGATGAATCTTCCTCTGTCTATATGAGACTTCAGAATACCTGCCTAATTGCACTTTCCAAAGAGACTGTTTTGTAATCAGCTCTCTGGGCCCACTCTGCCCAACAAGTTTTTAAAATTGAGCATGAAAAGGCAGAGATGAACAAACTGAAGAGAATTGCCTCTTCTCTGTTGATTTCCTCACCAGCCATTAGCTGTTTTCTCGCTGACGCCTCCACAAAAAGTGGCAAGAATGATCAGCATTTCAAGGCTGCTGCTGCTGCTGCCAGCCCCCGAGCTGAGGAGGAGGAGAGCTCCTTCTTCCTCACTCTGCAGAGCTGTTCTGCATTGAGCCCAGTGAGTCAGGCCTGAGATGGGGGAAAGATTTAGCCTTCCAAAATAACACAGAAAGTTCAGGGTTGAAAGGGCATTGCTGTCTGACACAGCTGGTGGCACGTGGTGGGAATGCTGTGGGCAAGGTGTTCTGTGCCAGGAAATGATGTGCAAAGGTCTGGTGAACACCATACCATGCAGTGGATGTCAGGAGGAACTGGGGAGAGATGCCAAAGGGAGCAGGGAATTAGGATGGTCTCATTTAGGTGGTGGACACTGTATCTCTTAATTTGCCTGTGATCTCTGTATTACTGAATAAAGGATTGCATTGGGCATATTGCTCTCTTTTTTAAATACTGAGTTGCAGAGTAAGCCATGCTCTCAAGAGCATTCAAGATATCCTTTCTTAATAAGTTGAGAAGGATCTGCTGGCCCAGATAAATCTGTGCTGTGAGAATGCCTTGTGCTCATTTCAGAATGTATTCCTGAAGTCCTTGAATTCATTAAACCCTAATTAGCAATGAGCATTGATGATTAAAAAATCTATGAAAATAGGCAGACCAGTGTATATTGAGCTGTGAAGGCACCTCTGGGTCTGTCCTACAATTAGCTTTTAGCCAGTTTGGTCTTAAAATACTCCTTCTATTTTCTCTGACATCCTGACCTTGCCTCTTGCTTTAGCTTTTGACATAACAGCCTCCAAAACTGTCATCTGGAGTTTCTATGGGGTATCCTCCACAGTAGATTGTGAAACTTACAGAAGTGAAAAGTAAACTTGGGAACAAATAGAAAATTTAGCATCCTGATACAAAATTATACTGTATTTGTGTTGAGGGCAGACATTTGGGTTGCTCATAGATTGTTAAAAAAAAAAAAAAACTGCTGTGAAAACCTTGTACCAATCATAATTTGAGATAATTTCCCATTTAAATTGCTTGTATTCTGACTGTAGTAATTGATGCTACAGCAGAAAAAGTAAAAAACAAACAAACAAAATAAGAAAAAACAAAAAAAACCAAAAAAACAAACCAAACAAAAAACCAAAAAACCCCCAAAAAAACCAACCCCCCCCCCCAAAAAAAAAAAAAAAAAACAGTCAGGAAGGCTCTTTTGCTCTGGGGCTGTTGAATCCAGCCACAAGAAAATTGTCATTGTGGTTGGGACCTCTGATAGACACAGAGTAGCCACTTGAAGCATCTGCAATTTTTGTCAGCTCTTCAGGATTTAACAAATAGCATTAAAGTGTTTTATTTAATAAATGAATGTGAGAAGTGAAGACTGTGCCTATGTCTGGTTTTAAGTTCTTCTCTTTAAAAGTCAGCTAGCATGTGTTCTAAACAAATAAATAGCAAGATTTTGGGAAAAGGGGGTTTTGATAACCAATTAGATTACCAACTAGAGCAGTTGAAGGTTTTGATAACTAACTGAGCAGTTATAAACTTGATTTTGCATCTTTAAAGATAATGGCAAAACTCCTGCTGAATTCATGACATAGAGTCAGGTTATATATGCAACTGGTCACTTGCATGCAGAGCAGTTTCATTTGTTAATGTGCCATTTTGTAAAGAAACACTGAAAATACAATTTTTATTTACAAGAACTTACTGAAAGTACTAGAGAAGTAATTGCTCAGGGACATAAGCTGAGGGAAAAGCAAAAAATCTTGAACATTTCAGTGCTAATACATGTAAAAACTTTGTAAAATTAAAACCATTCCTTGCTAGTAATTTTAAGGAGAAGACTTTAACTATCTCTACCTTATACTAAATGCTGTATTATTGCCATGTGTGGCATTTGAAACAAAAAAAAAAATCTACTTAACCAACAATCAGGTCAGTGTGTGTGATGCTTGTCTGTTGTCTTTGCTTTCCAGAACACTTCTGCAGCAGTTGCAGAGACTCCAAGCCATGGTTGCTGGCAAAGTGTCCCGCTCGTGTAAGGCAGCTAGCACACAAACAGGGACCTGTCTTATGGTGAGTGTCCCTAAGGCTGGGAATTCTGAGGGAATGAGAAACTCTTTCAAGGCACATCTCTTGTTCTGCAAAGCCTCTCAATGGTAAATTTGCAGCTTAGGGAACTCCTTTTCATGATTTTTTAATTTTGAGAGAGGTGAGACTTGTGACTGATGAAGATTAATGATTGTGGGAAGGTAGTGAGTTCTGGAGGAGACTGGGCCTGTGCTTTTGCTTGGGTGCTGCAGTGATGAAAGAAGGAGCAATGCTCTTCCAAGGGACCCAGTTTATTATTTCCTGCAGTATTATATGGTGGAAATGGTGTCTAGGGTTGTAAAATGAAAATGAGGGTGACCTTTGAGGCTCGATGCTTTTGGTACCAATAAAAATAAACTTTCTCAACCAAATCAAAATATGACTGAGGCTGTAAATCTACCTCTGTCCTATTTCAGTACTAGTAGTCAAGATAAGAAAATGACTAGAATGAAACATTTTCTTTTCCCTCCTTACACTCAGCTATCAAGTTCCCTTTATACCTAAAGTGCTGTAAATTGATGGAAATCATTTACAAGGCGTAAGCTGTTCTCCCAGTCTAGCCTCACTTGGAAGCAAGACTGGGGCCAGCAGCAGGAATAACCTTGGAAATCCTCAGCAGTGCCTATAAAACACACATGGCAGCTTTATCTGCATTTCAGCTTTGTCAGTAAAAAAGACTGCTGGTCAGAATGGTGCAGACATTGAAAATGAACCCCAGCATTGAAATGTGCCCTTTAAAGAACTGAATTGTAATTGTATAGGTGCCATTGCTAGCTGTGCTGTGGTGAGGATGGCCTCAAGTGATTTATTTTGATAAAGTCTCAGTTCTCATGTGCGCATGTGGGTCAAGTGCACTCACCTCTCCTGCATCCTCCCTTTGCCAGATGGTGGTGCTGTGCTTTGCAGTAGTTTTTGGCAGCTTCTCTCAGAGCTATGGGCCATATCCTTCTGCTACAAAGATGGTGTTGCCCAGGCAGCATTCCTCACCGGAGTCCTACACAGATTCCATTGGTAAGTGACAGCTATTCCAGTCTTGCTCTTTGCTTGGTTGTACTTAAGCACTTGTTTTCCACAGCCATTCCTAACCCCCTTCACAAGCATGGCCATTTTTAATATATACCTGTGTTTTTCTAAGAAGGATAGCTTGGTAAACTATACTGATGGCAGCAGACTTCATAAAAATGAGCAAAACCTTTTCCCCACTGGCCTGCTTGGTACTTCTGTTTAAAGAATTTTTTGCCTCCGTTTGTGGAACTAAAGTTAATGGTCTGTGAAAGGTAGCAGGGTTTCTACTCTGTAGCAAATGTTCATACTGTTAAAATGCACAAATTATTTCAGTGGCTTTTTTCTTTGCCAGTGTCACCAAAGAGTCCAAGGATGGAATGGGAAACTGTTAGTATTACATAACCATAATGAACGAATATATTATCAAAGTTATTACTTAATTTTGTTCTTGTTTTGTGAGTAATTTAGAGCTTTTTGATCCCTACCTGAACCATTCCTGTGGTTTCTTTCTTTAGCTACCAAATTGCCAGTTAATCACTATGAAAAGAAAAGGCCTTTGCAGCTTTGGCTCTGCCCTAACAGTTTCCATTTCCTGAAATGACCAGGGCTGTTCTCTGAGCTGTCTGTTGCTCATCTCATTTTGCCTTCTGTCTTTTCATGCAGTGAGGTCAAGGAGTCTGCTAATTTATGAAGAGCCTCAACAACTGGAGGAGCCACCAAGCCCGATCTCCTTCGCAGATCGCAATGACAGGCAAACAGACACCTCCAAGTTCACAGCACTGTCCCTGGAGGCTGTGTCAGGGACACAGCAAGATGATATCATGCAGTTCACAATAGCCAACGAGACAAGGCTAGAGAAATCAGTGCTGCTGGGCCTACAGCAGCACAGGTGAGTGCAGAGTAGGCTGCTTGTCACACGGGTGTTCTGTGTCACTCTTGTTCATGCCTGAAGGCCAGAGGTTAGACTAGCAGCTCAGCTATGCTGGGCACCATGAAGCATAAAGTAAGAGTTTGGCTTTTATCCGGAGACCCTATAGGCAAAGCCACTGTTGCTCTGGAGAAGTGGTTGCAACAGAATTGTAGTAATACAGCTACCAAACTCGGTACTTCTGCCAGAAACCTAGCCCCTGTAAGCCTGTTAGTTGGGCCTACCCACTTCTTTAAAGCACTTACTTGTGTGCTTCCCAAAGGAATAAGCTTTTGGCAGTTGTATGGAAGTGTGAGGTTGTGATTCACTGGAATTTCAATGAGGTTAGGGCATGAAGAGCTGGAGTTTCTCACAGCAGTGATTTTACTAAAGCATTGCTGCAAAAAGTTTGCAGGACTCATTCTCAAGAGACAGCCATGTAAAATTATCTGACTACTTAAGTTCCTACACTGAATTCCCTCTATTTTAGTAGAAATGTAAGGGATATTTTTTTCTTTTTTTTTTAGCATAAATATAAGTTTTGCAGGCCTCTGAAAAGAGAGAGTCACTGGTTTAAATATGTGTGCTTCTTTCTGCTGCACCTTTGCTTGCCTAGAACCAAAGAGATGACTACTTCAGTATAATTCAGTATGTTACCAGACTCAGCTGACAAATAACTACCTGGTAAATACTGAATGGCTCTTTAGCATTAGCCAGATCAAGCAGGATATGTACTTAAAAAAATTACTATTAGCATTTACCTTTGGTTTTTTGTTCCCTACAGAGTCAACTCCGAACTAGAAGGAAATGAAACACTGAAGATAATTGAAATAGATAGAAGAGTCAATGCCACCTCTTAAAAATAAAAATGCCTTTTTTCTTGACTTCCCTCCTTCCCACATATTTTCAACCAAAGTTCCCCTGACTTGTCATCCTCAGTGAACCAAAGTACAAAAGAGAGGGAGTTCAACTTCTGCATTGACTGATGAGGCTGTGACTACAGATGGGATCTCTTGTCTTTGTAACTCCCTTCCTCACGTCGCACACAGTCCCTATCTCTGCTTTTATCCCTTTCCTGTCTTAACGCTGCAAGGGCAGGACTGAATTATGATGGCAGATGATGCCAGCAGCGTGCCAGTGACTGGTGGGTGTGTGTGCCTGTACATGCACACAGCCTGATCTGAGCACAAAGACATTCTGGAGAAGGGTGAATTGTGCAAAAGCAATGGGAGCATGTGGGTGATAGGTTTTTTGGGAGAAGGTAATTGAGAGAGAGAGGAGATGCAGCATGATGGTGCTTAGAGTCTCACCACAGCTCTGTGCCTACTGGTCTACAGCACTTGAACCTTTTGCGGGGGTAGAGAAGCACATGTGCAGCCTGCTGCTGAAGGGACAAGAAAGGGCCCTGACACTGCTGAGGTCACAGCACAGGCAGGAGAGGGCTGGTCCATGATGCTGCTGAATTGTCCTCCCCATGCTCTTTCTCTTCTCCCCTCCAGTCTCTTCATCACTTAGCAGGGTAGGTTTCTCTGTGCATTGAAAGCAGTCCCAGTAGGCTTCCCTGCTTCCACCCTTGAGAAATTAAACAAAGATCAGTCACTGTCTTACCACACACAGTGTGGGAGAATTACACTAGTTTAACTAAATCTGTTTAGAAAGCAGGTTTTGTTACATTTATGCAATATTTTAGATGGATGCCCTTTAGTCTGCTTAAAGCTAATCTATTTAGTTTAAGTCAGTTCCTTCCCAACAAACTAAATCAATGTAAGGCTTAAACCAGAAGTGCCTCCTGAGAGGACTGTATGGATTTAATTTATTGACTTCTAGCTGGTTGATGAAAATTCTTGTGTAGACCTGGTCTCAGATTGTCTTGTGTTTTCTTTTCCTTGCCATCTTCCTGTTACTATTGTAAATAGTATTTATTAGCTTTGAAAAATTCTGTTCAGGTAGTTGCAAAGAGAACTGAGCTTTCCTAACCCTGCAAGTGATCTGGGTAGACCCTGAAATTAGACAGACAAACATCACTGAATACTCATTTCCTTCCCTTAAGCTTGAATTGTCCTAAAATATAGCCATGTGTCTTATTTTCCTCTTACCTGCTTTTCCAGAGATGTGATCTGAGACCAACTGCTTTGGGTACAGACAGGCCCAGCTCATGCCTAGAGCTGGTGGATCCTGTGTTAACTGTATGCCAAGGCAGCCTCTGATCTGAGAAGCTGATTATGTAGGCAGGACACCTGTCAAAGGAGGAATGAGATGAGCACGTGGGAAGGTGAAGTGACTGGCCCAGGCTCACTGAGAAAGCCAAGAGCAGCATTCAGGTCTGATCCTGGTCCAGTACTCTTCTCCATGCTTTGTTTCTTTGTCCCATGGTGTTGTTGACTTCAAGTGTCCTCTCTCTCTCTCTCTCTCTCAGTACCCTGGTCATGCCTTTGCCTGAGCTGTGCTTCTTGCAATTTGTCCCTGCAGAGGCATAGTTGAACTCAGTCCAGAATTTGAGCAGGGTTTTATCTGGTTCCTACAGAAGGGCACTTGTGCTCCATTGAGGATGGATCTAATGTGAAAATCCTAATTCAGCAGGCTAGCATAGCTACTTAACAGTTTACCACAAGAAGTCAATTAAAAAAAAAGTAATTTGAAGCTCTTTTTTCTTTTTTTTTTCCTAATGATAAATAAGGGAAAAACTAACCTAGCTTTACAAATAATTTTTTACTATGTACTGTAGATATTTCTTGCAACTATTCTATTTTGTAAAATATTGAATTTGTATTTTATTACAGCAGCTGTCGCACCAGCTCCTTTCTTGTTCTTCATTCTCCTTAGACTTTCTTCCTTCAGCATCCTATTTGCCACCCTCAGGCCTGACTCAAAATTCAGTGAAATGAATGGAAGGGATTTGGTGAATCGGAGGGGACTGTGGATCAGTCCCCCCTGTGCCATTTTAAGAGGGTGTTTCACATCAGTGACAGTGAAACAAGTGCCTGACTCCATGAGCTCGTTCTGGTGTGCAGATATGCTCTTCTAGGTAATGCCCTATTCTTCTACCCAAGTGCCTTATTATTTTACCTGAGGTGACAAAGAGAGGTGAAGTGCTGTTGTAGTCTGCTCTGCAAGTGTTCCCATCTTGGCATGGGTTAACCTCCACCATAAAGTCTGTCTCCCTTCACAGTGATCCTGCTGGGTTCTCTGAATCATTCCAGTATCCATGGACAACTTTTGTGTTTAGTTTTTTTTTTTAATGGTTTAAGGCTTCACATAAACAGTGATCACTTGTGAGTGCCCCAGGGGGTGGGGCTCAGCCCCACTGAGGTCAGCCACTTGCTCAGCCACTTGAGGTCAGCAAAGTGACAGGAGAAAGCTGGGATTGACCCCAACTGGTCAGCATAAGTGGGCAAGGTCATAGTTTAGAAAATTTCTTAAATGGTCTTTTTTTTCCAGAGCACCCTTGGTTTGCCGCCTTTGGGGGCAGCCAAGTGGTTAAATGTTTTGCAAAAGAGGGTGTGAAGCACAACACCACTTACCAGTCTTGCAGTTTGCACTGTGCAGCCTGAGCTCCTGCCTATTGCCAGCTAAATGGATCACCTCCCATTTCAGATACAGCTGGCTGACTTCACTGTGTGAAAACCAAAGTGGAATTATTTCTAAGCTCTTAAAGGAGAGATGATTTTGCACAACCAAAATAGCTCCTCCTCTCTGAAACCTACTGCACTGGCCGCCATTAAAACTTTGCCTTTTTTTTTTTTTTTTTTTTTTTTTTTTTTTGATTTGGGCATATTGGTTCAAATCTGATTATCTGATTGGAAGATAATCAATCATGTTTTCATCCTGGGCATTTTAAACTGGCCATGGTCTGGGTCAGGCCTCTGTAGTAATCCACCCAAGCCAGTATGGCCATACTGATTTCTTGTAAGTGTTTGATAATCTATTGCTATAATCTTAATTTGTGTAATCCTTTAAGTTATTTTTAGGTCCTCTTTTTTTAGGGAATCTCTTGACCTAGCACACACATTGCTTGGGGATTTATTGTATTACATGTTACTTTATAATAAGGAAAAACTTTGCTTGACTTTGGTGTGTTTGTGATCATTTTTCTTCAGGGGCCTTAATAGGACAGGTTTCTCTGCCAGGGGCCAAGGAATCCCCGTCATCTCACAGATGTTGTGTGGCAAGGACCCAGGATCTCCAGAGGGAGTTTGTGCCCGTGTTCTGTACCTAGCAGGGGATCGGAGGGGCAGGACAAGGTGCCATCGCACTGCCAGCCTCAGCATCCAGGGGTGACCCCGTGGGAATGTTGATGCACTGCAGACCACATGGAGAGGCAGCTTCTGTGCTCTGAGTTAAGGGCATAGGACAGGAGTAGTAAGGCATATTCAGGGAGGATGCCAGTAAGTGCTTTTAGTCAGTTCAGCTCTATTGCTTGAGGCCTTAGCCTTCTGCCAGTGTGCTTTTTCTGGTTATCAGTGACTTGGTGCTGTGGAAGCATATGTGTGTGTATGGACAGGGTAAGGAAAGGCCTTGTGTGCTACATAATTTCCATGTCCAGTAGAGGACTTCAGTGATAAACCTAAGGAGTCCTCAGCTGTAAGGTTATGTTGCTCACCAGCACAATTTTATACACAGTAGTAAACTTAGCTTTTGGCCTGTAGCTTTAAAGTATGTTTAGATCTGTTGAGTCTTTGCTTCTAGGGAGATAAACTATGAAGGAATATAGGGCATTATTTTATACATATGTATATTTAAAAAGTCTGAATCACAGGGCATGTGATCTTTCTAACCTTATTACCGGTGTGTAGATAATGTTGGCTTCCCCCCTCCCCCAGGATATTTATAGTTCTTTGCTGCACTTCTTTCATTTCATCTGTACCACTCAATATTTTTCAGCAGCACAGACCAATGGATTAGGCTGAGGTTCTTAGGCCAGATCCCAGCTGATACAACCAGCATGGTTCTCACACACTGCTCTTGGGGGCTGCAGGTCTGATTTATACTGACAGGGGACCTCTTCTCCACATCTCTCTGTGTAACAGTGTATCTTGATGTGTTCTTGATTCTTCTAACATAGACCAAAAATTAATCTAAAAACTTTTTTTTTTCCCTGCTAAAGAAACCAGCCCACCTCTCCACTCCCATCCCTCCCAACTATCAGTGGTGAATTCTGTCTAGACACTTTTAGAATGTAGGTCAAGTAAGTGAATGATGCTAATTGCTACGTTGGGAGGGATTTCCACTGAGTATTTGGGCTCTAGATTCTAGCTAATGCCAAGAGGCCATTGTTCAAAACCCATGCAGCTAAGAACAGAGGAATACAGAGTATTTTTATACTCCTGGTGACTAAAATATTTCTTTCTCAAGTCACTAATTAAAAAGGGAACATTTTGTATTCTGAAGGTGAAATGATAGGTCAGTACTTTGTAGCTACTAAAGTTGTCCCAGCCTATGTAACAGTGTAGTGCTATGATGTGTTGCTGCTTTGCACTGTCTAGCATTAAGGTTTAACAACTTTGTGGGGGTTACAAAGGGGAATGAACTATGTATGTGTTAAGTAAGGTCTTTACAAAGAAAATGTAAGGATTCAATCCATCTTGTAGCTTTCTCATGGCCAATAAAGTGACATTGGGCATTCAGAGAATTTGTTGAAGGTTGATCCTGATTAATACTGCATTGCTTAGGTGATCAGCATCCATTGGAGACTCCAGGATTGAGAGGGAAATTGCAATTTGGTTTTCTCATTTTTATGTCAGGCCTTGTTCGGCTTTACCGAGGTGTGTGTATATATATATGAATCAAATTCCTGTGTAGAAAAAAAGTGCATTATGCAGGAAACTAATTTGTGATGCTGCTTGGATCTGATGCTGAATTGAGTTTGGATATTCTTTATTAGCAGTAGTCTCTTGTCTGCCCTACAACCGATGTCCAGATTCTTCCTCCAAGAGCTTCAGCTAAAGAGGTGAGAACAGAACATGGGAAGGCTGGATTTGTAGACCTGTCTTACAGAAAGAGTGAAAGCAAAGGCAGGTGAAGGGACTCCTTGCATCACAGGGAAACCTTCTAGTTCTTGATTCCACAAATCAGCAGTGATAGCCTAAATCAGCAGTGATATCCTCTTTCATTGGTCGCCTGCTAGGTTTAGGTTCACTCATATTCCCCTTGCTCTTTAATGCTATGCAGTCCTGTTTATACAAACCTGATCTTTGTGTTATATCCCACTTTACCCTCTAAACAGCAGGTAAATATCTTCCTGAACCTTAGTAGTCCATAATGAAGGGAGTGGAAGAGAGAGAGGGAGAAGCAGAAGCAGGTACTGATTTTTTTCTACAGAAGCTCTGCTCATATCTGACTTCGCCATAACAGACTTTAATTCAGTGGTGCTGATATAATGGCACCTTGCTTTCTTCATTTGTACAGTTGGTGAGAACGAGTGTGCATGTGTGCACATCTGTGCACATGTGCATGGTGAATGATCAAAAGGTATCAAAAACACAGAGTTTTCTTAATGTAGTAAGTGTTGCTAAATAAAGGCATCTACCTGAACACACAGGGCACTTTGGGCTTGATGCAGCGGAAAGTCCAGGCATTTCTCTCTGAAATCTGTTCACATTCCACATCACTGAGCACTTGTAAAACTGTTGTGTGAATTGCTCTGAAGACTGTCCTGTGATTAATTGTCGACTGAATGTTGTTGCACTGTGTCATTTTGTGTGTGTGCATAGACTGTCTGACCTTTCTAGAGACCAGTTCTGGCTTGGTACAAAAAAATAATTATTTTATATTCTGGTATCATTTTTGGTCTTCAGAATTATGGCGTTGAATGCTTTTGTTTACTTTTTTTTCCTTTAAGTGGTGTATATTATCCTAAAAGGAGGCCCCTGGGAGCACTGATGCCCTAACCACCCCTCGGGCACAGTGAGATGCCAGCCAGAGGAAGCAGTTTCTTCTCAGAGGGTGGTGCAAGTGCATCCCAGTTTCCCTAAGATTCACTAGGCCTTCCAAGGGTAAATTACCTGGTGGTGCTCTCTTGAAGAGAAGTATCCATGGCCAATTCCATTGCCTTGGGCGTGCAGGACAGTCACTCTGCTGTGACACCCCTAGGGCACTTAAGCTGGTCTTTCCCTTTCCCTCTGTTCATGTGAATGCAGTATAGGTTTGTGCAAACATTTAAGACCTATCTAAGATGATAGGGACAATGATACTAGTGCAAAAGCACACCTTCCCCCCCCCCCCCCCCCCAAAAAAAAAAAAAAAAACAAAAACAAACTCAGCCTTGGTAAACTTCACTGGGGCCTCTTCTGACTGCAGATATCTCTATTCTCTTGCCATGTCTATTTAACACTGTGTCTGTGTTCTGTGACCTTTCTATTTTTGTACAAGTGCTGTAATCTGGATACGGTCCCACCTCATTGTTCACACTGCAAACATGTCCATTGGGTGGAAAGAAATTGCTGTTTTTCCTTTTTAAATCATCTGCCTGATTCTGTGAGAGAACAGACTACCTGCTTTTTTAGCCTAAATATGTATGTAGTAAAGTATGTTATGCTTTTCATTTCTTGCAAATAAATATTTTCTGTAGAAAAAAAGCAATTGCTACTTGTTTGATTTCCTGATGACTGGAAAAAATCTGGGCCCTCGACTTTCCCAGGTGTGCCAGCGTGTGCAATGTGTCCATCTTCAACAGAACCCTGGTAGTTTAGTGATAGAAAAATAATTATGTGGGGTTTTAATGAAGCTGGCTGCCCCTTCCCTTTTTGAGATTATCTGAGAATTATATCTCAGTAATGGGTGGAAATCAGGTGAAGGCCAACAGCATTTAACAGTGATAATGATACTCAGTGCAACACTGTGCTACAGCCCCATTAACAGTAAATTCTCTGTAACAGTAAATTCTCTGGATCCAGGAAGGCTGATGCCCGAGGAGGCATTGCTTCAGCCCAGTGACACTGAGGTGCTGTGTCACCTAGAGTGACAGAGCTTGCTGGGGCTGATCTGTGTGGGCCAAACAGCCCTCTGGAAGGTGAGGCCTTTCCCTGCTTTGCCTTTGCACTGGGCTTCTTTAAACTGGAGTGAACTCTTAAAAGAGCACTTTATGCTTTGGCTTTTTGGGATTGGGTCTTCTGCTGGCCTCGACTCCTTTCCTTAGCCTGCCTCACCCCTGAGATAATTCAGGAGCTTTCTCCAGCAATTCAGAAGTTGTTCTGCCTATGTAAGCACTCAACATTACACCCTACAGTCCAAACCCAGCATCCAGATAGGGCACAGAGCTGACCTCTGCTGCTTTGAGTAGACATGGAAAAGAAAATGCCTGATTGGTTTCAGTCTGGGGACTCTGTGGCTTTGCTGGTCATCCAAGGAACTTGGCAAGGGATGACCTACAGCAGGTGTAAAAATTACCCTGTGCAGTGCTGGCATCACAAATGGTACAGTAATTTGTTTTATGTTAGTTTTCTACTGGGAGGGAGACCTCATATATGAGTACTAGGCACCCCTGCAACAGCAACCAAGAATTTATCTTCCACAGGTAATATTAGCTATGGAAGTAATAGTTCCAGCTTAACTGAAAATGGGAGTGAGACAGATGGCTTTGGTGCATCCTTTCCAAGGCCTCTTAAAGAAGGTTGCTTTAGAGTTTGGGGAAGGCAGCATACCATGGAAATTGGAACACCGTGGCCTGCACTAAATTTCTGTCTGATGTGGATTTTCAGAAATGCCTTGATTTGAGGCTAAAGAGGTTAAAGTAGCAAAAGAAATTGGCAGTGAAGGAAGAAAAAAAAGAAGAAGCTCTTCTCCAAGGATCTACCCTGTGTGCCTCTTGCTTTCCAAAGAGGCAATTTCACTTGCCAGGACTATTGATCCAGGGTACTTGTTTGCAGCATCAAGCCATATATAGCATTTTTAGAGGAAAATCATTAGACTGTGACTGATTGGGAAAGTTGCCCTCAGTTTAGTTTTAGCTGAGCTCAGTTCCTTCAAGCAAACAAAACACAGGCTGGTGACCAGCCATCAGTTAAGAATCTCCTTGGATTTTGTGCAACCCTTAAAGCATCACACAGCAGGTGATGCTGCAGGGAGTCTGTGCCTGAAAAAGAAACCCCCACACAATGGGGAAATGCTGTGTGATGAGCTGTCAGCCTCCCTACCTATCAGCCTCCAGACATGCTGTTCTTGGAAAAGCATCTTACTGTTTGAATCCAAGGCTGGATTTTGATGCTCCTTTTTCCTGTTGCAGGGCAGGAGGAAGGATGTCCAAATGCAGCTCATGATGCCTCTCATGGCATGTTTGGGTAGAAAGTGTTCTCCTTGTGCTGGTAGCTATTGTTTGTACCTATTTTACGACAGTACAGACTTCTCCCCCCTTGAAGGTATTTCATGGAAGATTCATTCCTGATGCTCCCTTTCCTGATCTGTTTGCTTTAGGATTTTTTTTTTTAGAAACGTGGACCTCATGCTTGTGGCATGCTGGTGAATTTGGCTTGCCCTATTTATTCCATGCTTCAGATTCCTGGTCTGCAAGGCCAGTGGTGGTTTCCTCCTCTCTGTAAATCACACTAAGATTAAGCAAAGCAAGGTGATCCAAAGGAGATAGCAATTGGAAACAAAAGCATATTTCCTTTCTAATGAATAATAATGCTTGAGTGTCTTGTCTCCCTCCAGTTTGTGCCTCAAAAAATCAAAGTGATTTATTTGATTTCTCATTTTCTTGGTGTTGTCTCTTTGTGGGCTTCAAATGGTTACACTTTCATTATTAAATTAATCTTACGCTGTGTTTGCACGAGTTCTATACATTGCTATAAAATACTATTTTGTGTTTCTCTCGTAAGGAGGAAATTACAAGTTCTGGCCCCTATCTTTGCTGTGGCACAGCTGAGGGAGGATAAGAATAAGTCCATGACTGTTGGATTGTCTCATTTTCTCTGTCTAAAGAAATGCTTAGGGTCTGGTTAGCCCTCTTTTTAAACCTCTTTGGTAAAAATCTGTGCTTGATCTGCTCAGCTGAGGTGGGTCCCTCCTTGCTGAGCCTCAACATCCCTCAGTTTCACAATGGATGAGCAGTGCTCTACTAGACCTTCAAATGTTGACCAAAAGTGAATGTTGTTGTGGGTGGATCCAATCTATCAACATTGGATTTGGAAAGGGAAGCTGGTCACTTATGTAACATTAAAAAAACATTTACAATTGGAGGAGATGCAAATACATGCATACACATGTCTGTGTGTATAAATTTATTTTTATATGGTTTGTATTTTTTTTCCTGAAAGTTGAATGTTGGGGGCTAACCTGGGGATGAATTTTGTGTGGACTTAAGGAATATGGAGCATTTAAAGTAGACTGACTTCTCACTGGCTAGGCTGGCACATTGAACAAGTAAGGTTGCCTCATCCTTTTCTTCCCCAATCCCCTTTTTAATATATCCATCTCTTTTCTATTAGAAAAAGAATTTTCAGTCCCTCCTGCTCAAAATAAAACTTACTGCAGTACACACAGTCTGTGCACACTGGAGTGTTCAAAATGGGATTTTACAGGCATGTGAGTAATGAAATAAACCTTCCCTTGGCATTACTCCAAAAGGCTGAAATCCCTCCTTTTGCTGCAGTTCCTCTCTCATTCTCACCATCCACCCTGCTATTCATGGCATGCAGTATGGTGAGAAGTTTCCACCCAGGAAAAAGAACCCCCCACCTGCTGAACCTTGTCAGCTCTCCCAGACAATCAGGGGAGGCACCACAGAGAGGTGTGAGGTGTCCCATTTAACCTGACAGCGCTTAAGAGATGAGAACCCAGACCTGGGAGTTCAGATTTTTTGTTAGCATGATAATCCCAGATACTGGCAAAACCTGCTAAAAATCTATTTTTGTGCTCATCCTTTCCCTCAGTGGTATGTCTGCAGCCACACCTTGGAGCAAACATGATACTCCTACAAAGTTTCTGCCTTCCTGTACCCACAAGGACTGACAGCTACACCACAGGTGTAATAGCGTAAGCAGGGCTTTCCTTCACGAGCCTCAGACTCTCTCATAATTGCTCATATTCAGAAAAAAGGCAGTCAATTTAGCTCTTCATGTTGCAAATGAGTCATGCAAATCGCAGCAGTCAGAGGAAAAATAGGTAATCCCAGAGCAGAGTATAAATTTGGTCATCTGGATAAAAGGGTTATTGACAAGCAGGAGCTACAGGAGGGCTCGTGCTGAAGGAGGTGGCTCAGTGGCATGGATGTTCACTGGAGAGGGGGTAGGAAATCCTGATTAGTTGTTAGGCTTTGCTCCAGATGCTCTGGGGGAGGTAGAGTCATTAGCTGGGGCACAGGCCACAGAGCTGTTCTCATGTGGACCAAAGGCTGGGAGAATAAAGCTGTGAGATGATGCACAGTGTTCTGCTCTCCAAGTGCAAAATTAATTTGCAGTTACAGTTTTTTAGCACATGTCATTGGCATCTTCTCATAGCAACGGGCCACACAATTTTCACGAATGGCAAAACCTCAAAAGTAGCACTGATAAGAGAGGGACTTATGGTGTCACTCCCCATCCTTGAAGCTGACTTTTGGGCTGGCTCTGAACTGCTCTTTGACAGGTCTGCCCCAAGTTGGTTTAGTTTGGTTCTGCAAAAAATATATTTGTCACATGATCTTAGACTGAATGCTGTCGCAAGCAACATTCGCTGCTGATTTCCTTGGGAGTTAACCAGAGACTTTCCAGCTGAGGTCCCAGCTCTCAATGGAAAAGGACCAGTGGTTCCAGTAGAGCTCCATGCTGGTTTGTAGATCTCTCTGCACACAGCTCAGAGGAGGATCCAGACCTTCCTTTTATAGTCCTGCATAAGAACCTTAGTTTTGCTTCTAATAAGCAAGGGTTCTACATTGCTATATTATGCTTTATGTGCTTCACTAGTAATTAAAAGTAATCTGGGAATGGCATTGGAAAGGAGTGAGGATCAGGTATAAGGAATCTGTTGACTGTCATGAACCTGACTGGCATAGGGTTCACACAGAAGAGGCAAGGCTGCTTAGGGAGCACAGGAGATTCTGAAATCTCCTCCTGTAGGGTTTGCTTTCTCTGTATAAATAAGCATAATTGTTCGTGGGATTTCTTTATTTATTTATTTTATGTCTTTCTATTTTGGATTGCATTACCTCAGGGAACTTTTGCATACTGAAAACAAAGCACTGTCTGTGCATAATTCCTGCAATAATTTCTGTATAGCCACAGACCTCAACCTTTTCTGTACTTTTTAATCTTATTGTCACTGTCAGCACTCTTGTGCTGAAACATGCTGACGCTTTCCTCTGAAATTTTCCTTAGTGTCCCCTAATGAAGAAAAGGGAGAAGCAAGGAACAAGGTGGGAGTACAGTAACTTTACGAAGGGGCACCGTGATGCTTGTCAGAAGACTCTTTGCCGCTGGGTGCTTTGATTCTGAGTGCACCAAATTGAGATCACCGGGGGAACAGATTGGAAGCAATTGGCAGACGAGCAAGCGCGGGTGTAAGAAGACGAGGGCAGCGCTGGGTGCCCCGGGGCACCTGTGCTGGCTCGGGAAGGTGTTTGCAGGGGGACGCGGGGCGCGGCCGCGGGGCGGGGGGCGGCCGCGGGGGCGCGGCGGGGGCGCGGCGCTGCCATTGGCCAGCGGCCGGCGGGGCGTGGTGGGGGGCGTGGCAGGCCAGGAGTTTCCCACAATGCCTCGCTGCAGTGCGGCCGCCGATGGATGCTGCGCGGTCGCGCTGCCATTTGCAGCCGCCGCGGCTCGCAGCGCGCCCCGCGGCCCCGGGAGCTGCGGTCCCCCGGCCGCCGCCGCCCCCCAACGCCTGCAGCCGCCGGCCGGCCCTCCCCTGCCCCCGCCTCCTCCTCCTCCTTCTCAGCCCCGCTGCCCCGCCGCAATGAACCCCCCCGCCGCGGCCGGCGGAGAGGAGACGGGGGCGGCGGGCGGCGGCGGCTGCCGGGGGGCCGAGGGTGGCGGGGAGGCGGCGGGCGCCGCCGGGATCCCGGAGGAGCAGGGGCTGTCAGCGGCGGACGAGTCGCTGGAGGAGAAGCTGCGGAGCCTCACCTTCAGGAAGCAGGTGTCCTACAGGTGGGTGCCGGACGGCCGGGCGCCTCTCGGTGGGTGGGGAAGCGGCAGGCGGGTCCGGTGGTGCTGCGGCCAGGCAGCGGTGTGAGGGCAACACCGCCGGACCCGCCTGACACCTAAGGGGCTTCTTCTTCATTCCGAAGTCTGAAAGCTCTCCCAGATCTGCATTCCCTTAAGCTAGCGAGCGAGCGGCTCTCAGCCCTGCTGCTGCCGTCAGGTTTAGGGCGCTCCTCCGGCGCGGCAGCGCCAGGGGACATGGGGAGCGTGACAGGGAATGTGGGTGAACTTCAGAGTTACTCCGAGCCAGAGTCGGGGCTCTTGCCCGGCTGGTTAGGGATTAGGGCTTGCCCTTTTCAGTGAAAACACAGCCGCCTGTGTTCCCGGCGCCTCCAAACACTCGTTTAGGGAATGGGAAAAGCCTTTCTGGCGGCACCGCTGCTCCCGGGATGGGTTTGTCTGTGGGAATTCTCCCGGAGTGCTATGTCCCCTCCCTGCCTGCTCCGCACCCGCGCCGGTCGCCGTTGCATAAGCCCCAGCGGCTGATAAGATAGGGGGGCTGCTGTGCCTGGCACCTCAAGCGTGGCTGCAGGCTGGGGGCCACCAGCAGACAGCCACCGGGTGCCACATGCCCTGCTATGACCTGAGCAGGACGTCACTTTCATAATCAGGGTCTTCTGTTTTTTATGCCTATGCGTTTGCTTCATGTGCCTGATGTCAAATAAATGTCTTTGTTCCTCTTGTAAATACACCTGCGTGAAGGGGCCGTCGCTGGGGCTTGTCTGCTCTTCTGTTACCAGCTAGGAGCTGCTAATTGCCAGCAACTGCCAAAACGGATTGCTGTCTGAGAAGGTCCATGCCAAAAAGTTTTTGAGTCTTACCTAATTCTAGTTGCAGAGCCCCTGTGGAGGCAGCACACCATCAGTATCTAATGTTCTAGTGTGCTTAGGGATGAGCCCTCTCAGCTGGGAGGACAGAAAATACAGAGCTGTTACTTGTCACTGCAAGAAAAGGGTGTCTCTAGCCACAGGTAAATTAGCTGAAGACTCTCCCCAGCCTTGGGGATGCTTAATGTGCTGTCAATTTACAGTTGGGATAACTTAGGAGCTGGTCTAAGCTTCTGCATGTGGCAGGGCTTAAAGATGATGTAATTAAACACTCTTCATAGCTGCAGTTTCATATAATGCTTGATGTGTGCAGAGACACATTCCCCATCATGGGCTGTTGGTCCCAGCAGTGTGTGAAGTTTGGGATGATTTATCCTAGACTCAGTAAGGTGAGCGATGTGAAAATGAAAACTTACTGAATACCTCTGAAACAAACATTGCATCAGTAGGCTCTTGGTACTTTTGCATCTCTACCCTGACGATTTTCTTAGCTTGTGCCATTTAGGGGTAAATCCGTTGCAGGTAAAGGCAAAGTCTGCAGTGAGCTGCTGAAATAAAGTGGCTGCTAACAAGACAGGTTTGCTCATGTGTTTGCTCTTGGGACAGAAAGAAAGGAGTTTGAAATAAGTTTTCTGCCTTTTTTGGGGATGGTATGGGGGCAGGGAAGCAGAGATAGTAAAATCTATTTCTAATGTTCAGCTGTCTAGGTTGTCGAGAAATGTGTTAATATTGTGGGTATTCTTGAAGTTTTCTGCATGGTCAATATTTGTAAGGGTTTCATACTAGATGCTTTTAGGAGGAAATGTAGGGTTTTTTCCCCTCCTTCTTCTCTCCTTTGTCTATGCAAGCATGTAACAAGTCCTGAACTTTGAAAGCCTTTTCTTAAGTATCTCTTGATGCATATCAGTCATTCTACTTGACTTAAGGGTGCAACAAAGTACATTTTCTTTGCACCTGTGGATTTCCACACCTTTTCCTCATTTATGGCTGGTTCCCTATAGATAATATTTCCTTTATCATTTATCCATAATGAGAACAATCTGGATAGATAGAAGAGTATAAAACTTCCGCAGAGGGCCTCCACTGAGTTCTCCACACCCTGTAACCTCAGTCTCTTTAAATTGCTACCATTTCCCTCAGTAAATTATGGTGCTGAAATACATTTGCGAATGTAAATGGCTATATTAGGTCCAGGAAAACCTATTTACATTGGCACTTGGACTCCCTTACCCACTGGCACAATAGAAATTATTCAAGCTTCATAGAGCCCTTCAAACAGCTCATTTAGGGCTCTCTATGCAGGTGCATTATATTGCCATATACACCTGTAGAGCTGTTTTTATACATTCAGGAAATAACCCCAACAGTTGGAACTTGCTTAAAATAATAAAGGTGTATGAAAATGCATATAAGAGAATAAATCTATTGGTGGCAGTTGAAGGAGTGAAATGGGAGGTCAGGGTATTGTTACAGGGGAAAAAAGGAAGGAAAACTTCTGCTGTGCCAATGTTATTAAACTATAGTTTGCCTGAATCTGGGCTTAAAGTATGATGTTCTTTTTAAATTTGTTGTTAAACAGCAAATATCCTCATCTCTAATTAGCTGACGTTGTTGTTGCATGCAAATAACTTGTTAATTTCTCTAGAATTGTACCGAAACTATGAGGAACATGTTCAGAAATCAATGTTTTGTACTGATGTGGCCTATAGCTTGAAATGCAGGAGCTGCTGTATTAAATACGTCATAATTTTGTGTAGCAAATACCAACATAGGCGTGTTTGTCCCCCAGTCAAACCAGCAGGAGCAAAAACTTGCTTTAAATAACACAGGTATACCTTGTGGGGAGTTTGAGAATTCCCACGACCGTGCCATGCTCCCAGCCATATCCACCTTGCACCTGGCAGTCCGCAGAGCTCGTTGTCCACCCTAGGAGCTCCGCTCGGAGCAGATCTGCTCGCTGTGCTCTAACTGGGGACACACGCACAGTGGGGATGTGCCACTCTCCCGTGTTTTGCAGGAGCTAATGGCTTCAGAGTGGGGCTGTGCTCGTGTCCGTGCGCTGGAAGATCCCTTGAGCGGATCTTCTTTTGCTCCCAGCGCTGTTCCTGCCTGCCAGGACCGGGATCAGCCGGGGGAGCCGCCGGGGCAGACGGAGGGGATGGGGCACTTCAAACAGAACCTTCGATCCCTTGCTGAGGGGTCTCTTGCAGCACCTGTTGCTGTGCAGACCGAGTGACAACCAGAGAAATCTCCCTTTTCAGGGAGAAATCTTCTTTTTCATCTCTTAAACGAGGCTGACCCACTCAATGGTTGGATGCTGATATCAGGATGCCAACAGCTAAGCAGCAATTCTTAGCCCTAATTTATTTTTTACCCTGAAGATATGGAGTTAAATATCTTAACAATGTTTTGGCTCTTCTGCTGAAAATCTGAAATATTGGCTCACAAAATGAAAAACTTCTTCTTTTTTTTTTTTAATAAACTGATAAAACCAAAAGTTCATTTTCCCGCCCTCTGTGAAAAGATTGGCAAATGAAAACTGAAAAGTGAATTAAATATGTACATCTGCCAGAGAGAAATGCTTTTTACAGTTTGGTTCTCAGAATAGTATTTACCCCATACATTTCTAGACCCAGCAGAATATTTACAAGATATTGGAACAGAAAGGTGTGGGGTAAATTTTTTTCTCCCTTTAATTTTTATTATTTTGTCATTGCAAAGTTTGTGAGGAACCTTGTGGTGTCTTTTAGATTAAGTAGAGGTTAAAGTTGCTTTCCTGAAGTAATTCTTGATATAAAGAGAAATTCAGATTGTACCAAAGATGGATGCTTAGTAAGAATATACAATGAATATACAATAAAAAGCTAAGGTAAGAGGAAACCTGGAAAATAAAGCATTATCTGGTAGTTTCCTGCAAGTATTTGCACCTCCAAAATCTAATCTGCAATGCAGTCTTGTCATTTAATTAAGCTTAGAGAAATAGTAAAAGTAATAAATAAATTAATAAAAACCCCAACCAAACAAAAGAGCATCCCTAAAAATCAAAACAACACAACCTAAAGAGCAAGCTAACTTGAAACAATTGAAACAAACAATAGAGCAAATTGTTTTATTTTCTTAATTATTATTTAGAATTTCAGGGACTCTTGATTAGTGGCATTGGAAATAAAAATAGAGTTGTAATTTTTTATGTCCCTCTTGTGAGAGCTCAAGTGATGTTTGGCAAACACTTGTCGCCAGGGAATAGTTTTCCTAGAGAAATGCAATTTCATTTTGACCAGGTTGAGAAATCCTGACTGAGGCAGTGGGTGGCAGGCTTTAGAAGTTTTGCTCCTCTTTGAGCCAGGAATTTCCAAATGTGGGGCCGTAATGAACCCCCTCAGAGTCCTGTGCCACTAATTGGCAGCGTCTCGGCAGCTCAGCACTCCTGCCTTGTCTTTGGCCAGACAGGGAATTCCAGCAGGGAATCGTGCACTGCCCTTTTGGTAATGAGGAGGTTGGAGGCACTGCTTTCCTTTAGCTCCCCTGGCCACCCAGCTCCACTCCTGGAGGAATGAGTCACTGTGAACGGGCACCACCTCAAGTAGGTGGTTTGAATTTCCTTGGCTGAAGTTTCTCCCCCACTTGCCATATGAATCTGTTTGGGATGTGCCTTGTGTGCTTTCCCGACTCTTCCTCTGAGAGCAGAAGCCAAGAATCGAGCTGGCCTCTCCCCCTGCACCATCAGCAAGAGCTGCTTGTCTGCCGTGGCAGTAAGTAACAGGAGTTATAATTAGAGGTGGTTTTATCACTGCGTTTGAAGGGGAAAAAGTTATGGCAAGGAAATTCTGGGAAATCCTTACTACACAAACCCTGTCACTGGTGATGAGCATTTAAGTACCTGAGACTACAGATGGGGACTAAAGTAGAAATGTAAACTTGGAAACATCCTAATTTTTTTGTTCTTTTGTTTTCAGACATGATAACAGTCATAAGACACACATCACTTCTCAGTAAATATTAGACAGGATAATAGAGGTGTCTCTTATTACCAAGGCTTAATTGTTTTATGAAATGTGACAGCATCCACTAGTGTACTGTGAAATATTATAAATAACTTAAGCTGAATGACATTTGTAAAAATGAAAACACCCAACACAAGCCTTTGAACTTTTGATTGTGTTGTTTTATTTTACCTAACTTTCTTTGAATCTTAACACATTCTAATGCTATAAATGAGTGCAGCTACTCTGCATGAAAATGATGGATGGGTTTTTATTTTCTACCAAATGTCAAGGAAATAATTCTCACTTTCTGGCCTAATCTCAGAGGATCTGCATGCGACTGTCTTTGTTAGGAGTGGTGGGTAGGTACTGTGCAGTCTTCTTACCACCCACTCGTGTAACAGTAACTCAATTTACTTTGTCACCCAAGACTTTCATCACCATTTTGTTGTTTCCTCCCAAAGCAGATGACTGGATGTTTTTGACACATGAGGGGGCCTTCATGAAGCTATTTGATTTATAAAGCTTTGAGCTGGAAACTCTGTGCTGCAGCAAAATGCAGAAAAATGCTGGGACAGTCAGAAAGAAGAATCCTACCACAGGAAAATCAAGTTGACATTTAAGGTTCCCTCCTGACATTGAGATGTGGCTGCCAGTCTGGCCATCAATGTCTCTATGCAGCACAAAGTAAAGGGACTGTCTTTGAATTTAGAGCATGTCTGACCTTCTCCCTTCTGTATCTGGGCTTAGCAGCACCTCACAAAAGAGATGATGTGAGTGGCAACTCTGACTAAAATGACACATGAACTGCAATGGAATTATGTACATAGTCAAAATGAGATAAGTGCATCAGTGATCTGAGAGGGTGAGCCTCTGTGAGCACATAATGAAGCTGTTGTGTAGCACAGGCACGGACCTGTACACTCAGATTGCCCTGCAGGTGGAAAATTTCATCGTGTAAAAAGTGCTGAATCAGGTGCCACATAACTTTGATGAAGTGGAAAACTGATTATGCTCTCCCTAGTCCTTTGGAATAAATGAGCAGGTAGTCAGTTCTTCTCTCCTGGATCAGCCATGGGGCTGATGAAATGATCTTCTTGAAGCATCAACAGACTTTTGATAGATTTGTTTGTTTGGTTATTTTTTTGATTGTTTGGGTGTTTTGTTTTTAATTTTTTCTTTTTTTAAAATTTGGTAACTTGGCAGAGGTTTTGGGAAGGAGATGTGTATAGGCAACAATCTTCTGTGCTCTTCCTGTTGCTTTATGGTACATGCAGCAGAGCCTGGGCATAAGATACACACATGACAGTCAGACAAAAGATTTCACAGATGCTAAGGAAAAGAGGAACAGGAGAAAAAATAATAAAAAAAAATGGTCAGGAATGGCAGCCTCATATCTTTGTATCCACTTCTAGTTACAGAACTGTCAGTGAGAAACTTTGCCTTTGAATAAATTGTATGTAGAAATTTGGAGATCTTTTTTTGTCTCGCTTTACAAAGTTGTTTTGGTTCTTTAAAAGCTCTTTTTAAGTGGAAGTAATGCATGAACTCAAGTATACTTGACATGTTCACCCACATGTCCAGTGTTGGCCTGGGGACATTTTTTTCTCCTGCTTCTTTTAGTTTTTGAATGATTCTAGGATTTGTTGTTCTTAGCAAAGAAAAGTGGTGGGGGATGGGGTATATCTGAAAAAAGTGTTAAGAGTACCCCTAGAGAAGCCCATGTGTGTGTAGGGAGACTAGAGGGGCCTCTGTGTGGGTTAGTTCTGGGTATTTGGTGGCTGTGTGTGGCCAAAGTGATGTCCCTTCAGAGTGAAGAGGGTTTATGGTGGGACATGAGCACGAAGGACTTTGCTGTGTATTTTAAAAGTTGCAATCATGTGGTAAAACCCTCTGTGCTTTCACCAAAAATTTGCTGGGCCCTCCGTGGGCTGAGAAATGCATACCACAGTGTGCTGTGTGCTTGTGGGCCTTGGTGCATGCTCTTTATAAATATCCAGGGACAAAGATGAAGGGATGTCATTATGTTGCTAATTCCAATGTATGGTGTGTCAGTTTTCAGCCTTCTTCTGTCCTTTTCTCTAAGGTAATACGTACTTATGCATGCAAAACATTAATGTGCTTGCTCATGGCAAAGGCCATAGGTCTGATGGAAAGGGCAGTGCCAAGAGCTGTGTCCCAGGTTTTCAGGCACATTTCTCTCTCTTGAAAAGCCCCTACATCTCTCTGGTTTCACTTCTCATTTCTGTCTCTACCTCTTGGTGTGGATGTGCTGGGTGCAGCTTCTTCCCTGATGCCATGTTGTGCCAGCCCCTGGATTCTCCCGTTACCCGTTCTCTGGGGATGCTGAGCTCCTGGTGAGGCTCTGCTGATGCATGTGCAGCCCTGTTCATGCTGCCAGCAGGGAAGTTGATTGCCTCTCAGCCAGCTAGTAAAGGCTGGTTTTTTTCCCCTATCTGGAAACTTGTGTTTTGCCTATAAAGGAATTCAGGGAGGATTTTGTCCATGAAGATTAAGGTGTGTGCAGTCCTCACACCGGCACCACCTTCTCTAATATGTTGGCTGCTGTGTGCCACATACTAGCACAGACTAGTCCAGTCAGTGCTTGAATTGGTCTCTGAGGAAAACACTGGGCTTGGCATGACTGTGATTAGGGAAAAAAAAAAAGTGTTTTTTCTACCTTAAATTTCATCAGAACTTTTTCACTTACAAAAGACCTCAGTCCCCCATCTTAGTCTGCAGAAGAGATCACAAAGTAGGAGACTACGTAGTGTCAAGGAAGAAGCCGTTTGGTTTTTGACTCCAAAAATATCTAGTGTGCTGGTCAGAGCCTTGCCTCAAATTAAAAGTGTAATTTTTGTCCATTGGATGTTGTCTCAGCTTTTTCCACCTGTAGGGCTGTAATCTGTGACAATCCATAACACAGGCAGTGTAGGGCTTGAATTTTTGTAAGTACACTTTGAGAAACAGAGGGAAAGAAACATACAGACTTATTTTAGAGTGCAGATGGAGTCTCTGGGACAAAGTGGGAACAGATCTTCAACTCTAGCACTTAGAGCAAGACCTCTCATCCAGGCCAAAATGAGACTGGAAGAGAAAAGGTTTGAAACTGCAACTTTCAGAGAGAACCTGAAGGCTGGGGGAGAGGCAGAGGACAGCTGTGCATGAATATTATAATTTGATCTTGCTTGGAGTATAATATACCCAAATATACCTAAAAGAGGCCTACAGGAAAGCTGGAGAGGAACTTTTTACAGAGGTATGTGGTGACAGAACAAGGGATAATGGCTTTAAACTGAAAAAAGTTTAATTTAGACATTAGGAATAAATTCTTTCCTATGAGGGTAGTGAGGCACTGGAACAGGTTGCTCAGAGAAGCTGTGCATGCCCCATCTCTGGAAGCGTCCAAGGCCAGGTTGGAAGGGGCTCTGAGCAACCTGGGATAGTGGAAATTGTCTCAGCCTATGGATGGGGTGTTGGATCAAGATGATTTGTAAGATCCTTTTCAAACCAAAGCATTCTTTGTTTCTGTGAAGCTTTGGTTCTGAGTTGTTTCATTGAGCAAGTGGGAGGGTTCATTTTTAAAGGTTGTCTGTAGCCTGAGGTTGCCACAGAACACTAAGTGGTTCTTCTGAATTCTCAGCACCTCTAGTTAATCTAGTGAAATGGCTCAGCATGAAGTTGGGGGAGAGGCTGAGGGGAAAGGGAAGGATTTGTTAGGTAGTTCTGAGGAATGAATGATCACTAACTACTGTGTTCATGACAAAGAAAGCTGGTGCAGGGCTGACTTTATTTGTGCTCTGGAATTGAGCCTGATATTTCCTAATACCTATCTATACTGTGTTTTTGAGGAAGCTAGGAAAACCTTGGTAATGAGGTCCTGAACCTTTCAGTATTGGATTTCCATTCCAATGCAGCTCTGAATGGCACTGCCAGCATCCCTTTCCATTTAAAAGCTACTTGAAAGCTTAGCTAGGTTCAAAACTTACAGTTCCTAATGGGAAAGTGCTATTTCATTATTTGGTTAATGCATTTTTTTTGGGGGGGGGGGGCGGGGGGGGGCGGAGTTATAACATTAAAGTCTACCTATAAAGATTTCCAGCTCACCAGCCCTGTGACTACCTAACACTAATCCATACTGCTGTAGACAAATAGCCATGCAGTCAGAGAGAAGGGAGATGTCTAATTGTACTTGGGATTCAGGTATAATTGAACACTTCATTGCTCCTCCTGTGGCTAAACAAGAGAGATGAGAAGATGCAGGATGCCCTTCCCTTGGGCTGCCAATAAGGTATGTACCACCAGCAACGAGGTCACTTATTGGCAGTGGGCAGTGGTGCTGCTGGCAGCCCTGTAACCTCAGCTAGGCTACAGATGCATTGCAGAGATAAATGGTTTTGATGCTTTTGGTGGTCTGACTCTGTGCAAGAGCTCTTGGAGGAGAGATGTGGGCTCTTTTTCAATGTCCAGGGACCTGGAGGAAGGTGTTTAGTGGCCCGAGGTGTGGGTAGTGGAAATGTGGAGGGTGAATACTTTGTCTTGCTTTCTAATATCCTTTTCAGATTTATTCAAAATTATCCATGCCTCCCTCGCTGTTACTGAGGAGTTTGTGTTTAATATGTACATCTAAAATATGTGCATATTAAGGCTATATGATACAGAAGTGTTTGGGGGTATGAGCTGATGCTTTTTAGAGAAGGAGTAAAAAATTATCATGTTTAATAGAGATATAATTATTAGAAGAACTATGCTTATGTAGAACTCACTTCTGTATTTGTAATTTCACCTACTTGAAAGTATTCTAAAATGGTAAAAATTGTTTCAATATTTCTCATTACTTTCAAATGTTCATGAGTTTTGCCTGTCATAAAACCAAACAGCAAAGTCCTTAGTAGTCAGGTTATATTTCTTCTAAATTGTATGACTCATCAGGAAGCTTGACCCACTGGGGAGCATTTTCCAAGTGGAGCAGGGATTAAGCTTCAATTGCACAGATTCATCAAAGATGGTGAGTCGAACACCCTAGAATCCCTCTGTGCTCTGAAACTGCTCCCTGATGTTGTGTAATATGCAGGAGAGGGGACTGCCTGTGATGCTCTGAGAGGTGCCATGGGGTTTCTGGGCACCACAGGAGAGGATGAGGAAGCAAAATAGCTTTAAAGCCCGTTAGCATTAAAAGATGATGAGAAAATACCTTCCTGTCATCACTTTATTTCATTAGGTTGCTAATGAGTTTCCTCTAGGGATGGCAATGGGGTGGTTCTGATGCTTTTATCCAATTAGTCAGTGATCCCAGGAGTATATCCTTTTGTTGTGAAAACATATCGAGGTTCTTTCCTCCTGGAGCATTGCATCCTGCAGGTGCTCTGAAGGCAGTGAAATGCCATGTGAAGGTGCACGCTAGGCCAGGTCCTTCATTACTAATTGCTGATGGTAGCCTGATGGAGCCCTAGAGGGCAATGGACTCTCCTGTGAAAGTAAGTGAAATGCCAAAGATGTGAATAGAGTTTCATTATGAGTTTTGAGGTTATTTGTAAGTTGAGACACTGAGAGAATTCGCATTTTAAAAACCCTCATGTAGATAGGAAACAAAAGATAAGTGCCTTTGATGTTACTGCCTCAAGGGATATCCAGTACCAGGGTCTTGCCAGCTGCTTGTGCTTGTAGGATTCTTTGCTTCTGGCACTGTAGTCACCTCCAGGTTTTAGCTTGATTTAAAATGACATTGAAGAAGGAATTAGCAACAGTACTGATGCAGCTGACATGTTTGGTTGTGGGTGGCCTTCCATTAGTGAAAAGAACTTAAGCTCTTCCTTGTTTTTCATTTTTGTCTCTGCAGGCAGCTGACAGTTTGCAACTGTCACTTCTTTTGCAGGGCACTGCATTTGGCTTTGCAGCAGGCAGTTTTGTCCCTGGCCAGTGTCTACCATGAGAGAATTTATCTCTTTCTATATTTTTTAGTTGCTCTCTGACCTTTTAATTCTATAATTTTCCTTTGTTGCCCTGCCTTCCCCCAGACCCCTGTGCTCTGTGTTATTTATATACCTGGGGCTGTGCAGTGTGTGGTAAATGAATGAAGAACACAGAATTACATGAACGCTGGGTTTCACATTCTGCAAGGTTAGATTTAAATTACTGAGGTTGCTCAAACAGTTTTTTTCCTGCCTTCAAGGTTAGTGTGAGCTTTATGGTATAGTGCTTTATCTCTGATTCTTTGCCATCAAGTTGCCCACAAGCTGCCTCCTTCTCCCCTTTAGAGCTGCAATATGGGGAATTTCCAAGCCCTGCAGTGGTAAACTATGTTGCAGAGGAGTTGCATGGTCTTTTAAGGTGTAATTGGAATACAGATTAGTTTTTGACTTCTTTCTATCAGTACAACATGAACCTATGGCAAAAAGGAAGAGGGACTAGTTACACTCTCCAACTTTTCAGCTTTTTTTTTTTTCCCAGCTTTTTCAGGTATTGAAGGAATACTGAGAGTTCTCTGACAAGCCCCACCGATGCATAACAAACAGTGCAGGAGTAGGCTCCCAGTGGGCTGGGTACAGGGTAGGGCTATGATGCTTGCCTGGACTATCTTTTGGCTTTGTGAATCTTGATTCATCCTGAACAGCAAACAGCAAAACAGGGTTTTTCATTTCCTTGAGTGTGATATGGACCATATCATCGTTTGATAAATGTGCTGTGTTCCAGAGTGAACAGCAAAATTACTGAGTGTCGGGTTATTTGGCCTCTGTCTTGGCAGCATTTTGTTTCTCTTTTTTCAGCAGAGAGAAGGATGAGTAATGCTGGCTGTGATGCTGGGGCAGCTACGAGTTGGATTGAGACCAATGAAGCAGTTAAGATGCCCCCTCACAGATTTTACATATGGTGCTTAGAAACTGCTACCCCGATGGCCTTCAGTCTAGTGGCCTAGGAGTGGCAGCTCTTTCCCCAAAAATCCCCTTACCGATCAAACCTTATTCTATTTGAGAGGGAGAAAAACCATAACCTTCAGCAGGGATGGCTGTAGGCAGTCTGGCCTGGCAGGCTCTGGTACCCTCCAAAGGGAGGGCTGGCAGAAGCACAGCTTTTCTGCTTTCCAGAGGAGATACTGCTTGTCTTTCCCTCTGGGAACAGCCTGGGTTTTCCCAGTGCAGAGCAAGCTGCTGTCCATACCCCAGACTCCTGGGGATGTGATGGACATCAACAACATAAGCCAAGCATTATGCATATTTATGCAAGCCTCTGGGCAGTCTCAGGCCAGAAGCACTCTAAGAAATGCTGTCTGGGACAGGATAAACCCAGAGAGAGTGTTGTGTGAGGTCCCCTCTTAAAGAATGTGTTTAGAAAAATCTCACATGTGATTAAAAAAAGAGAAAGAGATTGAGTGGAGCAAATTCTGCTATTTTTTCCTATTTTTTTTTTTAATGAAGGACACAAAGCTGAGCTATCTCTGGCTGCAACTGGGTGAGATGTTTAATATGACACACAAGTAATTTTATTTCCTCATATGTGATCTTCTATAGTCACCTATTCAAGAGGAAGGAATACATTCTTTCCAATTTTCACCTCATAGCTGGTGAAAATGTGAGAGATCAGATAGCAGGGAATTTAAAAGGAAAGCCTAATCTGATCCCTTGGTTGGGCAATATGGTATTTTTTCCCTAATCCCTGGATTGCTCAGTTCACTCTTCTCCCCTTACCCCCACCTCCTTAGTGCAGAAAGGAAAGCATTGAAATATCATTCTGTCATCAGCAGATGATGGGTTGAAGCTTTCATTTTCCTGCCCATATTGGGTTCTTACAATGCCAATTTCCCTTCTTTCTGAAGAAAGACTTTGAGTTTGGTGTTTATGTTAGTACCTGATCCAGTAAGCCACACCTGCTGAGCCCGAGCTTGGGGGCTCCTCTCCTTTCACAGCTCATGCAGTTCTTCTGTGGGAAGAGAAGATAAGATGACTAATCTGGGGAGAGAGATGGAAGGAAGAAGGGAGCTGACCTATGGCTTTGAAAGTACTGGGTTCATTCCTCCTCATTTCCTAACTGGCAGGGGCTGTTTTCTGTTCAGGGAGAGGTGCAGTGCAGACAGAATCAGGGAGAGCTTCCATCACACACTGATTATACCCCTCTTCTGACTTAGCAGAAAAAGAAGGTAATTCACTTTCTTTTCAGTCTTTGGCCTTTGTCCTAAGATTACTCAAGTCTTTTGCTCCATGAAAATTGGAGATCATCCCATTTTACATGTGAAGTGCCAAGATAGCAAATGGCCTTTCCTTTCTGCCACCAGTGATTTTATTTTACTATCATTTGTGGTTGTGCATCTTATCAGTTATAAAGCTGAGCCTGACTGCCTCCTGAAGGATATGGATGTGGGCCTGCTCCATGTGTCTGCTTCTCCCATCTGTTTGTGCTGGGAGCTGCAGGTGATAAAAAAAGGATTTGATTATTTCAACCCAGTCTGGGTTTTGGATCCCCCAGCTGACCAAAGATAGACTTTTCCAGTGGGTCACCAGCAATTATAAAATGAAGAATGAGAAGAAGGAAGGGTGGAAAGTCGTGCTTAGAGTGCACTGGGTAATACTTTATAACAAAAATTCTTCCAAGCTTGAAAGAAGCCAATAAGACTGTGAAATACAGAGAGAAAGAAAAGAGGGAAGAAAAAAGCTGGGGCACCAAAATCAACTCCACCCAATTTGATTTAATGGGTGAAAAAGAGAAAGATGTGGATTCCTCTCCTGTAGGAGACACAGCTTGCTGTCTCAAGAGGCAGTTCCCAGGCAGGTTAGCTCTCCTGCCCACTCCTGCCTGCATCATGAGGATCATGCCCAGAAATCATGGGTATTTGCTGTGTCTGAGCTGTGCCTGGACAGCAGCTCCTGTTTCCTGCATGGTGGCCCCTTTCCCAGCCACCCCTACCCAAACACGCAGTGGAAGCTTTTTGTTTCTGATTCAGTCACTTTGCAAACAGTGTCACAATTTGTCAGGTGCTGAGCATGATATTTGCTTGATGGAAATGTTGGCCCTATTGTGAATCAATCCTAACAGCTTCTCACAGCGAGGTTGTAAGACTATGAGACAAATTTACTACACAGGCAGACAAAGCAGCTTCTATTATGTGTGGAATCACAAATAATAGGAGGCTAATGAAAACCAGTGAAAATATCTTCATGATGGGTGGCTGCAGGCACAACAGTGTGCGTCAGTGGCTGACTAGAGTGGTGAAGGTGTTGGGGACAGCCAGGTGAGCCTGGAGGGCTCGTGCCTGATGTGGCTGAGCTGGCGGTGTGTGCTGAAACACAAGGAAGATTTCAAAGCCATTCTGTGAAGAGTCTGCTCAAACAGAGAGGCAGTGGGAAAAAAAATGCTTGTTTTTTAAAATGGTGACCTTTTACTCATTCTAAGGAAGCTGGGCATCAGGTAACACTTGTGAAGGTACCACAATATATGCATTTGCTTGTAATTCCAGTCTTCTATAGTAGAGAAAGGTAGCTTAAAAATTCTCAGTGGAATATTCCCATTTAAAAAATATTTTTGACATAATATTTTCCAACTGAAATCTTCTGAGGAAGATGCTGGTTTGTTTAAAAAATCTTCCAGCTTGACCAATGTATTTATATATTCATCTTAAAAGTAAAATATAGAAATTTTGATATTATAATTCCTGAATTCTTTTGATTCTGATTGAGAAAAGTGATTTTGTTTTGATTTGAAATATGAGAATTTTCCAATGAATGGGAATGCAAGCCAAAGTTGTTATTTGGTAGCATTTCTGAAACTATCTTGGCCATGATTAATTTTTTTATGGTAGAAACGTGTTGCAATAATCACATCTGGTGCTGGTCAGCCCTGTGACACTTAGCCTCTTCTGAGCTACCAGAGACTGAAGGAACATGGAAGATGAGTTATCCTCTGACTGCTAGCAGGGACTTCTTGATGTCATGACTAAAACATGTTATCAGAGTTATATTGGGTGGCCATCCTAATTTTTCTAGCTAAAGAGGGAGGTCATTCTCCAGGGGTGTCTGAAAGCTGAATGTACATCAAGTGTAGGGTTAATGGTTATTTTTTTCCTTCTCTTTGTGATAATGTCCTATATCTGGAAGTCTTCCTCTGCAGCTACTGGTGGAAGTAGCTGGCTAGTAGAAAGCTGAGTAGTCACTTACTGGCAACAACTCTTGTCTTACAGAGAAGATGAAAGTGATGTCTGATGTTAGAGCTTAAATGGCTTCTTCCCTGAAGAAGTGTTGATCTGCTCTTTAGCCATTTCTGCTGCTCCTTTCTGAGCATGGAGCAGTTGGATCAGCAATTACCGTCTCCCAGGGAGGGGGCACCAGGGTGCTGGATCTTGGCAGGATAACGATGATCTCTCCCACCATGCTTTGCTTGCTGAGCACCACAGTGTGCTCAGCTTGACAGGGTGAGAATTTTGTACTGGTCAAGTTTCCGTGAGATTTGGCTCTCTGGACTGAGGAGCTCCCATCCAACTGGTCTGGGCAGCAGAAAAGGAAGGGGAGGGTAAGACTGAAGGGTGTTGGTAACTGCAGCCTGGCAACAAATATAAGAGAGAGGTTAAATAGCAAGGCAGAGTTTGTTATAGTAAATTATGTCTGGACAAGGGATTGCTGAATTGTCAGTCACAGAACAGTGTCTGCTTGTACTGGTTTTGCTGTTCCAGACATATGTCTCCCACAGGATTTAAGAACTTTCTGGGGAAGAGACCATGTGAATGTGCAGTTCTTGCCATTAAGACTAATGCATTTCCTTCTAATGGCTCTGCTGTGATGAATCAGTCCCCACATGCACATCTTAGTGGTTGGTGTCACGCCCTGCTGGCTCTGGAAAAATTGTGAGTACTGGTATGTGTGAAAAAGTCAGTATGAGGAGAGGAGGAATTATTTCTGAAGGATAATTTCAGCCTGGGGAGGCTACCCCTACTCAATGGTTGTTAGCATGTGAGTCTTCTCCAGAGGACCATTTTGCCAACATAATTTTGGCTCCAAACTGCCCTCTGGAAGAGCCCTTCTCTATTGACTGCAGGCAGTCCAAAGAAAGCAGTCTTAAAATTAGTTTTTATGTAGACCCTTCCTACAAACAGGATGAATAGATGTATATGCTTGTTAGTGTTTGAAAAATGCTTCCAAATTAAAAAAAAAAAAAAAAAAACGCAAAACATAGAATTTTTCTTGCAAAAAGTGTTTTTTTTAAATTTTGTTGTTGTTGCTGTGTTTTTTTTTTGGTTTTTTTTTTTTTTTTTTTTTTGCAAGATACAAATCTGCTTTGAAGTGGAAGTGGTGACTTCTTTTAGTGGATGCTGGCAAGTATGTCAGTTTTATAAAGTGCTGCAATATCTCTACAGCCAAATAGAGATGTTGCCATTTTGCCTGCTGTGAGCTGCATCTTGAAAATGAACTGCTTTGCCAGCTGCAAGGGCAGCTGGGAGCCACTTGTTCTGTGATTTGGTCCTGGTGCAGGACATGACAGCAAATCTCTTGCCTCTCTAGGGCATGTATATCTAGGGGGCATGTTTGTCGTGTTTTCTGTGAGCTACATTAGATTGCCTGGAAAGTAAAATGCACAGATTGCCCTTGACTTCTGGTCTCTCAGGATTGTTCTTTAAGGGTTCAAAGGCAGCCCTGGCTGCTGAAAGGATCATATGTTAGAGGCAGGTGCCTCTGTGCAAGTCCTGATGTTATTCTGTGGAACAGTCCCTTTTTTTGTGAGCTTTGTTCTTAGCTTAACACTTGCTGTTACTCTAATTCATTTACCTCTCCAGAATGGCACAAACAAAACCTGCAGGGGGGAAGGGATGGAGACAAATCATCTTTATTGTGAATATGTGACACCTCCAGCTGTTGATGATGTGCTGAATGGTACCTGGGTGGTTGACATTTGACCTCTCTATTAGTTTTAGTCTTTTCTTCCTTTGATTTCAGAGCCTGAAAAGCTAGAGATGAAATGAAAAAGGACTGAAGAAGGGTAAATCACTTCAGTCATTCAAGTGTGTTTGTGATTATTCTGCAGGAAGAGAGATGACAGACTGTGGTTATTTGGTGTATAAGTAGAAGAAATAATGATGAAACAAGTGAGCTCAGGGGCTTTTTCTTTACTTGCCATACATGAATGTTTTGTGTGTATTTAATAGGGACTTCACTGCTGCAACAAATCATTGAAGGGTAGTATTCAGTAGAATTCAAAGAAGGATTAGGCTTTTATAGGAAAATTAATTGCATTCGTAACAAGTCTGACTACTGAGTACCCACAATGTCACTGGGGCTGCCAATGATTTCTTGCTTCAGGAGCTGAGAATGTGACCTGGAGGGCTGGAAAGGGAGTGTCTGTGCATTGCAACTTTCCATCCTTCACTAGGCACGTGCCACTGCCTGTGTTTGTCTGCCTTGCCCTGTATTGGTGGGATATTGAGCAGAGTTCTTGAACTCATTGGGCAGTGATCTGATCAGGTGTGACAGCCGCTAAGGACCTAATCAAATGGCAGAGAAGCTAATTCCATTCCCATATCTAAAATTCTAATCTTGTTTGTGACATCATAATTGGTTGCCATAGGGACAATTATGGTGTCATAAAAAAAGGATTAATGATGAGTTTAAGTAAAGATTAAGCAGCTGGAACAGATGAACTTTTTAATAACTCCTGCCTCCTCTGAAAGCTACTGTTTTGTGCATAAAAATATAGCTCCAAATAAAGAATGATGGGCTGCATGAAAGTAAATATGCACTGAAGGAACTATTATGTATCCAGAAGGATATTGCTCTAAGTGTCTGGGGTCTATCAGGATGCTGCACTGTAAAGGAAATCCCATCCATGCAGAGAAATGCTAGAATGAGCAACAGATCTCCTGTTTCATGTGGTCTTTTCCAGGTGTGAAGCTCCACAGTTTTTTATTTCTCTGCATCTTTCCTTTTGGTATATTTAAACATGAAATCTATGTGTACTTAGGGTTAATGTTCCACTGTAGTTTAGAAAATAAGTATGAGGGAAGCGATATGTAAAAGATAAATGAATATTGATGCAAATTAATATATTCACTTGTGAGGGTGCTCCAAATTTTAGTGGCTTGTCTGTTTGGAATGGGTGTTGTCAAGAAAATCAGGATTCTTGGAGCTAGCATACTTCAGTATGGATCATCTAAGCTTTTGCCTGTGCTGTAAAAGCTGGGACTGCTACTTAACAGAGAGTAAATCAAGCAGACATGATTCCTGTGCCCAAGCTGGCAGAATCTGAACTACTGCATTAAATGGTTCGTTCACACACGTTTTTCATGCTAGTGATTGTATGTAATTTGTAAAGCAAAGATTCAAAAAAAATCTGACTTGTTTCTGCAGCAGGAATGTCCGTGCTGGCTGCTTTGTCTTTTACGTTCCCTCAGAGCTGGGCAGGCTCCGGGTGGCTCTGCAGGTCTCACTGCCTTTGCCTGCTCTGACCCACTCTGGCAGTCAGGTATATTAGCAGGAGGGCCATCAACAAGAATTATTAACATATGACAGGGGATGGAAAAGTCGAACTTGGGGATGGACTCAGTGGCAAGAAACTACCTGAGGGCTTGTGTGTGGTGTCAGTGCTTTGTTGTCTCTCTTGCTCTTGTTAGATTTGCTTGACTCTTTCTGTCTCTCTCCTCCTGGCTCTTGATGCCTCTGTTATGAGCTGGAGAGGAACAACTGTTTCTGCCTGCATGGGAGGGGAAACACAGGGCACCTGAGCTTTTCTGGGGATCCAGCTCTCTTGCTTATTGCCATGATATTGGTCTTTGTTGTGACTTTCGGCGTGGTATAAGAACAGCACTGTTTGGTTGCTGTTGCCGAGCGTTGGAGCAGAGCTGCTCTTGCATCCATTATTGAAATGCATGGGAATCCTTACCAGAAAGCACTGGCTTGCAGACAGGGACTTGTATGCCAGGTGTTCCTGTGATGTATTCCTGCTGGGATTGTCTCCTGCCTTGGGGTGCTGCTGGCACATAAGGTTGGGTGTCTGTGGCCCTGGCCCTACTCTTGGCTGCTGCATGCTGAGCACAAGCCTCTCTCTGAAGCATTTTTAGGGAATAATGACACACTCTGGGGGCCTATAAAGTGGTCTTCAAAATCCTGTACAGGTATACATTAATCTCTGCAACATCACTGGGGTGGCAGAGGACAGGCTGTTCCCTTACCACAGGAGATGAAATTCAAGAGTAAAGGTTAAACTGTGAATTTTTCAGATGTTTGTAGAGTTAAAACAGTCCTTTCAGAGTAGCTGCTCAGGGACACATGAGCTTGGGGCACCTAAGAGGCTTTCTCTGATTTTTAGCCAGGCTGAAGGTTTTACCACAATTATAAGGGATTTCTGTGGGTATAGTGCCAGTAGGTTTGGATGCTCTTTCTCTGACTGCTGCCTTCTCCTTTCATTTACCTTTTCTCTCCCAAAGTCTTTGACCTTCATTCTTCCTGGATGTAGCAGCCCAATGTACAGCATTTCAACTCAGTCTGCCTTTGTGCCTCCAGGCAAAGGATTTGCTGGCCAAGGATCCAACCCTGCTGTTTTGCAATACTTCGGGAAGAGCAGTTTATAACTGCCATGAGCTGTATTCTGGCCAGTCCTGCCCTCTAAAGTAGTGATACTGAAATCACCTTGAGAACAAAAATTTTAACATAATTGGAAGTATTAGAAAGCAGGCATTTTTATTACAGTGCTGGATACATCTGGGGGATTTTTCCCCCAGCTGGATGTGCATCGTGACATTTTACAAAAGGGTGTTTATTCCACCATGATTGATCATATTCATTATAACATATTTCCTAGCTAATACATGAACATCACCTTTCCTAGAATTAATTTAGATGCCTCTGCCTCTTACTGGAAGTCCTCTTATGGTTCTGAAGGGTAATCTAAAGGGGTCTCTGGTAGTTGTATTCACTGAGAGCCCCCAGTATTGTGATGACTTTGCCTTGAACTTCTCTTAGAGCATGTGCTGTTATTTCTTGTTGCATAACTTTGCCACAAAAGCCCTGTGCTCCCCATTATCTGATTATCCACTGGTTCTAGCTATGTTTTTCATCCTGTGTGCCTACTTTTACATTCTTTTATCTAATTTTCTAGTTAGTCCTTAAGCTCTATTTTGCATCTTCAAGGCAACTGAAAATTTTTATTCTCCATGTTTTCTGTCAGTAGGAATATTACAGAGTAGGAGCATGGCTGCTCTGAGCTGTGCAGGCAGGCTGGAGTTCTGTGCTCTCAAGTCCTGGAGCAGTAAGTGGCATGATAAGCCCAGAGCAGGGCAGATGATGTGTGCCAACACAGACCTCTATAATTTGGGCTTTCTGGGGGAGCTAAACCCCTCTGCTGTCTAGACCTTGGTGGTTCTCTTCTGAAATAGATTATCTAGTTGAGTCTTTTGCTAAATCACAGCAGTAATTCCTTGAGGAATGGCTAAGAAGGCACAAACAATTTTATCTCCTCCAGACTGAGAAGGTGTGCCCACCACCAGGTGTGGAGATTCAGGCAATTTGAGAATGTAATGCCCAAGGAACTACTTGGTTATTTTTTCCATCTATACTTATCCAGCAGTCTGCAAGCTCCTCCCTTCCCACATAGAGATGTGGGGCTCTGACTGCCCTGGGAACACCTCAGCTCAGTGCCAGGCTTCCTCAATATTTGTCCAGCGACCTGGTGCCACCAGTATAGTGATAGGGACCTGCTGGTAGCTCAGAGGGGTAAATCTGGGAGAAAGCACTGCCATGGCTTTCTCTCAGATGTGGTTTTCTCCCTTAAATCCCAAGTGCTCCTTTGTAAAATCAGAGGCATTCTGTTTGTTTTCAACAGGCTGCACCAGGTTCCTTCCTTCTTGGTTACAGCAAAGGCAAGGTGTACAGCTGGAAGGAAAAGTGTTCTGTTCTAACTCCTGTGCTATAAAGCACTGAAGTAACACTGTTGTGTCTTGGACTGTCTGTGTATGACCCGTGGTCAGTGAGAGGGCACAACTGTGTGCCTCTGAGCTGGGCAGGAGAGCATTGTTCATGAGTGATCACATGCAGCTGGCAAATGGTGGAGGCATATGAGGAATTGGACCTTTGGTACCTCGCACTGGAGAACAAATGGGCTGGATCTCCACTGTGTGCCTACTGTGCTGCTGGGGCTGGTGATGGAGGTGCCCCTTGTGACAGGAGAGCTTATGATCTGCCTCTCTGTGGGTGAGGAACAGGAGAGGGCTGTCCCTCCTTTCAAACACGGTGTGAAGTACATCTCTAGCACAACTCTTCTCAAAGTCACCTTGCCCTTGCAGAGTTCAGGTGCTGCAGGGATGGACAACAACTTTCTGCCCCCAGGCTGAGGGTTTTCTAGAGACTGGTCCTACCTGCCTAGGCTGCAAAAGTGTTCCCTGAAAGTGCAGTTCTTGTGATCTCAGGAGGCATTAAACACAGGTGAAGCTGAAAAGTGTGTGGGACCAGTGGGTCTGGATGCTAACATCTGCCAGAGCATAGAGGAAGTATGTGAAGCAAGGGGAATTTCTGTCTGTTGATACCTAGGCAAGAATTGTGAGCCAGAGTACTTCAATTATGTGTTTATATAGAAGTCTTGAGTTCCCTGCTGCTTTCCAAAACACAGCCATAACTAAGCCTGTTTTACCTTCTGACATTTAAAACCTGTTTCCATTTGCTATGTCAAAATCTCTCCCCTCTTCTCCCCCAGTTTTTTTTTCTTTGTCCTAATGAATCAGAAGATTTTTAAAAGTCCCTACCCAAACCTCATAAACAACTTCTTAAGTTCTAGCCTGTGAGTATATTTCACTTCAGCTGGGACTGAAGTCCTCTACCACTTATAAGTTACTGAAAAGCCTTTGATATTAGTTTGTTCACAAATGGGTTTTGAACAAAACACTGTTTTGGTTTTATTAGTGATCTCCATATCAGAGAGAAGACCAGGCTCTCAGGCTAACCTGGAGGTCTTTGAAAGAAAGCTAGAGGCAAGCAACACCCCAGATCCCATTAATTTCCATAAGATCTGCTCGCCAGCTTTTTTGATTCCTCTGGAAAATTGCTGTAGGTGTTTTACTTGGATCCACCTCAGAGGGGCCTTCTGTGGATTAGGGTTTCGGGGATCTAAACAGGATGTTGATGCTGTCCTTGTTTGAAATGGGGGCTTCCTATGGGTGAAGCAGTAACAGTTTATATCTCACCTAAATCTGGGCCTCACTTTTTAGGGCTCCCCTTTTTAGATATTTTAGAAATATTAAGTTTCACTGCAAGATATGTGTAAATGGGAAATTATTTCTGGCTTGTTATTTAATTTCTGAAGTGCTGTTGTTTAGTCTTATATGATTTTTGATGATGGTAAATGAAAAAAAGAAAATCCTCTAGCCAAATATCTCTTGAACAGAGAGCCCTCTTTTCATCTGAATCTGGGAACATGAAAATATAAATCTGTCTCTTGCTGAAAAATTTCATTTCTGTTCTAATTTGTAATAGGTCTTTAGGTGCTAAAACAATTTTCCTTTCTCTGCGGATTTATCCCAAGCATTTGTCAACAGTTTGGAACTGAATGGATGTTTAAAGTACATTTTTCTCTTTTCTTTCCCCTTACATGTAGTACAAAGAAAAGTCTAAGCCAATTGGTGACCAAAATGAGCCATGGAGACAAAAGTGTTAAATATGAGTCAGACTATCTTGTTTTAGCAGATGAGTCAGCTTTGGTTTTAAGAAAAACATTTAAAATATGATTGGAAAAAATGCTGAATGGAAATATTTCAGAAGAGTCTCTCTGTCCCTGAGAGAGAAAATGGAAGATTTACCTATTTCTATGCAGAAATGATCACAAAGTGTTAAAAGTAGTACAAGTGATGAGCTCATACTAAATTCAAGGGGCTTCTTTGGGGGACATCGTGCCCAGTGTCCCCATTTATGGCAGAGGAAGCCATAAAGGGAAAATCAGGGATGCAAACCCAGGTCAGCGAGTCCCTTGATTTTCTAGGCACAGGTGCCAGGAACACGTGGGTGATGGGATTCCAGGGAAGGAGAGAGGCTGAACTACTCTTCTGAGCTGGCTTAGAGGCCTTTGGAGCTGGACTTGAGGCAGTGGAGGCTGTTACTGCCCTTGGCTGGTGAAGCCTGCCTGCAGAAGGTGGGATGCTGTGACCACTTTTTGGGGAGGAGACTTTGTGTGTGCACTGAAGCTCAGCCATTTTGGTAAGAGGGTAGCAGGTGTTAAGGGGAAGGGAGTATTTAGAGAATGGAAAGATTGAAGAGTTGGCAGACATCTATGAAAGTTTTTCCTCTCTGGATTTGTTATATCTGCTTCCTGTATTTCAAAGCATTACCTTTTTGAAAAAAGGATGATCAGCCCAAAGGGATAATGTTCAGCTGTAAAGCTGGAAAACACCAGCAGAGAAGAGCAGGTGATGTGTGACACAAAATAGCAAATGAACCAGCTAAAAAGCTATCCAAGTTCCCTGTAAAAAGAACATATTGACAAAAAGCATAAGAGTTGCCATTAGCATGGGATGGACTATTGCTGTGCACTGTAAATTAAGTAAATTTATTCCTGAATCCACTCTGACTTTAAGAGCTTTGCTTGTAGCCAGACAAAATGTTTGTTTGAAGAACACAGTAGCTACTTCTTACTCATGGATAAAGATGAACCAGCAAACGGTGGTAATGTATTATTATTATTATACTTTATCACAGAGTAAGGGTTATTATGTGCTCTGCCTGGCTTTGTTACTTGTTATGAAAGGCTTCTCAGAGATGTTAGAAAGCTACAGTGGTTATCTGCTTGAAGCCAAAGCAAAGGATTCTTTATTTACTGCTCTAACTCTCAATGCTCATCCCTGGATTTGAAGTAAAATTTCAGCAGGATCTGGAAATTGCATGGGTTTTGCTTACTCTTTTACTTGCTGTCATGATGTTCAAACATTGTCAGGTCCTCCATGGAAAAATATAAGCCAAGGAGGTGGAGCTTTTTCTTCCCCCCTCCTATTTTATAAGGAGCTACTCATGTTTTCACCTAAATATAAAAAATGGGAAGGGAACTGAAACCTACTCATATGACAGTTGGTCCAGTGACCTCTCAGGAACCACCTCTTCCCTCCTTCTCCCCCTCATCTTTTTTTCACTTGGCTGCCCTGGGGCAGTCACAGGGTACTCCTCAAGCCTCCCTGGATCTAGTGCTTTCTTGTCTTCATGCTGGGCACCTCCTGAAGTTGACAAGAAAGTCAGACACTGGGTGCTGGGGGCAGGAGCCAGCAGGACTTCTCAGGAATGTGGGATCGGTGGAAAGACAAGCACCCTTGGAACACACGAAGGTTGGAAGCTTTCATGTGTGCTGGTGCACATATATCTGTGTGGTGCAGGTTGTTGCACGTATATCTGTGTGCTCCAGGCTGTCATTTATATCTCTGGTGTGTATTTATATCTCTGTGAGCCATCTATGTGATCCACGTTAGCTGCAGAGTATGTGTCAACACGTTTGTGTATGTACAATAGTGAGCAAAGAAACAAAGGGGCTCTTTAACTCACCCTGTCGGTTTCTGTCAATTTGAATGGAGAGCTAAAGAGGAATTTTCTCCTTAAATGTCACCAAGAACCAAGTGGCTTTAGATGTATGGTGTGGAACACTTGAAGTACTGGAGTGTGACAGAGGACTTTGCAGACTCTAAATGATGTTGTGCTTTTAATAACTTCTTGTGAATTCATGCCTTGAAGTGATAGAATTTTAGAGGGGTTATGTGAAGGGTAAGAGGACTGAAATTTGACCTGCCCTCAGAACAAAAGTTTGCTTGGTGGTCCTGATCTGTGCATTTTTCATTCCTCCTGCAGTTGGGGTATGATGTTCTGGATGATGTTGGCTCTGCTGCCGACTCACTGGCAGCAGGCACAGAAAGCTGGGACACCTTCAGGATGCCAGACCACTCAGGAAACCTTTCCTCAGTGCCTGTTCCTTTGGTTACCTGAGTGGATAGATTGAGCACCCATCCCTACTGGTTATCCCCGACCTCAGTTTCCAGTAAATGGAATTCTTATGGGATCCCCAAGAGTTGGCTTTCCTATTATCCTCCTTCTTTTGTTGAAATTACCCTGGCTTTGAGAGCTGTAAAATTAGTAGTTTCAGAACCTCCTCAACTGTATTTGTAACTCTTCATGGTCAAGATGCTTCTCAGTGTGAATGCACACAAATGACAGTGATTTGAAAGACAGGATGATGTGTTTACAACAGCCTCTGTACAGACTGTATTAAATATAGAGTCATTTGGGACAAGGGAACCCCAATTATTAGTTCCTAGCTTTCCCTAATGAATCATAATATTGTGTGTTGATCTTCATAAATCACACTTGGTTTATAACTTCACTTGCTCCTTTGAAAGAGGCAGCCCTGCAGAAGACACTGAACACTGCAAACCCCTCTGTACTGTTTTCTCGGATGTGAGCCTTCATGCTGTGCAGTGTTTTTCTAACCCATCATCTCTCTGGTTTCTATTTCTCTTATTCTAAATCTTAGACTTCATTCAACAGGCCTTTATCCAAGTATTTTCCTGTTTCTGCCTCAACAGCATCCCTCATTGACAATAAAGAAGGACTCAGTATGAAAGGCTGTAGGATTGATTTGTTCAGTTTTCTGCTCATCTCATGTCTAATTTGATATCTGTTGGAACATACAGAGTGACTCCCTATGGTTTCTTCTTTGGCTACCCTGGGCTCCACTGTCCAAATGTGATTTTGAGGCATATTTTCTTGATTATTAAACAGGTGTAGATGACTGCGTGAGCTGCTGTAGCTGTGGGCCAAGACTCTGCACCCTAATTTTGCAACTCTTGTATTTATTTCTCAAGTTTCATTGATTTTTTTGTCATTTTTGTTCTTTTTTGACAAGAGATGGCATTGTAGAACATAAAGTGGTGCTGCATTTTATTTCAATTTCGTTGAATGTAATACAATTTTTCTTAGTCATAGTGATTTGCCCAGATAAGTATGCAAGCACTCAGTGTTTACATTTTGCAAGCTGGGGAGGATTTAATGCTATCTAGCAGGAAATCAGATTTTATATAACTGGATATAATACAACAAAAGTAATGTTTTTTTAATATTAAGGAAAAAAAATCTTATTTCATGGCTATGAATTTTGAGCCCTAAACTTTAACCTTCTGATAGTATTGTCTGTGAATATATGCTTAAAATTTAATAGCCAGCTAGCAGTGTAATTTTTGGTAAATCCTTCCTGTGTATGGCTGCTTTTCCCCAGTTGTTTACAGTGCTATAAAGTGAGCGCATCTACTATTCAAATTTCTTGTTGTGGTACAAGATGAGGAAAATTTTGGTGGCTAGGCTTATATGCTTTTCTTCAAGTGTGCTGGGAATAGAAAACCTGTTTGCCTTCACCTCTGAAAGGTTGTCCATCAGAAATACTAATTTGCCTTCTTGCTATGAGTTGAGTTGTGGTAGGGCTGCTGCTGGAAGTACTGGGTGTTTCAGATGCAGTGTGGTCCAGAGCAAGATCAGCAAGAGGGTTTTGTTTTGTTTTGTTTTCTCCTTTGGCATCTATTCACATTACCTCAGCTCTCTGAGGAGCTGAAGTAGCTGGGGACTGATGGAGTGACAGTGAAAATTGATGATTTCTGTTTTGAAGGAGGGGAAGAGGAAAGGTGTGTTCCATAACACACTGTATTAAATGTTTCAGGAGAGGATGTTTGTGTCTTTAGGCTTGCTGTGTCTCAGACTCTGCTCTACAGCTGAACCTGAAGACAGAGCTGAGGCAAGGAAATGGATATGTCACCTATTCTGACATTCTGACTCTAAATAGTGGTGATGATGATAACAGCTTTCTTGGAAATTATGCATATGGGGATGAGAGGTTGAAATGCTGCTGGAGACATCAACCAGCTGATTTTGAAACTGTGGTGTACTTAACCCTCCTGCCCCCAAACACAGAACTCCTCCCCTTTCCCTGAATCCCAGATCTCCAGCTCTATTTCAGGACTTGATTGATCACAAACTTCCTGAAATAAGGGAGAAGGCTCAAGGAGGATGTTAAATTTGGATATTCAAAGATGTTAATTGCAATAGAACCAATTTCCTGATGAGAGCTCTTCTCCACAGAGAAGTCATCTCATCATTGTAGAAACACCACCATAATTAACAGGAGCTGAAGCACTTTTTGGCAGCTCATCACAGAGGCCTAGGTTAGTATGTGTCCAGATATTATATCTCCTTCTCTCGTGGGAATGGTATCTTCATGCTCAAAGATGAGGTGTCTTGGATCATGTACTGCCTCTCTGTTACTGCTGATGTCTCAGTTATTCTCTGAACAGCAAATGTGTGGTTCTTTTGTCCAGTTATCCTGACTCAGAATTAGAGTGATTAAACATCTTTTTGGGTAAAGAAGTCCAGCAACTTTCCAGAGTGTTTAAAATTCGACCCAATAAAAATAAAAATCCTGGAAAAGTGAAGAGGGCAACCTTTCTTTTTTGTCTCTTCTCCCTAGCTCTGTTTTCCTTTGGCGTTTCATGTGTGAGGCTTATGCTGCAAATTTGGACACAGAAGATAAATGCTGTGTGCCTGGCCTCTGAGTGAGGAACAAAATGAATCCAACTCCTGTTATCCAGAAAGCAGACTAGTGTAGGGCAAATCAGAAACCTATTCTGTGGGAGAAGGTGGCTGGAAGAGTTGCAGTGAAATTAGAGGAGTCTTTACCTGAGATGAGCCACAGTTTAATTTTCTTGTGGGTCTCCAGCAGGGTCACTTGGGTATGCATATCTCAGATAGGTTAGACTTGGAAGCCTTTGGTCAGGGAAGACTGTAATGTTGAAGTAGAAGTGATGCACATGAACTATGGTTGCATGGATCAGGGAAACAGCAAAAGACTGTTGCACAGCCATTTGCCTAGCTCCAGGTGTTTCCTGCATTTTGCCAGTGGATATGAAATGAAGACACACAGAATTATGCTTCAGAAATGGGCACTGTTTCTTAATCAGTACACAAGTGTGACAGAAGACTATTTTAAGAGCATCTACATTTGGTACAAAGGATGAAATTCCCTCATTTAATCTGATGTGTGCACTCCTTGTGCTTCAGCCTTCTCCTCAGCCATTTTCCCAACTCCCACCTGATGCTGCCAGAATTAGAAGTCTGTCCCTGTTCCTACCTAAGCGACCCACGGCTCAGCAGGCCCCTTGCCTTTCCCAGTCCCTTTCTGCTCCAGGCAGACAGCTTTCCCTTCACATATCCCTGAATGTCAGGAACATGTTCTCTGCTCCCACTGCATCCTCCTTCTGCATGTACATCCCACTCCTCCCCACCTGTTGCTGGTTATGGAAAAGGAACAAAAGCGAGCATGAGTGAATGTGCAGAACTCTGTACAGCAGCAGAGGTGTCAATCTGAGCAAATCCCCAGCTTTAGCAAAAGCCTTCTTTCCCCTGCAGTGCCAGTGTTGCTGTGCAGCTCATGGTCCTTCCTGTGCTGACACAGACACTGGGACCCAGGGGCTGGAAGGGATCATTTTGTGTCTTGCCTCAGCCTCCTGCTTTATGCCCAGTGACCACTCAAATGCCTACAGAGCATCCATAGCCTGGTAGGAAATTAGGGTACCTGATGGTGCTAAAACCTGATGAGAAGCTCTTGTTGCCATAAACGTCTTAAAGCAGGGTTATATACAAATCCCTCTTCTTGCATGGGACAAAATGTCACTATTCAAAGGAACCAGTACATTCCTAAACCAGTCCATGGCATACCATGGCTGTGGTCTGCACACAGCATGTGGGTCAGAGCCAGACCCCTCTGCAGCACATGCACTGAGCTGCATTGTAGCACTAAGGCCTCTCCCCACCGTGTGTCTGGTCATGAATGATCTTCTGTGCATGACCAAAGTCTGTGCTGGTGGAAGAGGAGAGCTACCTTAGACCTTCTTGTCCTGGTGTCTTCAAGTACCAGCTCAAAATAATCTTGGGAGAAGCCAGAAGTGTAAGTAAAAAGTTGAACTAATTTTGGTGGGTTTTGACTGTCTCTGTCATCCCAGGATGGGGGAGTGCAAGAACTGTAGGAGGAAAGTTGCATGAGAGAGGGTGGTTGGGTGAGGATTTCAAATATGTGCAGGAGTATGTGCCTTAATGCATTGAGTGTGTTGGAGGTGAGGAACTAGAAAAAGAGAAGTTATCTTAATAAGTCTGAGTCACTGTGTGAGAGGGGGTGGTGGCAGAGAAGTCTTAGTGAGGCAGGGATTCATAAACTGAGGAGGACACTGGAAATTTTGCATGGGCTGAACTGTGGTGGGGAAAGGAATGAAAACTGCTGTGCCAAGCTCTTGTGGAGAAGCCTTTGAGCTCTTTGCAGAGCCCACCTATTTATTTATAGTGTTTACCTTGTGGAGTTTGTGAAAATAGAACATGCAAACCTTCTGAGGGATTGAAAGTCTAATCTCAAGTAAATGGCAAATGGTTAACTTATTGAATAAATCTTGGACAATTTTCCCCTTGGCCCCTAGAGCACCTCTTCCTAGTTCAGGTACAAACCCAAAGGAGGCTTCAGTTGAAATAGTTTCAACTGAATATTTTTCTAAGGTTGTTGAGCTATGAATCTCTGAGAAAACTGGAGGTAGGAGACTCATGGGGATTGAAGAAGAAGAAATAGCCCCCACAATGCTTTACTGCTGATCTGTGCACTCTGACAGCCCAGAATATACTTTACATAAGGGGGGTAGCAAAGCCACTTGGGATTCCCTTGTACACCTCTTCAAAAAAAGAAGCCCCCACAGAGAAATGAAAAAAGCAAAGTAGAGGGAGAGAAGAAACTTAGCTTGAATTTAAAAATGGCTTTCCTGAAGAATAAGGACCACGTTTATCAAAGAAAAGAGACTTCTGTCACGGGGCAGATTCATTTAAAGTAGGAATTTGCAACACCTTCATCCAGAATGAATGAACCTTAGCTCAACTTAGTGTTGTTTTATTCACTTGTCTCTTCTTTCTACCTGTGGGCCTGAACACACATACATAAATATTCCCAGAGTTGGCTGCTTGAGTGCTGTTTCCAGCACTTTTGTAAGGAGTAAGAAGTAATGGGCATGTCAGAAGGATCCAGAACATAAAAGATTATAGTTTGGCAGAATACAGACTAGTGGGGGAAAAGTTAGCCAAGTTGCACATATGAAGCTTCAATTGAATTATGCCTGAACTTTGCACTTAAAATTTAGGGCTGCTAATTTAAGAAGGTATTTTTCTGAAAGAGTCTGGGGGAAGCCTAGCTGCATTCCTGGTAAATAGAGGTATAAGAGCATCCATGTGTGCTGGGCAAGCAGGGGACCTGTGCAAAGCACAGCAATAGGACAACTAATTGTAAACCACACAGCGACTGTTTCTCCAGCTAGTTTATTTAACAAGCAAAACACATAAAGATTAGGGTTCCTATGGCAACTAGCTACCAGCAGAAGCACCTCAAGGACTTGGGGAGGAGAGGGGGGGAATGATGGAATGGTTAAGCACAAGGTTCTAACATTTTGGATTAGAAAGACCTTTTTACCCAGCTGCAGCAGCATTCTCAGCTTATTTGCTGAAGAACAACTTTTATGTATGAAAATGTCCTCAGCACCAGAGGCAGAGGACATGTTCTCCATGTTAGTTGAGTAAGGCCTTAAAGTCAACAGGAATAGCCTTATTGACAGTCCTGTCATGTTCCCAGTCTGAAGGAGAGGAGTGGGAGATGGCAGATGATGGAGGTACATTAGAAGCTGAGTGGCAAGTGCACAAGGAATACAAGTTAAGGTTTGTGGATATGGTATCTTACTCTGTCCCCTATTCTGCAAGGCCATAGGAGCCACATCCCTTCTCCTAGATATGAAAAAGATTGTGGAGCAAATTTCTTCTCTGGCTTTCAGACACTGCCATTTCAACAAAATCAGAGAAGATAAAGATTTCTGCTGTTTGTACATACATTTAAAATGTCAGTTTTGTTTGGGTCTTTAAAAAAAATTATTTTCTCCAGTGTTGTAGTAGCTCCAAGAGCCTGGGTGCTTGTATTTGCTCTCTGCTTGATGTCAGACCTCTTACTGAGAACAACATCTCTCACCAGGTATTGTGGTTTTCCCATTTGGATTTGAAATGCCAAATCATGTAGTCATTTGAATTTGGGAGCAAGGGGAGGATGAAGGAGGTTAAGTATAGCTTCTCTTTACATCAGCACAGTACAGAGAAGAACCATCTTTATATGACCTCAATTGTTTGTATTGAAGGTCCTACTGAACAGTCCCCTGATCAAACCCAACCCTGGGAGGTTGATTGAGTGATTTTCTTAATGGGGTTTTGTCTGTTGATTTCACTTACTTGTTTTTTTTTTTTTTTTTCTTTTTAATAACGTATTATAATCATGCCCCTCTGTCTACTAAAAATCCCCTACACCTCACATTGAGAAAGAATTGTATTTGTCCTTTGGCATCTGGTGGTTGGCATAGCTTTCATTAGAGTGTGTGTTACTGCTGAGCAGCGGACACAGGGAAGTGTTCCCTGCTCATCCTGGGTTGTGCACTCACAGACATGTACCAGCTTGTGCTGGCAAGGGTGAGAGAGAGAGAGTTTGCAAGTCAACCTGCAGGTGAAATCTGAAATTAGGCTAATTTCAGTGTTCATGGAGTAAATAGTAAGATGTGAACTTGTCCCACCAGAAAGAGCTGCTGTTTGAGCTGTGTGATACAGTTCCATGAACATGGGCTATCCTAGGATGAAACCATTCCATATTAGGAGAGCATTTGCACTGATTGTGACAGAAGACTGCATGTAGCAGGAATGAGACATGTGTGGGGCTGTCATGGTTTGACACTGGTGCAATGCCAGCGCCCCCATGAAAATACAACTTCCCAAATAAATGCTGTGAGCTGTTATCAGGAACAGAGCAGATCAGGCCCAAGCTTAATAACAAAGGAAAAAAACTTTATTAAACTACTACTACTATAGAAGACACACACACTAAATCCAGGATGAGGACCCTCTAAAACACCCCTCCTCCTCCCAGTTTCCAAAACAACCACCATGAAACATCACCTGGGATTCCTGATCAAATTACCACCCTTCAGAAAATCAATACTCAGTCTATCAACCACAGACCCCCCCCCCCCCCCCCCAGGAAACACAGTTGCCACCTCCTGTGTTTCCATGTCACAGATGGCAACTGCCCGGAAAAAATCTGCCAGTGTGACACTCTCCTCTCCATGTCACAGTGCTCTCACCACCGTGCATGGACAGACTGCCCATAGGGCTTCTTTAAGGATGCTTTGCCATGGACCCAAAGATACAACAGTTCAGCTTCTCATCTTGGGACTACAGTCCCCCCCATTTTCCCCTGGGGCCAAGGGTCCAGGAACAGAGATCATCTTCTTCCTGAAGACAGAGGGCATCACCATTCTCTCCTCAGCTTTCCTCTGTTCTTGCCATTCCTGTGCTGGTGGTTGCTGAAGCAGGTCTCCTTGGGTCACCACTGCATCCCCCTAAAATGCAGTCTCTATTGCAGGAGAATTTGGTTCAGTCTATGGCTAACAAGAAAAGTCCAGCCAAAAGCTACTTCATCATCTCCTCCCACCTAAATATTTCTTCTTCTAACATCTCAGGACCCGGACTGTCTCTCTTCCTCTACAAATCAAGGAGGAGTAATATTTTACAAAGCCGTCATTTCCCAGGAAATGGTAAAAAGTTCAGACTCCCTGGACGGCTGAAATCTCTGCCCAGCACTCTCAACTCCCACACTGGGCATCATCCCCCGCCTTTCTGCATCTCCTCTGCCGGCAAATTTCCAGGTGCCGCCAGGCTCTCTGTCTCTTTCCCTCTAGTGGGGGGGGGGGCACAAAGGCATCTCTGCTTCTTTCCACCCTTCCGTCTGTAGGAGCTGGCTCAGTTTCAGACCTTCAGCCCCTCGGCCTACCTGGAAAAGGCCGCGTGGCTTCCCCTCCCCCACCCAGCCTGAGGCTGGGCAGGGGAGAGTCTGCACTCTCTGATGACCACAGTTCCCCTGGGAATTCTTGCTTTTAACCCCCTGTGTTCTCAGAGGGGTGTCCATACTTTCAGTGGTCACTCCAGGTGCCAATATCCAAACCTGACCACTGATTGGTTTGACCCAACCCTGGAAAAAAAATTCTCTTCTATGTCAAACCACAACAGGGGCTTACAGACAGACAAATAGCACAGGAAGATGAAGGGGCTTTAGTTCTGATCAGAAAATGTATGCCCCAAATTTTAATAGGTCATAGCTGTCAATAAGAGCAATGATCCCACTACTGTTATAAATGGAGAGGGTGAATGGGGAAGGAAAAATTTAGGAGATGGGAAATATGCAGTAACATGATGAAGGGAGATAGGCTGATATGCGAACCTGAATAGAATTCAGGAAAATGAAATATGATGAGGAGATTTGAAACTGGGGCAGGAGGAGAAAGGCACAATGGATGCTGTGTGGGTAGGAATGAAGTGGGGGAGTAGATACTGAGCCAGATAAAAGGGGAAGGGAGGAATGGTTAGTGGAGAAAATGAACGGGGCAAGGAAGGTACAGATTTTTAAGGCAATGGGAGGGAGGAGATTAAATGGGGAAGGTGGGAGAAGGAAGGCAAGCAGAGAACATAAGTGTAACAAGGATACTGAATTAGAGAGGTGTGGGGGATGGATCTAAAAGGTGAGAGCAGGGAAAGGAGGAGAAAATGTTCTATTACCTAGGGAAAGCAAAGGATTTGAGAGAGAGCGCATTAATTTTAAAGGGGAGATGGATTAATTTTGAAGGGGATGATGGAGAGAGCAGTGGACAACAAAAACTTCAGAAAGAAAAATAGAGCTATAAAACAAACAACAACAACAAAAAGGTGAGAAAATAAAAGGAGAAGGGCAAAAAAGAAAGAATCCCCAGGGGGGACAGTGTGTTATTTTGCAGACACAGCACCTTCAGAAGATTCTCAGATACACATGTTCCTGTGAGCTCCCATGTAAACTTTTATGTTTCCCCTGATCTCCCTGATGGAAATGGGCAGCCTTTGCCAAAGGAAATGAAATCTCTACAGCTACAGGGTATGACTGTCTAGATGACCTAACAAAAATGCCCTCCACACTGCCTCTGCCTATACATTTGCTACATAAATTTAGGGTGAGGACACAGTTTAATTCCAGTTTCTAATACTTTCCTGCTGTTCAGAGAATACCCTTAGTGTATGTAGCACTGGGTAGTGTGCATATTTTTGAGCAACTTCTGTAATAAAGATTTTATTTTAGTGGTAGGAGCAAATGCTGTCCTCAAGAAGCAGATGTGGTCTGTGTATCTTGAGTGACTGACAGATGAAATAGTGCAAATAATGCTCAAAATTGTCCTGTGATCAATGCCTGAACTATATTTAAATGGAAGCTGCTGTCATTCTCTTGCATACCTGCTCTGCCCTGGAACAGCCATGACAAATTGTGACAGGCAGCATTATAGGGAAATTCCTGTTAGCTTAGAGTGCCCAGCCAGGAATGGCAAAAAAACAGGAGGATGCATGGGATTCTCCTGCATATCTGCAAGATTTGTGCCTAGAAATGCTACAACTTCTAAGCCAGACTTCCAGGCTCTGAATGAATTCATGAGTGTTGCCTGCGGCACACTATTTCTCCCTTGTTCTGGTCTGCCTGCAAAACAGCGTTTTAAGGGAAGCTGGGATGCCTACCCCAGGCATTCATTTGTGGCTGAACTCTGTCAGAGAGATGAAAGTGCCAAACACGTGCTCTGATTTGTAAGCACCATGAAGGAATTGTTCTAGAGGGGGTTGCAGCCATTCAACCACTCTCCCTACCAGGCCTTTTATAAATTTTTCATTTACAGTCAAAGATTGAGTCAACAGACTAAGTGGTGGATGGGGTGAGGCCTCAGGGATTCTCAGTAAGACAGAATCTGTCAGGCTGAGCTGTCTGTGAGGAGTTTAATAATAGCATGATGATGTTTCTAAGCAAGGCTTCACTTTCCTAGGCTGAGTTTCAGCTTAGTTGATAGCTCACCTTGCCTCTCTTGATCTCCAATTAGATTTCCTTTTTGCAATTGTCACCATCATGAGCATCACTCCTCTGACTTATGTTTTCATTGGGAAATGACTTTTGCTTTCATCTGGAAACTTTCCACTCCTGTTTCCTCTGTATACTCTACACTAGAATTCTCCACTAGTAGGAATTCTGGGTGTTCAGCCCACTTTGAAGTAAAATAGGTTGCTATATTAAAGCTGCATCTGAAATGCAGAATTTCAGTGGTGGGCTGAACATAGGTGGAAATCAATCACATCTTTGGCTAAAGTGCAGAAAAGTGCTTTTCTGCCTGTGTGAGGGGTGGAGGGGTGTAGGCTTGTGTGCCTGTCAAAAAACCCCAACTCTTCTGTAATTTTTGGAAGCGTAGGGGAAAAACATTATACATGGAAAACCCAAAAATAAGTGGGGAGCAATAAGGAATTGGATGGGACTATGCTGATCATTGAGTACTGTTTCTGTAATTACAGGTAACCATAATTGAAAAGTCTGGATTTACAGGGGAAAAAATTTTCAAAATTTTCTTGTACCTAAATTTTTAAGGAACTCTCATATCCCTGAAATAAAATCAAGCCCTCTAGCAAAGTATTTGAAAAACTCTCCTGTGCTGCAAGGAACCATCAAGGGAGATGTCAGACATTGCCAGCTTCCTGGGTCCCTGCTGGAGTGGGAATTTGGTAGTGAAAATACCCAGGTGATCTTGGGGAAATACACAGGGCCATCTGTTGTAAGGAAAGTTGGGAAAATCTCCAAGGTTTCTGCTAACTTGAGTTTGTGGGAAGGATATTGCTGGTCTCAGGGTGGTGATTGCTTTAGTTACAAGTGTGTGAGCAAGACATCAATCAAGCAGCTGAGGCTTTGACCATGTGGTTAATAGTGCCAGTGCTCAAATAGTGGATATTTGTTGTAAGAGGTCAATCAGTACACAAATTAAAGGAATGCAAGATGTTATTTTTAGTCTGATATCCACTACATCTATTAAAGTAAGCCAAGATTTATAAAGAAGGTTGATTTGTTCTCTTACACAATCTCAAAATAGTAGCATAATCTATTGAGACTCCAAGCACTGATCCCTGCTAAATTGTCTCCCACACTTTTGGTGATGTTAACTGCTTTGTGCAAGTGTAACAAAAATGGGAAAGGTCAGTTGTTCTCCATCTGATCCCTGTCTTTCTGCTACTGTAAAGGGAACCTGCATCTTTTCTTCTGTGAGTGGGTTTTATCTGTCCCCAGCTGGTATTAGTGCAGATAATGTAAAACCTCTATCAACTTTATTGGGAGTGCTGCTGGTTTGTGTTGAACCAGCAGTCTTGTGGGTAAATTTGCTTGTTTGTGTTGGACATTAAGTATTTAAAGCTTCCATTTTAGTGGGTACTTTTTTTGGCTGGTGAGAGGAAAAACTGTTTGAATGCTTTTATTCTTTGTTTCATCCATACAGTGTTTGCCCTCCTGCACTGACTAGGTAAGCAATTTTATAAAAGGGAAGGGTTTTTTTTCTTTTGCTCCTGATGCAGCTTTTCTTGGTAGCTTTGAGCTACAAGTTTAAGATGAAACCTCCATCTTATGCAGATTTCTGGAGCTTTTTAAAGAAAAAGTCCTCCTCCCACTCCTCAAAGTTGTGTGGCTTTGTACCACTGTTCTTGCTGTGTGTAGGCTGCCTGTCACAGAGCTACATGGAGTCTTGGCTTAGGTTCTCTTCTTTTTTCCCTTCCCTGAAGTCTGAGATACTGCTGTTGTGTCGTGACTGGACACTGTCTGTGTGTGAGAACACATGGTGCCAGATTTTCTCTATTTTGGTATTTGATTGAGGATTAGGACAAACAGTTGTTTATTTTCATGCTGCTGTACTCCTGCAGTCTAAAATTGCTTTCAGAAAGAAAATGAGAGAGTCCTGAGGGCATCTATGAATTCATCAGCTCTGAAATGGGAGGTGGCTACTGCAAGGACAAAAGCAGTGCCAATACCTTGGCATGTGCTGGGACAAATACTTTCCTGCAGCTGCTTTCTTCAGCAGGAAAAATTTGAAATTGCTCTTTGCCTTATTTGTACTGGTGAAGCTTAGTGAGTGAGAACTGAGTCTATATTAGTGCTTGTAGATGGAAGCCACTAAGAATTTCCCAAAGTAAAAATTTTATGTTGGAGGGGAAAAAAAAATCAACTTGATCTGCAAAATCCACCTGGATACAATGAATAAGACAAAAAGAGATAAGCATCTCCTCCAGTCTGGGAGCAGGTTATTTTGGAGCCTACATCATGTTTGGGTAGCTTTTTGTCAAAGGAGGAGAAAATGTGCTGAGAGTCAGGGTTGGGAAGTGGGGTAAGCTGGGCATGGGAGTAAACCTGCCAAAAGTCTGGGTGAATCATACAAAGGCAATTTCTGTACTGCAGCACTGGAAGGGGGCTCTGGGGAGGGTCAACAGCAAGCTGGTATTCACCAAAGGGAACTGCATGAAATATGATACCTCCTTTGGTGATGGGCCAAGCTAGACTCAGGTTTTTCCAGCTGGAAGCCTCCCTCTGGCTTGTCTGGTGAAGGATAGGTCAGCAGGTTGCCCAGAAGTGTCCAGAACCAACCAGAGATGAGTCTTGAGGCTTTGCTGCTGAGTCAGTGCCTGAGGCAGCCTGAGCCTCCTGCCAACCATGCAGAGGCAGCTGTGATTCCCCTGCACTCAGGACTGACAGCCTTCACCCTCGGAGCATGAGCACGGGCTTTGCAGAGCTACTGGGCTTAGTGCAGCTCAGAGGTTTGTGTCATCCTCTGCAGCAGAGATCTGCTTGTGACCCTTTTCAGCCCTATTGACCAAGACCTCATCAGCAGATAAATATTTGGAGCTTCACAGTTGCTAAAAAAAAAAAAAAAAAAGGCTTTTAAACTCTGCTTTACAAACTATGCCAAAGGTTTAATAAAGTATTTTTAGCATGTCATAAAAATATAAAGCTCCACTCTTATTTTTATCCCTTCAATCTCTGCAAAATTAATTGAAGGCATTTTAACTTGCTTTTCTTTTCTTCCCTGACTTTGAGAAACTAGCTAACTTTAGTATCCAGGAGGGAAGGCATCATCAGATGTTGGCAAACGCTGGCCATGTTGTGTGTCTATTTATAGTAAGTGTGTGTCAAACCACCTTGTCGCTCTTTTCTTAGCATCAGCTGGACGAGCACAGCTATCAATTATCCACGAAGCTAATGATAATACAAGGAAAGCTATGTAAAGCAGGTGCTCAGAGGCCAGAGAAAAAAGGGGGAGGTAGGTGACAGGACACAGAGAATGAGGTTTTAGGAATTGAAAAAAATCCCTTTGCTCAGCCTGAAAACCCTTATTATCTGTAATAATTAGTAATAACAGGAGTGCCTGCACAAAGTCAATGTGACTGATTTCAGCTGGTATGCCCCTCCCAAGCATTATTTCCCTCATTTATTTTCATTGTGTTGGCAATCAAGGGCAGTGAGTTTTTTCTTCCTTTTTTTTTTTTTTTCTTTCTTTCTCCCCTACTCACTTTGCTTTTAATAGATCTTAAGCTGAGTGTTCTGCTTCCTCCTGCTCTGTCCTGGGCTCTGATATTTGGGTTGGTAATAGCAGGTTCTAATTTCTCTGTGAAAAACGGAGCCTCTGGTATTTCTCACGCTGGGAGATTGCACACACACACATTTGTTTCCTCTTTTGTCTCCATTTCAGAGAGGATCTTGCCTGTAAGGACTCTGGAGAGAGAAGGGAGGAAGAGAAGGGAGGAAGGGAAGTGATGTCGTTCCACTCTCTGCCTCTGATAGAGCTGATTGTCAGCTATTTATCAGCCTTTTTTTAATGGCTTGTCTTTGCTGCTTTCATCTCTAAGTGCAGGAGAGCAGGACAGTGTGAACTCTGCTCTTGACAGCAGCTCAGGTTCTGACACCATCTGCCACCTAATCCACTTCCAAGGAAGGGGCTGACGTTTGTGTGCATGTGTGTGCACACATGCTCTCCCCACCTCGCCATACACCATTTCAGCAGACTCATACTGATCAGCTCACCAGCAACGTTTCTCTTCCAGGAATTAGCCTTTGATGATATTACCTCTTTTCTTCCTCCTGCTTTAGATTTCCCTGTTTCAGTTGGACACACTAGTGGGAGGAGGCACGTCTCTGTTTTCTACCTAGGCTGGCTATCTGAGGTGTTGGACTTGGAGAATTTTTTTAAATTTTCCTGGAAGTTATGGGATACATGGATTTCTTTTGCAAAAGCAGCAGGAAACGTAACAGGTGTAAAATTGCAGTGTCAGGCTCCTTGGATAGCTGGTGAGTGGGTTCTTGCAGGAACTGTTGAATTTTAAGCTTGAAAAGTTTCATGACATAATGCTTAGTGACATAATGGCCAATCTTGTCCACAAGCACTGAAGGTGTTTCAAGTTTTCTGGACTCCTTTCTCTAATCCATGAGGAAAGACAGTTCTCATCACACGTGATGCTGTGGCATATCTGCTGGTGTTTTTAGATGAGCTGTATCCAGCACAGTTCACTGATTGTACCAGATCATGTTTGCTCCTGGTGTCCAGTACTGTGCACATTCAGTGGAAAATGGCTTGAGAATTGAGATGGAAAGTCAAGAGGGGCTTTGGGAATGATAGTGGGGGAGGGAAAAGTATGCATTTAGAAAAGCCAGTTGCCTTACTTGCAATGATTTATTGTGCCGTTTTTCTGGGCTAGGGTAATGAATGTCTGAATTAAGTACTGGCAAACTGTATCTCTCTCTACTGCTGGGTGGTTATTGCACCTGGGTGTTGGGACTTCTTCCTCCTGAGTGCTTATGCATAACACTTTCTTCCCTCTTTGAAAGGGTCTCCATTGTGCAAAAAATTGATCTTTTCCCTGGCTGAGGAGGAAGGAATAATGCTTCCTTCAAAAGTTAACACAATCTTGGGAAAGAGGTCTCTACCTCTGCTGAGCAAGGGACCAGGAATTCAACTTTCCTGCGAAGCTGAGCAGAGCTCTGCTGTGTAATGCTGATGGTTTGATACAGGGCTGCCATCATCTGCATGGCATTTGAGATCAAGCTACAAGCTCTCATTGATTCCTGTGAAGATCTGCTTTACTTTGTGGTTGTATTTTTTCGCCCCTCCATTTGCCTTTGTAGACCCTCTCCCTCATTGTCCAGGCACATTTTCTTGGTTTGGAAACACATGTGTCTGCTAAGGAAGGCAGGAGCCTCCCCTAAAAAAAAAAAAAAAAGTAGACCCCTTCCCTCTGAATTGTTATAAATTTGAAATTAAAAGGGGCTCTCAGGCAAAAATATGGGAGCAGGAATAACAGTTCTTTATTAGGGAAGAAAATAAAAAGATAAACAATGCAGTGAACCAAAACAACACTGGCAGAGTCAGAATATAACCTGACACCCTGTTGGACAGGGTGTTGGCAGCAGTCCAATTGGGAATTAAGGCTGCAGTCCTCCTGGAGTGTCAGGTGTGGTTCTGTTGGAGCAATCCTGTAGAAAAGGGTGTAGTCTTCCTCTGAAGAGGCAGCTGATCCTCTGGGAAATCCAGTGCAGAAAAAGCCATGCTGGTATTCCAAGAATCTCAAGATTCTATCCAGTTCAGAATGCTTGGCTCCTCCCTCTGGGCAGAGCATCTCACAATGGGATGCTGTGACTTTTATCAGTCATGCAGTGACATTCAATATCCCATGAACAGAAGATGTCTCCCTGGGGGGGGAGGATTGATTTGTGGAAGAGATAAAGAAAACTGCCCAATTAACAGAAAATAACTGCCACACCTCTATTTAATACATCTTGCCTTGCAATCTAGGACACATGTACTAATGGCAGGATGTTATTTGCCCATGTGAGCATCACACTGAGCTTGGAACAGAGGAATCCTGCCATTCAGTTGTCCTTCATTTCATCAAACACACTTAAAGCAAATTTAAAAAAACAAAAAACAAAAAACCAAAAAACAATTTTATACTGAATAATACTCACTAATTAAGAAAGCAAAAGAACTTTATTCAATTAATAGGAGGTAGATTTCTGTACAAAAACCTAGTTTATTTGTAATCTTTGTTAAATGCATTTTATTTTTCTTGTAACAGAAAAAATTAATTTTTTGTTTCTGTAAGATTACTTGTGGAGGTGTTTGAAGAGAGATTTATAGTGAGACTGTATTGATGTCTATTGATGAAGGCTGAAAACTTCTCTTCCTTTCCCATTGACAAATTAAAGCAATTTTCTGCACTTCTAAAAGAGGTAATGGAATAATTCTCTACCTCCAACTAGCAATTTAATATTGATCTGACTAGGAGAGAATATTTGAAACAATTGATTAAAGAACTTATCTTCTAACCCAAGTTTCAGATTTTGTTTGGGATAATTTCCTGTTCACAAGACAGTTGCAAGTTTTGGATTAATTTTGAAAGTGGGTTCTTCAGAGCAAAGTAAATGGAACTGGCAGAGGTGTGTGATGCTCTGGTTTTGTTTAGAGGATGTTATCCTTCACATTTTACTCTTGTCTGTGTAGTGAAAATAGCAGTGTGCCTATGAAGGAACCTGGCTTCTGAAGTCACACTCTTTTGTTAGAAAATTGTAATTTTTCAGTGAAATGTGTATCTCCAAGGCAATGGAAAACATTGTAATGAGAGCTGCATGTGTGAGAATTGTGCTTCATTTTGAATTCAAAGTATTCAGAAGGTCCTCTTTTTCCTAGTTGGTTTATTTTTCATTGGAAAATATCTTCTAATGACTACTAATTAATCCTGATGTGTATTGGCCATCTAAGATAAAAACAAAAGCTCCTTTCCCTGCTGAGATATCTCTAAGGAATTAGAAAACTCTCGCTCCCTTCTGTGCTAGAAAGTTTAGTGATTTGTTGTTTTTTGGCTCTATCTCTCTGCTTCCGTGCCTCTAGCATTCTGTCTCAGTATGGCAACTGTGTCTCAAAAGCATAGACCTTTTCTAGCCTTCCCCTGAGGTTTTGACAGGCTGGGGAGTTCCCTTAGGCATAGGTAGTCCCCTTGTGCCTCCAGCCAAGCTGCAAGGAGCCCAGTTGCTCCTCATGGGGGGTGCAGACTGAACTTGCAGTTGAAAGCTTGGAAAATTCCAAATAAATCCCTGGGAAAACATGTTTGAACTAAATCCAGGCATTTTGGAGTTCAGTTTCCAGAAAATTTAATGCATGCAAGAAGAGCAGTGGTGTTCAGAAGACTCTTCAGTCACCTTGTTGCAGTCAAGCTTATCCCGCGCTATTATAAATTGAAACCCTAAGGAAAAAAAAAGCCCAAAAAATAAAAAAAAGAGCCAAGATTCTGTCTCCTCTTACAACATTGGGAGTAAGTGTTGAGTAAAACGGACAAAGGGGAATGCTGAACGTGCTTCTGGATCTGGCAGTTCAGAATATTTTTGTCTGTGTTACCTGTATCACATGCTTGAAAGACTCTAGATGGGTAAGTTATTCTTTAGGGAAAGAAATGCTTTTTTGCATTTATTAACTTTATTATTGGAAAAATAATGTAATTTCTGAATGTATAGATAATTTAAAACATGGTATACTGCCTTTATTTTTTTATTAAGAAAAAAGGAATCATGTTGGATGTCCATGCTGAGACCAATAATCTGATCTGCTGAGCATGGGTGCATGGTCATTTTTGAAAATGTCCCTTTCAAATTTGTTTATTTGTTCAACTGTTTACCTCAAATTAACTTTGAAAATGTCAGTAATAGGGAGTCGCATGTTCATTCCCCTTATTTTGGAAATGGCAGATAAAACATACACTTGCTTGTTTCCTCATCTGTAATATGAATATATATGCTAAATATGGCTAACATTTCATAAACTGTTTTTAGGCTGAATAGTTTTAACAAGTTTAGTCCCCTCTGATCAAAGGTAAAATCACAGGTCAAATTATTAACTGCAACTATATAGGCAATTCAAAGGCATTTCCCCCCACTTGGTCCATAATTGGATGTCTAATGTGCCACAGCTCTTTGAATGTAAGAGGCTGGAAGGCTGATGTGAATCTTTAATCTATGAAAATTAGTTTAACCATGTTTCAGAATTTTCAGGCAGCAGTAGGATTTGGTCAGATTCAAAGTGGCAAGCTCCCAGTTGTGTGTTTGTGTTGATTTCAAGGCAAACATCTGTTTGGCAATGAGATTAAATTTAAAATCAAGTTAACCTCATATGGAAATATTTGTTGCAAGCAAATTTTGGATTTTTACATCAGGAACAGAACATTACTCCATACTGCTTACTCTCAGTACTCTGGATTTCTGATCTGCAAGTGCCTGTTTTATATAAAGCAACAAAAGAATGTGAGGATAGATGACCTAGACTGGATGATACTCGTCTGGGATTACTGCAGGGAATACAGTGTGAAATAACACTGGTACTGATGAGGACATGTGATATATCCTGAAAAGTCAACAGCTGTTGGTGACAATTGACAAAGCACTGGTGTGGGATTTGCCTCCAAACTGGAGCAGCGAGGTGCTGGATATCAGGGAATGGGCAAGATGCAGGGTCACTGCAGGGGAGCTGAATGAGACTCTTGGGATGGCAAAGGGCAGCACGTAAGTGTGGGGTCAAATTGCCATTTCACTCACTGTTAGACATTGCAGATATGAAGTGGCACAGGTGGGACTACATATGAACACAGAATAAGGGCAGTCCAGCATAGCTGACCTGAGTTACTTGGTATTTCAGGAGACTTTTCATTGAGTAAGTTATCTGTCAGAATTTGGAGTATGTATCATGAAATGCTGACAATAACAATTAAGAAGTGAGTATAACTTCTGCCAGCTCTCATCCCTATCATTTTAGTCAGTAAGTTCTTAAATTCCTGTTTGTTTCGGTCTGAAGCAGTTCATACATTTTATATCTCTCCCTGGAGGTGGATAAACACAGCTCATCAGTGTATCTTTGTTCTTTCATTTCTGGGAAATCTGCATGCAGTAGGCTGCTTCATCAAATATTCCTAATACTTGAATAGCCTCAAAAAACCCCCAGTGCAACCAAATCCTCTAAGAAAAACACAGCTAGGACATGTTCTCTTAAAACTCCAGATGAGTGTTTGTGCCCATTCTGAATGCTGTAAACACTTGTAAGCGTACGTGTGTGTGTCTGGAAGCATCTGTGCAGTTCACCTCCTGCTCTCAGCACTGATGTTAAATGGCAATCCAAGGGGCATCTGAATAAGGGAGATGAACAACCCTGTGGACTTTAGACCCTCAACATCCACTACCCTTGACATGATTGTATTGATACACTGAGATAAAGCAGAATGTCTAAATTTCCATCTGTTTCTGAATCTGTATGCTCTTTGGAGAGGCAAAGTATTTCACAGGGTACTTTTTCATTTGCAGAAAATTCTTGTTTTGAAAAAAAAAGACAGGAGAAAACATTTGGTAGAGACTGTTAAGGAGGACAAAAAACTCCAAGTAGATTTTGGTGTGCCAGGAGCTTTGTACCATGGCGACACTTTAAATGTCAAGTAATGCGTGCTGGCAAAAATGGCCTAAATTCACATGGAGAGAAGTACTGTGGAGCTCTCTAAGGAATAAAAGTCACTGTGGATATTTCAGTGAGGATATATAAACAGAACATTACTGCAGCTGGAAAAGAAAAGGGGAAAAAAAAGACAGAAGAGGGGTCTTCTGAGGAACACTGTGGAAGCTAAGTAGAAATTTAAAGTGGGTAACTGGGTTCATCCATTTCTTCTGTATTTTCTCAGGGATCAGTCTCTCCTGTAATAATCCTTTTCTGCTTACAGTAGTGGATAAAAGAGTGCAATTTCACTGTAATTAATCAAAAGCAGCACTGAGGTGAGAAATCTTTGCCTAACTCCTACTCTTTCTTTGCCTGCACAGGTGAATGAAAATCACCAGGTGTTTCCATATTTACTGAAATTCCCTTAACTCAAGGTTTTCCCTCAGCTTCAAGACAGAAAATATTGGTCTAATCATTGTGAATTGTGAAGGAATCACTGGAGTCCTTCGGCTGGAAGGGAGCTCCTACAAGGAGCAAAGCGCTCTACTGCCGAAGGTCTTTATTTTTTATGTTGTTTTAAAGAAAGCATTTGAATTGCTGTATATTGTTACTTCTCTCTTTCCTGGTGAATATGTAGGCAATTGTGAGGAACAGAGAGCAGCTCACATAGCTCTTTGTTCAAGTAGGAAACTGCTATTTTAGATCAGGTTTGAAAAGATTATTTTGAGATTGAAGATTGTGCCCTTAGAAAAAGCATCAGAGGTGTGGGGAC